>NW_024040263.1:9687613-10887613 GCF_014851395.1 Micropterus salmoides | reverse complement strand
TTTATCGTTTTTTCATTTCATGTGCAAAAAAATTAAAATTCACAGCAAGATAAACAAATTACATTAATCAATCACATTAGGGATTTGATAACCATGTAGGCTAGGGTAAGTAGGATGAATTAAGGGTGCTTTTCTTTTAATTATTTACACCATGTCCAAGCTTTCTTGCCATAAATGGAAAAAATTGCCCAAATGTGATATATTTCTGTAATAATGAAGATGTTACCTATTCATTTGAAGAATGGTAAATCAAATATGCCAGGGAGGTGTGGCATTGCCCTTTTATTTGGGTAACATTTGTGTTATTGGGACAGCACATCTTATCATTGATTCAGGTTAGCGTAAGCATATTGCTCAATTGAAACTTCATGTTAATTTCTGTTGAAGGTTTAAAAATCGAGCCCTGGCCAAGAACTTTGACTGTGTTTACTGCCTCCACTATCTCCCTCTACTCTCCGCTGACTCCCTTCATCCTGTCGTCACTCCCCTTGTTGTATTTTTTCCTTGCTATTTGTTTGTTCTTTCGCTATGCTCTCCCTTTTCCTGTCTTCCTGCCTCACTGGCACTATTCTACTCTGCAATAGATGAATCGGGATTAGTTATGGATGGGTTAAGAGGTCAAGGCCAAAGAAGAAGAAGACAACTTCATTATTAATTCCTCTAGGGGAAACTTACACTCTGGTGTTATTATTATACGCATTATACACATGCATTAATGTATGGAGAGATGTGAGTCTGAGGGGGCTGCCACAATGTCGGCACCCTTAGTAATTAGGGGTTCAGGGCCTTGCTCAAGGGCACCTGAGGCAGTGCCCAGGAGGTGAACGGGCGGTTCATATGACTGGCCCGTGCTGGACTCGAACTGGCAAAAAAATTAAAACAAAAACCAAATAATAAAAAATAAAAACCTAATGCCAAAAACAGAAACATGATATTAACTTAAATTTTTTTTTACTGATTTTGTTGTATAATCCTGTTTCCATCAAGAGTTTGTGCAATTTATTAGCTATGAATTAAACCTAGCAAAAGCTTATGTAATTTCCCCACCTTATGCTTTGCAGGATCAACTTTCCTGTTTGGTGCTTGCATCGCCCACCCATATGATGTCACAGCTATGGCTCAGCAAAAAAAATATCACTCATCAGGCGAGACAATTTGCCTGTCCCATTTTAAATTATGTTCCAATCACCCCAAGTTCACTCCATATACATCAACAGGGGGGCATTATTGAGTCATTATGATGATTTGTCCGCCAGAGGGTGCCAGAGAGTAGAAAAGGAGCTATGACATAATGTCACTCCACTTAAAGAAAAATCTTTTGAGTTCATGAATGCAATAATCTTTAAGAGAACTGATATCAGACTATCATGTCACAGGCTGCTTTTGTATGCATGAAAACTGCTGCTGAACAATTTTTTCTTTATAAAGTTCATGGAAGAGATTACAGAATTCTTTATGAAAGGTTGAAAAAATGTGCATAACTTTTCCAAAATCTTGCCATATATTTAAATAAAAGTCATTAAGTATAACAACAGTATACAGGCTCAAATGGTTTCATTTATCTGTCATAAAAATACCTAAAATGACTTCTTCACTTATATTTCAGTTACACCAACAATACTAGAAAACAGTCAGGCAATAAACAGTAACTGATCTGTTCTGTCACTGTTTTCATCTCAGAAAATGCAGTAAATCCAGTTTGGTCCAAATCACTGTCAAAGAAATTTATTAAATGTTCCAAGACTTTACAACTAATGTTAATCTAGCCTCTTAAAGGAATAATAAGTGTACACATTTTCAGCACTAAACAATACAGACTTGTTTTGCAATTTAACATTCGAGACCATCTTGCTACATGAGCACACCAGTCACCACACCAGTCACCACACCAAATCGGTGTGAATAGTGCACAAGAGATGAGAGAACAGTTGACATGAGCCAGATGTTAGCTTTCACATATATAGCCCTACATACAGTATGTGTTTTTCTAAAATATTAAAAATATTCCTTGGTTTTATTCAAGGACTGAACAACATTAATCATATGTAGAATGTGTCATTAATGGGAAGAGATAAATGATCAATGTCAATAATGTGAATATTGAATGCCAGAGGCGTAAAGTGAAGAGGCAAATTTCCCCTTCCCTACTTCAGCGCCCTTGTTCGGACCACACTAGTCTTCAAGCCAATTGATCTCAACTACACACCTGTAAAGTTTTGTGACTGCATCATCACAGTTGTGACGCTATATCGCATTGACAAAATCTGTCCACAGACTGTCACATAAACACCTGGCAAAGTACCCAAAACTGCTTCTGGTTGTTACAGTAGGTGTCTCCAAGGCCACATTTAGCCATGATGACACACACACACACACACACACACACACACACACACTGGTAAATATTATCAAAATATCAGCAATTAATGCCAGTGAGTCATTCTTACAACTTCACTGTTGGATAGCTGAAATTAAACATGTAGGTCATAAGAAACACTGTTGCAACATTGATATTTCTAATGCAACATTGTTTCATCCCTGATTGAAAAGTGTCTTTTTACATGTTTATTAATACATATTTTAAATCATTGTTTGATTTTCATCATGCCTCTCTTAGCTGGTTGATTAGAGTTTATATTAGAAGACAAAATAAACGGTGTTTTCCGGGTTCAGGACCGTTGTTGTCACGTTTCACCGAAAGAGGAAACTGATAGTAGTGAACCCTCTTGCAGCGCTTGAACACTCTTTGGCTACAGCCCGAGCAGCTGTCACAGTACACTGTACAGTTCTGAGCGTCACGACAAGTAGGAGGCTTTGCGGAAGGACAGGCGCTTTAAAATGCAGCTCAGCGACGATTTGTTTTGTGTATGACATTGTCAGATGTACAATACGTGTCGGGTCTCAAACGTTAAAATCTAGCGTGAGAACAACGAGCAGAGAGATAGTGACTTTCCTCAAAGGCGTTTTGTTTTTTTGAAATCGCCAAAGCTGACGGCAGAGCGTTGTCTGCTCTGCACGGTCCATCCGAGAGAACTAGTCCGGACATGAGTACCGTTAATCTGATTTTTTGGGACCAGTTGCAGGCTGGCAGCTCCGATGTGGACTGGTGTGAAGGCAATTACCTAATTTACCCGAGCATCGCTGAATTTTACAACACGGTTGGTTTGAAGTCGTTGTACTTTTAGCTAACGATATGTGCTTTTTAAAAATGATTGTTTTGCCTAATGCTGTTTTGTTTACGGTCACAGCTAGACCACAGCTTTTCTGTCTTTGTTTTTCTTTGTATTGCACTGCTTTCTTATTAGACTTATTATTATTCTCCGGTTAGCTACAGCTAGCTGTGACTTATGCTGACTTTCAACAGTTTGACTGCTTTTCAGCTTCAGCATCATGATATTTACTGCTAGCATCAGGTTACAAATGTTCCTTATTTTTCATTTCCACTGCCTGACAGTTTGTAAAGGACCGCGATTCCCGCACACTGGTCAACTTTTGACAAGCACGTTATCATGGAGCTACATTACCAGCTCAACTGTGATGTATTTTTGCTCATAGCTTCCCTTTGTTTATCATTTCAGATCAGCAACATTTTGTTTTTTGTTTTGCCGCCCATATTAATGTGCTTGTTCCGCCAATATGCAACACATTTCAACAGTGGGATTTACCTCATATGGATTCTACTAGTTGTAGTTGGTAAGTTGGCTGGCATTAATGTCATTAATGTGTGTGTGTTCAACTTTGTGGTAGTGGGACACCATCATCAACAAACCATATTCCCTTAGCTAATACTTTATATATTTTGTAAATTGTTAGACTAGTATAAAGCGTTTTTTTATATGACAGTGAATGTAATTTAAGAATCAAGCTTCTGTTGTGAGGTCGGTGTATTTGAATGTGGTCTGTAAAACTAATAAAGTGTAGGTACATTACTGCTGAAAAAAGTAATAAGTTTAGTGGTGACAGTTTTGATAATTAAAAAGGTTTTTTTTGTCTTTTGTGATAGGCTTTTGGAGACTTAGCCGGACAAAATAAGCAATTCAGATATGTTAATTTTGGCTCTGGATGTTGTGAGAGCAATACATTTAATAATAATCTGCAGATCATTCGATAATGAAAAGAATCAATAATTGCAGGTCTAAAATATGCAAAACATTGTGAGTTCCTAAACAAAGAACATATATATATATATCTCAGTTATAGGGTTCAATACTGGTCAGCCCACAATCTGAAACTGCAACCACAACAACGTTGTTAGGATGTGGCTCTCCTCAGCTGTGGCCCTCTGTTATAGCTTTAAGTTATCCTGAATTGACATTTTACCCTTTTAGAAAAACAGGCTTATTCACTGGCCATATGAATAAGCCTATTGCCTAGATTTCATTTGATTTGACACTCTACTCACGCATTAAATCATGCTACTGTATGTAAATGACAGCCCGAAAGACATTACAGTGCCTTGTGGCCATACTGCTGCTGTGAAAACACTGTGGCTGCACTGTCAGGATAGATAACCCGACAGACCTCCCTCTGTTTCTGAGACGTGACCTTACTGGACAACTATAGTTGTTTGAAAGGATTTTGCATAACTGACGTAGCTGCACGAACTTGAACCATGGGGTCAGATGTAAAATAGGACATTTATTCCCATTGTGTATAGTCTTGTCTTTCCCATCTCTTTCTGTTTAACAACTGTCTTCCAGACTAGTGAGCAAACTTGAAGGGAAGTAAAAGCAGCCCTCATATTTTCTTTCATACATTTCTTGTTCCATACCACAAAGGATTATGTAGGAGTCCATTATTGGAATTTGGAGCCTGGTAAAGCGCAAAACAAACAAAAAAACAGCTAACAAGGGGTTACATGGTTTCATCTCTCTGTCTCTGTAGTTGGGACGACCTTTGACTCAGGCAGAAAAACAACCCTAGGTTCAGCATTAAGGTGCTTTTCTTTTTTTTTTTGGCCTTGGCTGTCCACTGCGTTGCCAATATCAGTACATACATAGTGTTTCCAGGAAGAGCTGCGACTAACCATTGTTTTTTATTATTGGTTAATCTGCTGATTTTTTTTTCTTGATTAATCACTTGGTCAGAAAATAGTGGAAAGTACTTGTCACAATTTTGTTTTGTCCAGTTAACATTGAACCCCCAAATATGAAGTTTGCTATCTCAGAAGATTAAGAAAACCAGCCGATGTTTACATTTGAAAAGTTGGAACCAATTAATGTTTGGCATTTTCATCTATTAAAATATTTGCTGATTCATTTTCTATAGATCGACTCACTGATTTAATGAAATAATTGCTTCTGCTCTGATTCCATGAGCAAGTTAAGGCAGTCGCTGCATATATTTTTGTCATGACTGCCAGTAACATATGAGTATGGTGACAGGTCGTCATGATAAGTAACTTCAGACTAAGAGCAGCGGCCCCTTTTGGTTAAGACGTTTGTTTAAATATAGAAATCTCCTGTAGCGCCTGTTATCAAAACTGATTATGCTGTTAATAGAAGGTCTGCTGGGCTGTGATAACAAACTTAATGATCCACTCTTCCACAGCATTTCACTATAACAGTAACACTGGTTTGTAAGCAACATTTATCAGTGTTTCGTCACTAAGCTGCCTCTTTGTGTTTCAGCACAAAGTGAGCTACAATTATAGATGACTCAAGGTCAGTCTTGTCCCTCACATCCCAGAAGTCAGTCACTTATCCTATCTTTTCTTTTTTCTTTTTTTTTTTTTTTTTACACATGTAATCTGTTAGAACTGGTCTCATTTAGGAGTGACATTTGCAACTTTCTATCATTTCAGTTACGTTCTCCAACTGATAAATGGAAATGGGCGGTAACCTTGACAAATCATAGTTTTGACTGATCATAGTGGCCCTAAAATGGACGATATAAGATCCACAACTGGTCACATCTGAGTGTCTTTTAAAAGATGCACGCTCATTAATCCAGCCTTGTTAACACACTGAACAACTTTGGATGACCTCTCTTTTCTGACAGTTTTTTCTGTGTCTCTTCCTTCCAGGTATTGGATCAACATATTTTCACGCCACCCTCAGCTTCCTTGGCCAGATGTTGGATGAGTTGGCCATCTTGTGGGTGCTTATGTGTGCCATTGCCATGTGGTTCCCCAAGAGATACTTACCCAGGATGTTCAGGAGGGATCGGTATGTTGACCCATGAAATGCTGCATCAGAATAACTTCCTTTTAGAAGCTTTAAATTGGTGTGTGGGCGTATAAACACACTAGTCCAACCATGTGCCTTTATGAGCTGTATGTGTGCAGTTTTTCATGCCAGCTCATCACTACAGCAGCTAATTTACATGCCTTCAACTGATCACAGATCACAGAATTCAGATGAGGAACTCATCTCTGCTTTTTGCTTAGTGCTTAGTGTGTCAATGGACTGAAACTCTGCTTTTTCCACATTTTAACATTAAAACAAGTTTCACTTTTTATCTGGTATTTCTGGCAGACATGCAGCATTATTGTTGAGCAGGTAAATCTGTGGTGCTCACGGTTTTGTCATATGATGTGTGCACTGCAATGACTCCCTGTTTAATAATAGGCCTGTCCAAGATAGCTGACACCAGTAAAAGCTGCATCACATGTCTTTACTTCTCTTTTCACTGTCATTGAGCTGTCATGGCTGCTTCTTTCACTTTAGGCTGCCACTTAAAATATTCTCCTCGTAGCCCAGAGATTGTTGTTTATTATCCAAATGTTGTTGTGTTATAGTGCTGTCTGAGTCATCCCCGCATTCTTTCTGAATTTCATAATGCTGTTCACAGAGTGCAAAATTGCTGCAATAGTGTTGCTCTGACTTGTTTTGCTTTTCAATCCAGGTCGAGGTTTAAAGTGGTCATCGGCATCTTGTCAGGGATCACGACCGGGCTGGCCTTCGTTAAACCTGTCGTCAACTCATTGTCACTAATGACCCTGGGCATCCCCTGCACCGCGCTGCTCATTACTGAGCTTAAACGGTTAGTGCAAAGGTTTTCTTTTTAAACAGCAGAGATGAGTTTTCTCAACTCAAGGTTCACCTACTTAGCCGTTCCACCAACCAAAGAGGGCCGTGGGATATGGCCAAATGTTTGGGCATAGCTAAGTAAGTGACCCTTGAGTTTAGAATCTTTATCACGGTAAACGCTCAATGGCCACTTTGTTAGGTACACCTTGCTAGTACCGGGTTGGATTCAGAACTGCCTTAATTCTTCATGGCATACTTTCAACAAGGTGTTGGAGACATTCCTCAGAGACTTTGGTCCAAATTGACATGATAGCAAATTGACATGATAGCATCACACAGATTTATCGGCTTCACTTCTACGATGCGAATCTCCCCTTCCACCACATCCCAAAGGTGCTCTATTGGATCGAGATCTGGTGACTGTAGAAGCCATTAGAGTACAGTGAACTCATTGTCATGTTGAAGATACCAGATGATAATGAGATGATTTGAGCTTTGTGACATGGTGTATTATACTGCTGGAAGAAACCATCAGAGGATTGGTATACTTTGGTTTCATAAAGGGATGGACATGGTCAGCAACAATACTCAGGTAGGCTGTTTGCATTTAAACGTTGCTCAATTGGTACCAAGGAGCCCAAAGTGTGCCAAGAAAATATCCCCCACACCATTAAACCACCACCAGCCTGAACCATTGAAACAAGGCAGGATGGATCCATGCTTTTATGTTGTTTGTGCCAAATTCTGACCCTACCATCTGAATGTCTCAGCTGAAATCGAGACTTATCATGCCACATTCAAAGTCACTTAAATCCCCTTTTTCCCCATTCCGATGCTCCGTTTGAACTTCAGCAAGTTGTCTTGACCACGTCTACGTGCCTAACTGCATTGAGTTGCTGCCTTGTGATTGGCTGATTAGCTATTTGTGTTAACAAGCAATTGAACAGGTGTACATAATAAAGTGGCCAGTGAGTGTAAGTTAAGAATAAACATCCACACTCAAACTACTCGCTAGTTTCAAACCAAATGTACTTAATTGGGTTCTACCCTTGAAATGTGAGAAATGTGTATAGCAGTTGTTAGGAAACATCTGTAGAACATCTAATCAAAAGCAATAAACTATGTACTGAAGGTAGTCACTGTAGCTGGCAGGTAGTTTTAGTGGGGCAAATGATGAATTCAAAGTTACCAGACAATAATTTATTAATGTAGGTATCACTTTGTTTTGTTTTTATACATAAATGGGTAATAGATGTGTATTTCAGAGTTAATAATATGCATGCAGTTTAGAATGAGTTATACATGAGAATTGTACTTACTTGGCAGATGTTATTCTGTCATTTAGTCTAACAACGTTTATATAATGATGTGGGTTTTGTAATTTGAGGTGTATCGTGTGTTTTTTTATTTTTTTATGAAATGTAATTTCAAATCTTTCAAATCTTTACTATTATTGAACAATTCAGACGTGTTCCATTACCTCTTGTACTCTGAACAGGTCTTACATTAGCAAGCTAACGTCAGCTATGCAGGGGTTACACCTGACAGTTAGTAGTTGTAAATAATTCTCAACAGCTAAATTCTGCGTGAGAATGCAACCCGTTTAGTTGGATCTATCAGCAGATATGAATGACCATGTCTGTGATTCAATGTTGTCTTGTCAGTGAAATCAGTTGCTGGAATGTGAAGTTGTTCACAGGGCAGAAGGCAAACTGTGTCAAGATGTAGTTCCTGTAGTCTACAGTAAATTAACATGTCACCTTTGGCCTTTTGTACTTACATTGTCTAATGACATGTTGTCTGTTACAAGCTAAGTATAGGGCCTTACGAAGTGCAGGAATGTTCCTGAAGCCACACAAGCCACTCATGCCCATTTGTTTGTGTGTGTGTGTGTGTGTGTGTGTGTGTGTGTGTGTGCACGCGCGCTTTCCTCCGTCACAGTAATGTGGAGCTGCTATGTTGTTTCCGTTTCCCACATCCCTTACTTGCAGTCAGTCAGTTAGTCAGTCAGTCAGTCTTGTAACCTTCAGTCATCTATTGTTCAACCTGTTAATAATTCTTGACATTAGTGCCAGTCGTCTATTGCAGCTGCTTGTTTTTGTTCTGCTTAGCGAGAGAGAATTCCTGGCTGATGGACTTTTGCCTTCAGAAATGACAGTTTTGTGGTTGTTTGCTTTTTTATTGTAGGGCTTGTTCAGGTCACTTCCAGTTGTACAAAAACAACTTGCCCATTACAAATATTACACAACTGAAAGGGTTTGAAGCATAATAAAAGTCATAGTTACTCACAAAGTACAGTTATGATACAAAACAATCAAAAGTTATTATGTCTGAAAACATTAAGTTTGTTTATGTGAGTGCAAAGTAAATTTTCACATTGAAAAAATAACAGGTGGATACCATCCATAGAGTGTATTATACCAGCTATTTATTATTTAAAACTTTAATTGAAACAACAGATATAGTTTCACTCATAATTGAACTCTGCTATCTTGTTGGCTTTTAAAAAACACAAGTTGGGGTGAAAAAAACAACCCATAAATACTGTATACAAAATGATACAAAGTGTCCTCAGGGATACACAAAATAAATCTTCCATATTCCATACACATATTTATACATGCATCTCCAAATTTACATATCAGCAAATAAATATACCATCAATTTGATCTGCCCATGTTTGAAAAATATCTATTAAAAGTTGTTTTCTCTAATTTCTCATATTTTGTCAGTGCTTAAAGGATGATTCTGGTTTATTACAACAGTGTATTCATCAAGTTAATTGCGGAGCTCTTAATGTGAACTCGGATAGGGCAAAAAGGGCACAAGCAGTCCAACAATGATTTTGAACGCATTTGGAAATAAAACTTATTTTGTAAAGAAAAGACATTTTGGCTTACCCCCAAAATAGGGGTGTTTGGTAGCCTGGTGGCTAAGATTCATACCATATACTGTGGCAAATATTTTCTGTCTGTATCTCTACTGTGACCTATACTATAAAGGCAAAATGACATTATAAACCATATCTACCATACAGCTATGAGCAAACACATTTTCCTATTGCAGTGAGGGGTTACTACCAACTATGCTCATTTTTAGTTTTACCTCAGAAAAAAGTGTTTTATATCATCTGGCTTGTTTACAAACAAGTCTGATGGCTTGTTTCCGGTCTTGTCAGATTTATGTATAGCGCCATGTTTCCAGATCTTAGTAATTAACTCAGTAAGTACAGTGTTATAACATATAGAATCAAATGACAAATTGCTTCTTGTCTGTGGCTCATCATCAAAAGTCAACTTTGAAAATATGACTGTACGATATGTTGTTATTCATTAATCCAGTTTGATATTGATGTTGTGTATTCAATCTATGCCTGGTATATCGTTAAATTTATGAAGACCATCTCCAGTGTCTTTGATAAATATCAGGCCTTGTCTTACTGACCCAGTGGAGCCTCTTCCTTTCTTTTCCCCTGAGTGAGAGAAGCCTCTCAGCAGTGCTTCACCCCAGACAGGCTCCCCTTTCCTTCACTTAATCTTTGCCTCCAACAGTCAAACTCTCCCAGCAGCAGTCCTTGTTTCATGGCATGTTTCTTGTCTTACATGCTTCTGTTGTAAGCTGATAGGCATAGTATCTCAGATATCCGCCTGTGTGGCGATGGTTTTGTCAGTGTGTGTTTGTTATCAGGAAGGGGGTGTTGGCTAACTTATGGCAATTGTGCTGTACGTATGCAAAGGCGGTTACTGAGCCTACAGCTGGCTTGTACATGATGCACAGTCAGTATTTGCTCTCATGGGTATTGAAACACTTAACAGTATCATACAATATTGCAGACAATTTAATGGCCTGTTTCCCTCTGAGAAGACAAATGTAGTACTTCCTGTTGCTGATGAGAAGCCCTGACACCGTTTCTTTGCACTCTCTCTCTGTCTGGGCCAATTATGAAACATAATGATAGTTTGACAGTTTGGTTCATTAATTGACTTACTGCACTTAAAGTGAGATTGTGTAACTTTTAAAAGAACAAATAACACAATATTCCTCTTACAAATGAAAGGTTTAATCAATAAGCGTTCAAATGCAGTCTTCCTCAATTCAGTACACTCAGAGGGTTTTGCTGCTGCAGCCTTACTTACTATAGTCAGGGATGAGCAGTAGCTTACAGCTTATGTATTGGGGTTAAGTTACTTAGCAATATCTACCCAAGGTTTGATACCATTTCTGAGACACTTAACTGACTTTATCACTCCATTTATACTTGGTATTAATATGTGATCTGTTATCCATATAAGGAATGTGTTAATGCAAGGTGATTGGATCTGCTTGGAGGAAGTCTGGCTCACAATGTACTCAGATCTTAGGTAGGTTTAAACACAATCTTTAGCCTACAATGTGCTGGCATCCATACACAACATAACAGTATAGAATCAGAAGAAGGAAGGAGCTTTATTGCCAAGTAGTGTTTCACACATATAAGGAATTTGCTTTGGTGATAAGGTGCTACACGTGGACAAACATACAGTTGACATAAAGAAATGTAGAAACATATAACAAGTTATATAAGAATAATAACAGAATAGAGAAAAATAATACAACTATTTACAGAGAAAGAACAATGTGGCAGATATTTACATGTGCATTACTCCAGTTTGTGTTGTATAAAGAAAGAGAATGCGCCATGAAAGCGCCAAAAGAAGCGATATTACATTTGCAGAATTCACAAGAGGGGACAAATTATTAAGAATTTGTTGTAGACAGGGTAAACTTTGTGAAACACTAACTTAACAACTACATAATTTTTAAGGGAGGACTTCTCTGGTGAACTTGCCGCCTTCTTAAATTCCTCACGTGCAGGATTTGTTCAGAAGGACAGAGATCTGATCTCAATGTGGAAAATGAGAACACATTAAAAAATACCATGTGTGAACTCAAAGGCAAGATTGGATTGCTTATTATCCGGATACCTTGTACGGATGCAGATGGTGTCAATGGAGTGTTTAACTCTTCTCTACTTGTATCATTGTTGTATTACACTTTTAGTATCAAAGCTGCGTAAACTAATATTTTTTATATTAACAATGGATCAGTTGACAACATAAAACATAAAAGGATATTCAATTTCAGAGTCACATTCATCAGCTGCCCAGAAATGAATGCTAAACAAATGTTTGCTAATACATTTGCAATAACGGCTTTATAGGGTGCCAATAGGACAATATTGTATTTTCAGCTTGTTATGCTGCCCACAAGTGACCATAAAATGAATCAATGAATGCAAGTTCAACCTTTATTGCCACTGTTGCTGCTGTTCAGTAAAAGTAACATGAGCTGGCTTTAAAATGGCAAAACTTCTCTTCATTGTCACAGAGCCATCATGGCCGCTCCTTCACTTTAGACTAGCACTTAGAATTTACCATGCGTCTGCAGCTGAGTGATGCTTGTTGTTTATCAAAATCTTATTGTGTTGTGCTTTCTGGAAAGAGTTTGTGTTATCTCAACATTCCTTTCTCCTTGAAACAATGGTATCGCAAATTAAAAGCTTGTAAAATGGTATGCCTTCATCACATGCGCTGTTTTAGGGAAGGTGACAAACTGCGTCACAGTGACTAAACGGTTACATCATCAACACAGCTTAGTCAGACTTCCTTGCCCATGTCTTTGTTTTGGCAGTCAGTGTTTGCCTCAGCCAGCAGCAGGGCTGTAGCTGGTATGTCTAAAAAGGAGGACAAGACTAAGAATAGTTTATCAGCAGCACTCTGGGTTAGCACATGTCTCTGTAGGTCAGTGGTGTGTCCACTTGGAGATATTTGGGAAGAGAAGTAGACCAGAATACTTGCCTCATAGTCCTGTCAGTTCCCAAAAAGAAAGAGAAGATAATCACCCTGTCTAAAGATAAGTGCGTTAACCTACACTCCCTGTATGATCTGGAATTACAGTGCAAATCCCTTCCCTCTGGGAGACTCGAGAGGCCTAAGGCTAGAAAGATTTTTTTCTGAATGTCTTTAATTCCCAATCCAACTAAAATTTTCAACACAAATTTCTTAATTTTTATTTTTTTTGATTGTTACATGTCTTAATGTAATATTCTACAATATAACATTGTTTCCACTACGATGGACAATAAGCTGTTGTATTGTTAATAATAAAATTATCATAGTCATCTACTGGTACATTCACGACAGATTTACAAAATATAATAGACACTAAAGACACTATAATCAATATGTTCATATTAACAATGGATAGCTTTGATCGTCTTTCAGCTCAATGTTTTAATTTTCCCGCCCATAACTCTTTTTGGTTGTGGTCCAGTCTCATTTTCAGCCATAGCAGGCAGCTGTTTTCAAGGACATAGCTCTAAAAACCTACTGTATCCTACCTTCCCAGCACCAGACAGCAGACAAAGTCAGCGACTAGCTGGTGAAGAAAGTGGAGCATCTGAAGAGCCAGATATTAGTAAATGGCGCTAATGGAGACCAAAAACAGAGCTTAAAGAGAGTGTATATTGGACTCCCATTCATAAGGTGGAAAAAAACACTCCACTCCAAGTGAAAGATAATGTTTCTCTGTAACTGCTGGATCTGTAAATTAGCAACTATTTGCTCACACGTTCCACATATCGACTTAATAGGTGATAATACTGTATCAGTCAGTTTACAGCTGGTTTCCATGGCCAAATAGTATTAAGTATTTTACATTCATGTTCAAGTTAAATGATCCCTTGTTGCTTTTTTGACTTGCCCCCTAGTGTTTTAACAGTTGTACACATACATTTCTCAGTGCTCTGTTTGGTCATTGCAGGTGTGAAAACCCACGTGTGTTCAAGCTGGGCCTGATCTCAGGGATCTGGTGGGCACTGGCTCTGCTTTGCTGGATCAGTGACAGGATATTCTGTGAAATGTGGTCATCTGTCAACTTTCCCTACTTACACTGTGCATGGTAAGCTCAAAGACAACTCAGAATAGTTAGTATAGTTTTGACTATCATTAACGTTATCATTTATACAGTTTATGCACTAAAAGTTAAATTATTATTATTATTATTATTAAAGTGCCTGCTGTTAAAATGTCTATCTTATAAGATGTGAAAAAATCTGCCAGTGCAATGAAATTACTTCAACTTATTTCCAGTAGAATTTTCCAGAAATTAGGATCTGGATCTTGAACCATGAAAGAATAAGTTACAATGCTGCATTAAAATAAAGAAAGATTTAACTGTGCAAAAAGGGAAATTTTGCCAAATACCAGAAAAATGTGGTGATTTGCATTGAAAACAAGTAGAAATAACAAGTAGAAATATTCTTTCTTTGCTGATGACTGCATTGTTACTATCCTGCACTTGCAAACACATAATGTATATTTAGTTCAGTTTGGGATCAATTAAACTCCTCTTGCTCTTACAGGCACATCCTCATCTGCCTGGCTTCCTACTTGGGTTGTGTTTGCTTCGCCTACTTTGACGTTGCGACTGAGGCCCCGGAGCGGGGACCCGTCATCATGTTTTGGCCCAACGAGAAATGGGCCTTCATTGGCGTGCCCTACGTTTCCTTGCTCTGCGTCCACAAAAAGTCTACTATCAAGGTGACTTAAGGTGACCTGAATCTGCTGCTCTGCTGGTCGTGCTTCAACACTTCTCATCAGTACAAATCCAAACAAGACGCCCCACTGTGTCTGTTAGACGGGTTGCCGCCACTTGGTGCTGTTGTGACTGGGCAATGTAGGGGATGCACATTTTGGCTAACCATTAAGGATTTTCCGTTTCCTGTTTCTGTCCCTGGTGTGGTTTTAAATACACAGCAATGTTTATGCAACTCTGTCAAGGAACAAAAAGTGTCACAAATTAGTCCAACAGGACACACGGTAACTTTAATTAACACCGTATCAAAGCCAAGAACCCTTTATAGTGAACCAAGACCTTCTCAGGCTTTGCTTAAGAGTTCATGTAGATCATGTACGTATTAGTATTATGCATGTCAGGCTTCTTTAAAGAGAAGATTTTGTACATTTTATAGTAACTTAGAAAACCTCATTATAAAGCGTTGTAAAGCCTTTATAAATATGAATATAGCATCTCATAGGTGCAGTCTGGACATTATGAAACCATGTTTAGAAACAATAAAGCACTGGATTCTGTGATTAACTGTGATTAACGCATAAAGTGCTCAGGCTTCATATTGTATTGCTTAGCCAAACTTGCTATGCTCAACGAATCAACAAGCTTGTTTATGTTACAGACGTGTTACAAGAAGGTGTTTCGCACAAAGCCTTATGTGTTTTAAATACATAATGGATTCAGGCTGTTATACCTGCCCTCTTTATCGACAGGCATTTTCATTTAAACGTCAGAGACACTATAGGCTTCTTTCTGTCATAGGTGTGCTATGTTTTACTGCCAGCATGCCATTGTGATTGTTCAAGATAGTTTATTAGAAATGTATTTAATATATTCCTGTGTATAGATATATATTTTAACTAACAATGCAAGATGCAGTTATTTTCAGTAATGTACATTTCTGAATGATCAGGTACCATTTCATATTGGCCAAAACCCAAAGAACCCAAAAAATTAATGTGAGATTAAAATGTATTGAAATATGATTGACTGCTCAAGGAAGTAATTATATATTTTGCACAAAATAAAGAATCGTTCTCAAAAGCCTTTGGCTAAATGCACGGCCTGTAGCATTTCAGAACATGATAATTACAGTTATATACTCAAAGATTTGCTTGCTAATGTGCAGCTTTTGATTCTTAAGTCTTCACGACACATTTCGTCTCCACTCTTAAACTCCTCTTCAGTGTTATTTATTGCCGATTCAGTATTTTAGACTTTGTGCTAAATGTAACATTTTGACAACTGTGCAAAAAAGCCTTAATCAAACAGGATAATGGACTGCAGAAGCAAAAGAATGTACACTGTGTGCTTGTGTGATGTATCTGAAACTGCTCTAAAAGGGGAAGAACAAATGTACATGAGGTTTAGGTTATAGCAGGTAAAGTTGTGGGACAGATTAGGTTTTATTACTTCTGACCTAGTCTTATTCATCAGTGTTCATTTGACTGAAACGTTGTGTATGTGTAGAATATAAAAGGGAGGTTTGTCAGGTGTTGCAAAGCTAAACACTAACTCTGAAAGACAAGGATCACCAAAGCTTTTTCACTACAAACCATTGTTTTGAATGTTTTTCTTGAAAACTGCCTCAAGCTGTTTAGCCAATATTATTTTACTCATGTCCTCCTGCTTCTGGGAACTCAGTCCGCTAAAGTCACTTATGCTCACATGAAGGATCAAATGAAGGATCGTGATTTACAAAGAAAAAATATTTTCTGAAGTGATATTTTTTAAGAACATGAAGTATTTTGTGAAATTCAAAACAATTTATATTTTTCTAAGTGAAGTGCAGCCAGAAATTGAAGGGTGAATGGTTTTTGATATTGCATGATTACTACCTTTCGTATTGCCAAATATTATTATTTTTTCTCTTCCTTCTATCTTCAAGAGAAACTATGCGGACAGTATTGACAATGTAATGAAGTCGTAATAGTGCCCAAGAATACTTGCATTTTGCTGCAAATCGTGTTGAATCATAAGTCTAACCCATGATGCTGGATTGTTTGTAAGTCAGTGACTCTCAGATAAAGGAGTTTGTGTGAACAGGACAACCTGTTTAATGCTGCCCTCTGCATTGGGATATTTGTCTTGGCATGAGGTGTGACTATGATCTCATAACCATTGAGTCTTTTTTTTTTTTTTTATGTGTGTAGAAATATCCATTTTTCTCTGCCTGCTTTGACAATAGAGACAAACTGCACAGAAATATTTATTTTCATAATTTATCCTGTTTTGTAAACAACCATTTGTAATAGATTAGAATATTATTTTACTTTATGCAATAAACCAAGCCAGTACTTAAAAATGATGACTAGTGTTTATTTTACAAATGATGTTGGCATAATGCATGCATCATCAGTATTTGCCTTTAATTATAGTTTGTAGTGCATGTAGTGCAGCCGCCTGAGGATTGCCACTCATGACGCACATGAAACGTTTTGCCACCAGGGGGCAAAATCTTGCCACATGTACATTATTTTATTTTTCTCAGCACTGAGAACCCTAGAACAACCTTCATTTTCCAGTTAAAGAAAACTAGATAAGTCCGAAATGTGTGATTGAAGTTACTTACAGGCGCTGTCTTCCACAGCACAACAAAAATTACAAATGTACAGATTTTTTAGACATACACTTGCAATTTTATTATGTGTAAATGGTAGCAGTACAGGTAATCTGTATGCGCTTTGCAGTAAAATACATTTAGCAACAAGTAACATGTACAAAAGAATACAATGAATAAAATACAAGAAGGTGCAAAGGGCAACAAAAGAAAAGAGAAATACAAGGAAAAAACGGGCTGCTCCCAGTTATTCACCCCGCATCCATTCTGCAGACACAAACACCCACTGTAACTAAAATGGATTTTTATTTTATTTATTGAGACAGATGTGATAAATGTCATCATCAGACATTTTTTTCCAAAGAGTAAATTAACTAAAACACCTTTTATAAAGCGAGATCTAAACTAGATCTTTGCTGATGTGTAAATATAAACTAAAACATCACTTCTACTCTTCTGCTTTAATTCTCTTCTTGGGTTCAGTCTGCTTTTAATGGTGAAGCACATTTTAGGAATAGATTACAGAAGTTAGGTTAGAAACATATAATCTAAATCCTAAAATGAATGAAATAGCTTCATATGCATTACATCACTATGTATGAATATAAAAAATCATACATTAAATATAATGTAGTCACTGCTGAGTATCACTTAAATTTAATTTAATTGAATTAATTTAATCATAATTTCACTTTAACTAAGACAACTGCTGGAATCAAATTAAAATAACCTACAATGAACTCAGGAGGATGGAATTCATACTGATGAGTTGAGTTTGTTTTTCATATTATTTTGGATATATGTTGCCTGTATTTATTCATATGATTATTAATTCCACAGTGTCTAATTGCTGTATTTAATATTGAACGCGTTGAATCTCCCAAGCCCAAATGGTCTAATTAGGTTTAATTTGATAGTTCTATTATAAACCAAATTAATTACTTAGTAATGAATAAATTATAAATGATTAAATATCATGGCACACTGTATTTAATGGACATACGAGGGCAGACACCCCTCTGCTGGAGGAAGTCCCGCCTCCCATGACCACTAAAGCTCCTCATATGTTTCCACACGTGTCAATCAAACAACAGCCATGTCTAGATAATGGGTCAGATAGAAGACCATCGGTTTTAATCTGGTTGACTTTAGTGGATTTATTTCACCGTTATATCTTAGGAGATCCGTATCGGGAAGAAACTGATATCTTTCCTGACAGTGACAGACTAAACGCTCCTCTGCGGCTACATTTGCGCCTTTTGTCAGCGGAAATACAGGATGATGTTTATAATTAGACGCTAAAACAACTGACGGCGCTTTTGTCGAGGCTTGGGAAAAACATAAAGGAAGGTGTTTCCACAACCAGCGCTGTCAAACACAAGAGGACCATAAATGTGACTCCTTCCCACTGCGGGCGGCGTTCAAGAACAAAATCCATCCAAAATGATGTCAGGGAAGCATTTCAAGGCTCATGAAGTGAGCTGCTGCATCAAGTATTTCATTTTCGGATTCAACATAATATTCTGGGTAAGTCCCCTGTTTGTTGTTTATGACTTCAGGCCTGTTGTCCTCATCTAAATGCACTGACATGACATGTTTTTGTTCTCCATTAACAATACGCTTCGGTTTCACATTCTGTGAGAGAAGAGTTCTGTTATGTTTTTTTTTCTTCTTCTCCCTGCTGTTTTTTATATGAGTAATGGGTGATTTCATCCCTTCAAAAAAGGCTCACTGCTCCTGTGTGCACTTGCTCCCACTGTCACCTATCGGCACGCTTTTGTTTTTGTGTAGACAGCAGCATCACTGTGTGGGGGGGGCTCTGGTGAAGGACTTTCCTCACTGCTTTAGATACCATCACTTTGTTTACATCAAGACACCCTACTGTCAGTGTCAGTGATGTTTGGGCAGGGGCAGTGCAAACTGGAATCAGAGTATCTGAGTGAAATCTTCCTCTTGTGATTTGGACCCACCAGAGTAACACCATTAGGGACTTCTGGATGTCCAACTTTGGCTCCCCAGTTACTAATTTTTAAATTCTCCCTGACTGTTTTACTGTGGGGAAGAAGTAGGGAATAAGGCAGGCTTTTAAAGGGGCTATTAGGGATAACAATTGACTTTATTTCATTCATTTATACAAAGTATTAAAGTATGCCTTATCTAAAAGGAGGGGTGGGCATATGGATTAGAGCTGCAATGAGAAGTAGACTAATTGTTTAGCCAGTTGATAGAAAACTAAAATCGTTTGTTTTATCCTTTTTCAACCAAAAATGGTTCCAGGTTCTCAAATGAAAACTGCTTTTCCAGGCAGGTTTTACATCATAATACATATAATAATTTGGGGTTTGGGGAGGTTGTGATGAGTGTTTAAAAAAAAAAAAATGTATAGACTAAACATTAATCTTTTAATCAGAAAATTAATAGATTAATCAATAATGAGAATAATAATTTGTTCCACCCCTAATATGGATGCGGGCTGATTATGTCCCAGCTAAACCCGTCTTTTCATTTCTGATAAATCTATCGAGTATTTTCTTGATTACACAGTTAGCCTATAAACTTCAGAAAGTAGTAAAAAGAGTCCAAAGTGACATCAATTCACTTTTAACCAGATGGGATTGTCAGCTTTTGGCTAATCCAGTAAATTCAATACCTAACACTTCACATATTGATATTTTTACACAGTACAAGTGTCTCAGTAAATTGTGACTGGGTGTCAGCATGAGCAATACAAAGACCCTGAAACTGAAGCAGCTAAATGGAATTCAGCCATCATTAATTTTATAGTTTAAATAAGTACATTTTCTTTGGTGACATGTCAAAACACCTGCTGTGAACAAGTCCTGTTGACTCATGTCCAGCAACATTACAACTACAGCAGTATAGACAGTAAAAAAAAATGTAAAAAACATTTGATTTGTCAGATTTATATTGTCCCACAATATATATTGTCATATCACCTTCCCCTTTTTGAAAGTTGTGCGTAAGTGGAGCCACTATGTTTGTGGCCCTTCACTGACCTCAGAGTGATGAAGAGTGGGGCCACCTATCAGGCCCTACAGAGGCTCTCAGCCAACCGTGCAGTCAGTCTCTCTTCGATCTCTTCACCATTCAAATATCATCAGAGGAAGTTGCCTGTGTCCAAAGCATCTGTTCTCCTTCCTCTGCACCTGTTTCACGAATGATCCAATGAAAAGTTAATCTGCAAAGTGCTTTATATCTGTTTAGTGGGGGATATTTTAACAACCTTAACGAGGACCCAGTCTGTAAATGGGTCTAATTAAAGGTTTAATAACAGCAGTTCTTTAAAGAGCATCAGTATTTGTTAACTTGTTGTTAGTAACTGTTTACGCAGTCTTGCCAAGTGGGTTTTTATTCTTGTCATGTTATTAATCTTATGAAGGAATGACATTTTTAGATTAAGTTTAGGACCAAATCAAATGACTTATGTTTATGTGTAATCTATGATATCCAAACTATATGTTACTGGTTTGATAAAATATTATTAACACAGTGTCCACCTACTAATTCTAGAGCTTAAGCACATCTCATGGTCTTCCTCTGGAGAGCTTGCTCTGTTGTTGTGGATAGTTGTCGGGTCAGTATGTTCCCACATCCTGCAGTTTGGATCAATAAAAGCCACCACGTCAGTGTTTCAATGATCCATTTTGCAACTAACCCTAGAGATGCAAACCTACAGTAAAACTTTAGGTTTTTAGAGCAGAGGCTTATGTCATCAAAATCTGTTTGGTCTCTGGGGTTGGTACAACATCAGTCATCTGCACTTAAGTGTTATAGTTGTTGTTTTGCTAATTCACATGCAGTATATGAAAAGTAGCCACAAATGAAATTGATGTGTTTTACTAGCCATGAAAATAAGATGAAAATTTGCAGATACTCATGATGTGTGTGTCATAATGATATGAAACAAAAGCAAATTAGTCAATCAATAATTGGCTCTTGTGAAAATGTAACTAGCAAATGAGTGTATATATAAATTACTAAAATGACCATTGCATATCAATTTAAAGAAATAAATTATAATTACAATTAAATCTAATGTTTGTGCATTATATCAACGCGGCCATCAGCCAGTTGCAAAATGCTGGCTATGCTCTGATTTGCTTTTCAAATCATGAGACGTGGTTTTGAACTTTTACACTGTAGGTGGAAACTTGTTCAGTCATAATGCGTCCAAGCTGTTAAAAGATGCTTTCTAATGTGGGAGTCTCCTGCTGATACTGCAGACTCAGATGAGGAATATTTAGTAATGGAGCACTGCCAGGAAAATCTCTCTGTGCTTCTAGGCAATGACTACTTGTTGCAGCCCAAGCAAAATAATCTTCTTGTCTGTCTGTTAGTTCCTTGGAGTGGCGTTCCTCGGCATTGGGTTGTGGGCATGGAGCGAAAAGGTGAGTTTACTGCTTTTCTCTCCATGTAACAATATGTTGAATAAATTAATTGTGTCAGTCCTTTCACTTAAGGACGCCTGCAAATAATCAACTAAGCAGATCAATAACATTCATCTCCTGTCATTTCCACCCATCTGTCTGCACCAAATGCTAGCAGTGGCTTTACTGAATCAGAAAGGAATGTCATGCGGTGGGACGCCCACCTGAACAATGGACAGAAAAGGATCTGATGCATTTCACAGATTCATTCATTCTTTCCTATCAGAACTGGGGGTGTAAAAGGGGGACACCAGGGTTTTCAAGTGTCATGACTTGAACCTTTGAAGATCAAGATATTATCGCTTCATCCTTCACATACAGCTGCAGCTAATGATTGTTTTAATTATTTGTTAATCACATTATTATTGTCTTGATTACTCGATGAATTGTTTGGTTAATAAAATGTCAGAAGATTTAATTCATAGTCATAATTTTCTATAGCCCAAGGTGCCGTCTTACTGTTTTGTCTGATCAACAGTCCAGTTTACATTTGATATAAAACAGAGGAAAGTGCAAATACTCACATGTGCAAAGCTTGGTGAGATCGATGCCAGTCTCATTTCTGAACCAGCAGTCGGCTGGCTTAGCTTTGCACAAACAGGGAAACAGCTAGTGTGGCTCTGTCAAGAGCTAACAAAATTAATCTACCAGCACCTCTAAAGCTCACTGATTAAGACATAATACAACATTTGTTTAATCTATACACGAACTGAAGTGTAAAAACAAGTAATTGCTATTATTACATGAGTTTATATGCCGGGCTCTGTCTTGGCTGGTGAACAGTTGATAGGCAACCAACTGAGACATTAGCAAGTCACTGCTCCCAGCAAGAAATGAGCCAGCTCGCAACCTCCCCCCATAAAACCACAACTCGTCATTTTGTACACTTTGTAATTTGTACGGATCAAACAAACAAGATATAACGTGTTGATAAGAGAGTGAGAGTGATTAGAGGTGCTGGTAAGTGAGATTTGGTTACCTTTGGACACTATACAGACTACACAGATGTATGAGTGGCATCAATCTTTTCATCTGACTCTGGGCAAGAATGTGAACAAGCGTATTTCCCAAAATGTCAGACCATTCTATTAAGTGATTATCAAAGTAGTTGGCATCAGTGGATTAATCAACTAATTGTTTCAGCTCTTCACATTATTAATGTTGGCATTTAAGGAGGGTGAACACTGTAAGCTTGGAAATTTGCCAAACAATGTTTATTAGTTTTACTTGCCTTGGTGATGCTCATAGAGACAGTGGACTTCAATCAGAATTCAAATGATTTATCTTGTAATAATTTAATGTAATGACCCCTCACTCTTTTACCAGGGTGTCCTCTCCAACATCTCATCCATCACAGACCTGGGGGGGTTTGACCCAGTCTGGCTCTTCTTGGTAGTGGGTGGTGTGATGTTCATCCTCGGATTCGCTGGTTGCATCGGAGCACTGCGAGAAAACTCTTTCCTGCTCAAATTTGTATGTTCCCTTATCAAGCATATTGTGAAGAAATTAGAAAGTATTTTTCTCAGACAGCTTTACTCTCATAGTGATATTTGTTATTAAATCAGATAACTAAATGTTTTTGTGTATTTCAGTTCTCCGTGTTCCTGGGTATCATCTTCTTCCTGGAGCTGACTGCAGGAGTCCTGGCCTTTGTCTTCAAAGATTGGATCAAGGACCAGCTCAACTTTTTCATTAACAACAACATTCGGGCCTACAGAGATGACATTGATCTGCAGAACCTAATAGACTTCACCCAGGAATATGTGAGCACATCTTTATCCACAGTACTGATTTCACTCCAGTGTTGGTTTGACCCTGGTTTAATCATGGTTGTTCATTTCTGTGGCATATTGTATATGTGAGGAGTTATTTGTGTGTCTGTTTAACCTTGTAGTGGGAGTGTTGTGGAGCTTTTGGAGCTGATGACTGGAATCTGAACATCTACTTCAACTGTACTGATTCAAACCCGAGTCGCGAGAAATGTGGAGTGCCCTTTTCCTGTTGCACCAAAGATCCAGCGGTCTGTCATCCCAAAAACTCACCACACTTAAGGCTTTCTAATTCATAGGCCATTCATTCCCATGTATGGTAAAAACCCAACAAGAATATGAGTGTAATTTGGAGTTTTTGTGTCTTAAAGTTAGAGTACAAATTGAGCAGGTCACTTTGTAACATGTTGAAACCTTTACAGTGCCAGTAGATGGAGGGGGAAATTGTAAAGGTCCTCCCTGTGACGGATAGCTTGGTTATCTGTGTCCTCCAGAAGGTTAGCTGATGCGGTCATGGCTGGCTTCCAACAGGATGTCCAGCCCCCAGTGTTTAGTCCTCTCAGACTCTGCCAGCACAGCAAAGCCTGAATGCAGCTGGGAGGAGTTATCTTGACCAAAGCATTTTTTTTAGGCAGAAAAATGCTCAAACTGCTGCGCCCTGTGCAAAGGGGTGACAGTGCTCTGTTTCAGCAAAACTTGCTTCACTGTAATAATAGTTGCACAAGAGTCTTTTTTTATTTGCTGTTCCACCAAGGTCATCCTCTTTAAAAGCAACACTTCATAACAATTTGTGTTGAATAGCACTGGATGTTCGCAGAGGTATGACTTGCACTGAAGAACTGGATTTCCTGCATTTGAAAACATCCGACTTCAGTGTTTTGTAATTGCTTAACAAAATAAACACAAACCACACCAAAACATTTTCAGTCTGAGCCTTCAAAATGAAACCACTAGAGTTCTTTGCAGAGGTGTTAAGTGATATTAAGTTAAGTTCGTAAGTTAATTTGTTTTTCAGTTACAAGTCTTTAAAGTTGACCATTAAAATGAGACAACATTCAAGAATAAGGCTATAAGTTTTCCATCATCAAATACCAACCTGTCTGTTGCACTCAGACCTGAGCCCACTACTGAACATGAAAAGGGTTACCAACAGCTGGATTCTGTGGTTCTTACTTTACTCAAACAGGAATAATAGTACATTGATGTGCTTTTAATACTTTGTGGAAAACAATGAAGCTCTGTGGCACAGAAGAAGAAGATTTATGGGGTTGTGGCTACACAGACAATTCTTGTTAATAGGTGATTGGTAGGTCATTGTTGATTTTGGTCTTTTCATGGGATTTGTTGACAATAAGAAAAATAATCTGTATCAGCACACTTATCCTTCAAACGTTCTCTTTGGGCTGTTGTGTAGTGTTTTTCTTGGTATTAAATATCCTACCTGTGTGGCTATGCAAGGCTTACTTGTTGCCGTCTGTTTCTTAATGTTTCAGGATTCTGTCCAGTCTCTCACACAGTCAAGTTCAAGTACAGTCTAAAGTCCCAGTTTTTTGGGACCTTAATACGACTCAAATCCAAGTCTTAAGTCTCAGGTCTACAGCTCTCGTCTGCAAAGATTTATGGAGGTTTAGTTCACTGGGGACACCAATACACATCTAGTTATCGGCTGGACAGCAGTGTTCCTGTGGATATAATAGTACATGTTAATCTCTGCATTTATTTAAAAAAAAACAAACAATCACAATGAAGTCCAGGTTGAAAGCAGTCGACATTATATGACAATTTCTCTAAATGTCTTTTCTTCATAGGAGGATGTCATCAACACTCAGTGTGGCTACGACATCCGAGCAAAAACAGTGAGTGACTTGCGGAAACTTAGATTTATAACAGAGAGAAGACCTCATCTAAAAGTAAACCGGTGCTATAAAACAGTATGAAGAGTAGAAAGTGTTCTTGCTTATTTTGCTCAGGCAGGTTTATATGGCTGCATGAGGTCATCAGGTACTCCACCCTGAGTACAATATTCTTCTTTCAGTACGTTTCCCAACTCCCCAGTTCTCAAAATACAGCAGCTGGCTCGCCATCAGCCCTTTGGGCCGTGTGGCATTACTCATGCTGCAGCAATGAACTGGGAATCGATACCCCTCCCCCCATCCTTAGCTTTGGCCCTACTCCATAGCAGCATAATGTAAGGAAAAGACTATGTTTGTTTTCTTGACTTAAAATGTGAGGGAAAAGCCAGAGAGAACTTGTTCTCAGAAACACAGGGCTGAGTGTGTGTGTTAATAACTGGATCATTAGTTAAGAGGGATTTTTTATTGTGAAGGGATGCCACGATGCAAAGCAGAATCATGTGCTACCATTCAAAATAGCTACACTGTCAAATCTGTCCTTCAAAATAAAAACTAATGATTGCCTAGTAATGGTAAGATTTAAAACTTTTGATGATTGTAAAGGCCAAACAATAATGATTTGTGTTTATCATATGTTCTGTCAGGACTCTGAGCAGCGGACCTTCATCTATATCAAAGGGTGCGTTCCTCAGTTTGAGAAGTGGCTTCAAGACAACCTGACAGTGGTGGCAGGCATCTTTATTGGAATTGCATTACTACAGGTGAAGAACACTGAATGACTTAGTGCATTATCTGATCTGTCAATTACGGAAGCCCTAAGCAGCCATCCATTCAAATTTCTTTTTTTAAAAACTATTTTCCTGTGATAAAGGGATAATTCTCTCAAGATAACGGATGCTGTTTTCCCGTGATAACGAGAATTTTCTTGTGATCGAGATAACAAACCATAGCTGAACTCAGTGGACAGCAGGTGCGTTTCTTTAGGATAATTTCAGAAGACTTTCCAGTGTCACTCATTAGCTCATTTGGTGGAGCACAGGACTCATACCAAGGATTGCGTGTTCAAGTTTTTTTTTTTTTTTTTTAATTATCCTCTTCAAAAAAGTTAAGAGATTCAAGGAATCCTATTACACATTTCCTGACGGCTACTTCAAAAAAGGTGCCAAAAAAAATAAAAGGCGTCAGGAAAAGTGTAACCTTAAATAGATTCTTCTGAATGACAGATAGAGATAATTATCCCATTATCACAGAAAGTGGAGTAAAATAAAAAAATTTATAGATGGCTGCTTAGGGCTTCTGTAGTCAATGTTTAATTTACCTAATGTCAAATATATTTGTTTCTTGTTTTAGATTTTTGGCATCTGTTTATCACAGAATCTCGTGAGCGACATTGAAGCTGTGAGAGAGAGTTGGTAGGTGGCAACTGTTTTTTCATTCAAGTACAATTTCCCTTAGGCTTGGAACAATGATTTATCAATACTACATGGGTGCAGGAGCCTTTGACATTTGTCAGAGTGAAATATACCCACAACTGTTCACTCTGCCCAAGTACAGCCTTAAGGGACAAAACTCCAGCAACACTTCTATTAAATTCAGAACAATATTGTTGTGTGATGGATTTCTTGTAGCCTTTATCAGGGTCCATGCACCTTGCAGTTGGTTAAGTTGGGCCAGACACTCCTACACATAGCCACTTGTAAGTTTTGTTATGTAATTGTGCATTTTATGTGTTGATTTTATTGCATCTTAAGTCTTCTTGTTTTTGTGCAGTTTGTTTACCTAAGACCTCCACAGAATCTCCAAAGGCCAGAAGGATGTACCCAGTAAGCCCTATTAGAGTTCATCATTAGCATTTAAATATTAATGTTTATATTGATTGGTTCTATTGATTCATTCCTGTGGATTGTGTTTGTGCTGAAATATTTTTTTCCCCTCTCCCTCTCTCTCCAGGACTCAGTTTGGATGCCAGCAATGAAGGGAAATCAGTTAATCAGCTAATATGTCCAGAACCAAGAGTCTCATTCATATGTAAATAATAAATTTAGAGTTATTTTTAGAGTTAATTGTGGCCCTATTTTTTAAATAAAGCACGACCTTTAACATGTATTGTGGCTCTCATACAAGACAAATTAAACAAATGTAACGCTTTAAATGAGGAGCCGGGGTCATAGCTTGACATGAAGGTAGATTTGATGTTTTATCAGAGGTAGTGCTTCATTCAGAAAAGGGCCTTGGTTTTATATGTCTCACAGCTGCAGTTTTTAACACTGCATGTAAAGGTTGTGTACAAAGACAAAAGTGATTCTGGAAAATGCACTGCATGCCTCTTGTCTACTGGTGGGACATTGGCTCTCCTAAATGTATTACATTAATGTTAAGTATTTTAAAAGATTTGTAAAATAGTCACTAGTTTAGAGTGAATCGGCTGGTTAGCACTTTGTTGAATGTTTAATGGAATCTATTTAAAGTGAGAAGAGAATTAACTTTAGATTAATTTCCATCTGCGACATCATGCTTATATTATACAGGTACATACAGTCTGTAAGCAGAGTTTTTGTGGGGGCTGTGGTGGATATATTAACATGTAGTATCTTGAAGGGAGATGATGGATGTTGTAGGCTTTGCAAAGTTGCAGTTTGTTAAAAGTTATGGCAGTGACATTAAAAAATGTGGCACCTGAATCAAAGCTCAGCCTTAAGCACTTTAATCTTAAAGTAAGGGTAATGGAGTTCATTGCAGTTTCTATCATGACTGACTGTTATTTTAGTCAAGCGGCAGCCACTGGAGGGGGCACTTTGCACTCAAATGTGCAAACTCCATCTGTAACTACATGATGTTTCACAATGTCTGATAATTTGTCCAAAAGCAGCTTGACTGAAAATGTGTTGTGCTGTTCCTTACACATTACCGTATCTTACCGTTAGTGTTCATTTATTCGTTTTCCTCTATTTTTTTTTTTTTAGTTATTGCCAATATGTTTCTGTGATGAAATCTGCCTAGTTGATGAGATACCTTCTTTTCACTTGAAAATTAGGATACAAACTATTTCCAAGGCTCATCATGAACGGCATGCTGGTACTGCTTGGTGGCTATAAAATTATTTATAGCCTACATACATTACTTGAAAGTAGAGCACACAGGCTCTCACCAGCATTATTTTATGATGCTAACTTGGAAAGGGAGATGCAGCTTATGCGTTTTTCTTTTTAGACATTACCTGGTATCATACATTTGTGTAATAACCTATACTGGAACTGCATAGCATGAAAGTAGAAGCAGCCATTTTATGTAAAGGCTGTGTGAACCTGTAGTAGGTTACACAGAGAGTTTCCTTTGCAGGCAAAGCTTCTGCAACCTTGGTGAATGGACCTGATGTTAAAAAAAAAGAAAAAGTAATTCTGCCTCGTGAAATCTTGATCTAGAATCTAAATGTAATACAGCAGCAGTGGTGGTGGGGGTCAAATATCCTTTTTTCCACAAAAAGCTTTGTATGATTCTTGTTGACTGATCACACTTTCCCTTACCACTCAGTGCCATATTTGTGATTACTTCTACATACTCCTGATTATAATGCTAATTTTGTTTCATGTGTACTCCTGATTCTTGTCAATAACTGGACTGTGACAAGTTGTAAATATATATCTGAATAAATGTGGTTCTTTGTATACTTTCGTGTATGTTTATAGATTGTGGGTTTACACGGATTGAGTTTGGCCACAGTTAGTAATACTTTGATTAAGCTTTCTTTATTTTTTAATGTTAATCAGTTTACTCAGAGCAAGTCAACATTTTAACATGATTATTAATGAAGTAGTTATGGTGATGTTAACGCTGTGTATTCCAATTCCATTCAAAAAGTGAAACTTGTATAATGTATACATTCATTTCAAGTGTTCATTCTTTTTAATTTTGATAACTGACGACTAATGAAAACCCCAAAATCGGTATCTCAGAAAATTAGAATATTGTGAAGAGGTTCAATATTGAAGACGCCTGGTGCCACACTCTAATCAGAGCTCTGTGTCCAAGCACATTAATAGAGAGGCGAAGGGAAGGAATAGATGTGAGGAGAGGAAAGAAAAAAAAAAGTGTACAAGCAATAGAGATAACCTTACCCTGGAGAGGATTGTGAAACAAAACCCATTCAAAAATGTGTGTGTGGGGGGGGGATTCACAAAGAGTGGACTGCAGCTGGAGTCGGTGCTTCAAGAACCACCATGCACAGACTTATGCAAGACATGGGTTTCAGCTGTCGCATTCCTTGTGTAAAGCCACTCTTGAACAAGACACAGCGTCAGAACCGTCTCGCCTGGGCTAAAGACAAAGAGGACTGGACTGCTGCTGAGTGGTCCAAAGTTATGTTCTCTGATGAAAGTAAATTTTGCATTTCCTTTGGAAATCGAGGTCCCAGAGTCTGGAGGAAGAGAGAAGAGGCACAGAATCCACGTTGCTTGAAGTACAGTATAAAGTTTCCACAGTCAGTAATGGTTTGGGGTGCCATGTCATCTGCTGGTGTTGGTCCACTGTGTTTTCTGAGGTCCAAGGTCAACGCAGTCGTCTACCAGGAAGTTTTAGAGCACTTCATGCGTCCTGCTGCTGACCAACTTTATGGAGATGCATTGAGATTTCATTTTCCAACAGGATTTGGCAACTGCACACAGTGCCAAAGCTACTAGTACCTGGTTTAAGGACCATGGTATCCCTGTTCTTAATTGGCCAGCAAACTCGCTTGACTTTAACCCTATAGAAAATCTATGGGTTATTGTGAAGAGGAAGATGTGATACGCCAGACCCAACAATGCAGAAGAGCTGAAGGCCACTATCAGAGCAAGCTGGGCTCTATTAACACCTGAGCAGTGCCACAGACTGATCGACTCCATGCCACGCCGCATTGCTGCAGTAATTCAGGCAAAAGGAGCCCCAACTAAGTATTGAGTGCTGTACATGCTCATACTTTTCAGTTGGCCAACAGTTCTAAAAATCCTGAAACAGTTTTTCAACTGTGCAACCAAGGAGCTTCCCTGTTTGTTGGGCGTGTTACCCAATCAGCTGCAACACACATTTGTAAACAAACTCAAGCAACAAAAAAAAATAAATAAATAAATAAAATAAATCAGCTCTTGCATACACAGCTCTGTGTTAAAGGCACCACCGTTTCCGTTTAAAAGCATGCATTTTGTCCGCTGAGTTCAGCCTAGCGCCAATGGTGACGTCAAGATCCTCCAGTCGCGCCCTCCCTCACGCCCCCTTCAAATTTCAGCATAATTTGGCGGCAAAGTTTTGTGACGTACAAAGCTCGGACGTTGGACATTAAAGCTAACGTACTAATTAAAGTCAAACTAGACCATGTTGGCAAGTGGTAACTTTAACATTGTCATCGTGGAAGAGTAATTTTGTTGTAATATGTGGAATCTTCCATATATCAATTAAAATGTCAGAGTCCGCGTGAAGAGTTGAACATTAAACAAGCTAACTTTAGCTTGATGTATTGTAGATATCCCTGCCGAACAATTCGGAAGTAGCAAATTAGTGTCGCATGAATAACTGCCTATTTAGTAGCAAGTAGTGTTACCTTACTGATTAAAGTGCAATTTATACTTCTGCATCAAGTCGACGGCGTAGGCTACGCAGATACGGCAGGATACGAGTGAAGGGGAGGAGTTAGGACGTGTGGGTAATGGAATTGCTAGCGATGACGAGGTTGATGTGTGGTCCCGCTCCTGTAACTCTGCTGATCAGCACCACTTGTACATTGCGCACGATGTGCTTGCTCATACAAAATCACAACAATTAAAAAATAAAAAAATAAAACAATCAGACCGACTTCAGTGTAGTGTGGTGTATAACATATGTGCATTTGACCATTACAGTTTAACATAATGCTCTGTAGCTGGGGACAGTGAACCCTCCTATAGAACTTGACCCCTGACTCAGAGCTGGACAGAGGCACAGTGAACCCTTAAGGGGAAGTAATGATTGATGGGTGTGCAAAGAGTGAACCCTTCTATGAAATTTGACCTCTGACCCAGTGGTAGGGGGAGTAGAGGTTAGTGTGTATGAAGGGACTTTGCCCTTATATGGTATTTAGCAGAGACCTAAACATGTCCTATATAAGCTGTGTTCGATGTACAGAGAGACAGAGTGGCCATCGGGCTGGGTCACTCTCCAAGCTGCTGCAGAGCTTGTAATTGATGCTGAATTCTTTGATGTAATAAACTTTTATAATCAAGAACAGTGTCAAGCGGATTTCTTCTCAACACATCATCGCAGCATTATCGTTCGGACACCACAGTAGACAACACAAATATGAACAAAAACAATATAATATTGACAAATAGTGCAGTGAGCAGAGTGCCAAGGATGCAGGAATAAATATTTTGTGCAGGAGTTATGACTTGAGGTAGGTGGATTGGTATACAGTATCTACAATATGACAGCACTGAAATAGAGAATAGTGATCAAGGTACCAACTTCAAAGAGGAGGGGAAAAAAGACTTACAGGAATCCTTCAGTAACCTTTCCCCTACTCAAGTCACTACTGGCAACAAGGAAAATTCATTTCCGTTTCAACCCTCCACACGCACCCCACATTGGTGGCGTCTGGGAGGGTGAGATACACTCGATTAAGAATGCTCTGAAGGCAACCATTGGTTAGCTAGTTGAATTAATCTTGCTTAGTTAATGCTCTGCAGGGTTCATACTGCTGTTGGTGCACTTAGAGACCTGATTGGCAGGGACACACCTTGGCCCGGTGTGCCCCATGCATACACAGTAAGCCAGAGCAGCAGACAGTCTTGGGTTGGACTGCCTCATCTCACGGCTTCTTGTTTGGTTTCTAGTTTGTTTTTACAGCACAACATCCATGCAGCACATTTTCACTCATCCACTACTGACTTTAGATTCTTCCTACTCATTGGTTTCGCTTATTTTAATAAGTTACTTTGTTATTTAGTCTACCCTGAGACCGTAAACTCATTATGAAAGTGTTTGAGTTAATTCAGCAGAAACATTATTTCTAAGGGAACCTTTTTGCAACCAGCGGGCTCGCCCCCTGCTGGCCGTTATGGAGAATGCAAGTTCAGTCGGCATGGTTTCACTTTCAGACCTACAGGTTGCCGCTTGATTGAGATTTTACCTGAATTTAAAACATTAAATTCTAATCCTCTAAATTTAAAACAGCCAGGCAGTTAATATGCACACTTCAATATGTTTAGTTATTACAAGTCATGTCATCTCGACATATAACAATGTTATAGAAAATTGAATATTTTTCTCATACCGTGCAGGCCTACCTAATGCCCGTTGGGTCTGGTCTTACCAAAAAACCGCAACCAAATAATACTAAAGTAACTATAGTGGTATCCTTAACCAGTCTCAATAAGGGTATCAACAAAAATTAAAGATCCCCATCCCTAGTGCTAAGTGTGTGTGTAAACTAGGTCTGCATGCTGACGGCTAATAAGCACACAATAGCTTCCTCCATATGGGACTCTGCCTGTCCGTCCAGTCAGAGCTCACCTCCATCAGGTTCGCTGAAGTCCAGCTCGACGCGACCCTTTTGTGCAGATTTTCAAACCTTTTTTTTGTTTGTTTTTTTCTCCTACTGTGTGTCAGAACCGGACATGGTGATGCATCACTCAATGAAACCTCATCCCACCATCACCGCCATAATGCTGGACTTCATGTGCCGGGTAACAACACCTGCCACACTTGGTGGGTGGGGGGTGATAAAAGCATGAAGGAGTGTCAGGAGGACGACGTCTGGCTGCTCTGCTACCTCACCCCCTCCATCTACTCTGACACACACACAGATCCAGATCTGAATGTTTCTATCTCTGTTCAGTTCCCTGATGAGACGATGCGTTTAGCTGCTCAACATGATCGCCAGGCCCGGATTAAAGAAGTAAGACACACTCAAGGTTTTGTTGGAAACACCTCTTGCAAATACAGGACCGATTTATCGGCCGATATGAGCTAACTGCATTTCAATTGGTATCTGCGTTTATAACAGCCAATTAATGACTATTAAAATAAATGGAGAGAAGGGTCTTTATATCATGGCATGAGTGTTGCATTTCACCAGAAGGCGCTCTGCAACTCAATCTGTTGATAAAAAAGCGCCACAAATTCACCACAAAACAAAGCTATCAGCTGACCAAAGGCCAGCAGAGCTACAGAAGCAATGAATGAGCAAAGTTCACGATGAGTTGGTCATATGTCATGTGAAATACATGACTTAAATAATAAAAACAGCACTAATCACTTCTTGAGTTTGTGAGTTTCCATTAGTATTTGAGTCTAGCACAAATCGAGATAGTACGTAGCTTGTCATCATAGCGACGCCACACACAACTGCCACGATGTAATGTTCAATGCGACACACACTGCTTTCTCTTTTTTAAGTTAAATCGTTTCAACATTCCTCAGAATGTAAAAACAGGTAAGCGGTATGAAAACCTTCCAGCTGTGTTTTCCTCTGCCGTTGTTGCTGCAGCGGTCTGTGTGACGGCGGGAGCAGAGGGCTCTGTGAGCGGGCGGCTGGCCGGCCTCACACGCTCCTCCCACACAGGCTTCCCCCGCAGCCACTTACGGAACTCCTCAACTCCGGAAATATTCAAGCACATTTTCGTTCCGCCATGACTTCTCGTAAAACTGTCAATATTCGAAATCTACAGAGCTGATTTCTCACCTCAAAACTTCTCAGAAGTGGATTTAGTGATGAAATTCCATACGAAATCTGTAAAATATAAAACTTTCTGTTGATGGCCTCTGTCTGGTGCACGCAATGATTATGCAGTGAATAGTGAATATTCTCTCTGACCAATCAGCAGTCTGTTATGGTTACATTTTAGTATCCCTCAGATCGCTTGGAACCTGGACAGAGATGAGGTGATACGAAAAAAAGTACCTGGAAGCAGGTACAGGTACAACATTTCTACAATGGAAAACCAAACAAAGGCGAGTTGAGCCAAAGGGCCTCTGCTCAGACTAGCTTGGTTTGAGGGCGTGTCTGACCCCCGCTAGCTGCTTGGCAAGCTTTATGACGCGTTTTCATTGTGACGTCACAAGTAAAGGAAGTGAAGGGCTGGACTACAAATGAGCTGTTTTCAAGCGGTTCAGAGCAGAGCTTTCTGTGGGAGATGGGAGCTCCCTTTGGGCTGGACTTTGGGCTTTTTCACTTTGCAAACCTTTTACATGCATAAAAAAGATATATAACTCAATAAAGGAGAGGGAAAAAGCCAAAAACACAATACCACCTCTTTAATAAGAACCAGTTGATCAGCCAGAGGAAGAGGTGCAGAGGATGCCATTGTGTGTGGATAATGACTCCCTCCTTTTATTATTATCTTTTTAATTAGGACGGAGTCACAGTGATAACAACACTTAATTCACCAGTGGAGGGTTTATTGCAAACAAGTGTTATGCCATCTCCCTCACACACACAACCATAGAGGCTGTTTTTCAGAACCAATGACAAGCAAACATGTCGTTAACACCTTTCAGCTCAAAACGATATCAATCATTAATTTCAATCTCATTTGTATTTAACTGTTTGGTGGAGATGGAAACCAGTTTTGGTATGACACTTAAAGAAATGCCGGATACTTATAATGTATTTTATTCCAGTTTCAGCAATTGCAAAAGGAGATGCTCAAACTTAAATCAGCCTGATGTTCAAATTGTTTTTGTCAGCAAGAATAATACTACACATCTACTCAAGAGAACTGTAACTATGAAATCTCAATTAAAAAAAATGTCAAACGTCACGGACCAGAGGTTCGTGTCTCTGCTGCTCATGTGTTGTCTCAGACTGTTTTCAGTTCCCTAATTGTTGGCGATTAGACTGAGTTGGAGTCGTTGTTCCACGGTTGGAGAGGAAAAGCCATATTGCTGTTTTAGATGGTAGGTTTCACTCACTCACTCACTCTTTCAGCACAACAGATCATTTGCATTTAAAGCTTTGATAAGCGTATCTGCTGTGTTGTCAAGGATTTCAAACCTATGATTTGACCTTTTGGCCAGGTGTCTCAGTGTTACTTCCGGATCCTTTTCTAGTCTCAGTGGAGAACAGTAGACTCGTTCCTACTGATATAATCAACCTTCCTCTCAAACACATCGACTCCTTCCAGTTTAATGCCAAAATTGTTTGATTATCAGCGCTGAGCAAGTGTCTCATTCATTTATCTTTGTGAAACAGTCAGTTATGTGTACCCTCCTTCGGGATCCCTTTATCCAGAAATTTGACAGGATAGCAGTGATTTATAATATGCAAGTTTTCCTTGCAATTAAAAATGACAATATTGAGTTCACTGATTAGCAGGCAACCAGGGACACCACTAGAAATGTTGTGTCCATCGATAATAGCTTTCCTATAATATCTGTTGAGCTCTGCCCCCCCTATAATATACTTTGTGTACTTTACTCATTTTAAATAAATTTGCAGACAGTAACGATGTACATATCACTCCTGTTTTAGCTCCTCTTTATTGGTTCCACTTTAGAACTACTTTTAAAATTTTATTAAAAATATATAAATAAATAATATATTATAAATCCATTGTCTTTCTCCGTCTTACATTAGTGACCTTTTGACCCCATCTGTACCTGTTTGTAACTGGAAGTTGTTAATGCAGCTTTGTCTTTGCATACCGGAGCATCTCAGATTAAGTAGCTCTAAATCTCCCTTGAAAACCTACTTTTAAAAAAAAGTTTATTAGGTGCTTTGGTTGATTATTTCCCCTGATTTTACATGTGATTTTATTGTTGCTTGTGTTATCTGATGTTTTACTCATACTTGCTCATCTCTTTTCTTTTTGCTTTCACTTGTGCTGCACCATGTAACATTGTTAAGAAAGGTGATATACAAATAAAGGTTATTCTTATTATAAATACTACTATATGACTCCTCAGTTAAGCGTTCTTATTGTTCTTAAATGATCTATATTTGCTTCTTTATATTGTACAAATTAGATTTAAATTTGTTGGGATTTCTTTTTCTGTTGCTTCACAGTGATTGTTTTGTACTCTGTATCTGTATTGTTTGGTACATTGGGAATATATGAAATCTTCATCCAGTTGTGTCATTATGTGACGATATACATTATGACAAAGTCTGAAGTTATTCCGCAGTAATTATGACCAGCACCATCATCTTTTTCCACCAGTAAAATGTGTTTTTAGTTAAAAGTACATAGAAAAAATTAGGTATAACCTATTCATCCCTTTTATAAAAAAGGCAAATCTTCCCACAGGTCATGACATGCTTTCTAGTACTTTATCTGTAGTCCTTAGGAGAAGCACACTGACTGCTGGCTGCAGTTGGACATTGAGAGCTTCCTAATTGTGGCTGACGTCTAGCTTCAGGACAGCAAGGGAATCATCAGATGAGGAGTGCTGAGATGGTGTCTGTCCGCTGGATTGCGTAGTCTCAACCCGAAGAGACAAACATTCTGTAAAACGGTGGTTCTCAAAGTGGGGTCTGGGGATCACCAGGTGTTCTTGAGCGGGTTCTAGGGGGTCCTCAGCAAAAAGTGGAATCATTTCTGTCTTTTTTGTAATTCCACCACTAAGTAACACAATGACAGAATCTATGACTACTTGGGTCACAGGTTTCATACACTGTAATAAAAGATCTAAAATTCAAAATCAGAATGGGGGTCTGTGGTCTAATTTGTGTGAGTTTAGGGGTCCTTGATGTGAAAAATTTTTAGAACCACTGGTGTAAAGGTATCAGTGCAGAGGTGATCTTATTTCTGTTTTCAGTGCAGATTGAGCTGAAGAAACTCCAAACAGGGAGACAGTCAACATCAGCAGACAGACACTGACACCCAGTGGCTGCTCAGTCACATTCACATATACTGTATGGAGTGCTGTTGTGCTTCAATCTGAATTGCCTTTATTTTCAACACCTTAGTGTTCTTACTCCACTACAGTTATCTGACATTTTAAATATAAAACCTACAGTACGTTTAGAAACTACCTAAAAATTTAGAATGACCAACTAAAAAACAACACTGACACGGGGCATTTGATACATTAAGTACATTTAGCTGATAATACAATTAAGTAAAACTGCTTGATTACTGTCCTGTGCCGCATCATTATTTTGCAATGTAGGCTACATGTGACAAACTAAATATCGCTGCAAGAACAATTTTCTCTATATGTATACATGCATATTGTGAGCTGTTGAAAACCAGAATCAGTCACCTTTATGTGTCTACACACTTACACTTGGCCAGTAAAGATGACTTTGATGCAGATTTTGATTAGGCCTACTAAACTTTAGTTAGTAATAGCAGCTTCACTGGTGTAAAAAGACAGACAACGACAAAAAGTTTGACCTGTGTGGGCTGATTTGGGTAAAATTTCACAACAGTATAATAGAGTGGGATTTATTTAAAACAGGAGAATAAGTGAAGTGAAGTGAAAAAGCCAAATGCTGCTGATGAACGTGATGAATGGTGCCATCAAGTGAAAATCTGCACATCCCCTCCTCACACGCCTCACCCCCACCACGCGCGCGCACTCTCACGCACGCGCGCGCGCACACACACACACACACACACACTGTATCTAAATTGTTACTATCATCATTTTAATTTTACAAACTGAGGTTGCAACTTTTGTAATTATCTGTAGCAGATGAATGGAGTCTTGAAATGCATTAATCAGAGAAATCAGCAGTGGAGTTTGTCTAAAACCTGACACATCAGCCTAATATCCTCAAAAAGTATCACCGATCTAAGCTCATATCTCTTGTGTAAAAATATGTCCTATTCAGTATTTTACACAGACTCACCCTCAGCTGAAAATGTGCAACTTTTGGGTCCACTGTAATCTGAGCTGGAGGGCTGGTTTGACTGCCGACTGCTCATTTCCTCTAACCAACCAAGACGCACCACAAAGCACCGACTGTTCATCTCAGCAAGTAAGTAGGTGAAAGGTATCATGAACGTAAGGACGCTCTACCACCTCTCGGTAAGTATGAATGGCTCGCTTTTCTTGTGCAATTATTTTTTATACCAAAATGACGTTCTACTATATTGTTTGTTGATTAACGTTACGGCATGCAGTCTGTTGGAAACCTAAAGTCCAGACGGCGGGGAGTCTCACTTGCCCCTTGATCATTTAAATCAATCAGATAATCCCATTTCATTGATTAATCAATCACATGGCCGCGCCGCAGATGCAGATGTGGCCTCGCCTTATTAAAAGAGGACTCCTGGCAGCATCTGTCAATAGCACAAGTTCCTGTCAAATCTGTGCATCCCAGGTTAATGATTTGCCAGTTATCTCGTACTTAGTACTTGAGCGTGGAGTTTGGAGTCTGCCCTCCCCTCCGATAAAACATAATAGGGGAAGCTTGGACTTGCGTGGCCTTTCTTTTTGGCTCTTAGTGCCACTCCAGTCACTGACTCCCTTTTTTTGTATCGCTTTTGATTCTTCTGGATACAGAGAGAGGACACACAATGTTAACTCTGGTTGTGTTCTTGCTTTGTACAGCCGCCTCTGTCTCCACTTCTGCCAAAGGTGAGTTTGGAAACGTTGTGACCTTCTGTCAGTAAATGTATAGATTGTGTTAGTAAGGTGTTTGGGGCCAACAGGCAAACTATTTAATAAAGTTTGAATTAATTTATGAGGGACAAGAAGAATGCTGCTTCATTTCCAATTAATAGAAATGTGAAAACAGGATTAATTTCTAGCTTAAAATGACAGAGACTGTAAAATCCCCAAATGAATGAATTGTTGCAGGAAATAATGCTGGGTGATGTTACAGTGCACACAGTGTCTCCCATTCATTGTCAGTGGAGTAGGAGTACAGTAGATAAAACACAACATATACATATATTTTTTTTTATTTCTGCTGGTGTTTTCTGATGTTCCCTTAGAATATCAGTTGTTGACAAAAGGCAAGGTGACACATTTTTTGTTTTGTGTCACTTTTTGAGAGGAAGGTTGATTACACCATTTGTTAGATGAATTCAGCCTCATGCCTCAGTGACCGTGATGAAATCAAATACTGACACGTCAGTCTGTCTTCTCCACGTGGCCTAATGTCATTTCTAACGAGGAGCTTGTCATTAACTGAGCAGAGGAGAGATTTTTATCTTTGAACACGCCTTGTTGAAAGGCCGCTGATTGAATCACCTCAACACTATTCACAGACATTATTTCTGGAAAGGAAACCAAAAAAAAGAAAGAAAATGAAAGGCAGTTTGCTCAGTGGAAGTTATTTCATGTCAATACCCAAAGTGTATAAGGGAAACTATAAAGCACAGAGTTTGTGGGGCCACAAGTTAAAGATATATACCTTGAATTACATATTTTGATACATACCATCTTGTTATAAGAAACCACATATTTGGTGTTTGTGTGTGTTTTTTGGTAAAAAGTTATCATCCTCTATTAACAGTGTTAAGTATGTAGCTCAATATGCTTTATTATTAAAATGACCTGAATTACAGATATAGACTATAGCTTTCGCATCTTCTGGTTTGAGTTCATTCAGCACCGTGAGTAAAGTTACACTATCACTGATAGTAAGGTAGTTAAAAGTGTGAATTGCTTTGAAAAACATCCTATGTAGTGCTAGTGCACCTATTTGTTAGTGAGAAGCATCTTTGACTTGAGAGTTTTCTCCCAAACTGCTACTTTTTAAATGTATGAGGCTACCGAAATAACATTATCCTTTAGGCAATATCCAGGTTTGCTTCTTGTTTGTTTCCCAGGACAACACAACCATTGCTCAAAACTCAAATCTAAGACCTTAGAGCTTGAACACACCAACAAAATATAGTTGTTGTTTTTTAAAAACAGTCACTGCTCAAAACTGCATTTTTGCATGACAAACATGACTGAATGTTCAGGGGGATGAATTACTTTATCAAGTTTCAGGTTTCTATTAGCTAATATTTAGAATGTCCTGACATGAAATGAAACCAGTGGTATAATGAGAATGTATTTGAAAATGTGTCTTAAAAGCTATAGTACACTTTGGGAAATGGTTTGCAGTAACATAAAGCACCACTCTCCACTCACAAGCTGTGTTTCCTGTGTTTCTTCAGGTGGTGCTGCTGGACCCCGACTGAACAACAACCAGCTGTACAAATTCAGCTACACCACCGAGGTGCTGGTGGACAGGACCAGGGGGTCAAAAGAGGGCAGTGCTGGCTACAGGATCTCGAGTGATGTGGACATCAACCTAGTCTGGAGAGATCCCAGCAGCAAGGATGACCAATTGATTCAACTGGCGGTATGTAGGTCCACTCACATGTGCAGACAGAACTTGATGTCATGTCATAGAAAATTCATATGCACTTCAATCAAATGAGTTACATGAGCGTTAGAATAATCCATTGATTGCAAAAGGGAGTGCAGGCTTTGACTCTCAGTACTTAATACTTAATACAGTACTAATCGCTCATTCATAGATCTCAAATGTGAGGATCGACCCTGTGTCCCGTCGATCAGAGAAGAAGAACGTCCTCCATGGATCCACAGTGGAAAGCGTTTTGGGGAAAACCAAACTAGCAGCTCTGACAAAACCTTTCTTGGTGCATCTGAGAAATGGAAAGGTAAGAGCGTTAGCCTTGCTATAAATGGTATTAAACAATATCTGTATAAAGAAAATAGTCCTTATCAGTGGCTCACCACTTATTGCTGGTATTATCTCCTCAACCTCATATTTTCTTAAGAAGTATTTAATAAGAAAACACCTTTTTGTATAAAGAGTTTATATTTTTGGTAAACACTGAGATCATTTATATTCTCTCCAGGCAAAGAACGACAGTAGCAGTTCCTGATTATGAGATGAATTGTTTTTTTCAGAAAATTTATAATCTTATACATACATAATGTTACAAAGTCAGTAGTGTACTTCAAGTGCTCCACTGTTGTTTTTTTCAGCTAATTAATGAGCTTACGTTCATTGTGCTGGAGCGATGATGCTGGCAGGGGAAATACCACACAGATGTGTGTGCGTGCAAAGGTCTGCGAGGTTCAAAAGGTCAATGAATGAATGAACAAGTCTGACACAAAGAGTGACTCTGGGATCGGTGGATAAGGCTCATACTGTCCTCTTACTGGCTGTGAGATGTTTGGGTTCAAGCCAAACTCATTCACTGTTATCACATCATTATCACTATATACTATCCAATAATGCATAATCGCCACCGAAAGATTAACAGCAGGCTGGTTGTTACATATATCATTTAAAGACTCATGAGGAGAATCATACAGCACCGGTTTATGGGCAAGTATTGCTGAAGAAAGTGCTGTCAAGAGTAACGATTTCTTCACTCAGTTTTCAGCCAAAGCAGCATGGGGATGGTTAGTGAAATTCTGTTTGAACATTCATGTCCCCCATGGGATGAACTCTGATCCACTGACCTTTCCTCTAGCACCATCATCAGGTCAAAAGTAAATGTCGTCCGATAATTTGCTTTGTGACCAAATACTTGCAAAACTAATGGCACACACACTTAACAAAGATGGTTATCATGGTAAACATTATGCCTGCTTAGCATGCTGACGTTAGCATTCAGTGCGAACGCCACCAAATTAATTATTTTACAATCTGGCAACCCAACATTTTTCTTATTATTGCCTTATAACTGATCCATAAATATTAGTAAATTGTATTAATCATTAATAAAGCAAATGGTTATAACTTATAAACATTTTCTTAGGAAGTCAGGACTTGTGTGTTGTATAGAGAGACTTCAACAGCATACTGTATTGATTATATCTTACTCTGAAAAGTCTGTGACTGTTGTGGAACTGTTGTACACCAGCTGGAAAAAAGTTAAAATAAATTAAAATATTAAATAATATCTTACCTCTTAGTATTAATACTTATTCAGTGTGGAGTAAAGGTTGGAAGAAGGAGCTGTTAGATGGCGTGGAACTGGATAGACCAGTGTCTCTCCTGGTGTGTTGTTAGGTTATTTATACTTATGGCAGGCTGCGGCAGGAAAAATACACAGAGTCGCAGTGGACAATCTATTTATGGTGGTCCAGGCTGATATTGTGGCTGAGCACCACAAATAAATTGCATACTGTATAGGAGACACTGTAGGATGATGTAATAGTCTGCTTTCTCCAGTCATGAGCAAGACACAGAGCACATTACTGAGCCAGTATTCCAGTATTTTAATATGATAACATCAACATACGTAAACACAAGACTGACTCATCTTTTAAACTGTAGGTGCTATGTACTGATGTGTATTGAGAATATAATTAGAGGCTATAAAATGTATTTGTTTTTAATATCTTATTTCTGCATGTAAGACAAATAGTCTCTGATGTCATGACCATGCAGACATGTTTCTGTACACAAGTGTGTAAAGGAAAACGGACACCCTGAAAGCCTTTGTGAGTTGCAGCACGTACAGTACTGTGGGTCACTTGCCTCAGAAGCTGCTTAATCTGTTCGACAAAATGCCTCTGTATCCATTGTTCGAAGGCATGATGTTCTGTTTAACGTGTTGCTTTTCTTTTTACACGTCTGCTGTAGGCAAAAGCATTTTATTCCTACTGGGCCGAACCTGCAACCATCAAGAACCTAAAAAGAGGGCTGGCCAGCTTAGTGCAAGTTCAGCTCAGTACTGGGAAGGTTATAGAGGTAAATGGCATGATTATACTTCCATCACATTTATTCATGGTTTTCATGTTTTATTACATGTAGCTAATGCTTACAAACTTTAACCTCTGGGAACAGAATGACGTGTCTGGAAGGTGCACAGTCGAGTACAAGGCAGTCAAAGGTCAAGTGACAAGAACCAAGATCCTGGAGACGTGTAGGACTGCAGAGACCGGATTCACCACACACAGTCAGGTATGTCAGTGTCCAGACCAACTCACCGTGCCAAAATTTTAATGTTACTGAATTGCTAATAAATGTGCCTCCCCTCAGGTCTTGGGTGTGAGCAGGAAGTCCAGTTCTGTTACAGTGTTCACACTTGAAGATGGTTTCATCCGCTCGGCCGTAGCTGAAGAAACACACTCGCTGGCTGTTAACGCCCGCAGATCTGCTGCAGCTAAAGTCCTGTCGAGGTAAAGGTCTTAACAAAGAATTAATGTGTATTGCCATTTGTAATATGGGGCACATTTTAAAATATTTAAATGCCTCGCTTTCCAGACAAACCCTCACGTTGGTAAGAACAGAGGCTGGAGCGCCGGAGGCTGCTGGGAAAGATGTGACTGGGGTTGTCAAGTCAATCGATGGCAAACTGGCAGCTGTTGGTATCATTGCGGAGAAGGTCAAATCCCAGTGCAAGGGCTGCCCATCAGTGAGTACCTGTTCCCTTTCACACAAACACATTTTAGCCGTGGTCTAGGGGTGGAAAAGTTGGTCCACCACTTTGGTTCAGATTTAAATATGTCAACAGGCATTGAATCGATTGCCATGACATTTTGTACAGACATTCATGGTCCCCAGATGATGATTCCTAATAACTTTGGTGATCCCCTGACTTTTTCTCAGGCACCACCACAAGGTTAAAATGTGTCGTTTCGAGTGAAATGTCTTGACAACTATTGGATGGATTGGTACAAATATTCATGTCCCACTCATGATGAATCCTTAGAAATTATTTAACATTTCCTCAAGCGCCATCATCAGGTCAGAATAGTCCAATTTTTTGGTTTTATTACCAAATACTAACTCAGCATCAGCTGTACTTTTAGTGCTAATTACAAATGTTAGCATGCTAACATGCGAAACTAGGATGGTGAACATGATAATCATCATCACCTGAAAGTAATTATTACTAGGAAGAAAGCTAGGAAAAACACTTACACATCCAGTATTTCTTATACAAATACATTCCCACACACTGCTTTTCATTTTCATTGAATGAGTACAAGTTACATTTTGGTGCCTAGAGACCTTCTTCAGCGTCTGAAGGTCTGAACGACTCCTAAATACTGTAACACTGTATTAGTAAATAGATACTGTATATTTTTGTACTGTAATTATTGCCTGAAGATGATCTGTCTTCTAATCCCCTCTCCCCTGTGTGCTCCCTCTTAGCTTTTTGAACATTGGCAGGCCGAACAGAAGCAGCTGGAGCCAGCGAGCCTGTCCAAAGCCACGGCTCCTCGCAGCTTCCTGGCCCTCATCCAGAGCATTAGGAAGGCATCCAAGGATGAGATTCTCAAAGTGCTGAAGAGTGCCAGCAAGACATCTCTGTAAACATGCTTCTACTTGTTTCCTACATCTTAACTTACTTACAAACTCCATCTCTGCTGTTTCTTTGATTGAGTCTAACTTTTAAGATTGAGAATGTCAGGACGCAAGAAGATTAACTCACCATTGTTGTATCTACCTTCTTCCTGCTGGTATCAGACCTCAGGTAGTGGATGCTGTGACCTCCTCCCAAACTGCTCCATCTCTGAATGCCATTCTTGAATTCCTTAACTTCACCGACGCCAAAGGTTTTGTTCTTCAGGAAAGGTTTCTCTATGCATGTGGCTTTGCTTCACATCCCAATGAGAGGATGCTCGAGGCTCTGCTGGTGAGTGTCATGTTGTTAATCACTGACTTGGCACCTTTTCTTGCTTAGTAAAGGAAAGATCTGATCTGCCGTGATCGAGTACATATCAGTTATTTGATCAGTCTCTGCCTCAAGATATGAACTGCAAAGTGTTTATTTTCTCCAAAATGAATCCAGAAAAAAGTTGGCACTCTAGTGGTTTAAAAAAGCAAAAGCAAACAATTACCACAGGTCTTGACATTTTCAAGATTCCCCAGATTTTTCAAAAACATTTTAAAACTAAGTTTAGTGGAAACAAACACATTACATATCAATGGTCTCTTCATACATTTCTGTATAATATTCTTCTTTCTGCCCTAGAAATCTTGAGATCAGCTTTTTAAATTGTCTGTCTTAAGAATAAGTCCACAAAACCAAGTCTTATTGAATGTTATCTGAGAATTTTAATGAGAAGAGTTTTTCCATTATAGGATATTTCAAAAGGAAAGATCGGCAACAATGACATTAAAGAGTCAGTGGTGATTATTATGGGAGCCCTTGTGCATAAGCTGTGTCAGAAAGGAGGGTGCAAGTTACCGGTGAGTTTCCAACAAGATAATAAAAGACGAAGTACACATAAATGAAGTGCAGTCTGGGAACAAACCAAATTTGAATGAATCCAAGAGCGAGACTAATGATCTCCTGCTATATATTTAATTCTCAGACAGTAGTGAAGGTGAAGAAGCTGATTTTAGACGGCCCTGACAGCACAAAGGTAGAGTCCGAGGTCCAGATGTATCTTCTGGCTCTGAAGAACTCTATGCTTCCCGAGGCCATTCCCATCTTTATCAAATATGCAGAGTCAGAGGTGGGAGCTTACAGCACCATCGCCCTCACCGCGTTGCAGCGATACGATGTCAGTCTCATGACCGATGAGGTGAGCCATACTCTATACAAGACTTTATTTGAATTGATGTTTATGAGTGTTAACTGCTATGCAATTAGCATAATAAAAACTGAGAAAAAAAAACATTCGTCTCATTTGTAGGTTAAGAAGACAGTGAACAGAGTTTACCACCAGAATCGACGGATCTATGAGAAAAACGTGAGAGCTGCCGCTGCTGATGTCATCCTCAGTAGCAACCCCTCATACACAGAGGTCAAGAATCTGCTTCTGTCTATTGGGAACCTGCCTCATGAAATGAACAAATACATGCTGTCTAAGATCCAGGACATCCTCCGCTTCCAGTTGCCTGCCAGGTGTGTTAATGGACATCCAATGGACCAACAGAAATGCTGAGTTTTCTGAGTTGATCACTAACAAAAAAGAGCATTTTGTGTTACCAATACATATTGCAGCTATTTAATGTATAATATCATTTTTTAAAAATCATTTTTCAGCAAAGTCATACAGAAAGCTATTAAGGACATGATTTCCCATAACTACGACCGTTTTTCAAAAGTCGGGTCATCGTCTGCATTCTCCGGATTCATGGCACGTGAGTAATCAACCAACATCTCGAAGCTTAAAATAAATCACACAATATATCGGTTGAAGATTTAGAATCTGAGATGAAATAAAGAAAAATGTTTAAAATTTAACAGTGAAAATAAAAGTTCATGAGTCTCACTATTATTTGCTTTTAAACAAGAAGATAAATAACAGCTATATGCATGCATGCGGACTGAATATTTTAAAATCCTCTTCCTACAGAATCTGCTGATTTGACCTCCACATACAGCTTGGACATCCTTTATTCAGGCTCTGGGATCCTGAGAAGAAGCAACATGAATATTTACGGTGCTAGTAATGGAGCGATGCTACATGGACTGCAGGTACGTGCATGTGATATCTCAGTAATGCCTTCATGAAAAAGTCAACTTAACTGTGACATCAAAATGACCTGGAAATTATTATTTTTTGGCCATAATTCTACACCATAACTCATGGATTTCTTTCCTTATGTACCATTTTTTATGTAGTGTCTATGAAATATCAGAACAGATCATTATCAAATTGCTTATTTAGACTAATTTTGAAATTCTTCCTGTTTTCTAGGTGGCAATTGAGGCACAGGGTCTGGAGTCACTGATTGCTGCCACACCCGACGAGGGAGAAGGAGACCTGGAGTCGTTTGCTGGGATGTCGGCTCTGCTGTTCGACGTCCAGCTGCGGCCTGTCACGTTCTTCAAGGGTTACAGCGACCTCATGTCCAAAATATTCTCCATGACCGGGGAGCCCATGAATGTAGTGAAGGGTCTCATCCTGCTGACTGATCATTCTGAGGTAAGCAGTCATTACTGTGTACTGCATCAGTGCCACCATTTACACTAGACCTTAATGTAGTAATGAAACTAGTATTTAAAGTTTACATTCAGTATGGTTAAAAACGAGAGTAGTAATGAGTCATGCATGCAGCAAGGAGTGACATACAGGTTGCTGACTCTAGGTGCTTGGTAAATGACCGTGGCTGTATGAATTTAATGGAAGAGAACACTTAACAATTGGTATATGCGGCACAATGCTTCCAGAAATCCTAATTCCCTTTCAAAACAGTGTCAGATTTGCAGCTTGTAGTTCAGCTTGGTTGAGGTCATCTCAGGGGAAAACAACAGCATTGGTGATTTGTTAAAACAGCTGAGAAGACCTAGTTTTACGTTGCAAACCACAAGTAGTTTGATGTCCAACGAAGGTTAAAATCAATGGCAACTGGACTTGGTTGAAGATACTGGAAGACGTTTCGTCCCTCATCCAAAGGACTTCTTCAGTTCTTACTGACTGGCAGGGAAACTCAGCTATTTAACCTCAGTGGGGTCGTTGGCCCGGGTCATCGATACTGCTGGTTCGACGAAACGTCTTCCAGTATCTTCAACCAAGTCCAGTTGCCCTTGATTTTAACCTTCGTTGGATAACTATGACCTGGATGACTGAGAATCTTCATAGAAAAGTAGTTTGATGCTGCCATATTATTATTATTGTTGCCACAGAAAGAAAATATGGATGATTGGGTGTAAAATGCATAGACTTTGACATTGGAGATTGAGGTTTGCATCTCCTGCCAACAGCCGGCATTGGCAACCAAGTAATTTTAGTTTCCAGAAAAAGTAGCAAGACAGTCTATTTGGGTCATTTTGTAAGCACTGACCCAGAGCCTATTTTGTCATGTAGGCACGAGGTCTTACTTGGACAAAATGTGTACACAGACACAGATAGTGAATGACTCAAGTTTATAACTTCATTTGTCGAGCTTAGTGAGTGTGAACAAGGTCTAAATGCGAACAGCTGATACCAGGATGTGGGATTTCATATGCCTTATGCTGTGGCTACTTTGAACGTAATGCTTTATGATAAAAGGAATCTTAATTATCAGTGAAGTCAGACATAACCTTCCATTGTGTGTTTTTGTTTTCTTTCCTGCTCATCTTTGGTCCTCTAGGTGATTCAGCTGCAGTCTGGCCTGAAGGCGAGTGCAGAGTTCCAAGGAGGGTTAGCAATTGACATCTCTGGCGGCATGGAGATTAGTCTGTGGTACAGGGAGTCCAAGACCAGTGTCAATAACAGGTACAGTCCTTACCATAAAACGACTGTTGCAATTGTTTATGTCCTGTAGTTGAATTAAGGCATCAGCAATGGTTTTCCATAATGGTTGGTATGTGCCATGTATGTAGGTCAGAGTACGTTTGTAGAGATACTGTCTATACAGTATGATGAAAGGCACATGCAGGGCAAAGTACTTTATGATAGGCTGATAATTCTTAGAAAACAGCTTTTGTGACCTTAAATAGATTTCTATTGATGTTGGATTCACGTTAACTTTAGATGGTCTATAAATGTTGTCCAAGTCATTTGTTCCACCGACACGTTGGACATGCTCCAGTATTGTGCTTCACGCCTGTTTCATTTCTAGGTTTGTGTGGATATGATGTCAGTTCTGTCTGGTTCTCTATTTTAAAACATTACGGTCAACACACAACGGTAGCTGCTGGAGCACATCATCATGCTGGTATCGGTTAGTTTGCGGCATCTGGTGATGAAACAGGATTAAAAGAGCAGTGCCACAGATTTTAACGTTAAAATACAGTGTGATTTTCCTGTACAAGCCACGGCTGCATATAGGCCTACATGCACCTCAGTACTTTTTAAGTACCAACTACATTTTGTCCATAACAGTATTGAAAACTAAATTCAAGAAAAGTTGATACCGAATGTTTGGTCAGATTCTTCACCCTGTTCCCTTGTTTTTTGGTCACAGATTTTTAATGTTATCAAAAAACCATTGGTACCCTGACTAAAACTTATAGGTCTTGTACTCTGCCCGTGTGCCTTAAAATTACGCTTGCAATAGTGACACATTTAATGTACAGCTCTAAATTTAAATTTACAATAAAATGACTTAAATAAGATTGAAAAGAAAAGGCTATTTTAATGGGCCTCCACTGTGGAATTGATCCCCCTTTTGGAACAGCATCATGAAGAAAGAAAATATGGTTTAGGGCAGAAGAAAGAGCTTCTATATTTCTGTTTTGGGATTTTCTCTCTGCTTGTAGACCACTATTAAGGGACATATCTTGTATTTGGACTTGAGGATGATTTGACCCATGTGTGCAGGGGAATGGCAGAGGCAGGTGAATGGATCAGCATAGTTGTACCTCTTGGACTCTGATAATAGACTGGCAGGCTATCTATAGATGCAGAACAAACCACACTGGCATCCTTGCCAAGGCATGTCTCCGTGGCAAAGTTACCGCGGTTGGATTTTCAACTGGCTGGCACACACTTTGATTTGAAACATACATGGTACATTATATCTACTTGTTAGTGTCTGAGCTTTACTGTGCTTTTGGGTCACTGATACAAACTGTATAATATAAATACATGGGAACAAACAAGGACCATATGCCACAGCGGTTATTATAATAATAATAATAGTTCTGAATAGCTGGAAACTGTCAATTGTATACTGTTACAATTGTATACCAGAACACCTCGGACACAAGTATATTAAATTGCAGGTAACCATAGCAATTTTACGCACTATACTCACTATTTACTGTAAGTGGTACCTGCTGGTTAAAGTGACTGCAATTGTATCTTTTGGTAAGTGTTGTGAGCAATAATACTGCAAAGATGTGTCTATATAGAAAATAATGAACTCTTAAAATAATAATAATGTACAGTTGTCACCTCTTTACCCCACATGGGTCTAAAAAGCAATTGTGAATTTATTACATGTGGAGCACTATTTTTAATGTGACAAATTCACAAAAAACAAGGTTTTTAGACAGCGTGTAGTATATACATGACCTACAAATTTTCAAATACATGAAATATTTCACACGTATTATTATATGTAACTCCATTTCACAAGTCCTTGCATAATTCATGCACATGGTTTTACATGATTAATTCACATGCTGGCATACTGTATGTGTTTTCTGGACATTTACCCTATAAAATATTGGTATTTTCACATGAACTTTAATGAAATGTGATATTTCACATGGGAAAATGTGAGTTTCACATATTCTCCTTTGTCTGTTGGACACAATTTTATTTGGTTTCCACTTGCTTATGGTTTCAGGGGAGCGTTAGTGGTCACTGGCAACGTTACAGTTGACATGGACTTTATGAGAGCGGGTGTGGAGGTCAGTTTCGAAACAGAGGCATCGCTGGACTTCATCACTACTGTCCAGTTTTCCGAATATCCCTTCCTGGTATGCATTCAGATGGACAAAGCCACCTTCCCCATCAGGTACAGAAAATATTTCAATGCTTTTTGTATTGTTGAATCAGCTTAAACAAAACCTAATTGTCTATAACTGATGTTCTGCTTTCAGGGAATACCTGACCAAGTATGAGAGCTTGTCTTCGGGAAAGAGCGTTGTGTCGTCAAAGAGCAAGAAGCAGCTCGTCCCTGGCTCTGAATTCCCCCTTCACCAGGAGAACTCAAACATGTGCAAGAGGGTTTTTGACTCCAGCTGGTAGAAGAGATACCATGAACTATCCAGGAGCCAGTTTTTACTCTTGAGGGTTTATTGCATTCAGGGACAGCTATCACACCTCAGCCTCATGCTGAGAGGACTGCAAGAGAGAAAGTGGTGAATGTTTTTTTAACAACACATACAATGTTTACTTTCCTGTGAATATTTAAGTCATTTTAATTTGACATTTTCATTTTAATTTGACATTTTGTTTGAAATCAGGAATTCCTTCTTTTTGTGAATTTCCTTGAAATGTATTTATGATGGGCACACACAGGATATTTGTTTTTATTTGATGGGTAATACTCAGCATGATTAGATAGTACCACTGTAATTTCCAAACACAATTAAAGTACAGATAAACATGTAAATATCACACTGTAGACAGTGGGTTAACTTTCCCTGTGAATAGAAACGCTCCTTTCTGTCAACAATCCTTTTGTTTTTTAATTAAATGTGTTTACAAGGTGGAACAACTTATTGTTTTATGTCACCGTATCATTTTTCACACACTTTTAAAAGTGAAAGTTATTTAGCACAGTAATATCAATTAATTAAAATTTTGGTGATTTAAAATTTTTCCTAATGAGACGATGTGTGTGCATTGTCTTTACTTTGTACTTGCAAGATCTGAGGTTAAAATTGAATCTCCAAAAATGAATCCATCAACACTTGAATATATTTTTTTGTACGTGGCCAAAATGACTCTTGTTTGTGCAAAAACATTTGGGTAGTTTTAAGATTTATGAGCTACTCTTAACTTTGTATTTCCATATTTAAAGAACAGTTTGTTAGATCTGTAATTGGCTAATAATAAAATGTGCACTGGAAACACTTTTTGACTTTTGAATTGTATCAACAAAACAATATTTATGAACAATTGTACCATGTGTACAACAGTAATGGATTACCCTTTGGGCAAAATAAAGCTGTCGGACATTGTTCCTTTTGGCTTTAAAAAGGCAATGTCTAACTGTCAAAATCAGTTTATGAGTACTACTTATCCTGTAAAAAGTGTTAGGTCTGAAAAAAGATATATCAAATACCTTTTGCATAAAGAGTACAAATTTATGACAGAATGTCTGCATTACAAAATGGGATTGTTAAATTTGAAGGACACTAACAAGTCTGGATAGCTCGGCCACTGCTGCTTTGATATTGATCATTATTCAATCTGTCATACACAAAGTACATCAGATACAGTGTTCATTGCAACTACACATGGTATCCATAATAATTTGACCAAAAACTGGTACTCCTATTCTGGAATGCTATCCTATCCTGCCCTTGGTTCACTATGTGTCAATTAGTTTGTGGACATTGGATTAAACACATATTTATGTAGGTATATATGTACAATGTAAGTAAGCATAATTCCACAGGACAGGGCCGCGACATTAGGTGATAATAAAGGAGCTTCCTTAGGGCCCTTGAACTGTCAGTTAACGTATGTACTTAAGTAGCACATATTCCCCTACGAATTGGAAATTAAGAAAATTACTTCAAAGTAATTGTGACATAGTGAACCTGGCCCCGAAACTCATAGGTCCCTAAAGGTTTGTCATTGTGCCCAGTTTGTCATCCAGCCTTTGTGTACAATTAGAGTCAGAGGATACCACAGAATATCATGTATCTTGCAATATGGCTGATGTAACGGCTGTGTTGCTTGGCCCAACAAAACCACTTTGATCCAGACTGAAATACAGACTCTTTAACCATTGGGTGGACTGCCATGAAACAGACATTCATGGTTCCTACAGGATGAATCCTAATGAATTTGATGAGCCCCTGCCATTTCCTCTAGTGCCACCATGAGGCTCCCATTTTTGGATGTTGAGTAAAATGTTTTAACAAATGGATTTTGTCCAGTACCTTCATTTATGACCAAATGCTAAACAAATACATTCCCATTCTTGCACTTTGAGTTAATTACCAAAAGTAAGCATGCTAACATGCTAAACTAAGTTGATGAACACGGTAAATATTATATCTGCTGTACATTAGCCTTAGCCTTAGAAATCAGTGATCCCAGTGTAGAAAATCTTTCCTCCTGGTGGTTTCGAATGCGAATTTAATTGTCTGGCAATCAGATCTTTTCAAGATGGCAAACTCCTAAATTTGAACCTGTATATATTACACCAGATTATTCCATGCTGTCAAGGTTGTGTGCAAGTTAGCATTGTTGTTAGCTGCACTGTTTTAACTAAAGCAACTGCCTTAATTTGTTTGCAGTAAGTCCAAGGAGACAAAATGTACCTCAGAGGCTTAAATGTAACACACACTTGTTGATCCAGGTGAGGCAATAAATCTTGACTTTTCTTGTGTCACAGCTGTGACATTAGAGCCCCTCCTGGCATCTAAATACAACAACTGGGCCTTAATGTAGATTCTTTAGAAACCACTGAGAGCAGCTGGGGGCAAACCAGTGTCTGCCAGTCTTGCTGCATCCATGGCAACCAAGTAAACACAGTAGCAAACTGTCAGGTTGAACTTAAGCCTCGGGTGATGTTTCAGTGTCACCAGAAAGCTAACCTTGCACGCTGGCAGATGCCAAATGAGTACTTCTGTTGGCATAAATCTGTTCGATTCCCGTTGACCCTTGTCATTTAATTTTTTTTTTGTAGGTTTAAAACTTTATCATATATCAAACTGCAGGCGGCCAAGATAATCAGGTCAGAGAGATAGAGGGAAATAAAAGGCAAATTTTGACCTTATTTGCATTTTATTTCCCTCTATCTCTCGGACCTGATTATCACAGGATGTAGGAATAAAAATGTGTTCAGAAACAATCAAAAAGTCTAAATCAGAGTATACAAAAATGTTTGAGGAAGAACATCAACCGGTATATGAGTAGTGTGGAACATAATAAAAATATAGGTCATTGCTGCCAGGCTTTTTTCTTTACAAATTAATTAATTTATTGACTATTTTGATAGCTAATAAATCACCATTTATTAAGGGTTTATAATTTGCAACTTCAATGGCGTTATTGATTATTCATAAATCATTTATTAATGCTAAAAACTACTTTGGGGTTGCCATGATGTAAAAAAAAAAAAAAAAACTTGACCAGCCAAAGCTGATTTTTGCAACATGCATCCAAAAAGTGTTCTTATTAGTGGCTTATAACCGATTTTTCAGACATTAATAAATGCTTTTTAATCAGTAATAAAACCATGAGTTACAACTTATAAACCCTTACATTACATTACCTTATTAGAAAGTATACCTCTTTTTACTATTCTTTACAAGTCTGACATCCCTGCGTCTGTAACCCAAACAAAAAAGTGATTTGTTGACATATTTACTTTGCAATTTCTCTAACAAAGAGTTCATCTGGGTTTTGTCACATTAGATATAGACAAATTCATGGACAGAAACACTTTCAGTAGCTTGTGTTTTGAATTTATTGCAAACATGTATGTCGCCTTTTCAGTCTATGTTACACTCATTCATCATATTCATTACTTTCAAATTTGTGCAAACACATCACTCACATCTCCTTTCCAGGTATCTCTCTGCTGTCATCCTGACCTCTGTCTTTTTCTGTGGCAGCCACGCAACACAGTTTACATCATGTATAAAACATTTACAATGCCACTGTATAACTGTCCAGCCATTAAGGCATTTCTTTCAAATATATGCCTTTTTCTTTGAACATTCAAATATGCACTTATCTCAAACCATCTCACCTTCGGTTAACCCTCTCTCTTTGTACAAAAGCAGGCTTTGATACAGTAAGTTTCCACTGTTTTACCTCAAAGTCAGCAGGTTTGTTGTTTCAAAACAAATGATATTGTCTATGTTGCAGTGTATTTTTGGGCTAAATTCACCAGAAACAATTAACAATGTTTCCTTTTACAATTAACCAAGTTCATATAGAGCTCCTGCTATCACCAATGTTTACAGCCATTCATCGCTGTCAGTGACAATAGTGACAATCCAAGTGCATTAAGTACATTATTATTCACAGATTAAGGTCATGTAAGAAACTAATAAAATGCATGTGGGAGAAAGGTTTTTATCAGTGTAATTTTTATGACAACATTAGAATAGCTACTTTACAGGGGCTTACACATTATATTTCTTATTTATATTAGTCTTTCAAATGATATCAAAGTGCTTTAATGAACAACTTGCTGATGAAATACTTTGGCAGGAGGTAGCATATCATATCTTGCCATTTTGACTTGCTTTGGTAGTTTTCTCTGGATACTTTTTTAAAAAGTAATTTGTATACAACAGATTTATAATTTCTAAATAAATAACTTTTATAGTTTTACTTGTATTGTTCTCAACTGCCTCAGGGGCACATTAATTTAAAATTATAATTAAAATACTATGTTAAGAAGTACAATGTCTCATGAATTAAAAGTACAAATTACATTTCACCTCAAAATGCATTAAATGTTCTAACATCAAGTCGCTCTAAAGAGCAAACCATGTTCAAGCTACTGCATAGTCAACAACAAGTCTTGCAAATCACTGCATTATTTCATATCACTTATAATGAATTCAACTCATAGGGCAATTTATATAAAGTCTGTTTTCACAGAGGCATAATAACATGTATTTTACAGAAGGAAGGTACATAGACTGACCAGCAGCTCCAAATACCTTTAAAATGTGTTTAGATTTGAAACATGCTAAAAATAGCAATCTACAGTTGTATTAATTCTACACATTGACTCATGACGTCCCCACTGCGTATTCAAAAGGAAACAGAAAAAAGAAAATAACCTCACAGCTTCTCTGTACAGAAAGCAATTAAAACAATATTGTTTTATATAATATAATATAATATATTTTATTATACTAGGGTGGATGTCATCCGTCATATGAACCTAAATTCATACACATTCAAAGAGTTTAAGGCATTTAAACAAGAGAAACTGAGGTTGCTGTGTGTAAAGTGTGAAGACACAACCTAAACATGTACAGTCAGTGTGCTCTTGTCTAGAGTGAAGTAACATGACTCCTTGCTATACGCTCACAGATTGCTGAAATGCCATACATAACACACAGACTCATTCAGAGGCACACACACAAACTCCCATCTCGTTACACAAAAATGTAAAATAAACCAACATGAATAGAGGAAGTTATCCCCTAAATGTCTCAGCTGGCTTTGACTTGTTAGGCCCAACACTACTCAGGAAATACTGTCCTAAGTACATTGTTAAACCAGAGTCCCAGCTCCGCTTCATCTTTTCAACACACTTAGTGTGTTTGTCTTTTCTTTGCAATGTAACATGTGAGGAGTGTTTTAAAATATAAACATACACCACTTCATACAGCATATCAGTTATGCATGTATTAGTAGCATTTTGTGAGTCATGACACAGAGGTCATACATACTTCAAGTAGAACATGAGCCACCGACTCCTAAAAAAACATGGAAATGTTATTGTGAATGTGGAAAATTTTGTGCTGGAGTGTTGTAATATGATGCAATGTCAGATATTTTGAATTTACTTGGGGCATCTTTAATGTATATTATTTTCAAATACAGTAACTTTAATTCCTCTTCTGACTGAAGTTACTGGAAAAAAAAAATGGGATGATTCAACATTACCCCTTAAATTGGGGGAGTTTGTTTTCAATTCCGTGCAGACAAATGGTCCCTGTCCCCAGAAAATGTGTAAAATACACACAACAGGTTGTATTCATCCTAAGTAATCATCTTGAATTAAAGCAAAACTGCATAATTTTTTATTAACAACGGCCACTGAGACCAAAAGCAGCAGTTACAGGATAATGACACATTGATTGCTCTTACATTTCCCAAGATATTAAAGATGGAACTGTTCTATTAATTGATTTACAGACATTCCTCCATCCATTTCCTAATTTCCCCTGCTGATCTGGGTCTGGGTCAGGTAGGCAAAGCAAGGTAGCCCATATGTCCTTCTTCCTCGCCACATCCTTCATCTTTTCCTGGAGGATTCATGAGACCAGGCCAGTTGGGATATGTAAGCCCTCCAGCGTTTTCTGGGTCTTCCCTGTGGTCTCCTCCCGGTTAGATGGGCTGGACTACCTCCACAGGAAGGCATCCAGAAGGCATCCAAATCAGTTGCCAAAACCACCATGGCTCACTCCTTTCAATACAAAAGCGCAGCAGCTCTATTGCGAGGTCTATCTGGATGTCTGAGCTGGCCACAAACCATCCCAGTGCACACTGGAAGTCACAGTCTGATAAAGCCACAAGAACCACATCAGCCACAAAAAGCAGAGATGCAATCCCGAGGCAACCAAACAGACACTCTACACATCTCAGCTGGGCCTAAAAATAAATACATAAACGGGAATTGGTGACAAGGCATAAATCTAACGTAGCCCAATGCCCCTGAGAACAAGCTTGACTTCATGCTGAGAATGTGGACACAGCTCTCACTCTGGTTATACAAGGACTGAATAGCTCTTAATAATGGCCTCAGTTCCGCATTCTGCCGCAGTACCCAACACAAGGTACAGTACCCCAGGGGAAATAGTCACAAGCCTGGTCCAGATCTACAAAACACAAGTAGACTGGATGGGCAGTCTCCCATGACCCCTCCAGTATCCTTGCAAGAGTAAAGAGTTAGTTCACTGTTCCATGACCAGGACAGAGTGCCTTGGTCGAAGTTTTCCCAGGAAGGTTAAGCAATGTGATACCCTAATAGCCCTAATAGTTGGCGCACACCCTCCTTTTTAAAAATGGTAATCACCACCCTGGTCTGCCAGTCCCCTGGCACTGTCCCTGACCCTCACATGATATTGAGTCGGTGTGTCAACCAAGACAGCCCCACAATGTCCAGAGTCTTCAGCATCTTTGGGTGAATCTCATCCATCTCATCTGGCCTCCTTGTACCTGCTGCTTCAGGAATCCTCCAGGACAAACAAGCAATGAAAGGACCCCTTTGTTAGTTTGATTGCCACTACTGTCAACCACCAGTGCTGATGCAACAAGCACAGGTGCCCATCTGGCCAAAACTCTGAGCAGTCGCTTCTGCAATGGATGTTTTGAACATGGCCCACTCTGATTCAATGTGCCAAGCTTCCCCCAGCATGCAGGAAAAATTATCTGGAAGTGTTAGTTTCACCGATGTCTCTTTAATAATGGTGGTCTTTGGGGAGACTGCTTTTGGGCTGTAAGGGTTTTTTGTTGTTGTTGCGGCTTGGCTGACTCTCTTGAGCTTGCGTCCATAGTCAGAATAAGTGTAATGGGATCACACGCAGGAAACCACAAACATGTCTCCTGCTGAGATATGTTGTGTATCTTCTTATTCTATCTTTCATAAAACCCTTGAAACGTTTATCTGTGAAATCCTAAAACGGAGTGTAACAGTTGCACAACTAGGGACAAAATGTCAGCAAACTGAGTCAGTAATGTCAGTTACACAGTAATATCTATCAAGTTTGCTTACATTAGCTTACATGGTCATACCAAACCAAGAATGGTTGTAGCAGCAAGAGTGTATTGAATTCATCAAGGTTGTGTTTTATGGCTTATGAGTTTAACTTTTCATTTATAAAAGGAAGATGTGTTTTTTCCTTTCAAAAGTTTTGTAGTCTCGCTTTAAAGACATGGTAATAAAGTAGTGGGCTGGCCTATAGTGTAGCAGTAACTGTAACAGAAGACCTGCTTTGTTTCCTTTTGAATAGACATGTTGCAGGGCCCAGAAAGCTTTTGAAGAGTTCTAGACAGCAGCTGAATGGAAAGTATTACAAAGCAGATTCATATAGCAATATGGCAGAGCATCAGCCAGAGGACATGGCTGAATGTGTTTACCCTACAAAGTGCTGCAATGCATACAGCTTACAGTAAGGTCTGCTGCAAGAATGAACAACACAACAGAATGGGGACTGAAATAGTTGTTGGTGAAAGTTGTCCTGCTGAGTAGATCACAGATAGGGTGGGGTGATGAGGGTGAAAACTGCACTTACAGTGAATGAAGGCAGATTCTTCACTGGAGGTGTCTAAAGGTGACAGAGAAGACATAAAACATGGATTAAACTCAGATAGAATCAAAGAAAAACAAGGTGAGGTGAAAACACAATTTAGTTTTTGTCCAGTGTATGATAGAAGTCGTTGTCCTACGCCTTTGTAACACTGTGACTTTTCAACCTGCACTTCCTGTTTCTGAACCAGCTGACCAGATTCAGCTGAATCACTGCCGGGGGCAAGCTACTCGATTTGTTTACGTAGGAGTGCTGCAGGTTGGCAGTGCTCTCCACCTCCTTCTTCCCGTTTAGGAAAAAGCAGAGGGGGAGGGGGCTATAAAAAGTTGACCCCATCTCAGCCCCGCAGACTCGCTTCCAAGCTGGAGCTGCAGCAGCATCTGATCTCTCCGAGCAGCTGTCCTCTTCCTGCATCAGCACAACAAATACTTTACATTGCCTGACCTTTTCCTCCTGCATCACTATCCCAGCCATGCCCCCCCTGTCCCTCTGCTGCCAACAACCCCACCAGTTACACACACTCACACACACACACACACACACACACACACACACACACACACACACACACACACACACACACACACACACTCTGTGTTCCTCTTCACACCACTACTCAACCCCATGCTAGGCCCCTGCCTGCCACGCACCCAGCTGACATGTATCCCTCATACCCATGCAGTTGTATTATTGCTCTGACACGTTAGCTGAGAGTTGAGTTGTGTATATGAGTGTATGAGAAATTGACAATACATTTGAAACTTTTTGGAAGAGTGGATTGTAGCATTTACCAGAAAGGGACTTACTCTATGTTTCTGCATTTCTGTATTTCTGGCCTGCCAGCTTGTCCATTTAGAAAAACGAATTTATAGAAAAAAACATTGCGAAGCAATATTAGTAAGGCTTCAGACAGATAGGGCCAACCTCTAAATAAAATTTAAAAAATAAAAAAAGCTTTATGATCCATTTTGACAAAAATAAATAAACATAAATCAGTCAATTGGTATTTCTGATTCTGACTGACTGATTTATTTTCTCCATTGCACTTTTATTTTAATGAAGTCTATTTACCTTCTTGTATATATTTTATTGTTGATGTAACGAGCTACCACATGCCATCAGAGCAGGGGCGTCCCTCTCTAACGAAAACTCATCTCTTCTGAGGAAAACTTCCTCTTATAACACCTCTAACTCAAAGTGTCGGCTGTAAAAAAGGTTTAACCTGGAACTTGAACTTACACACAAAACGTTACAGTGGAATACTAAATGCGGTGTGTTAGCTGAGCGTGAATGAATTTGTAAACCTAATGCTGAAAACAGGAACATATAATTTAGCACTTCTTGTGGCAGCTAAGAATTCTTTTGCTAAGAAGACTTTACTTGAGTTACTGAAGTAATATTTAAATGTACAGTAGGCCTACAAAATAGTCAAATGGCTATAACTTTATGTATGAAAAAAATTACATATTTGAAACAAGTGATAAATACTGAGACAATTATATGATATATGCAAATGGTTTTGCATTGCATGCTAACAAGCTGGCATTAAGCCCAAATCACAGCTGAGGCTGGCACACTGGAGGTGAAATTAAGCAAAGCCTGAAAAACTACAGCTTAGACTTTACTTCGACAACATAGAGATAAGCTTGACAAGTCTTCGATGAACCAAAGTGAGAACTAGTTCTGAAAATAAAATCTATACACTGGAAGGATAATGGAATATACCAATAACTGGTAGCATTTAAACTTTCTGGAAAGAGAAACTACTGCCTTACTGCATTTATTTTGTCAAAAAGGGGCAAATATACCACAACATTTCAGTTGTATCCATTTCCATACTGTAATAACTCGACTGTGGACTGATACTTGGTATAATAATGCTGTTAAAAAGACTGTTCCAATTCATTTAGCCGGGGGAGAAAGTTTCACAAAATGTCATGAACAAGGAACGAACACATTAAAGAACTGTAATGTTATCTGAGTAATTAAAGCATTTATAACACTGAATAAGAATAACTTGATGTAAGGTGTTACTGACTGGAATAGTTTCCTGTGACACTTTCCAACCCTGAGAATAAACCATGTAAACAAACTCGTCCCACACTATCAAAATAGCCCGACGATGTGTAATGCAGAGAAAGGGGAACTCACAGCTCAGTGGAGTCAGGTTACCTGTCATGAAGCTATACTGCATGTCTATTAACACTGACATGCCACTCCTCGAAGCAGCCAAGCTGGACCGCTGCTAAAATGCAAAAGTCATGTAAAAAGCACCTGTAGCACACCGAAATCTGTACGCAGGTTCACGTGACTGTGTGAATGTTATACTGATGTACAATGAGACCACATAGTTCTGCATCAACAACCTCAAAATATCAACTACATAAACCTCACCGCCACTTTAGGGCATGGGAGATTAAAGCATGCACTCATTGGTGTAATTTATGAGCTTTTTGTGTACAGCTTGCTGCACGAGCATGGTCTGTGAGAACTATGTATCTCAAAATTTTTATTTTTTTAACAATTAAAAGAAGCAGCCTTGTTCTTAGCTTCATGACAATGTTCTTTTTTTTTGTTGTGCATCCAGTGTTTTATGTTTTATTTTTAGAATTAAACAATGAGCAATTTTCTCAATTCCTTGAAATGGAATTTACTCATTTTATTTTAGTTTGACAAAATAATATTTGCCAAAGGTTCACTTAACCACATACTGGCATGCACCATCTGCTGATCAAGATCAATGAAAGGCAGATGAAAGTAAGAAAAATGTATTAAGTGGATCTTGAGTTAAGATTGTTTTGTTAAACTTCTTTTACTTAATTACTAATTGTTTCATTTCACTCCCCAAAAAATCTCAATACTTCAAAATGACCTAATTTGAAGCGATTTTCTTTAATTTTTGAATAGTATTGAACTGTCGAAAGGAATGCAAGAGTATCTGAGAGGTACATATATGCTGCTGTGCCACAGACAGGAGGATGTTTCATTACTCAGTTCAGATCAGTTTATGGGGGTTCTTTTGATTTAAATGAGTTAGTCTTGTTCTGCTAACGGGTGGCTGTGGCTCAGGGGATGGAGTGGTAAACCACCTATCAAGTGGTTGGTGGCTCCTCCAGTCTGCATGTCGATGTATCCTTGGTACTAAAGATACTGAACCCCAAATTGCTCCTGATGGCTGTTCCATCGGTGTGTTGTTGTGTATGAATTTGAATTTCTGTTTCTGATGGCAGTCAGCCTCTGTCATTCAGTGTATGAATGTGTGAAAGTGCTTTGAGTGGTTGGAAAGACAAAAAAGGTGCTTTACAAGTACAGAACATTTATAGTTTGGGTGAAAGCTTACTTGGTTTGTAGAGTGTACGAATAATGAAATGAAAAGAACAGGGTGCTGCATCTGTTCTTTTATGGTTTTGTTATGGTTATGTCCAACTAAGTCGGAGTTGTCTTGAAATGAGGCTACTTTTTAAGTTATGCTTTCCATGCATGTAAAGGTGTTTTTACTTGAGAAATATGTTAAGAAATATTTAAACTGGGTATTATTTAAATTTTAATTGAGCAACAATAGACACGCACCTAGTACTTTTTCCACTTCTCTATGCTTTATGGTGAACATGACTGAACTAAACTAAACTGCACAGTTGTATCTACAATTTAACCTTTAGGTTTAACATTGGATGGATTCAGTAAAGTTGACAGTAAGCTTGTGTGCAACATTTAAAATTGATTATTTTGTCTGGTTTCAGTCAAATGTTAAATAGATATATAGCATATTTACATTCACTTTCAGACACATAATATGTCTGAAGAGCAGCAGTGAAGACATAACTTCGTGTTCTTAATCAGGTTAGAGTGGATTTGGGGAAGGTGTGTTTCTCACAGAAGCTGCCTCTCTAAGTGAACATGTGGAATATAACTTACATGTATGATGAGATGTTTCCTTGGTCACCGATGCTCCACCACAAAGCTCATTGTTGTCCCATCAAAGGAGGGTGGGGCAATGATTCTTGGACCTTGTTGCGTTGTGATGCTGATGACTGGCTTCCTGTTTGAGCTTGCTGCACCTCCTCTGGCGGTCACATGTCCCAAGCTCACAGGTAGCTGAAGTGGCCCTTGTGGGGTCTCACCTGTTGCACTGTAATACACACTCTCTGTGCCTGCTGCGTCAGTTTCTGGTTTAGGGCTTCTGGCATTTTTTACCCTTTCTCCACCTGCATCCTTAGAGTGACACGGTGACTGTGGCAACAGCGCCTGGGCTGGCAGAGTGGGCGAGGGGACGTAACCCGGATAGATCATGTAGGTGGGTGCGTATGCTGCTGGGCTCAGTGTGAGGGGGGACAGAGACAGAGGCACAGGGGTGACAGGCGTGACAGGTGCAGGACAATGGGGCATGGGTATATCCACATACTGGCCTGTCTCAGGGTCAAAGAGTCTCTTTGTGGTGGCCTGTATGGGAGTGTCCACCAGGTAATAATGTCCTGTAGTGGGGTCTAAAAGCATCTTGCGCTGGGTTTGTGGGACTGTCTCTCCAGTAGAAGGTGTCGGTGACACAGCCGGGATAGAGGGAGAGAAACATAACATCTGCTGTGTTGCTTGAGGCCCCTTTGTTGCCCCCAAGCGATGGTAGATGCTTGAAGCTGGGTACTCCATGATTAACGAAGACCTTTTCTGCTCAGGTGTCATGCTGTGACCTGTTTGAATTTGGGTATCGTTTGACCTCACCTCCCTTGAAACAGGCTCTGGATTCAGCAGTTTGATTTCATTTGTATGCCCCAGCCCAGGTATGGTTAGATAGTTCTCAGAGTCTGCGCAGGCCTGTGCGGCAGAGGGATTAGTGGGAATGATTTTGACCTTTCCCTGCTCCACCTGGCTGTGCTTCGGGGGCTCTATTTTCACAGACAGTGGAGCCACCGGTGTCTTGTGGCTTTTCATAATCGATGATGTTTGCAGCGCAGAGCTTTGTGGAATAGGGTTACTACATGCTGAATTAATGCTGACATGTGCCTTATTGCCAACATGAAGGACACTTTTGTTTCTAAATGTTTTGCTTTGCTGTGATTGTGTTTTAAATGTGTCGTTGTTATACGGAATATGTATGATACTCTGAGCTCCTTTATCTTCCTGTTGTTTGCATGTGTCTGTGGTGTTTGTCTGAGACTGGGGAATCCTGTCAGTGTTTGTCATCTCCAGCTCCTCTGCTCCCTGCTCCTCGCTGGCAATAAGTGACAGCACATGACTGCCTGTGATTGGTTGTGGAGCTTGAGTTTTACGCTTCCATTCATTTCTATCAAAAACATAAAGCTGCTCCATTGTTTTGACCGCAGCTTTAAGCTTCTCTAACGCAGCCTGTTTTGGCACTCTAGGCTCATTTCTCCTTTCAGCTGGCTCACCCGCAAACTTTTCCTGCCTCTGTTTTGTCTGTTTGGTTTCAATATTTGAATGAATGTCTGAGTGGTCAGGGTGGAGCTGCTTGCATACAGGTGGTGCCCTGCTAGTTGTGCAATGTGACGGTGTATTTTCACTTTGAGATGTTTCAGATGGGATGCCTGCCTCTGCCTGTTTCTGTGACACCTCAGCTGTCTGTTGTTTAACATTTGTTTTTACAGAGTGACATTTAATGACAATAGGAGATGGTAATAAATGCTTAACTGGCTCCTTTGTGGCCTTTTCCTCAGGTTTATCAGCTGCTGTGGAACATTTACTGTCACTGTTATCCAAAGAAACAAAACGATATGAACTTTTGACCAATTTACGGACATCTCTGACATGATATATTGGTGTTTGAAACTTGCATTTGGTGTCTCTTATATCTCTAACAGTAAAGTTTGGAATTTTTTCTGAAGCAGACAAAATGTGGCATTTGGCATCACCTGCTCCCTTGAATGTGTTGACAGTGTTATAGCTTATTTTAGGGGTTAACAGGTTGGCAATATTTAGTGTACAGCCTTTATTTTCCTTCACACTTCTCAGGCATATTTTGATCTCAGGGGTTTTCCCCCCCATCTCGTTTTCTTCTTTGCCTACTATGTTTCCATTATTGCCTGTTTTGAACTCTTTTTCACATTTATGTGGGCCAGCAGGTGCGCCTGTGACAGGCGCACGGTTTGGCAAGTCTCCTGTAAAATCCTTCTCCCTTGAAAGGAGCTGGCAGCTTGGAACAAAAAGAAGTTTTGTCAGCATGCTGCTAGTGTCTAATATTTCTTTCGCTCGGTTCTGTGTGTCACTTTCAGATGTGGGTTCAGTCTCATTTTCAGGTTTTGGCTCATCTTTCAGTGAATTAAATGCACTAGTTTGACTGTGGCCAAGCTGTGCTTTAGGAGGCTCATGGTGTCCCTTTTCTGGATCACATGGTGCTGTATTGCTTTCCTGCTCCTCTGCAGGCTCACAGGAGTTGGGTCTGCTGCCCTCCAGGTGATGATCATCAGTAGAATTAACAGTGAGCCCTGAGCCTGATTCTGATGTCTGTCTTTGGAGGCCTCTTCTTTGACTCCTTTCTCTCGTCCCCTCTTGATCTTTGTATTGAAAACACGGGGAGAGTGCTGGGTATGTGTCACAAATTTCGCCCCTTTCCATTTTGCGCTCCTGTTCAAACTGCATCTTTTTTGAAATCACATTTTTCAACAGACTTGATGCAAAAACTGCCCTTTTGTGTGTATCCTCCGAACTATCTGTGTGATGACACTGCGTCTCACACCCTGACCTGGCCAACACAGTCCCAGTAACCTCATTGGATAGTGTTTTCTTGGAGCATTTTGGACGTCTGGTGCCTTCAGGCGCTTCAACATTACAGCGGAAATTCAGCGTGACTCCACGCTGCTTCGAATGAAGAGGGTGTTTCAGTTCAATCTTTTTGCTAGAAGAGGAAGATTGTTGAGAAGTTGTCTTCTTGTTCAGTGCGTAGGTTTTGGTATGTGGCTCTTTCATGTCAGTAATATACTTGTCATGCCTCTTATTGTCCACAATTTTATTCATTTCCAATGTTGCGCTGGAAGTCTTGTGCGCAATTACACTCCGTTCTCTCCCCCGCGATATGTTTCCATAATTCCAGTCCACATACGCTGACCATTTATTTAGCCCATATTCCGACACCGAGGACTCACTAGAGGTGCTAAGATTAATTGCATCAAAGTATGGACATGCCAAGCTCCGGAAAGACTTGGCGGTTAAATTACGCACCTCTTTATCAGCGTCGTCCAGCTCACTGATGGAACTGGACGCTCCGCTGGAATACTCATTAATATCTTTCCGTCTTAGTTTGGTTGCAAGGTGCTGACGGCCCGGAGCAGGGATGAAATATTGGGCTCTATCGCACAAGGGCCCCGCTCTGGCGCCAGAGCTCACAAAAGAGAAATGGCTCCTGTCTCTGAAGTGTTTTGTGTACCCACAGGTGCTGTTGTCAAAGATGTTGACGGGTTCGTTCACCGCCCTGGAGGATGTTTTTATTGATAACTGAATTTTCCCCGCATTAGCGTCTCCGCTTTGGTTTTTGCACACGCTTTCATCTGAGCTTGCGCATTTGTCTGAGTCACAAAGATCACTGTCATCCTGTTCGGTGCTGACAACTGCTCCACCAAGATTAGACTGAATTTTCGCCTGGCTCCTGCCCTCCAGTCTCAAAGTCCCCTCCTGCGTCTCGTCACTTTCGAAAGACGCGTAATCCACAAAGGAATAAACCAGGTTGTTGTCTTCAAAATCCCAACAGGTCCCTCGCCCCAGGTCGTAATCTACGTCGTGGTCGAGCTCGGTTAGCTGGATTTCATGCGTTGTGATATAGTGAGACTCGTCCTCCACGGTGTCCGAGCCGTAGTGGTCGGACAGCACCGCGCTGGCACCATCATCAGACTCCGTCTTGCTGTTCAGATACATGTCCGTGTACTGGAGCTCATCACTCTCACTGCACACATGCTCACTGCAGTCACTCGGGTCGAGCTCGGCCTGGCGCTGCTTTTCAGTCTCCGGGTCCTGGTCGGTGTTAAGTTTGGTCGGAGTTTCCAAAGGAGGCCCACGCGAAACGGGCCCGTCCTCTACCTGCTCTTCAACAAAGTCCTCTGAAATGATTTTACCCTCATTGTCATGCTCCTCTTGCTTCGAACTGTCGCACTTCTTAACAGACAGCTGACTTCCCTCGCCAGTGAAAGTCACTTTCACTGTTTTGGCGCCGTCCGGTTTCATGTCCAGGTCCACATAGTTGGACTCGTCGCTTTTTGTCTCGGTGGCGTGGCCCTTACTGTCCATCTTGTCCTTATGCTTGTCCTCAGGGAGCAGCTTCCTGTGAAGTCCGGTGTCATCTCGGTAAGTGAGAGTTTCCTCCGCTGCTTCCATTTAGACCGGTCTTACCGTCAGGTGGTCCTCGTTTACGATGTTATCCCAACACAGGACGGAAAACTCTGCGGGCAGGAGGGACTGGAGGACGGAGAGCGAGGAGGGTGTGTGGAGGAGAGAGAGAGAGAGAGAGAGAGAGAGAGAGGGGGGGGGGGGGATGGGGGGAGTCCCAAGGAAAATCCCACGATGGTTTCTCTCTGATGTGAAGTGTGGAAATGCTGTAGCATTTTCAATGGTTTACAATGTGACTTTGTAGCCTAGAAGAGGCACGTGGCCTTATGAAACTAACCTCCGAGAAGCGCCTATGTTCAGCACCTTTCCGGGAAGAACAGCTCCCCTCCGTAAGTCTTTCAAAATTTCTTAAGCACAATGACTGAGACAATGTTGCATTTTTCCACAACATTACAGTAAGTGCCATTTAACTTACATAACTTTATATAAGGCACTTGTGAATAGGCAACCCAGCAGAAGCGACAAACAATCTGTGAATAAACTGCTGAATCTGGTAATAGGGATAGACGAAGATTTTATTTAAGCAGCAATACCACAGTGTAAAATCTACTCGGTTACAAGCAAAAGTACAGAAGAGTTAGCATCAAACTTTACTTAAAGTAACAAAAGTAAAAGCAGTCATTATGCATAATGGCCAATTTTTCAATCACTTTAATGTTGCAGCTCATAAAGATGGGGATAAGTAATAAATAATATACTGCTGGGCAGCATGATAACATATCATAATTTATCAGTTGATTTAAATATGTTGTGTTATTAATCAGAATCTGGAAAGTAATTAAAGGTATCAAATAAATGTAGTGAAAAAATTACTAATAATAGTAATAATAATACATAAGTATAAAGTTGCACAAAATGGAAACACTCAAGTAAAGTACAAGTATTATATATAGTAGGCCTATTTGAGTAAATGTACTTAGTTACTTTCCAGTAGGGCTGGACGATAGGGCCAAAAATGTTGTCATGATAAACAGTTTTCATATCTTTCGATATTGATAATTATCACGATAAGTATCAAATCATTATTTCTTTCAAGTTTAAAGGCTGAATTTTGCACCTGAGTGAAAGTTGAAGAAACCTGATGGTTAATTGTGGTTTAAACTCTTCTTTATGGTCAACACTTGATGCCAAACAGTCAATCACTTCACAATCTGAGGTAGAACATTCAAAACAATTATGATAAAATCTTTGTCAACAAATATGCATGAGTAAAATTAAGTAAGCGATTTTCATTCCTATTTCCTCAACAAAATAAACATCTTAATAAACAAAAATTAAGTCCTAATTTGTTTATGATTCAAGTGAATAAAATCAAACGTTTATTTAATATTTATTAAACATTTGTTATGTTGTTATTTAAAATACAATATTGCGATATTTATTGTTATTATTTTATTGTCCAGCCCTATTTCCACAATGTGGTATGAGAAGAGTTCGGCTGGCCCTAGGACATTTGACTGTATGTGCACAGTCCCTTTAACATTTGACTGCCTTGACCTCAGCAATAAAAAGGGATATTGGACAGAGTGTTGCTCTGCACAGTATTAAATGCTGTGGTGATTGCTCTGAATGTTAGTAGAGTTGTAACAGTGTTTCAGAAAGTGTACAAAAGCAATTGAACTTAAGCAAACTAATGTTATTCAGATACTGCGTAATATTAATTGTTGTATAGGGAAGTTATGTTTTTCTTATTAAAAATGAAGGTAAAAATAGATATAATCCGTAAAATGACAACTTTACTGTAAAGACTGGTAAGAATAAGAAGTGTAACCAACACAAGAAGATACTCAGTTAAGAGAAGTTATGTAAATTCTCTTTTAACCTAAAGTACAGTGTTGTGCTTTGTAAGGATTTTTAATCAATAACTTGTTTAATTTATTATGCCACATGAAGTCATCAGAAATTCAAGTTGGAATGAAATCATTCCTTTTGAAGTGTAATAAAAATGTCCTTGTTTCGCAGGGATCATGAAATAGACCAATCTGTACTCCACACGGTTTTACAGCAGAAAACTACCTCTACTTATACGTATATTGTGGCTTTAGTCATATCAGAATTTGAAGAATAAGAATCAACTGTATTGGCCAAATATACTGAAACATAATAAACTTTACTCCTTTTCTCAGTAGCTTTAAGTATATAAGTACACAGTGCCATGGATATATGTGAAGAACTATACACATAAACATAAACAAAGACAACAAAGACAACAAAGACAAGTCAATATAAACATAAAGGTATAACAACAAGTGGACAAACACAGTATCGAGGTCAAATTGTTACTGTATATACACGGCCGTGGTCTAGTGATGTACTAATGTACTAAGCTACTTAATATCGGCACTAATAATATTTATGGATGTGAGAATGCCATCAGTGCTCTGACCTCTCACTGAAACAGCTGCCTTTCCTTGATGAAGAAAAATATTCCCCACCAGCTGATGCCAGTGAGCTGAAAGAATTTACTATAAGATCATCCATTCATTTGTAGATGTAATGTAAATATTATCTGTTATTCCCACCCCTACCACTGGGCCATGTAGTCCTCATGGGAGTTTGAAGTAAACTAAGGATGGGTGTTTCATAATAACGTTTGCTATCAGGGACAATGCTGAATAATGCTATCTTTCATAGTAATGTTCTAGTTATTAGAGCTCTGTCTAAGTGTTGAAGACACGTGTTGTTTCTGGACAGGGCCCCAGGTTGGTGGTATGCAGCAGGGAGGGGTGGGCCAACAGTTGCTCCATGTGGAGGGCATGCTGACAGCAATATCAAGGACAGAGGCCACTGGTTTAAAGCCTTTGTCACCCTCAAATCCCGCTTTTATCCAAGGTGTCATTAATGTGTTGTAGCATCTTGGATCAGTTTTGTATTTTTTGAGCAGTGGTAGAAACAAATCCAGAACATTTACTGAATTAATTTGAAGGCTACACTTTACATAAAAACATGTCAGTGGTTTGTAACCTTTTTTGCTTCTGGCTCCGTACAAAATAGCAGTGTCTTGTTGGGGCTCCTTGTCCTGTTTCGGAAGTATGAGTTATTAGCAGTTCCACCAAAGAGACATTTCCCCTCTAAATGTGATTTGAATTATTTTTCAGGGCATACAATTATCCGGTATTTCACAGAAAAGTGAAAACAAATATACATTTGTGTTGTGCAACTTTGTTTTTTTTTCCATCTCTCCTCTCCCATTAATCATCTCACAACTTCTCAGATTTACCTTTTGATCCTTTGGAGGAGCCCGACACTTAGGTTGGGAACCACTGAGCTAAAATACTCAGCTGTACATGATGTAGTTAAAAATGCTGCATACATGTTGATGCATCACTAATAACAATGTAATAATATATATAATTCAGGCAGTTTGATTGTGATACTTTGAGTAAATTTTGTTGATAATACTTTACTCAACTCTGAGTTTAATCCAGGATTTAGTAATTTATTTAAATTTTTAATTTATTTATTTTGTAATGGAGTATTATTACATTAGTGTTACATTTACTTAGGATCTCGATACTTCTTCCAGTACATTTGCCTTAGAGGTGAAGCCTCCTCTCTGCCAAACAAAGACAAACAGTGGTAAACTACTAAAGGTCATGACTCAACCTTTAGATTCAGATAGCTATTAAAGAATTGATTTCCTCTTTCTGTGCCAAAACTCTCTCTGTCTCACACACACACACACACACACACACACACACACACACACACACACACACACACACACACACACACACACACACACATATTTCCTTCCCTTTCAGGGACATTGCATAGACTTGCATTCATTTCCTGGAGACTTACCCTACCCCTACCCCTAACCACTACTTACCCTAACCCTAACCCTATCATTACCCTAATACTAAACCGAGTCGTCACCCTGAAATTTAATGATTTACGTCATGGGAACTTGCATTTGTCCCCATAAGGATGGTTGAGTCTCCAGAATGTGACTGAAACATATTTATTTCCCCACAACATTAGTAATACCCGCCTACACACACACACACACACACACACACACACACACACACACACACACACACAGGTTGAACTGACCTCCACAAAGCTGATAAATTTAGGCAGCTATTTAAAATGGGACACCGCTCACGCAAGCATGTTGAGATCAGTTTCTTACAGTGGCTACATTAAAACAGCAGGTGTTAAATCATGAGCACCGTTAATCAACGCCATGAACAGTCCATGTGAAGACCGCTTCAACCCTCGCTCTCACCCTTACACCATTAGATGTTGCTAAAGAGCAGAGAATTAATCCACGTTCCTGCTCTAAAAATAACTACATGAGTGTGAAGTATAAGTTGAGCAGTAACACAGCAAATCTTCCAGCGTTAACAAGTGTTGATTTTACAGTGACACATTTTCAGGGTTGACAAGTGTTGGTCAGACAGTTGTTTATCCACTCGCAGAACTGACATGGGTCTACATGGGCTACTTGAAAGCAACTGATGAACTCTGACAGGTGTGCACTTATGGAGCCTGGAGTTTGCCACTGGAATTGTTGTAGATATTTACAGCATTTCATTATTTTTTTTAATTAAGTGAGGCCACAGAGCAGCAGCAGAAGCTCGGATTGGCCTGATACCCATACTAACAAATAACACCTTTAAATTAAATTAAACTGTAAATGTTAAAGAATATACAACTATGAAATTCATGCTGAAAAGTGTAATGTGATAGTCCATTAAAAACATACATTATCCAATCAATTGAGCATTTTATTATATCATTATTATTAATGAAATATCTTTCACTGTTTAATCTATAACAATGTATCCCTTCTGGCGATGGGTATTTGGTTTCACTCGTGCTCAATATGATGATATAGTTTGCATGTAAAATATTAATATATAATTTAAATTGTCAGCATAGTTCTCTATAAAATTATGCACAAACATCTAGAATATTTCTATTTGGAATGGTGCAGCCATAAAAACACAAGGTCTTCAGTTTGAATATTTCCCTCAATGTTAATATGATGTAGCTTCAAGTTGTTTGAACAAGCGCAAACATCCATCCATCCATCTATCCGTCGTCAACCACTTATCCTGCGTACAGGGTTGTGGGGGGCTAGAGCCAATCCCAGCTGACATCGGGCGGGGTACACCCTGTACAGGTCGCTAGTCCATTGCAGGGCCACACATAGACACACAACCACTCACACCTAAGGGCAATTTTAGAGACACCAATTAACCTAGCCTGCATGTGTTTGGATGGTGGGAGGAAGCAGGAGCACCCAGAGAGAACCCATGCAGACACGAGGATAACATGCAAGCTCCACACAGAAAGGCCCGGGCAACCGGTATTCTGAACCCACGACCTTCTTGCGGTGAGGCAGCAGTGCTAACCACTGCACCACTGCGCCGCCCGAAGTACAAACATATCTGAAAATATATCTAATGCTGTCAGACTACTTGGATTAAGAGAAATTTTAAAGCTACATGTGTGGGAAAAGGAGGGGAAACTCAAGTCAAAGGGTTAATAAATTAGCATTTTAATTGATTAAAATCATGATGAAAAACTCATTTTGAAATATGATGGGATGTAAATTTTGTAATATATTGTGAACACCAGAGGTGGAAAGAACATTTACTAAAGTACAGAACTCAAGTCCAAATTTGAGGTAGTTGTACTGTACTTGAGCATTGCCATTTTCTGCTATTTTATACTTCTACTCCGCTATAATTCAGAGAGAAATATTGTACTTTCTGCTCCTCTACATATATTTTTATTTACTAGTGGCTTTACACAGTCAGATTAATAATACAAAATATAAACACAAATAAAGTAAGAAGTTATATTATATATAGATTAAGATAACATTTTATTGATCCTTGGGGGAAAATTCACAAGCTACCCAGGAGACACAGCAAAGCAGTAAAAAAATGGCTCCACCTTTACCAGCTACAACACTAAAGTGATGTATAAAATGGTCAATAATTATAATACAGTAATATTATTCTGAAATAGGACACAGTGAGTACTTCTTAATTAAATTTAACAGATTTTACTTTTTAATTTAATTTTAAGTAAATATTTGAATGCGTGACTTTTACTTGTAATAGAGTATTTCTACACTGCTTTATTATTACTTTCACTTAAGTACAAAATCTGAGTACTTTTCCCACCCCTGTTGTAGACAGACTTCTTTCAATTTATACATAATTCCAGTACGATATGTTTGTATTTCCTCTAGGACTGTGCCACCTAGCAGCGCTGATGAGTTTTGTATACCGACCAGTGGCCTCCCGCGGCTCCTGAGTGGGAACTGGAGAAGTTTGAGAGCTTGAACACCTGCTCTGAAGCAGTCACCAGCAGCCAGACGCTGCACTTCTCCAGGTTACCCTCTCCCAACCCTCAAGAGTTTCATGGGTCAAAGGGTAAAAGGTCATCTTTGGATTTGAAAGTGTCATATGTGTGCTAGTTTAGTGGATGTAAGGGATTAGAGTGTTACCCTAAACCACAGATAATGACAATTTACTTAAGGAGGACAAATGATCACTTTAAGTAATTAAGGTCACTTTTACCAGCCTACTGGTGGTAAAGTGTTCAGTAGGTTTACAAATTCATACAAAATGTTAAAGAAGCAACACATTCATATGAAAGTGTAGCCTTAATAGTGTTAGGAAAACCTGCCATATTGTTTCATGTTAAGTTAATTCAGTTATTTATATTGGCCAAAATAAAAAAAAATTCTTGAAAGGTTTTTACATTGTATGCAGCAATTTATAGAAGTTGTAACAGATGGTAAACACCACCAATATATACAGTATATATACTATATGTATAGAACAGTATTGCATATATATATATATATATATGCAATACTGTTCTATTTAAGAGTGCTTCAATAGAATATCTGTGCTGTAGCTGAATATAAAGTATATGTACACACTGTAAATATTACAATATACTGTAATAATACTATTACATTGCTATTACTGTAGCATTATCATTATGTCTTATTATTGGTGTTGTACTGATAGACTAAACGGTAATGCTACAGTAATTATCATATATTGGAAAGCAGAATCTCCACATGCCAGGTCCTTAAACTTGTGTTACAGATAATGTGCTTGTTTGTTTGGTCTGCAGTCATTATCTGCTGAGTATCTTATGCTTTCAGTTACAGTGGTTTCGTGTTCAGAAACTCTATACATTTGAGGATCAGTTTAGTTTGTTTTACATCTGTATCTACAAGAAAAAGACAATCACATTACAGCAGTAGCAGTTATAAAATAATTTATGCGGATATTTCTATGTAAATGTGTTTGGTCACTAGAAGGCTTGTTTTATTTGACACAAAATAAATCACATGACTGTGAACAAGAACAAAAAAAACAACAGGCATTTGCCAAACGCACCCTTTCTGGAAGTGTCTTCAGTGTTTCAACTGTTTTTAAGAGTGATTACCAGCTCAGCACTGTTGCTGTTTGATTTGTGAGTCATCAAAAGGAAACAAGTTCATTTTATTGTGTTCATAAAGTCCGTTCAGACATCAAAACTATGAGCAAAATGTAATAATATGACATTCTCTGTGTCAGAGGTCATGAGTCTCATCATGCCCCTGAAAGACAAACAACTGGGCCTAACATGACTTCTTTGTATTTCACAGATACTAAATGTCGAAAGAAAGTTTCTACGTGTTTCTACTTCCTTAATCACATCTTCATGGTTGTCTCAAAAGAAATAGCAAAGAGACGTTTGCTGTGGCGTCATCTGGTTTCAGCTTGCACGTGTCCTGAGTGTTTCAGGGATACTCTAGCCTAAAAACAGCAATGCTAGATGGAGAGCTGTCATGAATTATGCCAGCAATGGCAGACATGTACGGTTGCTCCCTTCTGGCGATGGGTATTTGGTTTCACTCGTGCTCATAAACTGCTGGTCCTCCAGCAAAGGTCAACACCTTGTTAGGGCCTGCTGCGACAACTAACAACACTATTGTTCAGTGAATGTTTCTTTCTATGAATAATGCTACTATGTGGCATTTGGAGCTAAGATAATGTGGGAAAGTATTTTTTATTGTATTTTTATAAGGCCATGATTGTGGATTGCAAATGCAACAAATCAAGTGAAACAAAGTGTAACTGTGAGGGTTGTGAACCAGAAAGGAAACTTGACTTCTGTGGCCAGTTTGTTGAAGATCAAATGATTAAACTTAACAGACAAAGAAGTTAAGATGTCTGATCATTTTAGGAAATATAGGCCTACTAAAACTGATCTTGTGTATATGTGAGAAAGAATGTAAGAAAGAAAATAAATAACTGAAATAAAAGGTAAAAGAAAGAAAGAAAGACAGAAAAGAGTGTCTGTATATTTTAGCAATTTTTACTTTGATTACATTTCTGGAGAATTTGTATGTAGTGTTGTTCTCAGTTCTGCTTGTGTTATACGTAATAGCATTTAGCACATTTAGGCTATGAAGAAGAGGTTAGATGTATGTTTATGTATGCGTGTGTAGTTGTGGGCAGAAAAAGTGAACAGGAAAATGAACACTTTTTTGGGGGATGGACTAATTTCTAAATAGTTCTCCCAAATTACGTATTTTAAAGCTAGGAATTTAATAATGTACAGCTTTGGCTCCAACCTGGGATGACACAAGAAAGAAAGGGCTAAATCTAATAATAGAGAGATTGCACCTGGGAATGTCTTGCAAACTTGTGCCATCAGAATCATTTAAACAGATACTATAATAACATAAAAACACCTTTAAGCTGTCAATAAAAATTGGATATAAAATACTTAAAAAACTACCAAAAGACAACAGATCCTTTTTCCATTTGTTAACGAAACTTTAACCTATCAGCAGCTGCCCTCTAGTGGTACAGCTTACTCATGTAACAGCACACATAGACCACCACACTACTGTGTGTGTGTGTGTGTGTGTGTGTGTGTGTGCGCTGGGTTGCAGTTGGTCCAGTGAAGAGCTCTTAACACAGACAGACACAGACTTCTGTTGTTTTCCTCTGAAAATAAATGCATCAGTTATAATATCCCAATCAAACTGAGCTGCAAACTGAGGTAACTGATGGTATATAAGCTTAATCCTACGGTCTGTCCAGCAGCAGAGTTACTGTTCTGCTTAATGCATTTTCCTCTTTGTGGGACCTTCGGTACTAATGGAGTCAAAGTGCCGTGGTGTGCAGAATGTGTCACGTGATAAAGTCCGCATGATAAATAAGCATTTAAACATGATTAACGCTCTCCATGGTGCTGAAACAACAACTTCGCGGCATTTTTTGTGCGTGTTCTGGAGCTGAATGAATTTCCCCACCTCCAGTGATGACACATTTTGTGACATTAATTCAAATAAACACTAGCCTAAATATGCTGTATATGTGCACACCACGTTATTATAGTCTTACTTACTCTATAGTCTATACTTTCTTACCAACAAATGACCACTGTGATCACTGACAAGTCGACGTTTTTGTTTTTTTCCTCACCGTCGGAAACCGAAGCAGCCTTCCGGGACGCAGCTGCAGCCGTATCAGCCTGTGTCAGGAGTTTCCACTGTAGTGCTGCATTTTGATGTCGCCCGGGCGAGTAAAAGCTGCTGCCAGCACCGACCACTGTCTCATATACCACCATTAATGTTCAAGAGGCAACATGACATCTACTAAGCAGTTGCTACTGGCTGGGTTTGCGCTTCTGTGTATGTATGGAGCAGTTGAATCTAAAAGGAATTTCAAATGTCCTTCAGGATGCTCCTGCTCCAAGGAGACGATCATCTGCGTCGGTACTTCACAGCAGATCCCACGGACTATACCGAATGAGATCAACTCACTGTGAGTAACTAATCTATTTCTTCCAACCAAAAGTGGATTATCTCTCTAATAAAGCATAACCCAAACAATGGGAGACATTTTAATTGCTGTTCTGTGCTGCCCCGCAGAGTTGGCACTTGGTGTGTCTGGTACAGGGTGTTGGCATGTCCCAACCCGAGTTTGATTTGTGTGTGTTTCTTCCAACAGGAGCATGGTAAATGGATCTATTTCAGAAATTACAGAGGGAATGTTTTCACTCATGCCCTCGCTCCAGCTGTTGTAAGTGCAATCTTGTCACGTGAAACCTGTCGTTGTTTAGTAGGCGATCTGCGATTGACAGGGCTTAGTTGTACATGCAACACACACAACAACAACAACAACAACAACAAAAAGTAGATAGGTGATCAAAAATTTAAACCTTTTCTGTCTATGATGGATATTTGGAATTAGTGTTGTCATTTGAAGCTTACTTAATTGTAAGGGTTTTTTTTTTTTTTCCTTTACAGACTTCTAAATGCAAATTCTTTGACCACAATCAAGGATGACGCTTTCTCTGGCCTTCCCCATCTAGAGTATTTGTGAGTAGAAGATATACTTTATTGTAGTAGCCTATTATTTGACCAACTGAGTATTAAATGGCATGTTTTTTTCTATACATTTGTTTTTTGCACAAGCACAGCATATTCACAATTAGCTTGAATATATCACATAATAATAATTAAGGACTGTATTACATCATGTTGTAACAACTGCAGATAATTCCCCCACCCTTTCAATCTATCCATCTCACTCTGCACAAACCTACAAACCCCCACCCCATCTATGGGGTCAAGAAATATTCCTAATAAACGTGTATCAACATCTACAAATCATGATTTAATACATGACATTATGTATGATATTATTCCATTTTCTTGTATTTTGCTTGATTGATTAACCTCTATTTTATGAATTTTTGAACAGATTCATTGAAGGGAACAAGATTGAAACAATCACCAAAAATGCCTTTCGTGGTCTGAGAGATCTGACTCATCTGTAAGTCAGCTGTCATTCTCTCTAACATCCACGCAACATCTGCAGCCCTTTCCCCTTATTATTACAGAGAAAATTTGATGTTAAAACAAAAAGAAGACTGACTGGTTCATGTTTCTCACTGTGTTTCGGGTTTAGATCACTTGCCAATAACAAAATGAGGTTTCTGCCAAGAGACCTGTTTTTTGACTTGGATTCATTGCTGGAACTGTGAGTAAGCAGTTGTGGTGTCAGCAGTGTGTGTGTGTGTGTGTGTGTGTGTGTGTGTGTGTGTGTGTGTGTGGTCTCTTCCCATGCTTTCCAAAGTGAAGCTGACTCAGGCTGTGTATTGTTTGGCAGCATGACACCCCACAAGTTGTGGTTAGCACAAATTTGAATATGACGTTTGTGTCTCTAAAGTGAATCATGGTTTTGGGGTGACTTTTATTCATTAAAATGATTGTTTTTATTATAATTTTAAAGAAATCTTGTTAACATATAGTTCTTACACCAATGCCAAAGTGCTTGTCGGTGAACAATACAGTATATGGGGAACAACTGTATGAACAAGCTTTAGCTGCATAAACATAAACTTAACTGCTTTAGCAGAGACTGCAGCTAAATAATACCTATTTCTCAGTTCAGAAATTCTGCACTGCTCCATTATCAAGCTATAACAGTTACTGTTTATTCTTACAAAGTAAACATTTTGAAGATGCAAGTTTTTTGTCCTGCAGCTTTAACAAATGAAGCCTTTTCACTATCAAGGTTTGAATTTTAATTTTATTTTGTCACTCACACCTTGGCTGAGTTATAGCACTGTCCCAAGCCATCTCCACCGTATCAATATAAAACATATTACATATTTTATTGTTCAGTAAATGTCTCCAAGCTGATTTTGCAGATACTGATGTTTCCCTCTGTCATACATTAGGGATCTGAGAGGCAACTCTTTCCAGTGCAATTGTGAGAACAAGTGGCTGATGATGTGGCTGAAAAACACAAATGCCACAGTATCAGATGTCTTCTGCGCAGGCCCCAGTGACATGAAGGGCAAGCGGCTCAATGACCTTCCTATTCCACCGGGCGAGTGCATCTCTACAGGTAAAATGATAAGTACACTATCAAAAGAAATTATGAATACTAACAAGCGCAGCTAAAAATGTCACATTAAAAAAGAAAGACAGAAAGAAAGAAGGAAAGCAATCAATAAAACCGTTCAACAGGACACTACCATGCACTATGCTGCACTCAAAAACAAACAGATTCCCTGCCTGCTAACATGTTTGCATCATGTGTACACGCACATTATGTATACCCACACATACACACACACACACACACACACCCACAAACATCAAGACTAAGAAACAAGAGGAGTCTACAGCTCAACAGTGGCTCTGTGAAGCTGTATTTACGCACACCGGTGCTTTGAGCTAAACCTAAATATATATGTTAACGTCAGCATGCTAACATGCTCACACAATAATCACATTAGTTTCATTTCTGTGCTTTTTTAAAAATGTCCTGGGTAGACGATTATTAATGCAAATGTGGACAGACAAAGCAATTTTAAACTGACATAAATACACTTCAAATCATTGCATAACACTGACTTAACATATGCACAAATTAAACTCAGTATGTTAGAAAGTATGCTGTATTAAACTCGAATATTAAACCCAAAATATGACAGCCATGACTCCATACGGTGTCATCCAGATGCTTTTGACAGCATGAAAAATGTGATTCAAGAGGTGAGGTTCTAAATGTCGACTCTTAAACTTTGTCAGCAGACTAGCAGTGTCTGTTTTTGTCTGCTTCTCACAGACTTTGTGCGTCATCAGTCCATTCCCATTCAGTCCATGTCAGCGGACATCTTCTCCTTCAAAGAAGACATCTACGTGGCGATGGCTGCCCCCAACTCCAACAGCTGTGTGGTCATGGAGTGGGATCACATTGAAATGAATTTCAGAAAATTTGACAACATAACAGGTCTGAAAACACACACCTGAAGTATTTTTTAAAGGATAAATCTGGTGATATTTTATATTTTTCTTAGAGTCAGAAAATCTCGTGAAAAAAACAAAACCAATAAACAAGTTTTGTCTGCATAGCCAAAGCTTGATACAGTTTATTTTCCTTTTCCATGTGAACCCCCCCACCCACACACACACACACGTTGATAATAACAAAAATTAGGAAAATTGTCTGCCTTATCTTTTAATGTTAATTATTTAGTTGCTATATTCAATTAAGTTGTTTTAGTGTCTATGGTCAACTTCAATGTCATTTTCTGTGATGTATTACCACTGACAACTTTTTTATCCTCTCAGGGAAGTCTGTTGTTGGATGCAAGTCGGTTCTGATCGACAACCATGTCTTGATCATTGTTACCCAGCTCTTTGGTGGCTCCCATATTTACAAGTTTGACGATCAGCAGAACAAGTTCACAAAATTTCAAACTATTGAGGTCTTCAACATCTCAAAGCCTAATGATATTGAGGTCTTCAAAATAAATGGTGATTGGTACTTTGTGATCGTGGACAGCTCCAAGTCAGGTTTGTCTACCCTGTACAAGTGGACCGACCAGCCAGACCGCAATGAAACTGGTTTCTACTCCTACCAGTTTCTCCATGAGTGGTTTCGTGATACAGATGCTGAGTTTGTTGAGGTTGAAGGGAAGTCCTACCTCATCTTAGCCAGTCGCTCTCAGTCACCTGTCATCTACCTGTGGAACAAGAGCACCCTGAAGTTTATACTCCATGGTGAAATCCCAAATGTTGACGACGTGGTTGCAGTCAAAGCATTCCGGGAGGCGGGGGAGTTGTATCTGGCCATGACCTGCTACATCGGTGATTCCAAAGTCCTAAAATGGACCAATAAGCAGTTCACTGAGGTACAGGCTCTGCCTTCTCGAGGAGCGATGATCCTCCAACCTTTCACCTTCACAGACAGGCACTACCTTGCTCTTGGCAGCGATTATTCTTTCACACAAATCTACCTCTGGGATGTGGAGACCAAAACGTTTCACAAGTTCAAGGACATTTATGTGCAGTCACCCCGGTCATTTATAGCCGTGACCACTGACCGGAGGAATTTCATCTTCTCCTCCAGCCTCAAGGGCAAATCGATGGTTTTTGAGCATATTATTGTAGATTTAAGCTTATAAGGCCTACCAAAATAATGACTAACCACAGTTTGAGTTGGTCACTTATCAATATTGCCTGTTTGCTACAAAGGAGTCTTAAATGCTGTATATCTTCCTTATGCAACTACATATATCTTATCTCTATCTCAGTTTGAGACAAACATCTTTGGCAAGTTTCTGCGACTCACATGCATTTCTAGCTGTTATGGAGGTCTGATTGTAAAATGCTGTAAACAGCATGAAGATAATTTTATAGCATACTAGATATTATCTTAAAAGGTGTTGGCTTTTATTATAACTGTGTCAAGCAAACAATGGCTGAGCCAAGGGGTGTCCATTCTGGCCAAAGCTACCATAGACTGCAACCTGGCCACACCACACACATAGTAAGAAACCTATCCATCAAGGGTTATATAAAATGTGAAGACCGTTTTATATGATTCCTAACAGTGCACCTGTAAACTTGGCGGTCATTTAGCAGTCACTGTTGCCTAAATGAGTGAAAGAAAAAGTGAGAAACCTCAACATGAACAAAGTGCTGATTTTTGTGCCATCTCAAAGTGAACTAAAAATGTTTATAGCTCTTTGGAAGGGCAACACTTGAGCAAGATGAGATAGTCAGATAAAAATAGCGATGACACTTTCAGACAGTCTCTCCTGGAAGGTATAGGAATATGGTGTTGCTCTTGGTTAAACACACACGGAAAAGTAATTGTGTGACAAATGAAAAAGAGAACTCTAACCCTTTCTCACTTCCTCACACCTGGCCAAATGGCTTGTGAAGTAGGTGTGCTTGTTGGACTGTCGGTTTCAGAAATGTTGATGTCGTCTCATCCCAGTAACTGTCGTGGCTGATGATTAAAATGTGCATGAAACAGAGATTTTCTTCCAATTCTGTTTACCAAATAAAATCAGAATGTATTAACTAAATATTATGTGCCTGATTAGTGGCAAAACAAACTATTAAGTCCTGATGCCTATGCAAAATATATAATACTGAATGTTGCTCTGAATTACAATCACAAGGTTAATTGTGTGCTGCTATATGACTTGAAATGATGTTTACATGGTCCTAAAACACAAACGTGTGCTCTTTTCTTTACTGATCTTTTGATATTTCTCATGTATTGTACAGATTTAAATTACTGTCTGTAATCTGTTTGGCTTGGAATATACATCTTTTTCACATAAAAAAACAACGGCATGATGTGAAAATTAGTTCATAGTCTTTATAGACTTATAGACTTATAAACAGCTGAAAGTCACAACATGTTAACAAGATCTAGCATAAGCAATACATTCTTTGTTAGCATTTCAAATTTATTACATTGCTGTTCTATGTCCTACCAAGCAATATGTATCTTTTCCACTCTACTACCCTAAACTAATGATTAACAGCTCATATTTTACACAACGCTACGTCGACAACCTTAAGAATGAGTTTGTGTAAATGCATTAAAAACATTTAACCACGTGTATTGTTTTGATCTGTTTTTCCCTCTGTCCTCTATTCCTGGCAGCTGCACAGACTGAGAAATGTGGCCATAAAGCAAAGACAAAGTGCCTCAGACAGCATGTTTAAAATTGATAGTGCTGTCAGCATCTGGCCTCTGAGCCAGCATTTCTACAACAGAGGACAAATGACAAATATTATATATATGATTTAAGAGAGAATTTAAGAGGGATGGGTGTGTGTTTAAATGGTCCGTTAAAATTTGCCAAAAATATATGTATTTATGTATGTTGTTATTCAGTCCGCCAGAGGCCATGTCTTCTTTAAAATCACATGGCCTCTGTAAGGGGCTTCATTAATTTTAAGACAGAGTCAGACAGACAAAGAGACGTCATCATCTGTTATTATTGTCATTATGTGTATGATTAATGCCACAGTATAAAAGCCTTCCGTCACGTCTGTGCAAAACACGGCTGCCAAGTAGCCTACATACATTTTCTGTCCTTTCTGTACTATCAAGAGTAGCAGTTATTGGAACAGTCTGCACATTCTTAGAAAACATTTCATGCACAAACAAGGTTATTGTATTCCCTGTCAAAAAGGAATGTAGGGAAATAGCTAAATGTTGCAACCTGGTGTTTCCTCTTGAGCACACTATAAGACGACAGCTTTTTCTGAATTTCAGTGTAAAATTTATACAGTGGCACCCAGTGTAACACTTAATGCTCCAACATGCATATGCTTTTGCACAGTCTATTTTAAATGGTCACATTAGGCATAAGCATGCTGCTGATTTGATTTTTATGTTAGCAACTTTGAAACCTTCAAACATGAGGAACCTCTGTCCTCACCCCGATCACCTCTGTCACAAAATAAGATCAAGGGCCAAATGGCTACTGTGAAATCACTAAACCAGTTGTATTGATTTTCAGGTGTTCATTATTGCAGTTTCATTCATTTATTTAACATCTGATTTGAGTAGGAGAGTCAGTTAAGACCCCGGCCAGCCTATGGTACACCTGTGCAATACCCATGCTGTCTGATTGGCATCTTGATATGCCACACCTGTGAGGTGGATTATCTCGGCAAAGGAGAAGAGCTCACTAACACAGATTTTGACAGATTTGTGAACAATATTTGAGAGAAATAGGCCTTTTGTGTACACAGAGAAAGTCTTAGATCTATGAGTTCAGCTCATGATGAATGGGAGCAAAAACAAAAGTGTTGCGTTTATAATTTTGTTAAGTGTAATTACAACTGGCCATTTTAGAGGAAAGGGGAAATAAATTACACTCTATTATTATTTATATTTTGTAAATAGTTTCCTTACTGGTAAAATGTTAAATTCTTAAATTCATCCTGCACCATGCGAAATTGTTTTGAAATTGTAGGTCTATATAATTTTTCTATTTATATCACTTCCTATGTTTCATAAAGGGAACTACAAACTGCATCACATCTGCATCAAAGTAGTATTTAAAAAAAAAAAAAAACTTAATATAATTTATATCTCTCTTTCTCCAATATGCCCAATTGTTATTTTGGTTTTTAAGAAATACGGTTGTACTTAGCACATGATTCATACAAGCAAATTACACCTTTTTATGAAGTGTTCTATAATTTATTTTTGCACAATGCAGGTCTGCTTACCATTCAGAGATACACAGTTTTCCGAGGGTTGAAAAAGGCGTCGTGACGCTTCTCTGACGTCGGGACCGACGGAAGTGATGCAGACCGTGTTTCCTCGATCAGCTAATCCGATTTGACCATGCAGAATGTCTGTGCATCTGATGATCAGGTCCAACATGGGGATGCGTATTTGAAAAACCCATCTTGCATCATTTTTAACCTTTTTCTCCTGCCGCGCGGAGAGAGATGGATCCGTCCAGGAGGAGCGAGAGTGACTGGCAGGGGCTGGTCAACGAGGTGAAACTGTAAAAGACGCGGAGAGGAGACGAGCGTGAAAATAATACCTTAACTCAGCTGGTGGTGTGCACCACCAAACTATCACATTAGCAGCAAATCGGTGCCTAAATTCTGTGTGTCTGGAGCAGTTATTGGAACTCAGTTAAATCAGATGTGGTTTAGATTAAACCGAGTGAACAGGATTAGCTTTGGTTTCTCTCAGCATGTAGAAGAGGAAGTAGGTGTTTCTCTCTCTCTCTCTCTTTTTTTCTCCCCCCTTGTACCTGCAGATCCAGGTGCCATAAACTGATGACATAAAATACTATGCAACACACTGCAGGACTTTTTAATGATAATCTCTCACAATCATTACACTTAAAATGATGTGTTTATGATCACCTTCATGTCTGTATTTTACACACATCCAGTAGCAATGTAGTAAAAGTAAATATCACTGTGTATTGTATGCTTTGTTCATGATTTACATGGCTGCTCCGTTCTATTCTTTTATATTGTGAAGAATGATACAAAATTTGATGTTGTCAAAATTATAAGCCATTTTTCTACCAGAATAAATCTAAAATACCACTTCAACAATTAAGTGCCTTAACCGATTAGTCAGTCAACAGAAAATGTATTGACAACAGCCCTGATAATTGATTAATCCTTTAATTCATTTATCCAGCACAAATGCCACACGTTCACTTGTTTCAGCTTCTCATATGTGAGGATCTGCTGCTTTTCTCAGTTTTATATGATTGCAACTGAAACATCTCTCATAGGCTCTGGGAAATTTTGTTCATGTTAGAATTGTGTCAAAAACATAATTGACAGATAAATGGATAATGAGAAGAATCATTAGCTGCAGGCCACACGCGGCTTCGTTTTGTCTTCGTTGATAAACAGTTAAAATAAGGCAATGACACTGCCTACTAGCATCATTCAATATAATAACAATGCCGTTAACTGGTTTCTCTTTCTTATAAAACATTTTTTCTTACATGCAGTTCCTAGTTTGTAAGCGGAAGTTAGAGAGTAAGAAAGAAGCTCTCCTGATTCTGTCTAAAGAGCTGGACACCTGCCAGCAGGAGAGGGATCAGTACAAACTGATGGCCAACCAGCTCCGTGAGCGACACCAAGGACTCAAGAAGAAATACAGTGAACTCATTGTAAGCCATCTCCGTGCCTGCTGAACTAGTACAGTCCTAAAGATGCATCAGGATACAACAGGCAGCAAAATGGAGAATAAAAATTTTCCATGTTACATTTAATGTTTTCGTTGTGTTTATAACTCATAGGATGGAGATCCCGCTCTGCCTCCTGAGAAGAGGAACCAAGTAAGTGGATTTTTACCCCGCAGATGTTTAAAAAATATATCGAAAAAGCTACTTAAAATTGCATTTGGCAGCTTTGTATATAGGCCACAAATGGCTAGAAGTAAGTGTGTTTATGGACAAAGCTGTGTCTTTAAGCTGTATGTTAAAATATTCCCAGGGGATGTAAATCACAGCATTCAACCCAGGTGAGTCCAGCTGTCTGTGGGTGAACCAACTATACTTCGTACACTGTTTATATATTATACAACAGCTTTATCAATCACTACCAGTGGATGGAGAACTTTGTTTTGCACAGCTTTAAATGTCAATTTTTGATCCTCCAGCTGAATTAAGCTTGTGCCATATCGTGACCTCAGCCTTGTGTCTTATCAGGTGAATTTAGCCCAGCTACTTAGAGACTCCAGAGAAAGAACCAGTCAACTTTCTGAGGAGGTGAAGGAGCTGAAACAACGACTGGTGGAAGCCCAAGGTGATAACAAGGTACCATGTCATACTGTGAACTATAATTAAAGCTGCAACAAAATGTAATGATTTAATTATTATAAATATACTAGAATGTATCCCCAACATGTCTGGTATTTGCCAGTTATGAATCAATGTATCTAAATTAAGTGAGTAGCGTTCAATTGAATGCAAAAAAGAAAAGAAAGAGATAAAATAAAGCCGAATCACACGTTGTAACAATTGCAGAAAAAAATGGAAAATCTATCTCTAAGTCTATCTCTGTCCCAACAGCTTCTACGAATGACCATCACCAAACAGAGGCTGGGAGACGAGGAGGTTGGCGCTCGGCACTTTCCTGCTCATGAACGAGAGGATCTGGTCAGACAGTTAGAAAGAGCTCGGGAACAGGTGAAGACAGGGTCTCTCTGCCTGCTGCTTGGGTTTCTGTCTTTTTAAAACATTCAGGCTATTCGGGGGATTTTTTAGTTATTGGCTTGTAGTTGACAATGTTGTGACATTTAACACCCTCAGATCCTTTACTTACGTAAAAGTACTAATACCACTGTAAAAATACTCCATTACATATGGAAGCCCTGGACAGAAAATGTTCAGTGATAAACGTATAGAAGTATATTGAGGAAAATGTATTTAAACTATTCAATGCAGTAAAAAGTCAATCCTTACATTTGAGAAGCATGACATGTTTGTCATTTGTGAACAAAAAGTAACCTAAATGAATTTTAAAATACAAACCCGATTCCAAAAAAGTTGGGACACTGTACAAATTGTGAGTAAAAAAGGAATGGAATAATTTACAAATCTCATAAACTTATATTTTATTCACAATAGAATATAGATAACATATCAAATGTTGAAAGTGAGACATTTTGAAATGTCATGCCAAATATTGGCTCATTTTGGATTTCATGAGAGCTACACATTCCAAAAAAGTTGGTACAAGTAGCAATAAGAGGCCGGAAAAGTTAAAATTACATATAAGGAACAGCTGGAGGACCAATTTGCAACTCATTAGGTCAATTGGCAACATGATTGGGTATAAAAAGAGCCTCTCAGAGTGGCAGTGTCTCTCAGAAGTCAAGATGGGCAGAGGATCACCAATTCCCCCAATGCTGCGGCAAAAAATAGTGGAGCAATGAAAGGAGTTTCTCAGAGAAAATTGCAAAGAGTTTGAAGTTATCATCATCTACAGTGCATAATATCATCCAAAGATTCAGAGAATCTGGAACAATCTCTGTGCGTAAGGGTCAAGGCCGGAAAACCATACTGGATGCCCTTGATCTTCGGGCCCTTAGACGGCACTGCATCACATACAGGAATGCTACTGTAATGGAAATCACATAATGGGCTAAGGAATACTTCCAGAAAACATTGTCGGTGAACACAATCCACCGTGCCGTTGCCGGCTAAAACTCTATAGGTCAAAAAATAAGCCATATCTAAACAGGATCCAGAAGCGCAGGCGTTTTCTCTGGGCCAAGGCTAATTTAAAATGGACTGTGGCAAAGTGGAAAACTGTTCTGTTCTGTTTTGGAAAACTGGGACGCCATGTTATCCACACTAAAGAGGACAAGGGCAACCCAAGTTGTTATCAGCGCTCAGTTCAGAAGCCTGCATCTCTGATGGTATGGGGTTGCATGAGTGCGTGTGGCGTGGGCATCTTACACATCTGGAATGGCACCATCAATGCTGAAAGGTATATCCAAATTCTAGAACAGCATATGCTCCCATCCAGACGTCGTCTCTTTCAGGGAAGACCTTGCATTTTCCAACATGACAATGCCAGACTACATACTGCATCAATTACAACATCATGGCTGAGTAGAAGAAGAATTCGGGTACTGAAATGGCCAGCCTGCAGTCCAGATCTTTCACCCATGGCGCATCATAAAGAGGAAGATGCGACAAAGAAGACCTAAGACAGTTGAGCAACTAGAAGCCTGTATTAGACAAGAATGGGACAACATTCCTATTCCTAAACTTGAGCAACTTGTCTCCTCAGTCCCCAGACGTTTACATAATGTTATAAAAAGAAGGGGGGATGCCACACAGTGGTAAACATGGCCTTGTCCCAACTTTTTTGAGATGTGTTGATGCCATGAAATTTGGAGTCAACTTATTTTTCCCTTTTTAAAATGATAGATTTTCTCAGTTTCAACATTTGATATGTCATCTATGTTGTATTCTGAATAAAATATTTAAATTTGAAACTTCCACATCATTGCATTCAGTTTTTATTCACAATTTGTACAGTGTCCAAACTTTTTTGGAATCGGGTTTCTAGTTTCTACTCGTATATACTGTTTGTTGTTTTAATCTATAAACTCTTCACACGTTTTTCATTTTTAAGCTTAAGTAACTAAAGCTGTGAAATAAGTGTTTATTATTTACGTCTGAAATGTAGTGGAGCAGAAGTATAGTGTATAAGTGGCATGAAAATACTCAAGTAAAGTACAAGTACCACAAACTTACTCACAAACAAATCTTATTAAATGTATAGTTAGCATTGGTGACATGAGAGATGTGTTTTATTCTTGCTGAGCAGCTCAATGGGCTTTATGAGTCAGCAAACCTCCCTCTATTGCAGCTTTTAATACAACAGATAGGTTGTTGTTGTTTTTTTTACATTACTTCGTAATGTGAATTATTTTTATTATGTTTTCCATTATTTCAATTTCAGTTTCATTTCAGGCAGAATTTTCAACAACTCTAGGAGTACAGGAGGCTCTCTCAGAGGAACAGGGGCACAACTATATATTTATGACTATATTAATAAAAAGATATTAAGGTTTATAGCAGTGACAAATCACAAGATATGATAATAAGGGAGTTAAGGTGTGCAAAATATCTGGATATTCTAATTATAAGCAAGAAAAAACTGCTGTATTAGTAGATGAAGTCACAGTTGATGTACTTGTTGAAGCACAGTGTGTTTTTTGTTACTGTAGAACGAGGTTCTGGAGCACAGCGTGAAGTCGCTCACAGACGAGCTTCAGGACGTACGAGCAGAGCGTGACGTGTTTCAGCAGAAGGCTCATCGTCTCAATGTGGAAATGAACCACATCGTGGGCAACGATGACATGCGGATTTTAGACATAGATGCACTCTGCATGGAAAACAGGTTTGTTCCCCTTTTAAAATATATACATTTAACGCTGCCTCGCTGTTAAATATAAGAGTATCTGCAGCAATGACTGCAGTTACAGGATCAATCTCTGTGTTTTGAATGAGTCTGTTCAACAAATAAAGTATATAAAGTGTATATTTCTATCAGACAATATATTTATGGGGACTTCAACATAATGATATTTGGATTTTACTTTTACTGTCTTAACTGTGAAGGCTTATTTCAATGTAAACAGACTGACGATAGAACTAATTAAGTTTAATAATCTTTCAGGTATTTGCATGAACGGTTCAGTCAACTTCAAGAAGAAGTCAACTTGCTCAAAACAAATCTGATGAAGTACAAGGTAGCTATATTTGTGTGGTTATTTTCATTTGTTTAATATTGAATTCCTACATTTCTATATGAAATATTTTTATAGTTTCTCAATTCCATTTAAACAGACACTATTTTTGTGGATTTATTGAAAAACCTCTCATGCTCAATAATGCTTTTCACCGATTTTCAGAGTGCCCTGGACTGTAGGAAAAACTCTAAAATCTGTGGGAAAGCCAACAGTAGTGCACTGACTGGGGTACTCTCTGCTAAACAAGGTCAGAAGGATCGTGTATGTACAATGTCACAAAATACCATGCAAACATTCACACAAGTGGTGAAGAAAAAGCATTTTTCTAAACTCTTATTTGCAAGACAGCATATGGTGTCTGTACTTAAACAAAGTGTGTGTGTGTGTGTGCGTGCAGTAAAGGAGTTGTTACTGTCTGAGGACAACGGTTGCACTTTGCCGGTGACGCCTCAATCCATCTCAGACCTCAAGTCTCTGGCCACGGCATTACTGGAAACGATCCACGAGAAGAACATGGTGATTCAGCACCAACGCCAAATCAACAAGTAATCCATCTCATACTTCACACTCTCTCTCTGTACACTCTTTCTAGACTCTAATGTCACATAACTTTCTGGACATAACGTGTGCTTGTCATTGTTTTTGTGTCTTTTGCCATTAGGATTCTTGGAAATCGAGTAGCAGAGCTGGAGAAGAAACTAAAAACATTAGAAATGTCTGGATTATGGAGCCTGCCAGGTGAACATACCTTAATATACTGAGACTGTTGTGTTTTTTTTAACCTGTATTCTACATACTGTTTACAACAATTTACATTTCTCATCGTTTCTTCTGTCCTTCTGCTTCTTGCTACCTGGAGGCCTTACTTATAATGTGTCTCTGGGAATATATGGAAGTATGTTCCTCTCATAACTGTCATCTGTTTTTTAACCTTTTAACTTCATCTTCTTCCATTACTTTTCATACAGTGAGGAAAATAAGTATTTGAACACCCTGCTATTTTGCAAGTTCTCCCACTTAGAAATCATGGAGGGGTCTGAAATTGTTATCGTAGGTGCATGTCCACTGTGAGAGACATAATCTAAAAAAAAAAATCCAGAAATCACAATGTATGATTTTTTAACTATTTATTTGTATGATACAGCTGCAAATAAGTATTTGAACACCTGAGAAAATCAATGTTAATATTTGGTACAGTAGCCTTTGTTTGCAATTACAGAGGTCAAACGTTTCCTGTAGTTTTTCACCAGGTTTGCACACACTGCAGGAGGGATTTTGGCCCACTCCTCCACACAGATCTTCTCTAGATCAGTCAGGTTTCTGGGCTGTCGCTGAGAAACACGGAGTTTGAGCTCCCTCCAAAGATTCTCTATTGGGTTTAGGTCTGGAGACTGGCTGGCCACGCCAGAACCTTGATATGCTTCTTACAGAGCCACTCCTTGGTTATCCTGGCTGTGTGCTTCGGGTCATTGTCATGTTGGAAGACCCAGCCTCGACCCATCTTCAATGCTCTAACTGAGGGAAGGAGGTTGTTCCCCAAAATCTCGCAATACATGTCCCCGGTCATCCTCTCCTTAATACAGTGCAGTCGCCCTGTCCCATGTGCAGAAACACACCCCCAAAGCATGATGCTACCACCCCCATGCTTCACAGTAGGGATGGTGTTCTTGGGATGGTACTCATCATTCTTCTTCCTCCAAACACGGTTAGTGGAATTATGACCAAAAACTTCTATTCTGGTCTCATCTGACCACATGACTTTCTCCCATGACTCCTCTGGATCATCCAAAAGGTCATTGGCCAAACTGAAAACGGGCCTTGACATGTGCTGGTTTAAGCAGGGGAACCTTCCGTGCCATGCATGATTTCAAACCATGACGTCTTAGTGTATTACCAACAGTAACCTTGGAAACGGTGGTCCCAGCTCTTGTCAGGTCATTGACCAGCTCCTCCCGTGTAGTTCTGGGCTGATTTCTCACCTTTCTTAGGATCATTGAGACCCCACGAGGTGAGATCTTGCATGGAGCCCCAGTCCGAGGGAGATTGACAGTCATGTTTAGCTTCTTCCATTTTCTAATGATTGCTCCAACAGTGGACCTTTTTTCACCAAGCTGCTTGGCAATTTCCCCGTAGCCCTTTCCAGCCTTGTGGAGGTGTACAATTTTGTCTCTAGTGTCTTTGGACAGCTCTTTGGTCTCGGCCATGTTAGTAGTTGGATTCTTACTGATTGTATGGGGTGGACAGGTGTCTTTATGCAGCCAACGACCTCAAACAGGTGCATCTAATTTAGGATAATAAATGGAGTGGAGGTGGACATTTTGAAGGCAGACTAACAGGTCTTTGAGAGTCAGAATTCTAGCTGATAGACAGGTGTTCAAATACTTATTTGCAGCTGTATCATGCAAATAAATAGTTAAAAAATCATACATTGTGATTTCTGGATTTTCTTTTTTAGATTATGTCTCTCACAGTGGACATGCACCTACGATGACAATTTCAGACCCCTCCATGATTTCTAAGTGGGAGAACTTGCAAAATAGCAGGGTGTTCAAATACTTATTTTCCTCACTGTATCTGCCCAAATCACATTTATTCATATTTATCCAATCTAACAGACATACAGATGAATACATTTCTAACGCTTTGAAAAAGTCTAACTTTGACTAATGTTTTGTCATAATAGGAGGAAAAGACACCATCATCCTGAATCCTCAGCAGGCTGAGTCAGCACAGTCTCCTGGTCAGGAAGGTGAATATTCAATGTGACTATACTTATGTGAACGCACGCCATCTGTCGTCTCTCTGTGTGTTGGTGAGATTATTTTCCTAAATTGTCTATTCTTACAGGTGATGAAGGGTCAGAAGAGATAGCTGTTGATCAGCAGAGCTCCGCAGAAGTCCAAAACCAAGAGAGTGGAAAACCAGCGCAAGATGTACTCCAAGATGAGGAACAGCCGCCATCCAGCGAGGAGACGTGCCAGCAGCGCCCCTCATACCAGTCAGCTGAGGAAGAGCCAGAAACACCAGCGAGTGACGAGTGTGATGACAGCGGTCACCCGCAGATCACAATTGATTTAACAGCTTTAACGAGTCACCTGTCAGGAGAGGAGGAGTGTCGGAGTGGTTCCCCTCCCACAGTGACAGATGTGAGCACACACCACTTGCGGCAAACTTTAGAGAACCCTGACCCCACAGGAGGAGGAGAGGCAGAGTTCGATGAATGCACTGAAGGGGTCGAAACTGTTGAAACTAAGTGTATTCTAACAGAGGAAAACATCAATAATGTTATATCCACTGCGGCCGCCGCGAGCTCGGCTGGAGAGCAGGAGGACATCCAGTCAAACCATGGGGAGACAAAGCTTTCAGATGAGACAGACGTTTGTGTTACTCAGGATATAGGGTAGAAAATATAAGGATGAATGATGCATTTATAACACGATGCTACTTTATTCACCTTTATGAATAATGACACTATTGAGCTGTTATGATTGACAGATGCTGTATTGTAATAACCACTACATTTTGATTGATTTTTATTTTGATAATGGAGGCCTACATCTGTTACTTAGCATCAGTTATTGGGACGCTACATGGAGGGCTTCCTCATTAATATACACCTGTCAACTGTCAGTAGCTGATTATAGCAGCTAGTAGCTTTCGTTTGATCCATTGAGAGTGTTACTGTCGTCCCACCTTTTAAACTGATAAATTACATTACGTGTCCCAAATTTTGTGGACGAGCATTAGTTAGTCTGGGCAAGATGACCTGTCAGTGTTCCAATATGTCCAAAAGGCTGAAGTCAAAACTCTGTGCAGGTCGGTCAAGTTCTTCAACACCAACCTGGGAAAACCATTTCTCGCTTTGCAACATTGTCATGTTGAAACAGAAAAAGAGGTTATGCCCAAACTGTCTGCAAAAAAGTTGGAAGCGATACATTGTCTGTTTATCAGAGGTGGAGAGGAGGGCTGTAACTAACCGCTGTTTTCATTGTCTATTAATCTGTCCATAATTTTATCAATACATGGATTAGTTGTTTGTTTACTGTTATAGGAGTAAAGAAACCAGAAAATATTCACATTTAAGAAGCTGGAATCAGAGAAGTTTTACTTCTTAAAAATGATTGATACCCATTAATCCATTATCAAAATAGTTGGTAGTAATTAATCGATTAATCGTTGCAGCTCTAGTGGAGAGGGAAGAAATTGTGATTTTATGGTGATAAAATCTGACTGAGACAGGATTTGAACTCACCAGTGAAGGTAATTTACACATTTCTGCTGCAAGACACTGATTCAGTTTTTGTTTCACATAGAAATGAGCTCAAAATGAAGTGGGACAGCGTGCAGTTGCTGTCAGTTGACCATAAAATCAAGAATGTGGTGTAGCTTAGAAATGAATTGTCAGAAACTCCTCTATCTTTCTACCTCTGTCCACGTGTCCGTATTAACTGAAGGATTCCAATATTTTATTGATCACTACATTGATAATAGACATCCAACTGCTACTTTATTTTGTTTCTTCAAACCTAATACAAATATTACCAAACAGTTTTATTTCTATTATTGTCTTTTTGATTTACTATATTGTGGGATGTTTACTCCCTCTGCCCCCTCCCCCTTTTGTGCTAGCAGGTTCTGTCTAGAAGCTACAGTTATTCTGTTTTAAAACTAAATGTCCTTACACAAATTATATTTTAATCACGCAAACTCAATATTATCAAGGCTGTATAAAATGCTGCATGACAATTAAAGATAATTGCATTGTATTTTATTATCCATGCTTTTAGTTTACAATAATTTGTCAGTTGGCATTGAAACATTGACAGAACTTAATCGTCTGAAACACAACAAAGCCACAGCATCTAGATTACCAGCACCGATGTCTATATTATGTTTTTATTTTTGTGGTGAAAAATATTAACTCACCAGATAGAAATGACATAGGATATGTATGTATATGTATGTATGTATTGAAATGTGCAAAATGGATTTATTTCTGCAAAATCATTTATCTACTGTATTTTAACATTCATTTTAAATATAGAATCCAAAATGAGATGAACCATTTGATACTGTATATTGTGACATGCTGCCCTGGATGTAAAGATTTAAACTGTATGTAATGCAGGCTAACATGTTCTCAAATGACAATGCTTATATGCTGATGCATGCAGGTGTAACGCTTATCTTGTTCACCATCTTAGTTTGGCACGTTAGCATGCTACCATTTATGCTACCTAAATACAAAGTAGCCTACAGCTCAGTAAGATGCAATTTCGTTGCAAGTATATGGTCATAAAACTAAGTATTGGACAAATTGAAAATTTGACTTGATGGTGCTATAGGAAAAGTTAGAGGATCACCAAAGTCTGTGGAATAAATTTACTAGGAACAGTGAATGTCTACCAAATTTCATGGCAGTCCATACAGGAGTAGGGCTGGACAATAAAACAATAATTACCGCGATATAAATTTTTTTCAATAACAATATAACAAATGTTTAAAAAATATTCAATAAACATTGTTTATTTTGTTGAGGACATAGGACTGAAAAAGCTTTTACTTACTTTTACATAATGCATATTTGTTGGTAAAGATTTTATGATAATTGTTTTGAATGTTCTACCTCAGATTTGTGAAGTGATTCACTGTTTGGCATCAAGTGTTGACCATAAAAAAGAGTTTAAACCCCAATTAACCATCAGGTTTCTTCAACTTTCACTCAGGAGCAAAAATCAGCCTTTAAGCTTTAGAGAAATAACGATTTGATACTTATCGTGATAATTATCGATATCGAAAGACATGGAACAGTTTATCATGATAACATTTTTGGCCATATCGCCCAGCCCTATACAGTAGTTATAAAAGTATTTAATCTGGATCAAAGTGGTGGACCGACCAACTAAATGCACCTCTAGCAAAACTAAATGGCTAAAAATATGTAGCATCTGAATCATTATATTTTATTCTTAGTAACTGTAAGTACATTAACTAAGTTGGCCCAGACCAGAATGTTTGGAGAATGGGGATTTGTTGGGAGTCACTGATTTTTCTTGGTATCATTCAAGGAGCACAATGAACACAAAGGGGTAAATCAGTAAGCTGACCTGCAGTATATGCCACTACTGTAAGACTAATTTCTTGTCAGCTGCCTATTGTACAGCTTACTGTGCATATTCCAGAGTTTGGGGGAGGAAATCCCAATAATGCAGCAGCCAAGCCTCCGGCCTGCGTTTCCATGCAGAAGGCTCCCAGCGTCTCCACCTTGACCCAAGTCATCTATCTTTTCATGGAGCACCACTGCTCTTCCAATCGCAGACATCCCTCCAAACAGTGTTGCCTCAGATTCTATCGCTGCAGTGATTTTTCCTTGCTGGGGCTCAAAGTTACCAAAGTCTCCAGGATGGTAGGGGTGATTTACACCATGTGGATTGTAGTGGCCGCCAGTGGAGTCACACCCCTGGCTCAGGTCTCCGTACTGATGGATGTGCACCGCTCTGGGCTCTGCATCACCCTCTCTGGGGAAACCACTGAACCGAAGAAGGACTTTGAGTTTTCCCTGAGGATAATCCTGCTTAAACAGCGCCTGACCGTACACTTTGGGCAGACCCTCAGGTAGTGAGGTGCTGGGCCTCATTTTGCAGGCTGCATACAGAGTGCCATTGTGCTGTGAGACCTCTGGTGGAGCCAAAGTATCACTGTCAGCTGAGACACATTGTTGACAGCCTGCCAGCAGAACCAACATTGCTACTCCCAATACGCTTTTTGACCTGAAAGATATTAGAATCATTAGGACAGTGCCTCTTATTTATAAGCTCATCACATTTTTTGCATGAAAATAACCATCAAGTATTTTTCACTTAGAGTAAAAGTACCAACACCACACTATAAATAATATTTACATATTATAAAAGTCCTGCATTACATAGAAGTATTGTCAGAAAAATGCACTTTAGTATCACAAAAGTACTAATTATGCAGAATAACTCCTTTCAGGGTGTTATTATGGGATTACTGAAACTAATCAATTACCATGTATTTAAACATTGCTGATGGATGGTGTAGCTCATTTTAGCTACTTTCTATACAATTGAGTGGTTTCAAATAGTCAGATTTCCTAGTACAATGTAGTGGAATATAAATGTGAAGCAGCAACAACAACAACAACAAAAAGGAGTTATTACATGTACCTGGCAAATGTACTTTAGCACGCCAAAGTGTACTCTGGTAAATTCCTCTACTATGAATGTAGTTGAGTAAGAAAAAGTACAGTATTTCCCTAAAGTGGCACATACTCCATACTCCAGAGACTTTTCAACTGTAATTGACATCCTGTTGCATAACAAACTCCTGCCTGTCTGTGGATATAGACATGTAGACAATGTTAATACTGGATAGCCTACATCAGAATAGGCTACTGTACAATGATATTTACATTGTATACACAGTATATTAGCCCTGAAAAATAATAAGGGGCACAATAAAGAGCACAAACTATTCTCACTAGACAAACATGATGTCGCAGTATTTCATCCTGCAAATTTAAGTTAACTAAACAACCGAAACGCAGATGCAGCTACAAGATTAACGTCCACTTACCCGTGTGGACGCATTGTCAGGATAAACAAACCGCTGCAAAACCCCCACCTTTAAGCTATTCACTCTGGATAAGCTGCTCAGCGTTGATCGTCAGACGAGTCTCGCTGTAATGTTTCATAAAGATCTTGCTGCCTGTGAGCGTGTCAGTAGGCGTTGTTTTCAGAAGGAGGCGCAGAGGTCTCCAGGGTATGTGTGTATGCTAGTGTTTACTTGCCCTTGTTGTCTCTCAATCTGAGCATGTATTTCTTCAGCTCATGTTGTTCTAGGGGCCTGTTTAAGGGTCTAAAAACATTTAGACCTTCTGTTCTACAGACAGAAACTCCTCCCCCTTAAACAACCCCTCTAAACAGCTGTAACGTACAAAAAGTGTGAACAGCAATGACCACATGACTGTAGCTTACTTTTGTGCAAGTCTTGAAGATAGTTGCTTTTGTAACTATCACAACTATGCACAACTAACACTATTACTGCCAGTGGTGGAACAAAGTAGTCAAGTAGCAATAGGCTACTACATTGCACTTTAAAAAAGTTGTATGAAAACTAACAAAATATACCTCAAGTAGAAGTAATTGTATGTTTTATTATTATATTAGGATGCATTAATGTGTAAGGAGCATTTTCAATTTTGTAGCTTGTCGTAGTGGAACTAATTATACAATTTTATATCCTGTTGGGTAGTTTGGTTTACTATAACAATACATGTTATATAGATTATATATATTTTATATATTATATTATATAATTTAAAAATGTATATTGTCATTATAAATGTAATGGCAAATATTTTTCTAGGGTATATAATAGCATAATATTTATTAAGGTGATCAGAATGTTAGGCTACTTCAGTCAACAGGCTGCTCCGTTACTTTCCAGCACTGATTACTGCTTTTATGAACAATGTGACCCAATATTACATGTTATCTGGAGTAGTATGTTGGTGCCATTTAGCCACTTAAAGGCAAAGAGACACTGTGGGACAGCAATGCCCCTGTGTTCCACCCCTGGGGGCTGGTAGAGGGTCCAGCGCTCTGCCCCTATATGATCCCACTGTCACTGCAATTTGTAAATTCTTCCTATGCTTGAATACTACCTAACCCCATATGCTGCGTGGTAATATGATGAAACACATTAATAAGAAATATGCAACATATTCAAACACATTAAGGTGGAGAACAGATTGTGTGAGAAGTGTGAATTGGGAGAAGTGGAAAGTTAGTTTCATTTTCCTTTTGTATTGTATAAACTGTGATGATTTGTGAGGACATTTTACACTCACACATCACATATGGTAATTTCAAAATTAGAATTAGAAGGAGCTTTATTGCCAAGTAGTGTTTTACACATACAAGGAATTTGCTTTGGTGTTAAGGTGCTACACGGAGACAGACAGCTGACATAAATAGATGTAGAAATATATAAATATGTAATAAACAAATGCAAGTTATATAAGAATAACAGAAGAATAGAGAAAAATAATACAACTAACAATATAAAAAAAACAAAAAAAAACAATGGAACAACATCAATTTACAATTAACAACAAATATGTGCAATGTGTCAGGTTCATGCCTGATATGACATGAAGTGATATTTACATGTGCAAAGACGATTGTAGCCTCGTTGATGAGGCTAGCTGCAGATGGGTAGACATACATTTACATGTATGTATTAATGTGTAATGGCTCAACAAAACCCTGAAATATTCTGGTATACAAATGATCATCAATTTCTGGTGTCTTTTTTAGCCCATGCAGGCCGGGCATAGTTGTATGCATGACATAATAATTCATCAATTCATTCAAACACAACACACAAATGGATAATGAAGGTCTTAAAACTAGAAATAAAGCAAAGAAAGAAAAATTTCCAGATATTATTGGTGTGTTATACTTAATTGTCAGTGAATACTGTGCAATAGTTGTCCATAATCCTGTACACATTTTCAATTAAATTATAACAGACCATTTGACAAACATAAAGCCTGCAGTTTTGGGGCTCCAGACAGTTGCACGTGTCAGCGCACACTCCAGACCAGCAGGCGGCGGTAATGTAATCTGCACAACCGCTAAGAAAAGAATTTGAAAAGAGGAAAGCGGAAGCACAGGAACCTGGAAACCAAGTTAGTTCCCGGTAGAATTGTGTTCGCGTTAATATATAAAAAATAAGCTATTGTTCCCCTAAAGATGTCAAAAAGACACCGTCTGGATTTGGGTGATGACTACTCCACCAGTAAGAAGAGGTCTGAAGGGTAGGTGAAGCTCCAAAGTGAACAAATCTGCTTCAATCAGTTAGGTGCTAGCTAGCCTTTAGCTGATGCTAGTAGATTTGGCTAATAGCCACCATGGATGTATAAAGAACCGAAACAGAACGACAGCATTAACTGGTGTTGTTGTCGTTCTGGCCTTAGCCGTCCTCAACCACACCTAAATGTTTCTCTGAAACAGTGTTATAAATGTAACTTTACTGCATTTAGCTACATTGTTTTAATTACAACATGCAGCTATTGAGGACGGCTCCAGCTAACAAACGAAGCATCTCTGTTAGCTACGTTTGAGGCACGTGTGTGTGCGGCTAACGTTGACTTAGCAGATTGCTAACAACCTTAGCTAGCTGTCTTAAATTGATTTTGAAATTTAAAGACTGTGATTTGGCTCTTAACATAGCATCTACTCTTAGAAAGTATTATGATAAAAGCTCCCAGCAAGCATTGTTTTAAGCATTGCGCTAGCATACTTGCTAACCCGAATTATTAATATTACTCAGGTTAACTGTTTTGTTAAGTGACTTCACTCAGTTGCAAGTTTCTTAAGGTAATAAGGTTACACCTAGCTCAAACTAATGCAGTCTAATACAACAGTTCTGCAGTAAATCCTACTGTCATCCTACGTGTGTTTATATTGTTGTAGCATGTTAATGTAATGTTTGAAGAGTGTTCATTCAGTCTTGTCATTTTGGAGGGGTAAACTGTGATGCTCTTGAGTTGCATTTCAAAGGCTAAACTAAATATAAAAACATTAAATATAGGATTATTGAAGGGCTATTAGTTTGCAACATTTGTTACTGATTATTTTTACTGTCGTTTATCAATAGTAGTATAAACCTCTAAAATCTATTATCAGCAGGCTGTAGTGTGTGTAAGAGCAAGTTAATGCAGTGTTTGTCATATAAGACTCACCATAATTACAAGTTGTAAACAGTTTTCACATCAACATCTACGGCTGGGCAAGTTTAAATATTTCAAACCACTTCTTAATATGGAACAAACAAACATGGACACTTCACATCAGTCTGTCATTCATGATAGTTAAACCTGTATTGAATGGGTATTTTGATATGTTGTCAATGCACAGTACTTTGTAGCCCTCGCTTGACCAACTCTACAATCATACAGCTCTCGAGTTGTCTGATGTGAACACTTGCTAGTTGAAAACATGGGAAAATTTCCCATCTCTGCTTCTTTCCACATGCTGTGAACAGGGTATAATACTTACTTATCCTTTGTAATCTTAACAATGGTATAGGCAAGAAATCATAAAGTAACATTTTTTGTATTGGAAATATTTTACCGATCCTTTGTCCGGATGTTGACAGGAGAGACAGGGATCGTGATAGAGACCGCGAGGACCGCTCCAAGGACAGGGAACGAGATAGGGACAGGGACAGAGACCGGGACAGAGACCCGAAGCCTTCAAGTGTCCCGTCTAACAGCACAGCACCGGAGCCAATCTTGCAGCCTCTCAAGCAAATGGCCATGCACCAGCAGATCAACCCATTCACAAACCTGCCGCACACGCCGCGCTACTACGAGATCTTGAAGAAGAGGTTACAGCTTCCAGTGTGGGAGTATAAGGAGAGGTTCAGCGACATCATCACACGTCATCAGAGCTTTGTCCTTGTTGGAGAGACTGGCTCCGGGAAAACAACACAGGTCTGAAATGCAATATATCAGCCAGACTCATATGGCTAAAAGCTTGTGTAATGTTTGTTGAAAGCTTTCAAAGTAACATCACATTCAGTATGATTGTGCAATGTTGCGGTGTGTAAAACAATTAATAGTGATTTGTTACACACGTTATTTTATCTGTATTAATGGCAGCGTTTGTTTCGATCTCCAGATCCCGCAGTGGTGTGTGGACATGGTGAGGGGCTTACCTGGACCTAAGCGTGCGGTCGCCTGCACTCAGCCCAGGAGAGTGGCGGCTATGAGTGTGGCTCAAAGGGTGGCAGATGAAATGGACGTCATGCTTGGACAGGAAGTGGGCTACTCCATCCGATTTGAGGACTGTAGTTCTGCCAAGACTATACTCAAGTAAGTGACTGAGGTCTGCTAATGCACAGTAGCTGTTTTTTATAGGCACAGAGCAATTTGTCTTATTTGTTTTAATCCAGAACGTCTCAGTCTAACAAAGCGCATCTGTAATTTTTTTAGGTACATGACAGATGGTATGTTACTAAGAGAGGCGATGAATGACCCGCTACTGGAGCGATACGGTGTGATCATTCTGGACGAGGCCCACGAGCGAACTCTGGCCACAGATATCTTGATGGGAGTACTCAAGGAGGTGGTGCGTCAAAGAGCGGATCTGAAGGTATCAGTTCATTTTTTGAATAAAGCAACATCTTCTATAACTAAGATCTTTAGAAATTGCATCATATTGATCATGCAAATGTTATTAAAATGCTGTTTTATTTAGTGATCTGAGTAGAACCCTGGAGCTGCCACTAATCTAAACACATGGACTTATTGGTGCTTTAAAAAAACAAACAAACAGAAATTGGAAAAACAACATGTACTGCAAAGTTTTCCTCCATGCGCAGGTGATCGTCATGAGTGCCACGCTAGATGCTGGGAAGTTCCAGGTGTACTTCGACAACTGTCCTCTCCTGACTATTCCCGGGCGTACACACCCTGTAGAGATTTTCTACACTCCTGAACCAGAGCGAGACTACCTTGAGGCAGCCATCCGCACCGTCATCCAAATTCATATGTGCGAGGAAGATGAAGGTGACTGCCTTCTCTTTCTCACTGGTCAAGAGGTAAGACTTGGTGCTTGCGTTACTGTTCCAGTGGAATTCTCTTTCTAGGCGCATTGTTCTGTTTCCTCAACACACAAAGTAAAATCTACATTTGCCTTTCAGGAAATTGATGAGGCCTGCAAGCGGATCAAGCGTGAGGTAGATGACCTTGGACCTGAAGTCGGAGACATCAAAATCATTCCACTGTATTCCACATTGCCACCACAGCAGCAGCAAAGGATCTTTGAGCCGCCTCCTCCAAGAAAGCCCAATGGTGCAATAGGAAGAAAGGTACATTTAAAACAATATATGACAGATAGATTTAAGCAGAAGGAGTATCGCACCAGATTAAATGATGCCTCGTACTCCATGGATGGTTTTATATTGCATATCCATTTGCACCTACTTGGATTATGAACAGATATCTGACAGCCTGTCGCTTCATCCTCCAGGTTGTTGTTTCGACAAACATTGCTGAGACTTCTCTAACAATTGATGGTGTGGTGTTTGTCATTGATCCTGGCTTTGCCAAACAAAAGGTGGGTAAAGCACAACTCACCCCTCTGGATTTTTATTTCATATAATCATGTCTGTAATATAGTGACAAATTTTGGATGATAAAACTCATTATTATAAATGCTGATACAGTGTGTTTTTTCTGGGCAAGTAGTCCCTTGTACATCTCAGGTCAGCTGTTTCACTCAAAATTGTTTTCTAATGTTTGTCCAGGTTTACAATCCCCGTATCAGAGTTGAGTCTCTTCTGGTCACAGCCATAAGTAAAGCTTCTGCCCAGCAGAGGGCAGGACGAGCCGGGAGAACACGTCCAGGGAAATGTTTCCGCCTCTACACAGAGAAGGCCTACAAAACAGAAATGCAGGCAAGTGGTAACAGTTGCACAGAGTTCTTCTCTTTAGCCTGTTCTTAGCATGAATACAGATAGAGTTTGCGTACTTGTGATTTTGTGTTTTGATTATTGACATTGTAAACACTCCCTCTCCAGGATAACACATACCCTGAGATTCTTCGATCCAACTTGGGATCTGTTGTGCTGCAGCTGAAAAAGCTAGGTATTGATGACCTTGTGCACTTTGACTTCATGGATCCACCAGGTGAGTTGGTCTGCATTAGTTTGACTGAGTGATGAAACATTTATTAATCTATTAAGGCATGACTCTGACCTTTCTTTGTCCTCCCTCTGTAGCTCCTGAGACACTGATGAGGGCCCTCGAGCTGCTGAATTACCTGGCAGCTCTCAACGATGACGGTGACCTGACAGAGCTGGGCTCCATGATGGCAGAGTTTCCTCTGGACCCCCAGCTGGCTAAGATGGTCATTGCCAGCTGCGAGTTTAACTGCTCTAACGAGATCCTTTCCATTACTGCTATGCTGTCAGGTAATGCCCAGGACTGGGCTGACATCTTCCTTGCCTTCTGTGGGCCAGGTCTCTTGGGGTTAAACAAACTACTACTCACTGGTGGTATTGGGGTGGGGTGGGGTGGTTCCACCTAGAATTTAGTTTGCACGCATCATTTTGGAATACACAAATGAAGGCCGGACTATTAATCATACATAACTGTAAGTTTAATTTGGTATTATGAAAGTGTTTCTGAATAGAATTATGAAAATGATTTTAGCATCAAACAAGTTCAGTATATTAAGGCACCTTCTGAGCTGTAGTTACAACTAGATGTGAGAAAGTGGCATTTTCTTTCTGTAAAAATGAAGTCAGTGGAAGGCAGACACATATGAGCTTAACAAGTTGCAAAACTCTTCAGCATACAGTTTTATTCCCCAAACATTGTTTGGCTGTCAGAGGTTATTGGGGAGGATAAGACATTAAGTTTATTGGAGGAGAGTTCTAAGATAGAAAAGTAAGATAACAGTTTAAACAAAGATTTTCATTCTTCCCAAAGAAATCTTGTATAGGGAATATAGTGAAAAACATAATCTCCATTGCATTTTTTTCCCTTTTTGCCAATGTGAACTCTTAATGTAAGTCGGGTCCACCAATTCTTAATTAATTTAATAGACTTTAATTTTAGGGTTTAATTTGTTAAGGCTGTAATATGTAATGCAATGAATAATAAGTTTGAGCATTTTCACGACTGTCCCATCATCAAAGCATGTGGATAGGGCAGGCACCACTTAAACCTTTTTTCTTTTCATTTAGTCGGTGCATTGTGAGTTTTAACTATTATAGCTATGTACAGCTATCATGTGTAGCATGGATGTAATTTAATTATCTGCTCTCTTAAAAGGCCTTACTAGTATGTCTCAATAACAAAACATTTCTGAATCTTGAAAAGTTAAAACATTGCTGGTGTCCCTAACACTTTGTAGTTGTGTGAAAACTCTTGTTTTACAGATGTGGTTAAATGACCCCCCTCTCTACGAGCTAATAGCCATTACAGTTGGGAAAGACCATGAGAAAAGACTGCAGCCCCCTTTGATAGAGCTTGTGGTCCTGCCCTGTCCCAACGCAGTGTCGCGTGCCCTAGCATCATAGGCTTTGCTCCATTTTTCTGTGAATGTTTGACTCATCCATATGGGCGGCTTTGTTGGGGCCCATACCAACCTTGTTTAGTCCCACAGTGTTTTGTCCGCCCCACGGAGGCTAAGAAGGCAGCAGACGAGTCCAAGATGAGGTTTGCTCACATCGACGGAGACCACTTGACTCTGCTTAACGTCTACCACGCCTTCAAACAAAGTGAGCATCAGATACCCATGAGACATGTTTCAGTCAGGGTTGGACAACGAAACAATAATGATTATTATCGCAATCTCATTTTTCTCAATAATATAACAAATGTTCAATAAATGTTTGAACAAATTAGCATTTCATTTTTCTATTAAAGATATTTATTTTGTTGAGTAAAAGAGACTGAAAAAAGATTGTACTTAATTGTACTCATGCATATTTGTTGAAAAAAGATTCATAATTATTTTGAATGTTCTACCTCAGATTTGTGAAGTGAGTGATTACGATCAAATATTCATCTTTAAACTTGAAAGAAATAATAGTTTGACATTTATTATGATCATTTTTGAAAATGCATTGGAGGCTTCAAGTTTCAACATCACACATACGTAAGTTGTAAATTGGGCCATAATTGACTTCTAAACTAGTTGTGACATCCCAAATCTAAAGTCTTTAACTCAGATTTAAGGTGAGCACAGAGGAAGATAATTGTGAAAGCAGCCGTCTGTGTCGAACGTTCAAGTAAAGTAACAATAAGCAGTTTGTTTGGTTTTTTTTTTTTTTTAGTAGAGGAAGGCCTTAACTTCTGCACCATACCTCTATCATCATCATTGTGCAGCACAAAAATGCTCTTATTTGGTCTCCACAGAGTTGTGAAAATAATGTTTCCATGGCTTCATACTGTAGATGCCTAACCTTGTTCACCAGCTAGTTGCTAACTTTGTCTGTTAATTATTGCTGGGCAGGTAGTGTCAGAAAACCAATACACAAAAGCACTTTGTGGAGGAATTGATTTTGTAAAATTGATCATCCTCTGTGAGCTTATTATAAGCAACTGCTTTTACATTTCAGTCATTTGATCCACTGTTAATATTGATCAATGCAGCTTTAAAGCTGTTGTAAAAATAACATCAAAGGCTTTTCTTACTTCATAACCAGAATCCTTGTTATACTTTTTCAAGACCACGAGTCTAACCAGTGGTGCTATGACAACTTTGTCAACTACCGTTCACTGATGTCTGCGGACAACGTGCGGCAGCAGCTGTCCAGGATCATGGACCGCTTCAACCTGCCCCGCCGGAGCACTGAGTTCACCAGCAGAGATTACTACATCAACATCCGCCGAGCTCTCTGCACCGGCTTCTTCATGCAGGTGAACAAACATTAGTCATATATTAAAGAGTTCTTTTGTAATATCCTGGTCTAATTATGTCTTTCATGAAGTTTGTACCAGAGATCTATGTGTGACTTTTTGTAGAGGTTTATATTTTATTTTATTTATTTATTTTTTATTTTTTGTCCTCCAGGTGGCTCATTTGGAGCGCACAGGTCATTACCTCACAGTCAAAGACAACCAAGTGGTCCAACTCCACCCATCTACAGTTCTGGACCACAAGCCTGAGTGGGTGCTCTACAATGAATTTGTCCTCACCACCAAAAACTACATCCGCACTTGCACAGACATCAAACCAGAGTGGTATGTGTTCAAAGATTAAACATTTCAATACGCGTTCATAAAGATAAATTTAACATAAGCTTTGATTGTATACAATCCCCTGACTGAGTCATTCATGGTCTTTCTTCTTTCTTTCTACAGGCTGGTGAAGATTGCACCCCAGTACTATGAAATGAGTAACTTCCCACAATGTGAAGCTAAAAGACAGTTGGAGCGAATAATTTCCAAACTAGAGAGCAAGGAGTACTCTCAGTACTGAACAATAGCCAAGAAGTGTCCTGGAAAACAACCGCGTATTATAGTTTTAGATCTTTCTGTATCATTGTATCTTAACGTTTCAAAATTAGCATTTTGATTTTTCTATTTTGTTTGCTTTTTTTTTTTTTTTTTTTCCATCAATGTTAATTCTGTGACAAAGTGTATTGTCAGATGAAATATCAGCAGTAAATATTAGACCTGGCTATAAAGATTTTTGAAAGGAATAGCAGAAACATGTCATTTAGATGTGGTTGACTTTCCTTTTAGGGGATTGCCGAGTTTAAAAGAAATTGTGCTTGCTTTGTTTCTTTAATAAAGGAGCTTTGACTTAATTTATGTGTGTGTGTGTGTGTGTGTGTGTGTTCAAGCATCTTCAACCAAGTCCAATCGCTATTGACTTTAACCTTCCTTGGACAACTATATACTACTACCTGGATGACTGATAACCTTTACAGTTATAAGGCCTGTAGTTGCAAATTTTCAACTTGGCAGAATTAACAAATTTGCTGGGTTGACTATGTAAATAAGGCAAAGAGGCTGGTTTACGATTAATCAATACTTTTTTGCAAGTACACAATAGTATTTTTAGTGTAACGGTTTGTTACACTTCAACTCAACCTTTATTACCTAACATGGAGCTCCTCTATGAAACACTGTACAGATAATATATTGACGGTGTGTTCTGGTTTGATCAGGTCCAAAACCCTTTTCATTAAAATATTTTATCATATTGAGGGTGGTGATGGTGAAATGGATACATGCCTTTGGTGTGAGAGACTTGGGTTCAATTCCCCACTGTGACACATCCACCAATGTGTCCCTGAGCAAGACACTTAACCCCTAGTTGCACCAGAGGCATGCGACCTCTGACATATATAGCAATTGTAAGTCACTTTGGATAGGCATCAGCTAAATGAATAAATGTAATAAATCGCCTTATAACAGTGGTCCCCAACCATAGGGTCAGGGTTTTAAGGGTTAAGAGATTTAAAACAAGAAGGAATACATTTTTGAAATACTGGAGAATTTAACTTTTTTGAAAAATGTTTGAAATGAAACAACCTTAGACTCTTTTGGGTAAACTGTTCACAGATCTTTAACCTGCGAGTGTGTAAAGGATCATGAGCCAGAAAAGGTTGGGAACCCCTCCCTTATACGTATTTTTTCATTTGCTGTCAAAGTATAACTATTAATGTAAGTGTTCCTTAAAGAGCAGTGTTCAATCTTGAGTTTTCCTCACATCTCCCTAAATATCCTTCCAACTGTAGTGATCCCAATGAATGTCTCCCAGACATTCACAAACACACTGCAGTATCATTTATAACCCTGTGCAATTCATGGGGAGTGTTATATATAGTTTAGTTGAAATCAAGTCAAAAAGAGAATGTACAGACCAGACCCCCCACCACACACACACACACCACCTTTCTGTCTCCTCAACTCTGAAATTGTCTGAGCTAAGGCCTGCCAGTTATATTCTTCCTTTCAGCAAGGTCTGAATTATTGTTAATCAGCTATCTAACCAATCAGTAACTAAAATTTCTCAGCACATGTTTTCATGATGTTTAACCAAACTTATGTTTTGTACAACATGAAATGAGCAAGTTATTCTTTGACAGAAAAAAGCCCTTTTTTGTTGCTATGTGGCAACACTGCCATCTCTACTGAAAAACAGGACAGAATAGCTAATCATACCGTCACTATTGTAGCTATTACACTGTATTAAGCAAACTTTTGTTAAACCTTGTGCCACCAACAGCCCATTAGTCAGGAATGTCATGTAAATTATTGAATGATCTACTAAAATGCAGGTAAATCATGTTCAGCGTTTTATAACCCTCTTACTATTTTTCTGACCACAGTGCGAAAAACTTATTTCCATGCTCGAAACTCATCCTTCTTTGGCTAGTTGACAAAAAGAGCAGAACAGTGATCCATCACATGGATCCAAGTACCCCACTGCTTGGCTAGCCAGCAAGAGCCTCAAAGATGCCCAAATAATGACCTGGCCCCTTTCGTCACCTGACTGGAGTCCTATTGAGAACTTGTGGGCCCTTCTCAAACACCAGGTTTACAGTCAGGTAAGACAATACACCTCTTTGAACAGCATTTGGGAGGCTGTGGTTGCTGCTTCACTGAAAGTTGATTGCGAACAGATCAAGAAACTGGCTCGTGGCAGTTATTGAAAAGAAGAGTGGATATATTGGTTACTAAATATTTATTAATTATTTATTAAATTTTATTTAATTGTCAACAACACAAATCCGGAATAATGTACATGTAAATATCTGCCACGTTGTTCTTTCTCTGCAAATAGTTTAGTCTCTGCAATAGTATTATTTTTCTCTCTTCTTTTTATTATTCTCATATAGCTTGCATTCCTTATTCCACATTTATATATTTCTACATTTATATATGTCAACTGTGTGTTTGTCTACTTGTAGCATCTTATCTCCAAAGCAAATTCCTTGTATGTGTAAAACACTACTTGGCGATAAAGCTCCTTTTGATTCTGATTTTGTGTTGTTACACAAAAACTGAGAATAAACAAATAATTTGATAGAAAATGTTTTGGTACTTTAGTTGCCTAATACTTCTGCATACAAAACTCACTTTTCCTTAGTTAAACATTCAGGTTTGATATTCAGTTATATTTTGGATTGACTGAGGGCATTGTGTTTGTTCACTGATCAAATGAAATAAAGTGTATTTTGTTTTTTTATCTGGACAAAGGAATTATAAGCTTAGCTGAAGAACTTAGTGTAGCCAGATATATTTTATTCCTCAAGCCAACTTGTAACCACAGCTGTACCTGAGCTGCTATAGTCCAGTCAGCTTTGAAAGTAACTTTCAAACTTACAAAAGATGCCTGCCTTGAGTTCTAATGCCAACAAAGGTTAGAGCATAAGAAACTTTGAATCCTGCATCTCCCTGAGGACTGTGCCTGTAAAGTCTGCCATCAGCCCTGAAACAAGACTGCCAGGCTGACTAGAACACCTCATCCATTCGGTGACCCAGCTGCTCTCAAGGAGTCCCCTCTACACCTCCGTCTCTGCCAGGGCTTTCAAAACAGTTATCATCACAGTTTTGTGGTGATAACGAGTTGATGTCAAATAAAATATATTCCTTCCTAATTCAGAGAGGTCAAGTGCCCTAGCATTGCGTCAGTGTCCATTTTGTCATCAGATCACAAACTTCACTGCTGTCAGTTAGATCAGGTTAATATCATCACAGTATCTGCTATTTATCTGTTGCATTTGTTTATTTTCTTTATCATATATTGTTACACCTTATTAATCCTCCATTTATTCAGTTATTAGGCATTTAGTTAGAAGTTAAATAAATGTTATTTAATCAGTAAGAAGTTGTCTGTGTTTTCTTTGCAACAGAAGACAAGGTCAATCTTTCAAAATTATTAAATTCCCCCTTAAGAGGCTGATCAATTAAATAATTGAGTTATGAAGTAATTTGGTTTATTTATGGCAGGGGTTCCCAAATTTACAAAAATACATTGTGAATTGGCATAACGTCTACATTTATAAACTACTGATAAAGAACACAAACCATAACAAACCATGAATCTAGTATGAAATTTATTTTTTTCATTATAAAAGTACATCAGTGCTAAAATCAAACTTGCAGAGTATAAAGTTCCTCACAACAAACTTGCAAGGAAAACTTAAGGCATAGAAGCAGTAAGGCAATAAACTCACTATGTCAGCTGGAGTTGGGAGTGGGGTCAAGTATATAAAGTAGGTAACATCGAAGCCTACTTGTAAAAGTTGAAATAAATTTAATAATTTCTTGAGTTTTAATGTAATCCTGACAGGACAGGACCTCCCAGATTAGGACCAGAATCTATTTGACTGGATCCGGCACCTCCTTTGTCACTATCAAAATCTCCAGTTTTGATAGTTTAGGCCCTAATTTCATCCCCTCCCCCATTATAGCAGAATCTAGGGAAACAATGGGGAAGAGAGAGATGCAAACCTTAAACAGCTGTTTCTGAGTGCCTCCCCCTGCTAAATTCGAGTTATTATTGTGAATGTGCTGATTAATAAACGTAAATAAATAATGCTTTGTTTGTGATGACAGTTTCGCTTAGTTTTAACGTTTAGTACCTCGACGTTGTAGGCTACAACGTGCTTCAGGCAGTGTGGATTTTTGATACAGTGACTTTTCTCTCACCCTGAGCAGCAGCCTCTCTGTGTGCCAGGACCTCCCGATTTATAAATTAAGCACTATATAGCATTTTACTGTGCCAATTGGCGACCCCATAAAACGCGATTTTAAGTTTGGGAAAGACTGATGACTGTTCACTACCACTGCTTTTCAATATCCTCTATGGTCTCTGGCAGGCACCTATTGCGTGTCTCTGACAACGTTCTTGCGACTACTCCCCCTAGTATAGCCGCAGAGCACAGGACAAGCTGGGGAAGGTTCTTCCACACCTCATCCAGTAAGAGGATCAAAGGGGCCACAGCGACACCAAGTCGAGCCATGAAGGAGTTGTAGCCCATACCATTCTGCCTAAAAAACATTCAGACATTGTTCTTAACCACAGAGGAGACTGTGTAAAAGGACTCTAAATAATGATTTCAGAAATGTGCCAAGTTATGTTCAGATTGATAAGACAAAAGGATAAAAAGTAAGGGATACATAGTTACCTTACTACAGTGGGGTAGAGCTCAGAACTGTAGAGCACAACAGTTGCAAAGGATGCTGAAGAAAACCCTTTTCCAATGACTGCTACCACTGTTCTGACTACAGGCATATCTGAAAATAGGATAGCAGTGACTTAGGTTAGTTACATTTTTAAAGCAACAAAATAAGCTAAAGCTTGGATGTTGTAAGTCTGTGGGCATTAATGAATGCCTACCTGTAGGTACTACAATGTTGATTCCAAGACAGACGCCAGCCATTAGCATAGCTCCCACCTCAGTGCCTCGCCTGCCAATCTTATCCAGTAAGTAGTAAACTGTTACTTTGGCCGGGAGCTCAATTAAAGCATAGGTGAACTGAGTGAGATAGATATTGAGCCCAAAGCCTGTGATGTTGAAGCTGATGCCATAAAATGAAGTTGCCACACAAAACCTAGGGGAAGACAAAGTAGAAGCTCATTGATTACAATTACTTGTCTTTTTAAATAGACTCAGAACTATTTATCTAGATCTTTTAAAATGTAAAAATGACTCTTTGACATTGAACACAATGGCATTAGGAATACAGACCACAATATACCAGTACATAGGGCAAGTTTCCTCATTTTGGGTGTTCGTATCAGATCAAGGTAGGAATAGGCACGATCTCTTTTCTCAGTCACAATAGTGGATAGTGTCTGAAAAAGTGCAAAGCAACATTATTTTTTAAACCATGTGATACAAATTAAGGATTCATAACTATAATACTGTATTAGACAACACAAACAAATTAGACAAAGACAGTTACAGGCCAAAGACTTTGTTGATTTTTGTTTGTTCTCTTGATCTAACAATCATCTGGAATATGCTAACCTCTGTTTTAAGTGTATGAATTAACTCCTCTGTTTGGTTCATCTTGGCACATTTTTTCAAATACATCTGAGCTTGCTCCAGCTTTCCATTGGCAATGAGCCACCTTGCCGACTCTGGCATCCACCTAATAAGGCAAAAACGTTTTTACTCATGATGTATTACATTGTAATGAAACCCATTGTATGTTTACATTAAGAACAAATATGGTGAATAATATGTATAATATGTAGCTAACGTAAGTATCTAACCCCAGTCGGGTACAGGTGCAGCTCTAGCACACAAAGACAGAAGAGTGGTCTAATTCTGTCTAAATACTGCAAGCTCCTAAAAGAGCACTCCACTGTTTAACATTGAAGTCCTATAATATTGTCAGGGCTAACATTGGACAGTTTTAAAGAAAAGGATAAAAACTGATGCAGCAGAGTTTTTTACAAGCAGAGATGAAAAGTGGGCTACACATGTCTGGTAACCTCCACATTTACCAATTCTTCTCATTTTCAAAGTTGTAGTTATCACATTAGGCAATTTGTCAGACTTTGCACAGCTTCCTTTGGATCCACAAAAGGCTTTATACATGTTTTTTCACATATGCCGTAACCTTAGTCCTCCCCAAGACCTATAAACAGATATTAATGTGTAAAATTGGAGGAGTTCGCCTTAAATGTGGCACCATTACAGGGCAAAGCACAAGTTCGCATTTGTGCTGCGCATGGCCATAATTTCCAATGGAAAGAGCAGCTGCGCTCTCTTGGGCAGCAACATAAGCTGCGAGCACTATGTTGATGTTCCGCAACGCAGAACAGGAAAGCGTGCAGTACAGTTCAACTGAACTGGCCTTTGACCCTAAATACAATGACACACAAAACTGCATCCAAATACATTCTGGCCTTAACAGCAGGCACAAGTGGTCAATGTGCAGTTGAGGGCCCAATCAGCAAAAAAAGATCATGAGGTCATAATATGCTTTTTAGCTTAATCACTTTCCTTTACGGTGTTGTAAGAAAAAAAAATACAAGATGCTGTAAACTCTTTTAAACAAGACCTTTTAAAACAAGACTGGAAAAAAAAGTTTATGTGAGTGACGTTAATAGGGCCTATGAAACATTTCTGACAACCATATCAGGATTATATGACAAATATTGTCCTCTAGTAAAGAAAATAGTAAAGCAAAAATACGTTCAGAAGCCATGGATATCAAAAGGAATCATAAATGCATGCAAGAAGAATTTAATATACAAGAATTCTTAAAGAGAAGAACAATAGAAGCAGAACAAAAATATAAGTTATATAAAAATAAATTAACAAAAATCATAAGATGCAGTAAAGTTGATTATTACATCAATTTACTGGAAGACAACAAAAATAATATAAAAAAAAAACATGGGACGTCTTAAATGCTATCATGAAAGAAAATGGAAAAGAAGAATATCCAAGTTACTTGCTAGCATCAAATGATACAGAAATCACTGACAGGGCTTCAGTTGCTTGGGAATTCAATAAATACTTTGTCAATGTTGGTCCGGGACTGGCAAGGGATATTCCAAAGATGGGTAGTAGTGATGGAGTAGAAAGTAAGAAGTTATTTGTTGAAGAAACAATATTTATAAGAGGGACTGATGAAAAATAACTTATTGATATTGTAAAAAAAATTGAAGAGTAAGAGGTCCACTGACTGCCATGATATTGATATGTGCACAGTCAAAAACATTATTAAAACCATAGCAAGACCTCTAACCCATATTTGCAATCAGTCCCTACAAACCGGTGTCTTTCCAGATAAAATAAAAATGGCTAAAGTAATACCAATATATAAAACTGGAGACGAACATATACTCTACAAGTACAGACCCATCTCATTGCTTCCACAGTTCTCCAAAATATTTATAAGGCTAGATTATTTAATCACAACAATATGGTTTTAGAGCTGACAGATCAACTTCTTTTGAAATGATAGAATTTATAGAAAAAGTTACAAACGCAATAGACAGGAAACAATATGCAGCAGGGATATTTCTAGATATCAAAAAAGCTTTTGACACTGTAGATCACAAATTATTGATAAATAAAAACTACAAAAATATGGTATTAGAGGAATTGCACTGACATGGTTATCCAGTTACCTGGAGAACAGAAAACAGTGTGTTGAAATACAAAACAATAAATGACAACTGCTGCAGGTTACATGTGGGGTGCCACAGGGTTCAGTGTTGGAGCCATTATTATTTAACCTCTATGTAACCCCTCTATTCTGGATTAAAACAGATAGGTATACATCAATCACCTATGCTCTGAGCAGTACCTTTGATGACACTCACAAGGAGACGGGTTTAAAGAACAGAACAGCTGGCAGGTTTAATTCACAATCCTGGTTCACACTGTTCATAAAACTATTTGCATTTACAATTCAAATTCCCCCAAAATAAAATAGAGCTCTTTTAAAATAAATAGAGAGTCAATCTACCCGGGTAGTAGAACAAAATATTTTGTTCTACTCTTGTCTCTTATCTGGACTCCAGTATCCAAAATCTCGATGCGAATCAGTTCGGTCACTCCACAGGATGGAATCCAACACAGCTGGCCACACTGTATCCAATCATATCGTATCCAAAAGTGTCACTCCCTGGGATAGGCTCGCCATCAAAGTCATCATGGTATGGAACCAACTAAATCCAGGATCCAAAAAACCCATCTGCATGTAGCAGTACAAAACAGATCAAATCTATTATAATCATTTCCATTTCTCTTCCATATATGGGAACTTCTCATTAAATCACAGTTAAAAAATTTTTTTAAACCATCACCATGGTTACAAGATAACTATAACATTAAAAACACAACTATGCTGTACTCCATACAAGTCTGTTGGACTAAAACATTAGTTTGCATTGCAAGCTAAATGATTGTACAAGTTTTAAACATTAGCATGTTCTTGAAATAAATAATGTTCCCTACAGGGTAAATGGAATTCTTGCCTTTACAACTATGAACCGTAGGCTACCCTTTTTTAACAACATGAAATTAACTTAATGCATTATTTCTTCCATTAGTACCTAAGTAAACACATTCTGAACTGAACTTAACTGAGCACTCTATTCAGCAAAACACAAATTACACAGAATGAGCCTAGTGCATATGTAAACATTTCACAATATTCTCACATCACTCCGATTGGTTTTTGTAATAGTATATGATTTTAACACTTAATATTGTTCACTCATAGTACCTCCCTAAGTTGGCTAACATGATGGTAAGCTAATGGGAAAGTTCAGACAAAGAAACTCACCGGAGTTTTCAGCAAAACACGGTAAAATCCCCAAAAACTGGCTCTCACGATGCAGTACTCACAAAAGATTTATCTTGTCCACAACTCTGGGTATAAGTTGACCATATATCTTAACTTATTTACTATTTTTATCAAAGTGAAGCTAGAGCTTTGTTGTACAACTCCACACAAAGGGAAGAAGATCTCTTGTGACTAATTAGCTAGAAACATGCGTATAACAGCATATTATATATGGGTTACATCTATATAAATAATTTTTTGCTGATGACACAAACCTACTATGCTCTGGTAAAAATTTGGAGAAGCTACTGGGTACCATGGAAAAGGAAGTGAGTAGGATGAAGATTTGGTTTGATGAAAATAAACTAACACTGAATTTGAGTAAAACAAAATGTATAATATTTGGGAACTGATTAACTGACACAGACAAGAAACTAATGATAAATGGTATGGAACTAGAACAAGTATCTGAAATAAAATTCCTTGGGGTAGTTATTGATAACAAATTAAGCTGGAAACCTCACATAAAGCATATTAAAACCAAAATATCCAAGTCATTAGCAATATTAAATAAAGCCAAAGACCTATTGAATCAGGCTTCTCTAAATATGCCGTACTGCTCCTACATACTCCCATACATGACTTATTGTGTGGAAGTATGGGGGAACACATAACACAAAACAAATACATACCCAATCTTCATCCTACAAAAAAAGAGCTATTCGAATCATACATAAAACTCCATACAGAGAACCAACAAACCCATTGTTCATTAAACTCAAAATATTAAAGTTCAAAGATTTGATTGACTACAAAACTATTCAAATTCTTTTTAGAGCACATAATAACCAATTGCCTAGAAATATCCAAGAGCTTTTTCAACTACGAGAAAACATGTACAGTTTCAGAGGAATATCAATGTTTAGTAAACCGTTCATTCAAACAAATAGTAAGTTCCACTGTATAACAATCCAGGGTGATATCCTGTGGAACAACAGTAATAATGATTTAAAGTTATGTAAAAACTTATTGCAACTGAAATATCTATTTAAAAAAAGAATCCTTGATGGATATGAGCTGGAACAGTGATTTTCTTTTTTGTTGATCTTTATTTAGTTGGAATATCTAAGTGATGCAAACAATTTAAGTAGTTAAAATATATCATTGAAGTGGGGGTAGGACAAGAAACGTTATTCAAACTTCCTCCTACCCCCTTTGAACATGACTGTTATTTGGATACTCTGCTGATGATCTTTTTTGTTGATTGTTTGTTTTTATTTAGTTTTTGTTGTTGTTTTTTAACATGTTCAATAAAGGAAAAAATATCTTTTTTGTGCATGTAATAATTTTGCAAAGTGAAAAAGCCAAAGTCCATCCTGAAGGGATTTACCATCTCTCACAGTAAAAACCTATGCTCCTAAACTACCCGAAAACAGCTCAATTGTAGCCCAGCTTTTATTTCCTTAACCTATCTGTGTCACTATGTAATATGCATCATAATGCTCGCCTAGCCGCTAACACACTGGAGAACACACTGGAGAAACACACTGAGCTGCACCACACACAGCTGCCTCCTCTCTCCCCCTCCCTCCCTACCGAATGTTAGATATTCTCCAGGTAGTCAATGGACATAAAGTTGTTACTGTGATGTAGAGACAGTGCACAGTTAAAATGTTATGTATGAAAGATAAATTGGTTACAAATTAATAACTTACCACTCTGAAACATCTTGTTCCAGTCTAGGTTGCGACGCTGGTTTGGGGTTGTTCTGGCTTTGTTTTGGGATTAGACAAACATGACCGGCGGAACCAAAGCCATGGTAACTGGCTGAAGCAGCTTTGTTTTGGATCACACTACTTTGCTAGTGTAATTAGTTGTCTAATTAAATAACCAGGCTATGGTAGTTCGAAAATGGAGGAAACAAGCAGAAGTGGATGCAACAAACGAAAGAGAAAACGAGAAAAAGAGGAGATGGAGGTGTCACTATTAAAAAGTATGCCATTAACTGACATTTTTTGTTTAAAAAAATCGGGATGAAAACTTTCTTTTGTTATTAACGTCGATGAGAAAAATGTTGAGCAAGATGACACGCAAGCTAATCTGGAAGCTACCATTAGGGCTAGCAGCAGCCCACCACAACCTGAGCCTAGCCGTAGCAGCAGCTAACAATTGCAGTGGATTTACGAATCATCTGACCAGGCATTGTGGGGGAAAATCAACAAAGAATTCTGCACTATCCTTATCAGTCGAGGTCCAGATCAAACATTTGTGCCCTGGGATCTGTAAATTAATCATTTGCACCTGATGAATGAAGTATACAATTTCTTTCGAATTTTTATTTTTCAGCCTGTTCATGAATACGTGGCACTGAAATGTTAAGCAGTCACCCAAAACATGACAGTTCCAGGGCATACTGTAAGTTATTTCTGATAGACTAAAAGATCTGAGCTTTTGAGTCATACCTCCAGGTGATGATGGCGAAGGCTAGAGGTGAGGAGACGCTAACAATTAGCCACCGCCAATCAGTCACAAAATAACCAATAGCAGCGAATACTGTGTTCCCAAATGTCCAAGACAAGCTGTCGATCACTCCCACCAGTTTCCTATGCTCTATGTCCACCCACTCCACACCTGCAAAAGAACAAACAACTCATCACTTTGCAAGGATCAAAATTCAAAGAAAACCTTTAGTGCAACACTTGAAATCTTGTTTTACTTTCTGTACACCTGCATTTGGAAGCCTAGGCTTCTGAGCTGAACACAACACAATATAGATTATGCTTAATAATTTAAAACAGAAATTAAAATATAGCATTACTGAGGACTGTTGAGACAATGACGATGCCAGTGATGCAAAACCCAGTGAAGAACCTCAGCACTGCAAACATCACGTAGGATGTAGAAAAAGCACTTGCAAAAGCAAAGATCATTGCAGACACATACGACACCAGCAGCATGATCCTTCGGCCATACCTATGGAAAGTCAGAATTTTACTTATTATTTGAAACACAGGGTATTCACAGTAATAATGTCAAGAAGGCAGCTGCGATACCTGTCACTGAGACTTCCAAAGGACATGGCTCCAAACATCACTCCAACAAAGAAGATAGTAGCAGTTGCTTTGTTTTTCCCTCTTCTATCACACACCAGGTCCCACTTGTACAAACAAATAAAGAGCACAAGTTCACTCTGTTTGTTGAGGACATGAGTGACTTCTCCCTAAAAGTTGTACATGATGGCAAACAAGTGCATTTTAGTTTGTTTGATACAAATGAAAAGAAATGTAGGTCACCTGTGAGGTCAGAGTAGACTTGAAGGTGGTGTTATCGTACACCCATCCAGTCCGGCACGGCACCGTGGGTAGTTCAGTAATGCTGGAGGAGTTGAGCAGCAGATGATACTGAGGCTCTGCAAACATCTGACAGGAGTTTGGTGTCCCATCCTCCTGGAGTGGAATACTAACCACAAGCCTCTCTGCCTGGGATAAATTTCTAAAAACACCTCCGTCATCCAGAGAGCTGATGTCACAGTGGTGCGACGGAACAGCCGCTATGAAGTTGTTTAGCATGAAGTGGCATGGCAGTGTGAAGCGGCCAATGAAGCTGATTACAATGATCATTATCTGAAATCTTCCAAATCCGTTTATATCGGCAAGGATGTTCTCAAACCTCATTGTGGCCTCTCACTGTATGTAAAATGTCTTCCTTTGAAATAAAAAAATAAAATCCCTCTTCATTTGCTCATGCCTGTACACCAAAAAGAAGTAGACAGCAAATCCGACTCTCAAACCTGGACAAAGCAACCTTTGACGTTTCAGAATCCAAGGGGCTGCTGGATTACAGGTGAAATTGGTAAATATTTTACCTCAGTTAACCACTGAAATAACTTTTGTCTATGTGGGTGTGAATCAATGTATGCACTGTGGTACTAGTTTAAGCTGGATCCTCAGTAGTGAAATGAGTCATCATTTTATTACATTTCATTTAAAAGTAGACTATGCAGAAAAACAATCCATTGCTTATACACAGTCTTGGCTCTGTAAATTTGAAACAAAATGGCTTGGACTAAGTCACACCAAACTATTCCAGCCATGATTTGTGCGTCAACTTACTTTTTAGTTTGCCAAGACATGCTATTATTGTGATGTTAGCTATAGTAGCAGAGAGTTGTGAGTATCAATGTCTGGAGCTGGTGTGCTGGCTTTGGGACCATCTCGTCCTCTATGCATGTTAGCTTTGCAGCAGCAACTTAGATTATATTACTTCCTGTCTCATTGTTCACTCTATATCATGGCATTTGTCATAGTGTTGGATTTCTCCAGAATTACAAAGGCTTACCCCACCTTTAAGAAATCTAATCTTTGTATGATAGCATATAATTACATACTACATAGTATATTGTAAAAATAACAGATGTTGCTTATGTAAGACATACTTAGGCAGTTAGAGTTTTGTTATTTAAATATGTTCCAATCAATGATGTTCCCTAACATCTTTGCTATAAGGCTATATACTGACATGAAGAAAACATGATGACAAAATACATATACAAGCATACAAGCACAGCATACAAGAGGCATACCTGTGTGTTAAGGCTGAATTTCTCTGACTTACAGATGATCTCTAATAGTTTACCATTGCCCTAATATTAGAGCACTGAACTTTACCTTGGGTGCACAATGCACTTAATGAACTCTGGCAGTCGGGTGTTTCAGGCAGAAGTGATGTCAGAACAGTTTGGTTGTTATATTTTCCCCTTCTATTTATCACACACATCACAAGTCCCATTTGTAAGAAAGGTAAAGATAGAGTTCACTCTGGGCTCTCTAAAACAAAATACACCAACATAGGATCATGATTTTTGGAAAGAGTTGGTGAACACTTACTTTTATTTAGATTATTTTCCAAATGACAATAAATTTACAGTAAGTCACCTGCTGGTCTTGAGTCAGTTGACAGTTCTGGGTTGTCAAATGGGTATCCTTTGTCAGTATCTCAATGATGGGCCCTCCACCCCTTCATATCATCGTCTTTCTTTCATCTCCTTACCCTTTCTTTACTGTGTCCTCATCTTATAACAACGCATTAAATCTCAGACTGTCTCCTGGATTTTAGAATCACTTCATTTAGAAATATCCACTCTTTACTCTAGTGTGACAGAAAAATCAAACATGAATCAGTTGTATTGTAAAATATTTGATCACAAACATTATTTTTATTTTTTTGTTAAAACATATAACCACCACTGATATTCCCTGCAACTGAACTTATGGGCTTTTGGTTGTAATGAAGAAAACATTCAGGGTGGAGACTTATCCTCAGATGTGGAGATTGATCTTCTTCTGAAACACAAAAGGAAATTTCAATTTAGAATATAATTCTCATTTTGAATGTTCAAAGGCAGTCCAAATGAAGACCCAGTACCTTGTCTGTTCCACATCCTCAATAGTCTCTGGCAGACGGATGTTATGTGTCTCAGGGAGAAAAGAGGCTGCCAGCCCTCCAACAAGAGCCACCAGGGAGAAAATAGTACTTGGCAGATGGTCCCATACTTCTTCAAGAAGCATGATCAGGGGGGATACAGACACACCTATACGGGCCATGAAGGAGGTGTAACCCAATCCATTTTGCCTGTGTAACCAAACATACAACTCAACTGTAACAATCAGGGACAAAAAGTGTCAGGATACAACTGCAATTGCAACTCCCTCACTTATAAGTCCTGATTAGGGTGTTCAGTTATCCAGATGTATCAGCAAAATTTGCTTCTTGGAGAAACCACGTCTGGATATAGATACTGTTTGTAAATGTGCAAAATATAAGCTATATATCAGATAGTTTACTGACCTCATTACTGTGGGGTAAAGCTCTGTTGTGTACAGAAATACAGTTGTGAAAGCTGCCTCTGCGAACATCTTGCCCAAAGCTCCCACAGCTGTCCGAAATGGCCCCTTATCTTAAAAGAAAAGTTTGTGAAAGGACATTTTAGACAAAACTTTAGACTTCATTGTCCCAAAGGAAAATTTGTTTTCACTGCCAGTTCAACATAGAAACACACAGATATAAAGACAACACATAGAGTCCCCATAAATACATTCATGTATCCCAGTCCACAACATAGTCTGCGAGGCAGATTGTTCAGTGTTGGGGGAACAAACTCCTGCTGAAGTGAGCTGTCCTCCATTTTAGGTCCATCCAGATGACAGTAATGTGAAGTGATGATTCACGGGGTGATCAGTGTAATTTGCTATTGTGTTAGTTGTGTTATGGCTCTATTGTTTATGTCTGATATTTAACACCACCCTGAATTATATTTAAAGCCACTATGTGGGAACGGTGTGTGTAGAACTTGACTCTTTTGAATCTATGACTTTGCACTCCTCGGTGGTAGTTTTCACTTATTTACTATTCACTAGGGAAATATAATTGATCATTTACCTTGTGAGATAAACATGTTGCAGAATATACACAGTCCAGACAAAACAAGCGTCCCGGCCTGATTCCACCTGCGGCCAATTTTGTGCAAGGTGAAAAAGATGAAGACTTTTGCAGGAATTTCAATTGCGCCATAGATGAACTGCGTGAGATAAATGTTCACACCAAATCCAGTGACATTGAAGCTGATTCCGTAATACGTACAGGCCACTCCAAACCTAAGAACAGTAAGAGAGCAAATTTATTTTTAAATTAAAGTGACACATTTGTCCCAGAATATACTTATTTCTAATTGGCTGGAAGGTATCTATAACAGGATACTTCAACCGTCGAAAGTTAAAAGTTATTTTGGACAACTCCTGCTACTATAGCTATCATCACACAAGAGCGTGTCTTACGCATACTAGAAAGTAGGCTAAGCTGAATGTCTGTGGGTAAGTCATTTAGCATTATCTGGCACACAAATCATGGCTGGAAAACTATTGTGTGGAGGGGTATGTTTTTTTTTTTGTTTGTTTACCATTTACATAGCCAGGGCTGTGTACAGAGACTGGATTTATTTTCAGTGAACACAGAGCAGACAGGTAGTGGACCAAGAGGAGATATTCGCTGAATATGACAAAAGGATATGTAGTGGATTAAAATCGCTTACCCCACCTTTTACCTTGTTCTAAATCAGTGTGCAAGGTATCTGTACCATAGAAACAGTGCTTCTGCTTTGTGTTACATTATAACTACAAGTCAGCTTGCACTGCATGGTGAAATGGACCTAACTATAAGTTAAGTGAGACAACACGATATAGTGCTAACATTATTCTATTTCAGGACTGTCTTATTATACTAATTCCACAGCAACTTACCACTGACACACAGAAGAGCTGTCATCTCTTTTTAAAAGTTTGTTGTTCTCAGGTTCAGCGATCATATACAGGCAGTGGATTGTACAGATTATAATTTTTTTTCAGGGTTTAATACGTGAAAATTTCAGTTGTTTAAAGGCAAAACCAAAAGAGTGTGTATACCATACAATGCCTGTAAGTAGGGCCACTCTCCTCATTTTGGGAGTCCTCACAAGGTCCAAATAGGAATATTTTCTATTTTCATCTTCTACAAGTATTACCTTGGACAGAATCTGGAGTAAAAAGGATAACTTTGGTCAGAGTGGTAGTGGGTATCAATTACTACTAGAAATGATCAGACTGCAAAATGTTGTACCTCCGGCTGTAGGTCCGCCACAAACTGCTCTCTGCCGTTGACTTTTGCACACATGTTCAGGTAAAAATGAGCACTGCTGATCTTTCCGTTACTTATCAGCCATCTGGCAGACTCAGGGAGCCACCTATGACAAAGTTGATTTGGAAAGTTATTGTATTCATTTTTATAAAAATTAAAGCTTAAACTCTTGAGGGGAGGGGAGAAAGGACATGGAAGTGTTATGGAACAGACAAGGCAATAACAAACAGAAGTGAAAGGTTAAAGAAAGTTTTTCAGGTATTGTGGGGTCAGAGGAGTATGGATTGCAGTTACGGGTTGCATTGGTGGCAAATCTGATGGCTGAAAAGATTTGAATTTTTTTTTCATATAATACTCACGAGAAAAGGGATCTTTAAAGAGGTGGTATTATGTTCATTTTCAGGTTCAAAATCTTATTTAGGGCTTGTACCAGAACAGGTTTACATGGTTTAATTTTCAAAAAACACCATATTTTTCTCATACTGCACATTGCTGCAGCTCCTCTTTTCGCCCTATGTGTTGTACGCTCCGCTCATGAGCTACGGAGTGATGCATCTTAGAAAATCTTTGTTGGGAGTTGCACATGCGCAGTTCCCAGGTAAGGACTACTAGCCAATCAGAAGCAGAGAATGGCGGGTTGTAAGAAACAAGGTAGTGTGATCCAAATCAAAGCCGCTTCAGACTGCGACCGTAACATAGCAGATGGTGTAAGTTATTACCAGTCCACAACCACACAACATTGTTCCACATCTTACTTTCAGGACTAAACGTTGAACTGTCGCCGGTGTTCTGACGATCTAACGTTATGCTGCCTTGCCTGACTCTACTCGGCCGTGCTCCGTTTTCCATTGCAGATAGTACCCAGAGATAGGTAGCCTGTCGTCATAGCAACGCCACACACAACTGCCGCGACATAATGTTCAATGCGACACACACACCAGCGATCCACACAGCTTTTAAAATATATACAGTCTACGGTTAAAACGTTTCAATATTACTCAGAATATAAAGACAGATAAGCGGTATGAAAACCTTCCAGCAGTGTTTTCCTCGTTTTCCTCCCGTTGTTGCTGCAGCGGTCTGTGTGATGGCGGGAGCAGAGGGCTCTGTGAGCGGGCGGCTGGCCGGCCTCACACGCTCCTCCTGCGGGTTTGCACAGGCTTCCCCCACAGCCACTTGCGGAGCTCCTTTTTGTTCCGTCATCACTTCTCGTAAAACTGTCAATATTTGAAATCTACTCAGCTGATTTCACATCAAAACTTCTCAGAAGTGTATTTAGTGATGAAATTCCATACAAAAACTAAAATATAAAACTTTCTGTTGCTGGCCTCTGTATGGTGCAAGCAATGATGATGCAGTGAATAATGAATATTCTCTCTGACCAATCAGCATTTTCACATTACATTTTAGTATCCCTCAGCTCGCTTGGAACCTCAACGGAGGTGAGGTGATACGAAAAAAAGTACCTGGAAGCAGGTACAGGTACAACATTTCTACATTGGAAACCCAAACAAAGGCCAGTCGAGCCAAAGGGCCTCTGCTCAGACTAGCTTGGTTTGAGGGCGTGCCTGACCCCTTTTTCACTTTGCAAACCTGTAACATGCACAAAAAGGATATGTAACTCAATAAAGGGAGGGGGAAAAATCCACAAAGCATAATACCACCTCTTTAAAGGAGCAATATGTAATTTTCAGCACTGCAGTTTTAAGATTGCAACCAGGTGTGTGCTCTTACGCGTGCTTGAACCATAGGCTTGAACTCATGAGTGAGCATAATCCGAAACACAACCGCTTTCATTCAGATATCCCATGGCAAAACACCGGCATGCCCATTGTTGCTTTTCACACAGACATGTACCTCTCTGTACCTACCAACGTTCCCGGCACAGACAGCGCAGCAAGCAGGCATATTGGCATAATAGTCCCAGAAAAAAATGCAGTGTGACAGCTTCACACAACATGCTGATAACTCAGGTAAACTCCCACTGCAAAGTTATGGTAATTTTTATCAGGTTAAGCTTGAACTAATCCATGCTTGTTACATGACGATGTTACATTTACTGCTTTTAGCCCACGTGATATGTAGGCATTAGCTTGCCTGCCGCTTTTCAGTAACTAACATTACTTGTGTATTACTTGAGCACAGCTAAATGTTTTGCATTATTGTATATTATGTGGCTCATGTATGTTACAACAGCAGAGGTGGTGGAGAAGCTGTATACCTGAGTATCGGCAAAACAACAATAAATCTAAATTGAGCGTTACGAAGCAAACAGCTAGATCCGTGCTGACTGCTCCTGCCTTGCATCAAGGCTAGTATTATGAAATCGTTCCACATTTGCTTTGTATTGTTACAATATTTCTTGCAGGTTAAAATCAACTTTTACATAATATCGGTGGTAAACAGGATAGTAATGTAGATAGCATTAGCTGGTGAAGTAATGTGGAAAGCCATAACATTACATATTATGTATTGCACCAAATAACGTTAACAACTGCTTAGCGTTAGCCGGCGAGCTAACGTGACTCTCTCCGTGACGCCAGCCTTTCTGATGTTTACTGTTTTCACCGACATCATCTGATTCTCTTTTGGCCAGGTTTATCCCTACGTGGACTTTGTGTTGGAGTCTGTGTTGTGCTGGGAGCCAGGTGTTTTATGGTGTCACTGCATTTCATTAACTGCGGTGTTGTCGCTGAAGTTGGCAGGAGGCTTGGAAGCGCGCATGCAGTTACATCCACACCCGGTTCCTTCACATCAAAAGCAGAATAGTGGCTGTTCCGAGCAGCAGCGAAAACAGGCGTGTGCTTCATTTCTAAGTGAGGCTACAGCAACATTTAATTTATTAATAAGTGATTTCATTGAAAAACTAAATATAGCCCCTTTAAACACTGTAAAGGTTCTCATGGGAATAAAGAATTACTTGATTTTTGGCTGGCTGGTGTTAGGGCAGCTTCATACTGTAAAATTTACAGTCAGGGAATTGCTTGGTACGCTGAGAGCTCAATTATTATTTTTTCTTACCACCAAGAGATCATTGCCAGAAACAGTGGGGTGGTTACTGTGGTGGTGAGGTACCTCCAGTCATTCACAAAATAGGCCACAACAGGTAGCAAAGCAGTACAAATACTCCAGTCAATGCTCATAAAAACGCCCACTGCAGTGCGATGCTTTATGTCCACCCATTCAATACCTACAAAGAGCAATGATAACAAATCAAATCTATTATAACATACTTGATTATAATTACGGTAGACTCAACAAGTCATATCTTTTTTATATTATTCACATCTTTTTAAGTTAAAACACAGAGTAGAGAAAAAAATAAGTTAACTAAAAACAAAGAGTGTATTACCTACAATTTAGTTCATAGTTATTGTTTTCTGAGAATTGTTTGTTTTTTTAATTATCTCTTTAACTTAAAAAAAAATAGATATTATGATAAAATAAAAACTCACAAAGGACCACGGTGATTATACTTATTCCAGAAATACCAAATCCAGTTAAGAACCTCATGGCAGAAAACATGGACAAATTATATGAGAAAGCACTTGCAAATCCAAAGAAGGTGGTTGTCATGTAGGACACCAGAAGCATTCTTCTTCTGCCAAATCTGTGAGACAAAATAATTACAAATATATCTAATAATTAGTTCATGTAAAAACACTCGGATGTTTAAAAATCTGGGAAATTAGCCTTCATTGTGTAAAATAAAAAATAGCCTATATTTCAGTGCGTTGGTTAGGGTTCATTTTATGGTTTGGGTAAAGGTGAGAAATAGGGTCATGTTAGGGTCATGTTAGGTGAAAAGTTCACTCATCGACACTTTAATGAACATCAGTTTTTCTTCAGCTGATAGTGTGTGAATGTAAACTTTCCAAATGAGAAGTACTACATTTCCTTTTTTCAGGCTGGAACAAATTGAGCTCCTCTATCCATGAGTCCACTATCTGCATAGTACATTCATTTTGGGAGGGCTGCAACACTGGTATGCCTCATCTGGCCACTGGCCCTTTTTTACTTTTATGCATGGATTATAGATTCTTGACTCGATACAGGTGATGTTAGCCATATTTGACAGTGGCAAAACAGACATCCAAGACAGATGATAGTACACCATAGCATTAAACTATAATAACAATAATTATACTGTAGCAAAAAAGATATTTTCAATGTATACGTTTCTTTTTTGTTTTAAAAACATGTGTAATTTAACCACCCAGAGGTGGAAATGTGCTCCAGTTAAAGACATGAACACCTGTCACTAAGATAGCCAAATACTGCCGCTCCAAGCATGACTCCCATGAAGAAGATAGTGGCCGTGGCTCTGTTCAATCTTCTCTGATCACAAACCAGATCCCACTATGGGGGAGACAGACAACACAGAGAAAAGTAAAGCTTAATGTGGCTAATTTGAGACTAAAATTAGTTTAAGAAAAAAAAACTCACCTCTGTGGCCAGAGTAGACTTGAAGGTGGTGTTATCATACACCCATCCAGTCTGGCACGGCACTGTGGGTAGGGCAGTAATGTTGGAGGAGTTGAGCAGCAGATGATATTGAGGCTCTGCAAACATCTGACAAGAGTTTGGAGTCCCATCATCCTGTAGTGGAATACTAACAACAAGCCTCTCTGCTTGGGATAAATTTCTAAAAATACCTCCGTCATCCAGAGAGCTGATGTCGCAGTGGTGAGAGGGAACAGCCGCTATGAAATTATTCAGCAGAAAGTGAAAAGGCAAAGTCACACGGGGAATTACCATCAAGAGGATCGTCCTTAATTGGAATCTCCCAAAGCCATCCACCTCTGCCAGCATATTCTCAAACTTCATCTTTGCAATAAACTATGCAACACTTCCAATTTGGAGTGAAGGGATTAATAGAAAATATCACAAAGCACACAAGATGTTAGTTTAAAAGTGAGCCTCTAGTCTTTTCCACACTACTGTTGGTTAGTTTTCAGCTGAGAATGTGAGTGTTTAGTAAATGAAAACAGAAAGTTAGTGCTCACCTGTATAATAGCAGTTTGACAAGTAACATTTTACTTTAAAAATCAATCATTTGCTACTGACCCCATAATACCAAAGTACATGTCTGTTGATTATGTACAATATCAAAGTCAATCAAAGATTTACTCAATACTGACGAGAGGATCCCCATTTAAAGATTCAACACATTCAACACAGCATACTCATAGATAAACTACTATAAATACACAGTGTTTCATGAATGTGAAAGTTCTGTTAAACACAACAATACACCTAGAAGAGTGGAAACACCTAAACCATTTTAATACACAAAATAGCTACTGCTAATAATTACAGATATGAATGGTGGTCAGAGATTGACTCCTAATAACTGTTGATCATCTCACTTTTCCTGTAGTGCCACCATCCGGTCATAATTTTCCCTAACTTTTTCCAGTACACTGGTTTATGACAAAATATCTCATCCTACCATTCTTCATACTTTGTGCTAATTAGCAAATCTCAGCATTCCAACATGCAAAACCAAGATAGTGAACATTATACCTGCTAAACATTTTACCTGCAAAGCATTGTCAGTAAGAGCATGTTAGCATGCTGACATTAGCATTTAGCTCAATGCACCACTGTGGCTAAATTTGTCATTTGAACATCAGACTTCTGTTGAGTATTATGTTTGAGTTATTATTGTATTCATAAGATATAAAATGTGTCAAAGAAAATCAAGAAACAGACAGCCAGGCAAATAACACCAGCCCCTCAGTCCTTCCATTATCCTTTTCAGGTTGCTAGTCTATCACTGGGCTGCCACATGATAATGAAATGTCCTCTATACCCTGGACCATGACAGCAGGACATAATGACTTTAACAAGCACGTCACCATGAAATGTGTAATTTCCAATAAAACCAATAGTTCTGTTCTCATTTAGTATAACTTTATTAGCAACTACAAGTAAACATACAGTTAAGATGGACATACAATGTACAGTTTTACAAATGTTGTTGAATGGCATAGTATACTCTGTATGACGAGCCTGTTTGTGACCCAGTTTTTGAGCCGCTCGACTCATATTTGAGTCAGACCGAATTTGCTTTGTTGGGTGTCATTTGCCGTGCAGTAGCTATACAGGGGGAGCGAGGACCGATCAGCGGCTCCCAAACAGCCGTTGGACATTTGGATTAGTTTGTAATGTGTCAGAATTTCTGTTTGGCTGTTGTCAGGCTGTTGGATGTTGCATGGTTGAAGCAGAGCCACGAGTCAATTTCCAACAATTAGTGCCTTTTTTTCTGGAGGACCGATGCACTTTTACTATTCAACATTGGATCAGCCCTCGCTCCCCTCTGTGCACTGCACGAATGACGCTTAATGAACGTTAAATTCGACCCGACTCTAAAATGCGTTGGCAACAAATCATAGTGTGTGCCCAGCTTTATACTTCTCTTGGGTTTCTTCTCCTGTCTTCTGTTGGTTCAGTAATTTATTGGGATTTTAACCATGTTTAAATGTTAAAATCAACTCATCTTCAATTCTTAAAACTTAGTCAATAACAGATATACTGTAGACAGGCTAATCAATAAGTGTTATTTTTATTGAATCTCCTTCCTCCGTGTTGATTGTATCCTGCAATATAGATACAACTTAAATCAGTCATTTTATCAGGCATGCATTACTGAGTTGAGTAAAGGACATGAACAACACTTTTTATTGACACAGGCAAATGATTAAAACGTGAAATATTTAGGAAGATGTTATGTAAACTGTAGGAAGGTAGCGGACTTATGGTTACCCACTTGCCTTTGCAGGGTTGACTGGATTATTCTTTAGCAGTGTGGATCAGTGAGGTGGCTAATCGTTCACTGTAGCTTTAATAATGAATTACATGTAATCTTCCTTTAACACATTTCCTCTTTACCTTGGTTTCTCAATATCCTCAATGAACTCTGGCAATAGGGTGTTTAATGTTTCAGGCAGGAGTGACGCAACTAAACCAGACCCAACTGCCACCGCACAGTAAGTGACCGCAGGGAGGAGGTGCCACACGTCCTCCAACAGCATGATGAGCGGAGATATGGACACGCCCAGCCTTGCCAGAAACGAGGTGTAACCTAAACCATTTTGTCTGAAAAATCAAAGTGCTGAGGTTAATGTAAACCTGTAGTACACATGGTCACAAAAGTATTGTCTGTGGTCAAACTTACTACATACAGTAAGTCTGCTGTTGACTAACCGTACAACTGTAGGATAGAGTTCAGTTGTGAAGAGGTACATGATCGTGAATGAGGCTTCTGACAGGGCTTTTCCAAGGACTGCCACAACAGTACGAAAGACCCACTTATCTGAGGGGAAATGTTTAGATATTTGATCAAGAGAATGTGTTCAATTCAATTCAATTTCAATTCAATTTTATTTATCTAGAGCCAATTCATAAAAGTCCAAAATGTTATCTCATGGCACTTTTGATATTGAGCAGGTCTAGACCACTAGATTTAATAAAAACCGAAAGACAACCTTTTGGAACAAATACGTTGATGAAGAGACAGAAACCAGTTATCAGCAGGGCTCCCATCTCACCAGGCCTTCTACCAACTTTCTCCAGGAAGACATACACACCAATCTTCATTGGCATTTCGATGGATGCAAATATTAATTGTGTGAGGTATGGGTTTAATCCAAACCCAGAGATATTCAGACTTATCCCATAATATGTAAATGCAACTCCATACCTAGAAAATGGAACAAAACATTACAACTTTCTCTTTTGACATGCCAGTGTTAACCTTAAGGTTATTTGTGCAAGGCTTTAACTGTAGAAACATAGTGAAATGTCCTTCAATTATATACCATATTGCTTATTATATTAAATAGATTTAATGTTACACTTTGTTAAACAAATAGTTTAGTATTTTGGGAAATACACTTATTGCTTTCTTTTTGAGAGTTAGATTTATACTAATCAACTACAAAGCTGGAGCCAGGCAATACTGAACTTAGCTTAGCCTAGAATCACCCCTTAAAGTTCACTGACGAACATGTTGTGTCTGGCTTCTGTAATTCATACACAAACAGAAATCTAAAAGCATCAGTCTGTGGTTTTAGAGGGAGGTGAGAGTGCTGGTAGGCGTACTTTTGAACTTTGGAGAGAGCCCAGCTAGTTGTTTCCCATTCATCCAGTCTTTATACTACCCTAAACTAATTGCCTCCTGACTTCATCTCCAGTCACGCTCAACTATTCCTTTAACCCATCTCATGAAAATGACACTAACCATACTATACCAGAGCATATAGAAAGCCTCCTAATATTTGGGGTCTTGAAAAGATCTACGAAAGTGTACTTGTCATCTCTACTTTCAGCTTGTGCAGATTCCAGTAATGCCTGTGAGAAAGCAGCAACACAATGAAATTGTTCATTCACAACACTTCTGCACATGACAGTAGTTTTTTTATTATATCACTGGCAGACTGTGTAAAGTATAAACAATGTCGAAATGTACCTGTGGTGTGACGGTAGCCATACAATTGGTTCTGTTGTTCATATCGGCACATTTCATTATGTAATAATGAGCAGCGTCTGCCTTCCCCTTAGCCAATAGCCACCTTGCAGACTCTGGAAGCCACCTGAGGCGACAAACATGGTGGGTTTAGTGTCTCACTGACTTCTGATAGGATGCAGCAGATTATGTTGCAAAGTATTAAATATGAAACTTCAATACCTCCAAGCAATTACGGCCAGAATCAGGGGTGAGGTCACGACCAGAATGAGCATCCTCCACTCATTGACATAGTATGCAATTCCAGCCAGAATGCAGTTTCCAAGTGTCCAATCCAGGCTTATGATTACACCCGAAAAGGTCCTGTGTTCAATGCTGAACCATTCAACATCTGGAGAAATGTCAGCACAGGTGTAAAGTCAGAACCAAAGTTTTCTTGAAACTTGTATATATGTTTTTGTTAAACCAAAAGTGAATTTAGACTTAACATAATCTATTTTGCTCATCTCAGAGGTGCGTATGGTTTCAGCATTAGCCTACTTACTTAGAACAACAGAAATGATACTTATTCCTGCGAGTGACATCCCTGTAAAAAATCTCATGATGACAAACATTATATATGAGGTGGAGAATGCACTCAGGACTGCAAACGTCATGGATGACAAATAAGACACCAACAGCAACGGCCGTCGGCCAAACCTGAAAAAAAACCCAAACAGATAAAAGCAATGATTATGTTCAAAACTACTGAAATACGTCTTTCACATACAGTACATTCTCAATTCACAAGACAAGACATGTTTTGCCAATAGATGTTCTTCTAATTTGTCTTAAATTGCTTTTACCTATTTATGTTTGATTGTGTATATCTTTATACTATCCATATAAAATATTCTTGCACACTTTTTGTCTGTACCTGCTGTACTACAGGTATAGTTTTATATGTAATGTTGCAACAACCACTTTTCTTTGGCATTTTTAAAAATCAAATTAAAGAAGCGCCTCCACCTCATCAAATGTGTACTGCTGCGGGTGGCCTCCTCTTGAAGAGAGGAGAGAGCATGAAGAGAATGACTGCTTACAGGCTAGCACAATAGATGTCAAGATATCCTGACTTTGACAGAAATATCTGACAGAATCAGAATCAGAAGGAGCTTTATTGCCAAGTAATGTTTTACACATACGAGGAATTTGCTTTGGTGATAAGGTGCTACACGCAGACATAGTCACATACAGTTGTAGAAATATATAAATATGGAATAGACAATTGCAAGTTATATAATAATAAATAATAAAAGAATAACAACTATTTGCAGAGAAAAAACAATGTGGCAGATATTTACATATGCATTACTCCAGTTTGTGTTGTGCCGACGTATTGCAACGGAAGAGGATGTGGTGTTCATAAACATATAAATTGACAAAATATAAAAATATAGAACAACAATGAAATGATTAACAATTAACAACAAATATGTGCAATATGCCAGGTTTGTGCATGAAATGAAATAGTATTTACTAATATTTATTATATTTTATTTAATATTTACTAAATTTAATTAAAACACTGAAAACTATATGTTTAATGATGAAATAACCCTGATGACATCACCAAGGTTATTTTTGTGACGTTTTTGACTTATGGAGGACATGTTTTGCTTTTTCCTTAACAATTTTACCTGTCACTGAGAAACCCAAATAACGGGGCTCCAAACATAACACCACTGAAGAAGATGGTGGCTGTTACTTTGTTCATTCCTTTTTTGCTGCATACAAGATCCCACTGCAAAGAAAAAATTGAAGGCTTTACTAGGAGTCATTCTGTAGTCTGTCTGGAAGTTGAATTTTGGCAGTTTCACATGGTCAAAACCACATTTCTGTTACTTTTGCAATTCATTTAAAAATTTCAATTTCAACATTTGATTAAAAGAAATCTGTCTTTGTATAAATGAAAGTAAGGACAGATGCTGGTGCCCTTACTGTCTCAGAGAAACATAACATTTGATTAAAATACACTTAACTTGAAATAATAATAATATTTATTGAAGACACTTACCTCTGTTGCCAAAGTAGATTTAAATGTGCTGTTGTCATACACCCATCCATTCTGACACTGAACAGTAAATGCATCCTCACTACTGTTTGAGCCTGACAGAAGTTGATACTGGGGCTTTGAAAACATCTGACAGGAGCTCAGAGTCCCATCCTCCTCTGCTGGAATGCCAACAGCAAGTTTCTGTTCCAGAGTTAAATTCCCAAAGATGCCTCCATCATACGAAGCATTGACGTTACAGTGGTGAGAGGGAACAGCTGCCATGAAGTTATTCAGGAGGAAGTGACATGGCATAATGATTCGAGAGAGCATTTGAATCAAGACTAGCTTGATTTGGAATTTTCCAAATCCATTAATTTCTGAAAGTATGCTATCAAATTTCATTGCCGTGCATCCAGAGGTGACCGGAAGCAAAATGTGGTAACAGTAAAGCGAAGCTGGGTCATAGAGACCAGACAAGATACATTTACTTACACCATGTTAATCATTACATCATCATCAATCATCAACATCAACAATTTTACAACCCTGTTGTAGCATGACGATTAAATTCACCTTGTACCTTGTACCTTGTATTACAATTATCCACAGTATTTCACTGTACATGACGTACATGATGCAATTTACTGTCTGTCAAAAATGGGCTCTCTTTTGATGGTGATTGCGACTATGATACTTCAGTTGTGGCTCCATTTGATAGTGATGAGTGAAGAAGCTTGTTAAGTTAAATATGTGCAGATATTGTAAGTCTGGTCATTTCATGTTCTCCATCCATGATGCTGCATCCTCTCTTTTTGTAACACAGTGGGCCAAACAACAAACACAGTTACTCACTGCTTTAGACTAAATGAAAAAATGTTGCCTGTGTTTTATGTTTATTTAATTAGATTTTTGTATGTTCATGGCCTTTGTTACCAAAACTGTTACCGAAGTTCAGTCTGTTTGAGTGTTTCCATCAGATTCCATAACACTTATGTTTAAACGACTCCTCAGAGCTTCTTCACTCATTACTATCAAATGGAGCCACAACTGAAGTATCATAGTCACAATTCTGTTGTATCACATCAAATGTCACAAAAATGCATTTTAAGAACTAAAAATGAAATGCCACTTTTGCCAGACAGTCTGGAAAGAAAGCAACAGTGCACACAGCTGTTGACCTCTGATGTCTAGTGGTTGCACTTTCACAACAAAAAAATAATCACACAAATTATTTAAAGTAGGTGACTTTTTCTAATACTTCACTTCTAGCTGTAAAACATAATTTCTGAAATAATCAACTGCGTTCCCCACTATTTTCTGACATTTTATAGAAAAACTATTAAGAAAATAAAAGTTTCTTGCAGCCCTGATTTAACATATACATTTTTGTGTGTAAGTCAACACTTATGCTCAGAAAAGAAGGGAGGGGAGCTGTACAATGAGAGAAATTTTAATATGCTTAATACCTGCACAAGTACAGGCGCTCAATCGCGTGTAGAATGCAGAAAAAAACGCTGAGATCAGCAACTACTCTGGATTGCGACACGTTTCAAGCTTGCTGCTTTTCCTCGAGCAGTTTGCAACATGCTAAATGTGTTTTTTTTTTGTTGTTGTTTTTATTTTTAAATCTGCAGTAACTCACAAGAAAGTATAGTGGTCTCATTTTCATGCAAGTGACCTTGGCAGAACTTCAATTAGTACAAAGACTCACTCTCTCTTATCAAGGAGCCGGAGAGATTAATACATTAATTCATATCTAGCTACATATCTGTGCAGACTGTGGGAAGTTATGGTTATATTGTGGGACGATCATTAACTCCTCAATGAAAGCATTCATCTTTGTGAGAGCATCAGTCCCTAAGGAAATGCACATGAGAAGAACAATTAAGAGCAGGAGCAATTACTTTTCAAATCCTTACCTTTCCAATCAATAATATAGCTTCACTTAATAAATGAAAGGGTACTTTGCTGCAAGAAAAACAAAACAACTTTAATGAAATTATTGCATAAGTACAGTGTAAATTTAAATGGAAATAATGATTGATTGTGAATATCAGTGTCTGAACAGCAGCTGTAGCAGAGTAGTTTCTCCATTCCCATATTACCTCTGTAAACCACCGTTTTATACTCAGATTTAGTTCCATGTAAGGGCATCCTGTCAAAGAGAACTGCAGTCTTTCCTCCTCTGTTTACTATACAGCAGCTTTATAATGTGTAATATAACCTGAATAATATTAACCCGATTTCGTAGCCCAGTTTGACAGCAATGAGCAAATTTTTATTAATATAAATTGTAACTGCTGCATTTCAAATCACTCTAAAAATATCTCCAAAGTTTTGTAAGGCCAAGTTCACAAGGGTCAACGTGCTGCGGCTGCATGATGCTAACTGAGCTGTGTCTGAAGATTGTTGGGGGTAGGAACACCTTTTCCTCGCTCTCTTTAAATACAGTAGCATACATGAATGAGCAAGGCTACACAATGAGCAAGTTGGTAGGTAACCTGAACCCATAACAAGTGCTCAAATTCTCTTTTTCCATTATCATGCACTGAAATCATCAGGATGTCTACAATACTGGATCGACTGGCAAGGAGTTTATTGGACAAACTTTTTGTCTTTTACAGTTGCTTCTGCGATGAATACTGTAAGTAGTGGATGATGTTTGGCAAGCAATTACTTGCTTCCTTAATCCTCCTTCAACTTTTTAATAGTGGCTTTCCTGTACCATTTTATATCAGTGAAAGTAAGCCATATCTTTGTTTCATTCACCCTGTTGTGAATTTAATTTGGTCGGATTTTCTCAAAGTCTGCCTGCTATTGTCTTTTATGGACACCTGCGTGTATATAGATAAAGGAATGGGCTAAATATAGTATCATATCAGTAAGTCTTTGGGTGTTTTATTCTTTATATTGAGATTCTATGGTTCTCCTATACAATAAACTATTAAATCACAGCCACATTTCTCTAATGGCTGCTGCACAATATAATTATAGTATAACTATAATTTAGTAAAGAAAATATCTGTTTTTGTATACTTGATTGCAACATCTATCTGGGCTACTGGTCTCCCCCTGAACATTTGGTGATTTTTGTTTGTATTTCTGGAGGCTGTTTAAAAGATGTGCATATTTCTCATTAGTGGTTGAAGTAAGACAGTCTAATTACATAATAACATGGAAACATCTAATCCGCTGGAGCTCAGTCCTCGCGTGGGTCATCCCCGAGACCAAGAGTTCACCCGTTTGTCAAGGATGCTGACTCCCTGTTTCCATGGCAATGGGTCAACATACTGAAGTTACTGCCATACTAGGAAACAGAAACTCCTGCAAGGCTTGATGATGGTTGAGGGTTAAAACGAAGTGGAACCAAGCGTGAAGAAAAGCGTGGGCATGGGACAAAGTGTCCAAGAGTCTGCACATTTTAGTAACCCTGCAGCTGCATTTATCATAGGACCTTTGTATTGTAGTATAGTAAAAATGGAACAAGATTCACGTAATCTAATGCAATTTGTCTAAGGCAACAACCTTCCAACCATCAATTCAGTAATGTTGATCCACATAACGCCACGCTTCATGCTGCAAATTAAATATGAAATGTGTGCATGAAACTTGTGTGTGCAATGATGGATGGTACTGCCATTCATTGCAGTTTTTGTGTTATTGGTGAATACTTTTTTTCGTTAACACTGATGTTTTATTCTTTTAATGGAGTTGAATAGCAGCATCAAATATCCTACTGTCAGCATTGGATGAAGTAAGTAAAAGACTGTTATTGCAGTGCAGTTGAGTGAAGTTAAGAGTGAAGTAGAAAATTTAAAACGCTACATGAGTAGAAGTATGCAGGTATAATCACGAAAATGTACTTAAAGTATTAAAAGTAAAAGAACGGTGACTGCAATTTATTATCATATCATTAAGTAAAAGCATTTTATTATTATATGACGGCTGAGGTGGAGTTAATTTTGGTAACACTTTCAATGAAGGTCATATAATGACTTATGCATACATTTATAACACGATATAATGCGTCCATAAGACATTATAACAATTTCTATAATCACTTACAAACATGCATTAGGCGCTATAGCAAAGTTCATAACTTATTATGACCTTTTGATTTAATGTTTTATAACTAATAGTAATACCAGTTTATATCAATGTGCGCCAAGTATCCCCGACCATGTTCCATAGTACGTTATAACCACCGACTCTGCAACGTTCAATACACTTTAGTCAAAATTTAGAATTAGTGATATAAAATGGAATAATAGCTTATAGTAATGTTTAATGTTATATAGCATGTCTTTGTTTGTAAAGTTTTAAAATGTCCATCCCTGTATAATATTTTACAGGTGGACATATAATTGTTTGCTTTAAGTAAAGTGACACACATTTTGCACAGGAAAACAACTTTTATTTACGTTTCTTCACTTTATGAACAATCTCTATGAATTTTGAACATTTTGCAGTTTAGCTCAAAAACACGTCATAATTACATCAAGGACACTCATTGTCAGGGTGGTGAAAGATCGCTCAAGAGAAGACCTGTTGCCGACCATATAACATCATGTAAGAAGAGGCTCAGATGTTGTCAGAGATGAATGGCGAGCCTATGGACAGGCCCTAACAGATGCAGTGGACATTGGAGACAACCGCTTCACAAAATGTATTAAAGGACATTTTAAAGTAATTTAATGGGAATACTGTTTGGGCAGTAGGGGTGGGAATCTCTAGGCACCTCACGATTCAATTTGATTACAATTCAGAGGGCGGTGATCCATCTTGATGCATCTTTTTTCCCTGTGATTTCTGGATGATTACTAAGAATTTAATTTGCACATTAAAATCCCAAAGAAACTTCTCAATTGCTTAAAAGGACTAGTTTACATCCCTGGTTTACTTTACCAGCCTCAGCTCCTCCTGCTCACCAGCGTCCTTCCTTTAACAACCAGTTGTCAGACTCCTCTGGAAACTTAAATATAATTTAACTTAACTAACGTTATCAGGATGGAAGTTACAGTATGTGAACAGGACACTAGTTTAGCTTGAACCTGGTGTTCTCATTCCTCGACAAGTTAGGTAGTAATGACACGCAATTAATTAACATTACTCTGTTACTAATTTAGTTAATGTTACATTGCAGCCAAAGACGTGCTTTACAGGGGACATGTTAGCTAACGCCTTCACTTTTTCAGCAGTTGTGGAAACAACAGACTTAAGACAGACTGTGAACTACACTGTACATGTTCTGCCAGACGGACAACTTACTAAGTAACTACCTCACCGTCACGTTCTGCCGCTCACTATCTGTCATTCATAATCAATTCAGAATCTTCCACGTCTGCATCGAAATGCATCTAAGAACGATCTACAGTATACTGACTGATAACGTAATGTTCACGGAACGCAAATAGCGGAACTTTCGGGACTGCGGAAGTGCAGCGCCCGGACAGTCGGAGGTACACATAACAGAGACCCATGGATGGGGTGTTTCTCAAAACCAAGACTGCAAAGAATAGACTTGTGTTCTTGGGGAGAACGTTCTTGCTAGTCGTTCTTGCAAGAATGAAATTGCAACGTCACCAGCACACAAAACGCTGCTGACGGTTTGAGACGATGCGTTCTTGCTGGTATTGCGCAATACCCCCAGCACAGAGGCCGCCTGCATTGCTCTAATTATTATTTAATTATTAACAGCCAGGCTTTATCCCCCAAAACTAAAAGCTCAGAATCGGGTTTATTGTAGGTTTTAACTTACCAAGATATATTTGCACATAAAAATAATAAAAATGTCTAATATAATAATAATAAAGAAAAGACAGTTCCCTTTCATACTATTTCTCATATTTTTTCCCGAAGTTTTACAAGACCAGACTTTTTTGTACTTCACCATTTTTCTGTAACGTTACATCATCAAGATGTCTCTTGATTTAAGTTAAAATCTTACAAAATTATTCAGAATGTAATGACACAATAACAGCGGTACGAACGTTAAACAATCATACAGCTGTGGGTCTTTACTTTGCCGTTGTTTCTGGACTCTGCTGTGTTGGCTGCACTGGTCTGCCTGTCTGAGGGCTCTGTGAGCTGATCTGACCGGCCGGCTCGTTGGCTTCCCCCGCAGACGGTTGCGGAGCGTCACAACTCCGAAAATATTTGAGCACATTTTAGATTCACCATAATTTTTGGTAAAACTACCAATATTCAACATCTACACAGTTGATTTCCCGCCTCAAATCTTCTCAGAAGTGGATTTAGTGATGAAATAACGTACGAAAATAGTAATAAACGTTCTGTTATTGGCCTCTCTCTCAGCTTCTTTCAGCCCCTTCCTTGAATACCGAAATGAATGCTGGTATGTCTCTGCCGTCAAGTTCACACAAGTTACCAACCGACGCATCCTCGGTAAAATGGGCGTGTCAAGAACACTTCAAGAACACTTCAGTGAACACTTCATTTTGCCAAAATGCAAACTTGTATATTGGGACAGTACTTGGGCCACAAAAGATGACGTTTCACAAGAACACAAGTACAGACAAGAACACAGATTGAGAAAGGCCCATGATCTCTGTTACTGGTCTGAGACCAGTGTTGCCCCTGTATTCGAGGCATTTCACCACTGCTGAATGAATGACCACGCTACTACAATTTCACACGCTCATCAATATGACCGCAACACTATTGATTTTCACCGGCACACTGTGCAAAAACTCTCATCGCTGTTTTGACTCCCTGTGTGTCCTGTGTGTGCAAAGCGAGTGTGTGTGCCAGCAAAAGAGAGAGAGCGTCAGAACTGGGAGAACGTGACGGTGAAAGTTAGCCGAAGAAAATATTTAGGTTACTTAATAAGTTGTCTGTCTGGCAGAACATGTGCCGTGTAGTTCACAGTCTGTCCGTTAAGTCTGTTTTTTCCGCAACTGATGAAAAAGTGAAGGCGGTTAGCGTTAGCTAACATGTCCCCTGTAAAGCATGTTTTTGGCTGCAATGTAACATTAGCTAAATTAGTAATAGAGTAATGTTAATTAGTTGCATGTCATTACTATCTAACTTGTCGAGGAATGAGAACACCAGGTTCAGGCTAAACTGGTGTCCTGTTCACATACTGTACATCCCGATAGTTAAGTTATATTTCAGTTACCAGAGGAGTCTGACTACTTTCAAAATTTTAGACCCATTTCAAAACTACCTTTTTATAGCAAAAATTTTAGAAAGAATTGTGTCCAAACAGCTGCTCTCTGTACTGGAAAATAACAAAATATTTGAAAAGTTTCTATCTGGTTTTAGGAAGTACCAGAGCACTGAGATTGCCCTGCTTAAAGTCACCAATGACCTTTTAATGTCTGCTGATGAAGGTATGTGCTCAGTCCTAGTACTCCTGGACCTTAGCGCTGCTTTTGACACCATTGATCACAACATCATGTTAGACAGACTGAGGTACTGGTACTGCCCTAGAATGGTTTTCATCCTACCTGTCAAATAGGAAGTTCTGTGTGTCTGTGAACCACCATGTCTCTTCATTCTGTCCAGTTAAATATGGTGTGCCTCAGGGGTCGGTCTTAGGACCCATTTTATTTTCTTTGTATCTGCTTCCCCTTGGACACATTATTCAGAGACATGGTGTTTCTTTTCATATTTACGCTGATGACACACAGATGTATTTGCCGGTCAGATCCATAGACCCTGGCATGCTGAGTTCTTACCGACTGCCTCTGTGAAGTCAAAACTTGGATGTCAAATAATTTCCTCCATCTCAACTCAGACAAAACTGAGATCCTAGTAATTGGGTCCCAGCAGATGGCAAAACAAATACTGCCATCTGCTAGTTCCCTAGTGAATCATGTTAAGCCTGTTGCAAAGAATCTTGGTGTCTGGTTTGATAGTTATTTAAATTTTGAGCAGCACACCACAAAGCTTGTGCAATCATCTTTTTACCAGCTTAGAAATCTATCTATCTAAAATACGATCTGTGTTAACTTTTAAGGACACCATTTTACACGCCTTCATCTCATCACGCTTGGATTACTGCAACAGCCTTTTCACTCGTTTAACCCAAAAATCTATTGATCGACTCCAGATTGTCCAGAACTCAGCTGCCAGGCTTTTAACCAGAACTAAGAAATATGACCACATTACCCCTGTTTTAGCTTCATTACACTGGCTCCCAGTATGTTTTAGAATTGACTTTAAAATTTTATTGATCACTTTTAAAGCTCTTCATGGCCTCTCACCTTGTTATATTTCTGACCTTTTAGTCCCATACATACCAGCACGTACCTTGAGGTCCTCGGGCAGAGGTCTGCTGTCTGTTCCAGAGTCTCGACTGAAAACTTAAGGGGACAGAGCGTTTGCTGTCAGGGCCCCGAGGCTCTGGAACAGCCTGCCTGAGGAAATCAGGTCGGCTGAGTCGGTGAACTCTTTTAAATCCCTTCTTAAAACATACTTTTATAGGAGAGCCTTTCCCGATTTATTTATAATTTTATTTTATTTATTTATTTTTTAATATATTTTATATTTATTTTAAACGTGTATTCTAGACAAGTGTTTTCTTGTTTTTAGCATGTAATTGTTTTTATGTGTTTTATTGTTTTTACACTTGTGAGAGCACTTTGTAACTGTTTTTTGAAAAGTGCTCTATAAATAAAGATTATTATTATTATTATTATTATTATTATTATTATTATTACTGGTTGTTAAAGGAAGGAAGCTAGTGAGCAGGAGGAGCTGAGGCTAGTAAAGTAAATCAGGGATGTGAACTAGTCCTTTTAAGCAATTGAGGAGACGTTTCTTTTGTATTTTAATGTGCAAATTAAATGCTTAGTAATTAACCAGAAATCACATAGAAAAAAAAGATGCATCAAGATGGATCACCGCCCTCTGAATTGTAATCAAACAGAATCGTGAGGTGCCAAGAGATTCCCACCCCTACTGCCCAAACAGTATTCCCATTCAGTTACTTTAAAATGTCCTTTGATACATTTTGTGAAGCGGTTGTCTCCAATTGTTAGGGCCTGTCCATAGGCTCGCCATTCATCTGTGACAACATCTGAGCCTCTTCTTAAATGTATGCATAAGTCATTATAGCGATGACCTTCATAGAAAGTGTTACCTTCATTTTTTTACTTGCAACTAAAAATTATTTTCATTATGCATTAATTGGCTGATTATTTTCTCAATTAATGAATTGAACGATTGTTTGGTTTTTAAAAAACATGAGAATAGTGAGAAATTCTTTCACAATTACCCAGAGCCCAACTGCACAACGCTTGTTTTCTCCAACCAACAGTACATAATTCCAAATTATTAAAAATAAATAATATGGATGTTATGTAATGACAATTCTTAACTTATAAAGTAACTGAAGCTGTAAAGCTGTAAATAATTGTAGTGGAGTAAAAAATACAGTAAGTAATAAGTTATCCTTAGTGTGAATTAGTCATAAACTCAATCTGTTTGGCATTACAATTTAAATGTTTTCATTTGCAAATTGGCCTCATGAAAACAATAGCGTTCCTCTGTCCACTTATGCTGCAAATTTATATTTTTCATTCCTACATAAGACAGAGCTAGTGTGATCAATCAGTGAAGCTTTCATATGATTAAAAATCATAACGATCAAACTTTTGTACAAATTATGAGGGCCATGCAAGCTATTCAAATGACGTGTTAACTTTCAACATAGGTATGTTTTCCATCAGAGAACTTAGTATTCATCTGAGTGTGTAAACCCACATAAATGGGTAAACAGGACCTATTTGAACTGGACCAAATTTGTAAAACACAGATGTACACAGGTGTGAAATAACGTAAATTAATGCTTCCACAAGTAGTTGTGGACTAAGGATCCAACATTTTGTTCCAGAAAACTGCTGTTCAGATTGTTGTGACATTTACTTGGATATTCATTGATCCACAATAGGTAATGTTTTTGATGATCCCCTAACCTTTATTCTAGTGCTACCATGAAAAATCAACTCATAATCTTAGAGTAGATTGACTGATGATATTTTCTGTCCACATACAGGCTCCCATCGGGAGAAAAATAATAAAAAATAATTTCTGGCACCACCCTCAGAACAAATCTTCAACCTCCTAACCCTGCTATTTTTAAGGATCTAATAATAGCAAAGTCATGTTTGGTTCTGTCCAGGACTTGGTGTTTTGTGACTTTTAAACAAGTAAAGGCTGCTTACACGGCTTCAGACTTTGAGTGCTATAGATTCAATTCTATTCTTTTCTGGTATGAATTTCGGCACATTTTCTCTGAGTGCCTTTAATTAAATGATATTATAAGTAAATACACTGATGGTGTGCATAGCATGTTTGTTCTGTATTTCAATCACCAAATCAGCTCATTGAATCATTTGGTTGGGTGTGTGTTTTTACAAGGATGAAGAAAAAAGTCTGAAGGTGGAGTGAAGGTGGAGTGAACTGTAGAAGGAATCTATTGAAGGAAGGAAGTTAAGTGCTTCACAACAACATGCAGCAAACAGGGTTAATCTAAAATATATATATATATACACTTTGACCCTCAGCAGCTTTTAAGCTGTGATCAAGCAGAGATGAGATGAACTGATGCACTTGTGAATTATAGCCTCTGACCTTTATGCCTTACACTTATAATCTGTTCATTTTTACAGCATGAAATTGAAGAGTATTATGTACTATGAAGTACTAAGATAAATTACAGCTCATGACATCTTTAAAAAAAAACAATATCTGATGAACAATCATTGGTGAATTTATTTAAGTGCACTCATGTTGGTCTACAGAGTTATGACACCACCTCCTGGTGAATGTCAGAAAATGTTGTGTTTGAGAGTAACAGACTTGTGTCTTACTCTGTGTTCAGTTAGATCTGCATGATTTGGATTCCCTGCTGTTTTCCAAACAGTAGAAGAATCCTGTTCTGAACCTGGTCTTGTATTCCCTGGCTTTTAACCCAGCATGAGAGCTGTGTGGTCTTCTGTTGTTTTTATATGTTCTATGTGTTTTATGTTTTATTTCTTGTGCAGCACTTTGTAAAACTTTGTTTTTTGTGCTATATAAATACAATGGATTGGATTGGATTGGTCTATAAATTAACACTGTGTAGGCACTAACATCAACAATTTCAATAGGATGTCGATATTGAATGCTATAGTTTCATGTTAGGTTATGAAAGCACCATTTTTTGTTCATACACTAACCTGAAAAGGTGTAAGCAGCAAAACTGCTTAATATAAGTTCAGTTATGTGCCAAAATAAGTGATTATATAAACACTTATATAATTATATAACACTTTGCATTGGATAATTTAATATGGAGAATAATTTTATATCAGTGACTTTGATACAATTATTGATTACCAAAATCATTCCAGAGAATAATTTGATGACCTTTTTGATAGATAAGCTGTAACTATGATTTAACTACAGTAACAAAACAAACAACTGGCGTTGAGTGAGGTAGAAGGTGGCCTAGTATTTGTACTATGTATAAAACAAATAGTCTCTCAGATTTAGTTCTTAAATGGAAATGCTGACAGCCTTTGCAGTGCTGATATTTGTTGCAATGATAAACGAGAACAGTGGAGGGAAAGAAACCTCACTATGTAAACAGGAGGAAAACAGCCACCCAATTGTTTTGCTTATGCTCTTGGATGTGAATGCTGTTACCCCCTTGATATTACATACCATTCCATTTAGAGCAATGGCGGCCCTGATGCAACTGCCAAAGCAAACCTGCACTTCCTATTGGGGATAGGAATGACTTAGAGAATTACATGGTAATATTGCAAAGTGGACTAATGCTGAAATCTCTGGATCTGAACAATAAACAATTAAGTGATAATTGTTAGAATTTAAATATTTCTATCATTGTCGTGTTGTTTACTTTGGCAAATCATTAAACCTAGTGTAAATAAAGATTGTTTTCAGATTTATTTAATATAAATAACATGTAATATGGAACACTAAAATGTTGTTTCATTTTATAATCCACCCTTAAAGGGAAATGGCTCTTAGACCTTAAGCTCTTTGTCTTTGTCTTGATGAAGGTATTATTGGTGGAACCCAGGACATTGTGAAACAGCAATAGGGATGGAGCCAGAAGCTGAAGACCTAGACACAAATGATAACTTGGTCCCTTGGTCTGGTTCAGATGGTTCCCAGGAACTTTGTGCCTCTGAGTCTTACTATGAAGATGATGCCAGTGATGCAGAGTACCCTTTAGACCCCCAACCTGCTCATATCCAGAAGTCTGACCTTGAGTCCCCAGAATGCCTCCAATCACAAGACTGGGAATCTGCAGGTGAGCAACAGTTCCTGCCTGAACTTAGTGGAAGTGAAGAGGATGTTTCATACCAAGAAGAGGATGACATCTACTATAGTGAATCAAGAGAGTCCATTCCAGAGTCTCCTCACATCCAGACCTCACCAACATCACTGTCTCCACACCCAGAGCATGCTGACTCTGAGCCTCACGCGGGCCAGATATCCCGGCCGCATTCCAGGTCCTCTTCCTCCTCTCTAGGCTGTGCTGCTGATATGACCCTGGCCTTGACCCTGACCACAGAACAGCCCCTGGGAGCCAATAATAGGCAGGACTCAGGGACTGGGAACAGGAGGATTGAATCCTCAGAGGAAGGAGGGAGTAGTGAAGCACCTCCTGCTTCTCTCTTCTTTGGAATTTCAAGCGAGGCTGCTGAGCAGGCAGAGAAGTGGAACTCAGAGTCTGACACAGATCTGTGCAGACCAGACAGCCACGAAGCAAGGTACACACGTAAGTATCTATCTTCTACCCTCACTTGTTATATTTCGGAGGACATATGAAGTGAGTGCAAACTGTACAGCATGCAGGAAATGTCTTTTTTCTAAATTTAAATTATGTATAATTTTTTAATAGATTAGATGCAATTTTGTATTTGCTTCAAATGCAGTCCGAGGCATGAATTAACTTTTGATAATAACCTTATATTAAACGTTCTGCCTGTAATTATTATAGGTGTTGTATGAAGCAAGAGACATAATTTAATCGATAAATAGCTTGTGCAAAGCACTATGGGTGCTGGTTATTTTCATGCTGTAATGTGAAGTCTATTTGAGGTGGACTTACAGGGAGAATTCCCATGGCTTTAACAGTCAGAGCAGGATAAGAATAAAATATGACCATATGATGAGGCAGGCAGAAACACATTTGACAGACACCAGCATGTGTCACCCTGGCCTGTCACCTGATCCCTTTTCCAATCGTAAGACTTGACTGCAATGGAAAGTGAACTCCTCACTTGCCTCACGGTCCCCCCAGAGTTAGATGTAAGTAAATATGATGCTTTTATTAGTGTGCTTGCGTCAGCAGGGGCAACTTCAAATTTTTTCTTACTCGTTATTATTGTGCTTGCTTTAAATAGTTATTGTAATTGTTGGTTTCATCTGCAAACTGATAAAATAACTGATCAAATAATACCAAAGGTATCAGATAAAACCCCCTAAATGTTTAGAAAATGTCTCATAGTAAGCCGACTTTACTGAGCATTGATCAGTTAAATGCCATAGCTTCTTAAATTTCCACTGACTGACAAAATATCAAAATAAAATGTTTGCTTACTGTTTAATTACAGATTTGTATTTTTTCATCTTCCTCACCTCCCTCCCTCCCTTCTCTCTGTCACTGTCCCTCTCTCTATCTGTTCTCTTCTTCGTCTCAGGACTTGTTCGCAACGAGAGCCAATCAGAAAAACAGGTCAAGGAGACCAAGTCTAAATGTAAGAGAATTGCTCGGCTTCTAACCGATGCACCCAACCCTCAAAATAAGGGAGCCTTGCTGTTTAAAAAACGACGCCAGAGGGTCGAGAAGTATACACTTGTAAGTTACGGGACTGGTGAGAATAAGTTTGACAGCGAAGACCAAATAGAAGAGGGATCTGAAGAAGTCCGATCCTCTGGGTACAACTTTGTTGCAACAAGTGAATCTGAGTTTGAGGAGGAGTACTCTGTTTATCACCAGCAGCAGAATTTAAATCTGAATTGGGGAAGTGTTCGAGAAATGGAAGCATTACCAGAAACAAAAGGGAAGGGTGTTATGATGTTTGCCCAACGCCGCAAACGGATGGATGAAATTGTGTCAGAGCATGAAGAAATGAGGAGTAAAGGATTACCTGTGGAGGCATTAACAGAACCTGAGTGTACAGAAAAACAGAATGTTTATGACACTGAGGACATGTACATACATACTGATCAGGCCAACTACATGGATGCAAATCTCAAGCAGCATGTAGAATACCAAGAAAATATTCAACAGATGAACAACCTATCCAATGTGCCAAAACCCTTGGTGCCAAACAGAACTGCAAAGCCTTTCCTAGGATTTCAAGTGAGCACAACTGCTCCTGTCATGCCTGGTGGCGTTGTTCCAGTGACAAAGAAGCATGAACCGAGATTCAGAGTACCTGTGCCTATTAACACTAACCCACAGGTTTGGTCCCCAACTGGAGACATCATAGCCTCAAGAGATGAGCGAATATCTGTGCCAGCAATCAAGACCGGCATCCTACCAGAGTCAAAACGGAAAACCACTAATAAACAGGCATCAGTGCTGGCACGAGGATCAGATCTTCACCCTCAAAACAAAGTGGAAAGGAGGTCTTATGTTGAGTCAGAGGAAGACTGTTTTAGTCTAGGTGCTGAAGCTTGTAACTTCATGCAACCCAGATCAATAAAACTCAAGAATCCCCCTCCAGTTGCCCCAAAACCTACCATCAACCCAACCTGTCCACCTTGGATGAGGAGGAGTCCCTCTGGTGAGCCCTGTATTCCACCAAGAAGTCCGGTATCACATCCTTCTCACAGTTCTGGAGGGCCTTATACTCAGAATTACTTACAGCAGCAAGATTGGGCTCAGCCTCAACAGATGGCCAACCATTGGGCACCAGATCAAAGTCAGGCAACACTTCAAACACCTGCCAGTGCTTGGGCTCCGGTCAACTCCTCTTCTCAGCTTCATCTTCAGCCAACCACAAATAGCTGGAGTCACCAGCTGCCACGATCCCCTGTGAGTATGCATGCCTGCAGTCCTACTTACAGCCCATATCACCCACCTTCACCCTCAAGAAATAAGTCAGACAGTGCTCCGCACTCAGTTGCCTCTTGCCCACCACAAGCAGGGAAATCATTCGTCCATGCATCAAAAGCAGCACAGGCTTCTCCAAAGGGTCGAGTCTCAGACAAAGGTATCAATCGAGCTGGTGATGGTCCAACTATGGCGGGAAAAGGAGCAGAGTTGTTTGCCAAAAGACAGTCCCGTATGGAGAAGTTTGTTGTTGACGCTGAAACAGTGCAAGCTAACAAAACAAGATCCCCCTCTCCAACCTCCTCCCTCCCTAACTACTGGAGGTATTCTTCCAATGTTCGTGCCCCACCCCCTTTATCATACAATCCCATTCTTGCTCCTTTCTACCCTCCATCAGCAGCCAAGCAACTCCCCTCCACAAGCCCCAAAATCAAGCCTAAAGCCAAAGAGAAACCTAAAACGCCCAAAAAGCACCTTAACACCTTAGATATTATGAAACATCAGCCTTATCAGTTGGACTCGTCACTGTTCAAGTATGATGCAGTCCCTGAGGCCAAAAGCCCCAGCCCCAAACCAACTCCAGCATCAAAGTTTGAGGTTATCAAAAGCCTTAAACATAGATCTGCCTCTTCTCATTCTCCTTATAATGCCCCTGAGCTTGCTGTTCAAAGCAAGGCAGAAGTCCCTACTAAGTCTCCTGTATCGGTAAGTTCCCAAAGTTCTTCTGCCGGCCAAAACACAAGATCAGCTGAGCCTCTTGCAAATAATAAGCGCTTGGATGAAAAGCACACTGTCACACCTGCAGCCCATCACATAACCAACAAGCAAGCACCAAGCGCCCGACCTGCAAGCACATCCTCCCAGCAGTCATCTATTGGTGACAGCATAGCTTCAGCTTTTTCTCCTGCATCTCTTATTGCTCGAGGCGCACGTCAAATGGCACCTCGGCCAAAGTTTTCTGCTAAGAAGCCAGTGGTGACAGGCATACACTGGAGGCCTGTTGCTATACTTCATTAGCTCTAATGCGGTATATGCTCATGTTTTGGTGTAGTCAACAACTAGAATACAATTACATCTGCAACTTGGTAGCATCAAAAATGTCCTGTTCAACAAAATGTATAGAATTTTGCACTGTCTCCATGTAGACCACACCCAAAATCATTTACAGTTATAAGGTTATATTTGGCTGAGAATGTAAGGGAAGCATGAGAAAGCAGTTGAATGTATAGCAAAGCTATAGCTTAAAATTGTAAATCAATGGAATATAAACTAGAATTATTTAATTAGCACATTATCTTCCTCAAACATGGGAGGTGCATGTGTGTTTGCAAAAGGAAATGTGAGACTAAATAATGTTGATTGATTCTCAGGAAGTGCTATTATATGTGCAATAATGTGTTCAGAGAACCATGTTCAACTAAGGTCTCTAGTTTGAGTTTTTTTCTTTATTTAGTTGTTTTTATTTTGTAAGAAACAAGATTACATGCATGACATGCATTTTGTTCTTGTAGTAGTCACCCAAAAACTACACATACCAATAACAGGTATTAATACATTTATTTATTCAATTAAAATTTAAGGGAAAATATACTGGGACAAGAGTTACTCACTTTACAAAACATATTTAATTATTTGGTGTGTATGGGGAGAAACTGTCTATGCACTTCTTTTTTTGGATGCATTAAATTTGCAATTCCTTCAGTCTCATTCCAAACTTTAAATGATATCATAATGATAGTTGTGATTATTAACCCTGATGACTTTCAATGATTGTTTCTGACACTGTAGTGTCAGCAATGGCCAGTTATTTAGAAGAGATTTGACTATTCTACTATTGATTCACATTACCAGTAGCGACTCAACGTGAAAATAGGAAGCAATTATCTTGTTTGTTTTCATGTCTCTGTCTTTCAAACATATCACTGTTTATTGCACTTCTTGTACTCAACACACTCATGCAATTAAATGTCTCTTTCCTTCTACTTGTGCACTTTTTTATGTGTGTCATGAGCTTCTATTCTCTTTGCCTGAACTACAGTATTACTATTTTTTCTGAGTCACCCATAATTCGTCCTTCATCTTTGTCACTGCCTCACGCTTTCACACAGAATGTATTCATATTTACTGCACCTTCAGCAATATCAATTTTCTAAGATTCACTACATTATTGGCTATTTTCAACAACTTATTGCTTAAATTAATATAAAGTGGTAAATTGCTGAAGGTTAACACTGTCACAGACCAGTTTGACTATGTGTCAGCGCGACTGGTGTGTTTGTTTTCACAGCATTTCCATCAGTCCACCTTTAGCTCTGTTTGGAACTATGATCTTTGCTCGCAGAAGATTTTCTGCACACATTTGTAGGACTAAGATAGTTTTTTTTTAATCCTAAAACAGAATTTAAATTTTGCTATTCTAATGATCAACACAGTAAAAACGTAACTGTAAAAACGTAACTGTAGGCCTATTTATAGAAGTATTCTATTCTTTTACAATTACATCTAAAGACGGGACAGATTCTGCTCAAGGTTTGAATATATTTAATATCCGCTAGTACCCATTAGTTACTCACTAACCCCACCTCCGTACACACACACACACACACCTCAAGATGTCACACAGCTACACCCACAGCTAGCACAACCGTGGCTGAATGACTAATATATTAGTATGGTAACATTTTGTGTTGAAGTTTCTCTGCTTACGTGAGAATTACCAACCATATTGAACTCAAAATCCTCAACAATCAAAAAAAAAATTAGCGGAGAAAGAAAAGTCAAACACATATTATCTCTGACTGGCTAACATTATGCTACTCATGTTTAGACTATGTGGTTAAAAAGAAACATAACGTTACATTATGGTAAGACCTACTCAGTGGTGAACTGTCCTCCTGTTCCTGTTGAGTTGGGTTTATATTTGTTTTAGCTTTAAAGCAATTTTCAAGCCTCCTGTTGTTTACACAGTCACACATCCTAGGAAGTTGTTCTGATTTAAACCAAAAGAAGCAACTAATACAAACCGGACTGCAACAGTTTCCTGTGGCGATATGGTTGATAAATGTTTGTATCATACCTTAGATGCTAAAGGTAGAAAAGAAAGTTGTCACATATCCCTATCATAATTCCCATGTTGATAATTCAAACAGTGGTGTACAAGATTTTAGAAAGTATTGTTTGCAGTTCAGGTCAGAAACAACTTAAAAGACAACAGCAATGGTAGACATATTTAAGGCCCTATACACACATGGTAAACCCACACATGTGATTTCTCTTTTGGCTGGTTAGTGGTTTTGAGTTGTGTGGGCATGTAAAGACTGTATTCAATTTCATCTGTCAGTGTGGGACGATTGAAACCTATATCATTCATATTGGTACAGGGAGTTCTGTGACACATAATTTTTCTTCTCTGTCTTCAACCTGAGCAGAGACCTTTAATTTGGCACAGATGTAGTTCCAAGCAAAGCTTCATAATCTTTTAAATGTCTATGATGTAGTAACGTTATCAGTGTACTTATTTTAAGTTTCTCCATCCAACAGCAGGTAAGTTCTTAAAACTTTTGTTTTGACCTTCACAAGATCTTCACTCAAGATATCACCCCAGCATTTTTATGGGATTTGTAGGAAAACTCAGTCCTCTAGTTGGTCTACAAATCTGAAGTTATTTTAGACAAAGAATCATGAAAGGGTTTGAGAATCCAAGCTTTTCAAAAGATTGTGTCAGGTGTGTGCAGCCAAAATCAAAAGTCCCATTTCATATTGCATAGCACAATTGAAAAGTTGCATGCACACTGACAAAACAGGTAGAAGAGTTTCTTAAGATGCCAAATAATAAATTTGTCCCATGTGTTTGCACCCCTTTGTTCACTTAAAACTTGTCATTTAATTTCAAATAAAACACTAACAAACTATAGAACATTATTAGTTGTCTAGGCTTCCAAGAAGCCAGAGGGTGGCAGCAAAGACTGCAACACTGCTGTTGCACCAGTCAACTAATTTGTGCTTTTCTTTCAGGGTTTTGGTAGAAGCCGCTCCCTGAGCCTGCCAAGGCAACTGAATTCTGTGCCTTCCCCCGGACTTCTGTCACCTGTGAGCACTCCTGGAATGCAGTCGTCATTTTTACCTGCACAGAGGCAAACATCCTTACAAGAAAAAGTCTACAAGCCACTTTCTCCGTGGGAGGCGGCATCCAGAAGCCCCATTGGTTCAGTGGATCAAGCCTTTGTGTTTCAGAGCCTCCCGTCATCTATTGCTGCTAATGTCAAAGCTGCAGGGCAACGCAGATCTCTGCCAGAGCCTCCAGATGAATGGAAGCGCAGGGTGTCTCTTGATCCTGCAGCTGTCAGTAAGGGTCATTATCATGCGGCCCCAGCTTTTCAGGCACCTTCCATGAGCAGGACATTTTCACCTGAGAAACCAGCCTTCTATGGGCCTCCCTTCAGACCTGCCCAGCCCGTAAGGCCTGCCAGTAGGGCCAGCACTGGATACATGGGACAAGGCTCCAGTCCAACAAGCTACTATCCCTTCTGTGGCGCAGTCCAGAGAAGTTAATACCGCTGAGATGAGGTCAGACATATATCAGAAAATTAGAAATTTACTTCTACGTATGGTGTAGAAGATCATGCAAAGTATATTGAATGTGAAAGTCCAAAAAGTAAATTTGGCCCAAAGACACGAAATATGTTCACTCAGTTGTGATGAAAAATGAGGTTGTTGTTGACATTATTATGTTTGTTTTAAAGTGTTGATGGGTCTCGCACCAGAAGAGTCACTATCTTCATGGTAGGAGCAGTCACTTGGTTTGAAGGGCACAACGATTTACTGTAGCTACTATGCTGTGTTGCTGATGAGATATCACCCTGCTAAGCATTGATGGGAGAGTTTTTTGCAAACTGATTTAGGACAGAAGTGGACAAGAAAATTGTTAAGTGTTAGCAAAGTGTTATGAGAGGTAAACTGAACGTATAGTTAATGAAAGAAATGTTTGGTAGATTGCTTTGTTGTGCAATGTGTTTGATGGAGCGGTGTTTCTCACTGAAAATGCTGGTAATGTTGACACTGTTGGTTATGAATTTTTGGTGAGAAATCTTATGTGTGTCTTTTCAGTCATGTAGATTTGAAACTCACTGTGGCTTTGTGATCACATTTCCAGGTTGATGTTATGCAAATTCTTTCACATCTGAATATTTCAAACAGCAATTACAGATGTCACTCAAATTGTTTTAATCTGTGTCTTTTCTCTCACTACTATTGCAGTGGCGATGGGAAGTATATTAAAAGAGAACATTTCTATTAATCTTTAGCACTTTCTAGTAACTGGCAATTGCATACATATTGTCTCTATGTGCTCTAAGGAAGCTACAGTGCATTTTTAGGAAAGCAGCAAACTTACACCTTAACATTGACCTAAATCAAGAGATTACAAAATGGATATAAGCTATTTTTGCAATTATTACGTATATTTTTAAGTCAAGAGCAATACATGCATGCATACATTCATAAGTATCCCACCTTTGATCGTGCACTGTGTGGTGTTGAAGAGTACACAGAACCACATATTCTGCCATTTAGTGTCAGGATTTCAAAATGATTGATAAAGCCATGTTTTCTTGCCTATAAAGCTAAATTTGTTGGGCTTTTACCCTGTGTTTGATAATTGAAATGTTATTTCTTGCACCTTTTAAACACAAACTGAAAAATTAAAAGACATAAAAAAATGTTATTTTTTTGGCTTTCATTCTTGAAACATTTTAGTGCAGAACATTGGTTTCGGTTCATTCTGTGCATTAACCTTTATACCTTATGTGTTTTTATTCAAACACAATGTATATTAATGTTATCTAAAAATAACATGCCGTTAATACTAGCTAACAAACTGGCAGATTATCTAGTATCAACTGTATATTTTCTTTAGCAGGAGATTAAATGTTTAGAATATCTGAAATATGACAACAGCTTTAACTGCCAGGGTAATGACCTTGATGCTGCTTTGGTCTTTGACTGACCACCGTCTCAGGGATGAGTCCACACTTCCCTTTAACCCCCATAGCTGATCTGTATGTCATTATCCAAAGTCAGTAATCAGTCACACATAATAACAGAAACACAACTCAGTTTGAAGAGGGAAATAACAGCTGTACCCAGTTTTAATGACCTCCCTAACTTGAAGCCTCGGAGGTTACGTCAACCCACAGAGACATGCTGACTTAGAAGACTCAAGACAAAGAAGGGGATACATCTCTGGATGGGACGCCTTGCCTTAAAGAACATCAGTGGGCATGTGTGTGCTGTAGACCCCCCTCTCTGGTAACTATCCTTGCCCCATGGTGTTTGAGAGTGGTTTTGAGTGTTTGGCAGGTTAAATTTAGCCTATTGATGTAAGCTGCATTCCATTCACAACAGACACAGAGACACACTCACAGTTTGGCTTTAGTGTCCGAGAGTGTGAAGATCAGGGAAGATCAAACTACCTACCGTAGGTTGACCCCTGAGCCTCCGTGTCTCCCCGTCAAGGATCCAGGTTGCACACAAGGGATACCATCACAGGTATGGACAAGCCTTATCAGAGTGTGTTTTGTGAATATGTGGTATATTTAAATTATATTGAATTTATGTCAATAAATTTGGCTGCATCTAACTAACATTTAAAATCACTTTCTTATGACCTTATGGAATTGCAACATTTGTCAGATCAGTTAGTCAGATATGTTTTCCATCTTTAGAATTATATTGCTTTGCTTTCTCTTTAAATTGCATGGAAATAATTTTAAAAATTTAACAAACACAATGTCAGCAGATAGGTAAAGTTGAGTTATTGAACATTTAAGATGTATATTTAGAGTCTTACCACCATTGCATCATGTTCTGCATTTGACAACAAAGCAAAACTAAAAATAAGACCACTGCAAATGCACCGCTGGACATTTATTGTGTATAGCTGAATGCACATATTTAGGACCCAATATCCACCCTTGACCTTTACACAGGCAATTTAACATTAAAGGGAGATGCCACTAACCTATTACCTCACATACTCAAAAATTGATCCAGTAACAAGGCCAGATTTAAGAACTACACGTGTGTTAACTATGCAATTACAATGGGGCTTTGGGATTATGCAATACATGTAATCTGTTAAATGTAACTCTCTCTATCTCTACAGAGATTATTTTATGAAAAACACTGACATGGCAGATTTATTTGATAGGACACCTTACATATCATCTTGAAATTCCAATAGGTGCTCACAACAATTGTGAGAAAGACTTTATAGACTGAAAAAACAATGTATGTTGTACTAGTATATTATGTAACAGAAAAGAACAGGGCAATTAGTCTGTCATTATAACAATATTCTCTCTCTCATTCTGTCCTTCTGTCTGTTTCATATTGACAATAATACAACAGATTCAGCGTTCTTTGACACTTATGTGGGCACAAATGGGCAAGCACTGATGTTCTATGGGGTCAAAGTATTAGAAATAAAACTCCTCCTTTATGACTTGGGCAGAACAACTACATCCTGTGTCCTGTATGTGTTTCCAGTACTTCTGCGTTCTGCCAACCTTGCCAAAGCCACAATGTCACAATTCTGTACAATGCCAGCTGGAGAGAGGAAGAAGCGTGCAGCAGCTATTTGCCAAGAGGTCCATGGTACCAATGGTATGATGTTAGAGTTGAGGCTCAGCGGACAAACACACTGTTGCAAGAGAATAACTATTCTGATCTGGGTTCAAAATGTCAGGGCTACAATCCAGCACTTGCCATAAATAAGCTAATGGGATGATTTAATACCTATGGTGGCTAATCCTTTGCCGTTGTCCTTTTCGAACATCTATTTCTGGAGAGGGGAGGGAAGTTGTAAGGGCCAACTGTGTAGCTGTTTGGATAACGTGAAGGTCTGTGACAGCTGGGGTACATTCTGTCTGCAGTGGTGGATGAGGAAGCATCATGCACATCCAAAACTAATTCTCAAGTACAATGATAACTCATTTTCCATGACAGGGCTTGTAATATGTAATTTTTTGACACCTTTGATGTCGTTTGTGGAACCTCCCTTAAACCTAATCACTTGACAAAATTATATCAGGGGACATTTATGTGCGTATATTTATATTCGGTATCCAGAACTTTCCAGTTCTGTAACCAGGGCTGGATTAATCCACTGCGGGGGTGGGGGACGCTGGAAAAAACAAACTGTCTGCCACTTTGCCCAAGTTAATTTGTGATTATTTGATTATATGCAATTTATTTCAGAATATGACGATGTAAACATAATATCAACTGATGCATTAAATGTATTCAAATGAGATTTTGTGACACAGATTAATTAAATTACCATGACTTTGTGACCCCCAAGGCAGGTTGGCAACTCAATAACATTTAGTATTTTGCTTGGTTATCCTTTTTAGAAAATGTGCCTCAACTGAATGATAAATGTTAACATAAGTACTGGTTTCAGAACGTTGAAATATATTTAGCTCACCATTATGTAATTTGCTGAAATTAATACTAACATGTGTCTACTAAAGCCGCATCGTATACTCTATATCTTTATTTTTCTCCACTTTGTTGCCTGACAGGTGACGTAATGGATCTCGGAAAGAAGCTCAGCACTCCTAAAGACATTATGTTGGAGGAGTTATCGTTGCTTTCCAACAGAGGGTCCCGGCTTTTCAAAATGCGCCAGAGGAGATCTGAAAAATATACATTTGAAAGTATCCAAAATGAGGCAAACGCACAGCTAAATGTAAGTCAACTTGTATGTATCAATCAATTACTTCATATGTTTGCATATAGTTGAGTTATAGTGTTTCAATGTCATCCTCTTCCACAATATTGAATTGTACTATCTAGAGTTATGGCATTAACGCTGTGTACATGAAATTTTGTTAAACGGTTTGCCTATTATTCATCAAGCTAATTTATCAGGAAATGTGCTCTTGAAAAAAAGTGGTACAACACATGGATGATAACAGAGACATGTGCCTCATGCCTTTTGCATCCTCCAGCCAAATCTTCTGAGTGGCTTCTCAGGCACTTTGCTGAGGAGCTGCTCCCTTCTTTATCAGTGCCTGTTGATGTGTTTCTGTGTGTGTGTGTGCCTGAGTGCAAGACAAGGCCAGCTATTGATGTGCCATCTTTACTTTTTGTCGCTCAGTTGATAACCAAAACAATACCAATACATGTACTGGACTTTATTCTGTTTTGCAGAATGATATTTTAACTGGGAACACACACACTGTGGAAATTAAAGTAGATGCACCAACCAATGGAAATACTGCTAATCCAGGAAGCACTGTTTCAGGTAATTATGCTGTTCAATTAGTGAATTTAAATCCTAATGAAGCATTAGGGTTTGCAACGTTACTCAGCATTAAAAGATCAATCATAATCATAAGTCACTGTAAATGTGCTAACATTAGCACTGTGAAGATTTGGTCATTGAAAAGCATGTCTACATCTACCATTTCTTCCACTGTTAAACTGTAAAAGCCGTTGTGCTTCACAGTCTAATAACAGCAGCTGATTATGTAATGCTGTCATAATAATGACAACTGGTCTCATAACAGCTGTTCTTGTTCTTATGGCAACTAATTTGAGTTGCTTGGCATCATGTATGTAACTAAGAGTAATTATACAACCTGAGCAGCTTTAAATGCTTTATTTTATTTTATTTTATCTTATTTCAATAGACAGCAGAGCCCTGTGCTCATTCTAAAGTGCTCCAGTAGGGTGTCATCCCATGTTGACATGTTATATGATGAGTGCATACTTCAACTATGTGCTATTTTAAGGCCTCAGATCACAGTGATGGACAACTCAGTCTGCCTGTGTAAGTGATAAGCGCAGTCTCTAGTCATAATCCTATCCACTCAAGAAAAATTTAGCCTCCATTAAAAAAAAGTCCTAAAAAGCATTCAGCGTTAACCTGTAAATGCAAACCAAACTGTCAGATCATGCTGCTGCAATGTTGGTTCAATTCTCCACAGTATGATCTCATGCAAATGATTTTTCTTCCGGTGTGCCTCTTTGTTTTCTTTTGCTCCTTGACAGACACGACTGCAGAGAAGTTAAATGTCACAGCTATGCACAAGTCCTACCACTCCCCGTGGGAGCAGGCGATCCTCAATGATCCCGACCTTGCTGAAACTCTCAAACTTTCAATGCCAGCGCCAGACCCACGACCAGAGCTGCCTGGGTACAAATGCTTCAACCGGTGAGACCACTATGACAACATTTTGGTAAATTAGTACAGAGTACAACAAAGAGTACCGTTCAAACTTTATGTCAATTACAGGGTTGCCACTCCATTTGGTGGCTTTGACAAATCTCCCAGAGGAATCACATTCAAGCTTCCTGAGGTGGACCTGAACCCGCCCAGTTATTCAGAGCTGCAGGAGCCAGGGATGAAGAGGCCCACCTTCAATAGGACAGCCCAGGGATGGATATCTGAGGGCACCCATCTTATCCTACCCACTGTTACCCTGGAGCCAATCAAAGTCCCAGAGTCTGATGACCTGTAGATGCTCTTACTGTATGTAATCTGGCAACACGGTGTTGACTGTAGTGTTTTGGCCCTGCCTGCGATCACAGCAAAACAGTCACTTATTAGCACAGTCACAATCCCCTACCATTATTTTCGATTTCTCCCACACAAAATGTGTCATGCATTTGTTGACTAGTGTGTTTGGTGTAAACTGTATTCAAAGAAAATGATGTAAATAGCAAAAACAATGTGCTATAAACAACCCAAGAAGAGTTTCCAGTGATACTGAAAAGCAAAACTGTAAATTTTATAAATGTTCAAATGAATTGATGAATATGTAATGTAAATAAAGAATGCAATTTATTTATTGATGGCACACAACTGAAACGAAAGCAAGTTCTACTTGGTTATTATTGGTAAGCAGTATTTCAATTATATCTACTGTAAAGAATTATGTTACAGAAAAATACACAAATAAACTGGTGACATTCATTGCTATTTATTTATTATCACATTTAAAGGTCTGATTTAAATAAAAACATCATAGAGTAAGAAGTGCTGAATATACAAATAAAAAATAATTAAACTATGAATTAATTTAAAATTCAACACTAAAAACAGCTTCAAATGAATTAAAACATTAATACACCTGTAACAAGAAAATGACAGTGAGAGCCCTGTTTTCTGACCAGGTTCTGCATCCTTCATAGAGGATTAATTGTTGACTGTTGAAACAAAGAAACATCTTGGCGTGGATAAGACAAATGCCTTTGGTGTGGTAGAACAAGGTTCAATTCCCACTGTGACACATCCACCAATGTGTCCCTGAGCAAGACACTTAACCCCTAGTTGCTCCAGAGACCTCTGACATACATAGCAAGTGTAATTCTTTTTGGATAAATGTAGGTCACAGCAACCTGGGAGGAACCTGGACTTTGACCTGTGATGACATGGAACTGGCTCTTAATCAAAAACAAAGCACATTCATGGACTCTTTGACTTTATATACAAATATATTTCATAACTGTACAAGCAATAACCCCCACCGCCCCACATGAGCCAAACAAAATGGAAATAATCATGCCTGCCTTGCAATTACACTGAAGAGAAAATGTAAATGTTTGTCCTGGATTGTTTCACAGAGGGACTAAAAACCTACAACCTTACAGTATCACAATCTGCAGTAGTAATACTGTGTGAGTGCAAAATACACTGACTGTCTGTAACCGATATTTTGTATTTTTTTGTATAGTTTATTCCCTTCTTATACACACATACAATATACATACTGTATATTGCATGTTTAATAACTAACGTGATGCACATTGTGTTTATGCTTTGGGATGTAACTGCTCTGGATGAGGGAACAATTTACAAACTCTTGCCTTTCAGACAGCTGGAGAACAGAGAGGGGAAGATAAAGGCTTTGAGTTAGGGAGGTCTGGCATGATTGAACTCAATGCCAGTGGGAACTCATGAGAAAACTTAATAAATGACAATCATTTCTCCAAAACCTCAGTAATCCAAAGAGTATGCATGCTGTTCACAGAGAATGATGTTTCAATTTCATGGCGGAGTATCTGTATAAAGGACAGGATCTGACACTGACTTCAACATGTAAATCCTGTTTTATACAGAGTGTGTACAGTAAGACGGGGCTAGTCTTTCTGTGACAAGCCTAAAAATGTGACAATAATAGAACTAACTGAACTAAAACTTTTGTATAAACTCTAACTGCCCTTATAGCCACTGATGTTGGCGGTAACGCCTGGATATTTATAGTTGCTGGGAGTCTATCAAAGTCCCTTTCTCAGAAAGACACTGGGGGGAAAAAAGAAAGAACAAAACAGATACAAAAAAATGACTAAAAATAACCTAAAGAGCGGTTGAGTTTGACAGCTCATCTGAACAGAGCTCAACTACGCAACATTCAGAAGGAGAAATGTGAAGCCTTATGTTTTTCAGGCTTTTTTAAAAATAAATAATACCAAAAATTTTTCATGTGTCTCAAGGGAGGTTTTTGTGCTATTGCTGGAGCCGAGATGGCATCAGAGAAATGCAATACTGTATTTATACACACATGTCCATCCCACAGAATGCACATGGTCCATAGGGTCCATTCCATATTAGCTAAGTGCGCTGAATATAGAATGTGTATGAAAATAATGGTATGGCCTTATTTGAATTTCCTGCAGTTAACAGTGAATCAGCAAAATGTTTTGCTCTATAAGAAGAGTTGTCTGTTTAATATTCACAAACAGATTTCATTCTTGGTTCTCAACATCAGTGAAGACTTCTCAGTTTATGAGGAGTGAATTTTGTACTATTTTACACAGGCTGCCAGCATGCTGTAGACACCGACCCATAGACCCATACACAAACTCACAGTCTTGTTTCCATCACTTCAGACATACTATATTCATGTCCTGGACCTTAACCCTAACCCTAACCATTACTCGCCGCAGGCTAACCTTAAACCAAGTCTAAAATGTCATAGCATGTGCCTAAAAGGAAGGAAAATTCCCACAATGTGACTGTGTTTAAGAGAATTTTGTCCCCACAGCATAAACATGCCCACACATATTGTGTACTGTAAATACTCTAATAGGATCCACTGGACACACTGTATTTGTTAGGTTCCTTGCGTAGTCAAATCCCTAATTCTTATCATGTATTTGTAAAATAAATCAGAAATTCTAACTCAGATTTATTGTTATGTTGCTGTTTCATGACGCTATGAACCTAAACCTCACAACAACACTTTGTTCTATTTTGGACAGATCCACTAAAAACTTATGTGGGAGAAAAAAAATACTGCAAGAGAGACACACCATTCGCTGAGTGTCATTTTTGCTGACTCTGGCTTGTGCGCCCCATCAGCCTCTTTTAGTCGTCCTGTCTCCACTTAAAACCTGCTCAGCTCTGCAGGCTTTTCCCCTTCCAGGCCCTCCATCTGCCACCATTTTTTGTGATTCCTTGTCCTGCTTATTGCAGCACAAGCGTCACAGAGATAGAAATAATAGAGTTACAATACTGTTAGTGCTATTTGATTAAACATGAATGCTTAATACTTTGTGTTGTTTTCACCAGCTTAACAAATGATAAGAAAGAGGATGAAAGCATGGCGACTTTTCTTGTCAAGTGTGGTTTGTTGTGGCTATTGTGGCATATTTACCAGATCCGTACTATTTCACTTGGACTCAGAATTTTAAACTGTGTTCTGTTCTTTGTTTGACATTTAAGTGAGAACTTATATACACACACACACACACAGAAAACAGGCAGGGTTTAGTCCCCACAGTGCTGCATGATTATGAAACCAGTGCAGTCATGTGATGTCTTCTCGCATCAGCATCATGACAAGTTGGAAGTCTGACCTTCCTCCAGCACACAGTTTGCCATGCAGGGATTGAAGATTGCAGTACAGCAGCAGTGCACTTGAGGCTACACTAGGGGCGGAGTTTGACCTCTCAAGTCTCAAAACATCACTAATCCGCGTCGGACATTCTGGCACAGGCCATCGCTGGCCCCGTTTGTGCAGAAAAGGAACACATTTTCACCGAAATAACACTGTCCCGAGCGGGTCTGTGCGGCAACAAACCGAGGCTCGGGCTGCCGTCTTTGTGCGTGTCGGAGGTATTGGGAATGCTGCACTATGGCAGATAGTGCGTTACATGCGTCTGGACATATCTGCAGACATTTCTAGGCAGTTGTTATTTGCGGGATTCTGGCGAGAAGTCTTGGGATTTGCGCGTGGACAGCTGGACCGCCCTGCGCCTTTATTGGATGCGAGCAGTCAAGTATCCGCTTCCCTTTAAGGTGAGTCGGTAGAGCACTTGTTTTGTCAGTGCCTGAATACAAGTTGCGATATATTTACATGCTACAGTTGCTGACCGGTCGCTCTTTCCATGTCCAGTTTACCGTGAGGCTGGTGCAACACCGGCAGCATGTCTTCTGTTGTGGAAGCGGCTACTCAAAGCTTATCGGGGGGGTTAAACGCAAGGAAAGCGCAGGATAGTCATTAAATTCTGCTCACTGAAGGATTTATGTCCTCTTCATGAACCTCTACTGCAAAGATGGGGGCTCATGTCAGATTGTATAGGCCTATAGGCTACAGGCATCACATGGTGTCAAAGAGGTTGGTGCAAAAACACATGCGGGCACTGACAACAAATGTAGGCTTCTGTGTTTAAATTTGTTGGTTTAGAGGTGAGCCTCTTGTTCACATTTGTATTAAACATTGTAGCTTACAGTTTAATATCATTGAGTTTTGTGAATAAGACAAGCTCCTGTTTACTTTGATTATGAGCCCCTTAATGCAGCTATCTATGATGATGAAGAAAATTATGTTTTCCAGAGTAAAACCAAACTACACGCTATCCTTGCACCATCTGAGGTTTTATTAGAAAATAGTAATGATATAAAAGAGTATGATGTCTTAGAATCTATTGTAATTTTGCCCATTTTTATTATTATTCTGTTATTCTTCCTCTGTATTTTTAATTACTTTTCCTGCTAACTGTACATCAGTGATGAGGCGATGGTAGGGTCCAGTACAAATAAAAATAAAGGTATCTGAACATGAGTTTAATTATTATTTTCAGACCAGTTGTCTTTTCTCTATAAGCAGGTGTAAAGTGTGTTAAAGTATTCAAAACAGTTAAAATGTTGTTGTGTTCTTGCATCAGCTGGTGTGCAGATCATAGAGGTGGCACACATCCCAAAGTTGAGTATTAACAGTATTTAAGATAATGAACTTAAGTGAATTTTAATTTCTACTTTAGTGTTTGTCTGCTATAATAAGGAGTTCATTTCAGAAGCTCTTAATTTAAAGCGGGCACCCTTTGAACTGGACTTGTGTTTGTATGCCTTTCTGTTTATGGTAAAGTAGGAAATGGTTACTGCACTACTTTTTAAGCATTAGTTGACTATTCTGCCTTCTTCTTGTATCAGTACATTTATGGCTTACTCATTCCTTTCCATCTGTCCTCAGATATTGTCCAGTTGCCATTCAATGTCCAGTAGCACATGGCTGAGGCTGCTCTGTGGCTGATCCTGACAATGCTTTCAACTAACCGCTCCGGAGGTGCGTGGGGATGAAATGGATGGAGCCCATGGCCAGACCAACGCACCAGCTCCCACCTCACAGCATGTCCAGCCGCAGCAAGTCTCCCCCCAACTCTGGAGAAGGTAGATGACGTGATTCATCTGGCGTCCAAACAAATCAGTCATTTGGATTAGTGATGTAATGATAACAGTGTCCAAGATGAACAGAATTTTCATCCAGCATTGCATATTATGCCGCCATAATGCCATGCAATAATAATCACATTTTCAATCATTAGTATACAACTGTAGACTTTAAATGAAAATGAACTGAAACTTACACGATTTAATACCTTTGAATATTCAGCATATTTTGAGTAATAAAATTTATTTGAAGATACATTTTTTGATACTTTTTAGATCACTGGAGATTTTAATTAAACATAGTTTACTTGGGACTATAAAACAACCAGAACCTATAATATAACATAACATACAGTAATATAATGTTTTAACTTTGAAAGACGTAAAGACACAGACAAGGACCATCTTAGTGAAACACCACAAAGAATGTGTCAAAGGCAGATTTTTTTTTTATCAGTTGCAGGCTCTAACTCCATGTCATGGGTGAAGATGTTCAAAAAACCCAGAGGAGGCCTGAAGAAATCCTACCAGCCTGGGAGCATGCTGTCTCTCGCGCTCACCAAAGGCCTGCTGAATGAACCCGGGCAAAATAGCTGCTTCCTAAACAGCGCCGTTCAGGTGAGAAACATTTCCTACCAGTTAAAATAACTGGGGCATAAAAATTATTAAGTTACTTCACTCCATTGTAACAATTACAAAACTCTCTCAGTGCTTAATCAACCAAACAGAAATCCATTCTCCTTGTGGCATTTCCACACTCTTGTCATGTGAACTTATGTTTAAAACACTACACTGTAACACTGCGTAAAGCAAATTTTGACCGCTACAGAGCAGAAGTAGACCCCAGCAAGCTGTAATGTCTACTGCAACCTATTTCGTTCTTTTGGCGAATATTTTAGGAAACATTATCCTAACATTACTTAGAGTCAGTAGAAACAGTCATGTGAGTAGAATCCGTTTTTGCCACCTGCCAACATTTGCATTTTTAAAATAATTTTGTCTGTAAACACCTGAATAAAAAATCTGTCTCTAGCTGGTCAGCTCAAAAACAAAAATTTGTTGACACAGTTTCAATGATGTGTGTGAACAGTACAGTTTTTTTTATGTGTGGGTTAGTGAGAGATGCTGGGACACAGCCACATGGACCAGCAAACCTAAATAATGAGCTGAAAATGACTAAAAGCTGTGAAGAGATGCAGAGTTGAGTGTTAATTTTTAGTGTGTATGGTAGTACTAGCAATAAAGGCATTTGAATGAATGGCTATATCAAAACTATTGTTTATAAGATATTTCTCTCCAGTTTGAGTTTCTGAAGTCCTTGAATTTAAAATTGGATTCAGTTTGGTTCAATATTTTGATAAGTGTGCTGTTCTTAAACCTTCGCAGGTGCTTTGGCAGCTGGACATTTTCAGGAGAAGTTTAAGGCAGCTCCCAGGTCACTTCTGTCTCGGTGATGCCTGCATTTTCTGTGCTTTAAAGGTTTGTATGTTTCTGCTCTTTGAGCTAAACCTGCCATTATTTGTAGTATTGCTGAATATTTATAATTTCACAAGTCATTTCTCTATGATGCTGCTGATAATAAAAAATCACATACATTTTGGTGCTACAGTAGCTGTCTACTGAAAGTAGAAATTGGTCATGAATTGTAATTTGGTGAAGGAACATCACCGCTATTTTCAGGATAGTAACTAATCATTGTCTTTCTTTCTCAGAGTATATTCAGCCAGTTTCAGCAGAGTAGGGAGCGTGTGCTCCCCTCCGACAGCCTGCGTAACGCCCTGGCTGAAACCTTTAAGGATGAGCAACGCTTCCAACTTGGCTTGATGGATGATGCTGCTGAGTGCTTTGTACGTTGACACAGTTTGCCTTTGATCAAAGTAATATTCAGAGGAAGACCTTTCCACAGTAACTGTGTATTAAATAATGTTATGGTGCTTCCTCCTCGGAGACACTGAAGGTAAAAAGATGCAGAGGCCTCTGACAAAATGCCTTGGCTCTGTGTAATCACCAGTTTTGGATGTAGTTGATTAGGTCGGCTTTCTGGCTGAGTTTTGTGCACTTATCTGTGTAGTCTAAAATTCCCTTATTTGGATAGTTATTAATGCTGTGTATATTTAACTCATGGGGAAAAAAGATGGAGACCTCAGTTAAGTCTGACTTCACATCACAAGCTCAGAAATCTTTAAAAAGGGATACCATTTTATATTCTACAACCTTTTACAACCAAAGTCCAAAACTAATATTGTTAGATGTTTGAATGCAAGTGTTGTTCAGTGACAGCATTACTGTTATAGAATTACACAAAGATGTAGATATTTTAAGTGTTTCACATACATGTTTGAGTGGGTATGACAGATTAATCCACTGTTTTTAATGTTTAGACTGATAGAATCTTTAAAAAGTTGTGGTTCCAGCTGTGCAGCATGTGTGTTTGCATGTATTCAATGTTGCCACTCTGACAGTCTTCTATTTATGTCATATATATTAGGAGAACATCCTGGAGCGAATTCATTTACACATAGTTTCAGACACTGCGACTGATGCTTGTTCATCCAAATCCTGCATCACGCATCAGAAGTTTGCAATGATGCTTTATGAGCAGGTAACTACGTTCTTTTCAATACAGCTGAAAATCAGTGCAGTACTGTACTATCATGTGTGTTAATGAGAGGTTCATGGGGACACTAATAAGATGTAATTTTTTCATATTAGAAAGAATAATTACTGTTGCAATAAGCCTCCTAACTAAATTCTAGAGTTGTTAGCTGGTCACAGGAATACACACGTCATTTACTAATAAAATGTAATCTGTAAAATAATGTGCAACTTTTCTTTTGCAGTTTGTTTGTCGCTGCTGTGGTGCATCTTCAGACCCACACCCATTCACAGAATTTGTACATTATGTCTCAACCACTGCTTTATGGTGAGTACTTGATTTACTTTGATTTTAATAGAAAATGATTCCCCTGACAGCCACAGCTTGAGTCTCTTAATTAATGTTGGAGTGTTTTTCAATGTTATTGTTGTGCTACACACAATATGAACATTATCCTAAACTTGGCTTTGACAAGGGTAACATATCTTTTTCTCTGATCAATAGAGTAGCACTTTTTACATTTTATTGTATTACTTTGAGCTGCACGTAACACCAAAACACCCAGCTTTGATTACCATCATTATATACCCTTTAAATTCCCCAAAGGCTGCTAATGCCAAATTGTAGTTTTATCACATTTTTTTCATAAATGCATGTTCAAATATGAAGCTAGTTTTCTCTTTTCTGTCAATGCCTGCATGCTCGCTGTAAAAGCAAGTAGTAAAGAAATGAGAAAAATCTGCACATTGGAAAAAGTAATTGTGTGTTTGGATTCGCTGGTATTAAAGGTCATTGTGAGGAGTGTTGACAGAAACGAACACCTTTATTAATGTTTAATGTATTCTTCCTTTTATACAGCTGTCAAACTAATTCAGTTGAATCTTAAAGATATCGTAAAATATAAAATTTACTCTATTCCTAATGTGAAAAAAAGATTACTAAATAGGTTTTCTAACCGCTAACTATGACATCAATAATCAATAAATATATAAACTAAACTATTATATATAAACTAAAATATTTGATTGCATTCAACTGTATATGTGTACCTAATAAAGTGGTCAGGTGGTGTATATCCCAATTTAGACTAGAACACAGTTTCTGTCTGTTACGGCGTGTTGTACTTTAAATACACAAAGGTTGTGGTGATGGAATTTGTCCAATGAGAGAAAAATCTAATATTGGGTACTTCAAAAATCCAAGCATCTACTATCAACTATCTGTTTTGATGCACAGCCAACAGGTTGATCGCATGTTGGGGAAGAACGAGCGGCTCAGGTCAGACATGTTTGGAGAATTGCTGCAGGCAGCAAACAACACAGGTGACCTCCGAAGCTGCCCGGTATGTGATTGATTTATTGTCAGTGTTCATCTGAATATGATGTTTTTCATTACAAGTTAGATATCTTTACAAAGCCCCCCCCGCTGTTCTGTCAAAACATCTGTCTGAATTCAACCATTAGTAAATTCTGATTCTTCACAGGCAGCTATTAATGACTCATTTAGCCATCCAGCTGAACAGTTACCATGTTACTGTAAAATGGACACAAAAATTATTCGTGCAGCAATGCAGAGTACACTCTGTGCTTTGTGCTGTGACACTGAAGCGGCCGGAAGGAGACGGTGCCAGACTAGTGTTAGGATATAAATAGCAGTAAGGGCATATCCACTGTTTTTCTCTCATCTGTATTTGCTACCACTGTCTTGCTCTTCAGTGTGCATCAGTGTGGTGAAGCTGAGTGCTCTGTTCCCTTAACTCATTATTCTCTTAGAAACTGCGAGCTCCAGTTTTGACTTAATGAGACTGATGTGCAGATAATAGGGGCTGTCTGGCACTGTTCCATCTTTGCAGTCGTCCTTATTATGACATTTTGAAGTGATTAGACACAAGAGTTTTATTTCCGTTTTGTCTAGGTGTGTGTGCAAAAGAGAGAGAGACAGAGTGAGACAGCGAGGCAGAGATAAAGCCACAACTTACTACTCTGACATTTGGGGAAATTTTCTCATTTATTTTTTACAGAGACTTAAAAGAAAAGATTGTATCTCAGTGTGTTCAGCAGTGAGACTGGTGTTTAGCCTACATTAGCACAAGTACTGGAGGCAGGGGAACAGTTAGCCACTTCCAACAGTGAATAACAAAATACACCTTCCAGCAACACCATAACCATGTTATTTACAAACTAGCATCTTATTATGTTTTATAAGCTGCACATTTTAGATCTTTATCTTATGCCTGGTTCACTGGTTTCAGTCTTGATTTTATTCCTGTATTCCTTTGTTTTTATTGCTTGAGTTACAAAAGTTGCCAGGTTTAACTGAATGAATTTCTATAACAGAAATAGGACTAGACATGCTGAAGTTAGCAGCTAATTCAAATGTCTCATTTTCGATTATTCCACATCTTAAATACAGATATACAATCTGGGCAGGGTGGAGGGAACAGAGGCTGAAGTCAGGGGCCAGTTTGGGATGGTTCCAGTCAGAATGCTTTCTATTGCTTCTTTGTAAACTTCACAAGAGAGTTCTCTCCATGTCGGGGGTTACAGTCATGGGTGAACAGCGTGAACATGGAGCACACAGCCCTGGGGGGCACTAGAGTGGAGGAAGTGTGACCACCAATCCGAACTGTCTAGGGTCTGTTTGTTTCCAAAAATGTATAGACAGCCCCTTTAACAGAAACTGCTTGGAGAAAGTTCTTGTAATATCAAATTGGACATTTTATAGTACTTAATGTTTTTCTTGTACGGTGATAATATTATGAACCTTTTGTTTTTCTTCATATTTTACAGAGCGACTGTGGTCAAAGCATCAAGATCCGCCGTGTGCTCATGAACTGTCCAGAGATTGTCACTATTGGATTTGTATGGGATGCTGAGCAGTCTGATCTTACGGATGATGTCATTCGGTCACTTGGTCCACGTTTGAACCTGTGTGGGGTAACAGCTGAAGCAAACCTCACCATGTATTATCTGCATATTGCCAGTTGGGATGTTAGATTTGATTTAAAATGATATCAATCTATCTGGTGATTGAATGATTCATGGACAAAATTTCACTGATCACAGTTGTCAGCTATGTTATGACTTGTTACCACATACTAGTAATGATAAAGGTCATTGTGTTGTAATCCTTCAAAAAAGACTTAGACGGGGTATCAAAAACACTCATCGATTTTATTCTCATAGGATTTGGCATCTGGCAAAGAGCAATACGTGGAGATCAAACTTAATACTTAAAATACTCAATTTGCTCTCTTTCAGCTTTTCAACCGTGTCACTGATGAAAATGCCAAACGGAGTGAGCTACATCTGGTGGGGATGATCTGTTTTTCGAGTAAACATTACTCAGCCTTTGCCTATCACACCAAATCTTCAAAGTGGATATTTTTCGATGATGCTACTGTAAAGGAGGTTAGGAACTCTGTTAGTAATCTGCCCAGTTCAAACAGCTAGTACCTGTTGCTGTGTTTCACATGTTCTTATATCACACTTTCCTTTTACTCAGATTGGATCCAAATGGAAAGATGTTGCCTCTAAATGTGTCAGGGGACATTTTCAGCCACTTCTTTTATTTTACACGAATCCGGAGGGATCTCCAGTGTCTAATGAAGATGCACCAAGACAAACCACGATGTGTCCTCGATACAAAGCCCAAGTAAATGGTGACGTGACAGGTAAGACAAACCCCAAGTTATCAGCAGACTTCTCACAGAGATTCAAGATGTGTGGATTTTTTTATTTTTGAAAAATGAATACAGTATGCACATCATTATTTAGACATGCTTCACAAACCCTTTACTACAAACAATGTTACAAATAAATGCACATGTTCTCTTTTACTACTAGCTTTAAATATATATATATATATATATATATATTAGTGCTGGGCAACAATTAAAATTTTATAAATCACTCTCTGCCATTTGTTGAAAGCTTTGGACTGCATGCATGACATGACAACACTGAGTTTTTCTGGGAATTAATTCATTTAGTATATGACTGAATCAAGATAGGCATAATCTGTGCAGTCATGAAAAAAAATCTCTGCGAGGTTTGTTATTTTCCATAAACACGTGTACAAGTGGATTAACATGTTCATCCCATGGCTATTTGGCCGCAATTAAAATTGTATGTTTATTTATTTTATAGGCAGAGCCCTTTTTGATTAAAACTTTCTCTCAGATGCACAGTTATCTAACACTTTTGAATAAATATTACTTCTCTATCCCAACAAGAAGTAAACCTGCAGTCTCGAAACAACTGAAACCAGTAGCCTTCCAGCTGTGCATTATCATTAAGAACAATGATGAGGCCTTTACAACAGCACCAGTAACATTTATATAAACATTTTTTCACGTGAACTTTGCCACCAACCAGAAACATCTACCATAACAAAATTATAATAATGGCCAGGTCTAGATTACCCCAAGATGATCACCTAAATAATTAAAATACAGCTTCTATTTGATGTGCACCAGAAAATGAAGTTTGAGAGTCTCACTATAAAACAAATGATGGTGTCAAAAGAGTGAGGTAACATATGCAGCTAATATCCTTCTCAAAGATGCACATGCAGTTTATACTATACCTTATATTCATGTAAAAATGGAAGTACTATGTTCTTTTATCACTGTAAACATATAGCTTATATGGGTTTGCTAGCTGAATTTTCCACTAATATGTATACAGTGAGTTTTTTTCTATTAACAGAGGTTAGTTGCTAGCAAGCAGCAACCACAGAAACTAAGATTATCCTTCGTGATGTGTCAGGGAACTTGAATTAACAACTGACCATGACAGGTCATGATAGGGATGAAAATGTTGAACAATTTCAATTTGTCTAATAATTTCCATAAATCCCAATCCATTATAGCATCTGAACATTTTTTATGAAAGTATCACTAAGTCAAATTAAACATCAAACAATGTCAGTACCTGTGACTAACCATTTCCCTCCGCAAATTACAATTATGGTTTGCTTTGGGATTGCCAGAGTGCCCTTAAACCACAGGCAGAAAGATTGTCCTTCCCTGTGGGCTGGTTTGAACTTGACATGAGGATGATGCCTCTGTTGCACGCAGATTACCACCCACGCCTCCCTCCCTAATCCCTGCTCCTGTGGCCAAGCGCACTCGTGCTCCTGCTCCTGCTCCATGGCGCTCACTCCTCCCCCTAGACATTTCTGATGTTTGCCTCCATTAATTTATTTGCTTGTTTGTTTGTTTTTATGCCATGGTGGCTTGGCCGTTTTAGATTGTTTTGCTTTAGTGTGGTGCCCAGACACTGGCATGGGACCGGATTCTTGTTTTTATGAAAATAAGCGTAAGTGATTGTTTTTTGTTTTATTTTTTTAGCGTGAGATACGGCTCAGTTTTTAGAACTATTATATGTATTGTATGAATTATCTACTGTTATTTTGTCAAAGTAGTTTACATTTGGGGTTACTGAAGTACTGTGAATTTGCTCTGCAGTACACAGTATTATGTAATATCCACTCTTATAGCTACAGCTAACAAAGACAAATGACCTGCAGTGTTATACTGTACTGTACTTAGCCTGGAGCCTCAGTATAACTTCAGGCAACATGAAAATCCATAATACTACAGCTTACTCACTGCTGTTGAAACATCCAGTTGCCACACATGTTCACACAACATTATGCATTCTTTTTACCTCATGTTTCAGAGAGGCTATTTATTATACTCTTACATTATGTTTTACTCTACATCTTAACAGGGAGTAGAGTATCTTCCTGAAGTACAGTACTAATTGAATAAAACACTAATATAAAGAAGGAAACAATGCTGCAAACATGCAGATATTGGGAATTGGGCGAGCAGACGTTGGGTGAGTGCGTTGATTTAGAAGCAGCATCTTTGTTTTCTCACAGCGATCTCCTTGCAACAGAGGCACATCATAGGGTTGGCAAATGTGGCAGCAGTAGTGTAGTTTAACATTGCTAATGATTCACTGGCATCTGTTCTTTGGTAAGATTTTTTTCTTTAGCTGTACTGAAACTTGTATTGAATGACAGAGGACAAATAAAAAATTACATGACAGGCTAGCATTCATGGTCAGAGAGATGACACTGTTTCCTCAAGCTAAACACCTCCAGTGCATAACACAATGTGAATTTGTTTGAGCCCAGCACAAGACGCAGGGCTATCATGTAAGGGACTAACACCTCTGGTAAACCTCATATGTGGAAGAATAGCATGCTTTACCTGTACAATTTACTCACATAAACAGTCACACACCAACTGGTTGTTTGTGCCCCATGATGCTTTCTGCAGGTAAAGGGAATTTAGGGCCAAAGAACAATTATTTACTATTTGCTTCATTGATGTCAGCAGTCAGAAAAGGTTATAATGTTACTTGAGAGACAAAAACAAATCACAAGTTAAGAAGAAATCAAGTGCAATTTTCCACATTGTAGAGCAACCAGTCATCTGCCATTTCAATATATTTTTTCTTCAGTGAAACACCCCCTTGGCAGTCCTAGCAAATTCCAGGAGCCATTCATGGAGAATTTACAGAGGCCAAGTGAATCATCAAAAAAGGAGAGAGGGCATCGGAAAATGGATCAATCACAACACAAAGGTAGAGCATTGTGTCTGCATCATAGGCATAAGGAAACCACTGAGAATAATTAGGCAAAGCCATTGTAGGTAACTACTGTACTTCAGAGCATGTGTGAAATTATCGTTCTACAAATGATCCATGTCGACTCTCCCTAGAAATGGCACATGCGAGATCTTCGTCTCCTCCAGAGAATGGACAGGGGCCTCCTGTGGACCAAAAGTTAAAAACCTATCCACGCACTGAGAAGTCATCAAACCATTGGAGCAGAGGATCTCAGGAGCCACGCGGACAGTCTTTCGGTACACAGGGTGGTGGGCATAGCCGGAGGAACAACACCTCCCCAAGTCACTGTGATCAGGAGAGCTGCCAGGAGCAATGGGAAAGAGGTGGAAGTGATGGAAGCCGCAATAAATCTAGATCCACTTGGAGACCCATTCGGGAGGTGTTAAATGTGGACACTGTGCTGAATGAACTGGAGCAGCGCCGTCAACAGCAACACGACAGCCCGCGGCACAGTAAGCCTTCGTCCCAGGAACGAGTGCACACCGAACAAGGCCGAGACCGTGAGCGGGAATATGTACGAACCAGAGAGGATCGGAAGCAGAAGTGTTTAATGACGATTTACGAAGATGAGCAGCGGCATGAGACAGAGAGCCACAGCTCTGTAGAGTCAGAGAGCAGGGCCAACCAACAGAGGGGCAACAGACTTAAGGGTGGCCCAAAGACCCTGCTACGCAGTGATACCTGGACCATTCAAAGGACAGAGTCCGGCTATGAGAGCAGTGATAGACTTAGCAGTGGCTCTACAAATCCTGACTCACCTGGAGTTGATGGCTTCATTATTAAAGACCAGAGATCAACACCAGAGGCACACTTACAGAGGTAAGAAACAATTGTGTATGGTTACATTTTTTACAAGGACAAATGGAGGTTTCACATTCAAGAAGTGGGCATAATGCAAGTTGTTCCACAATAGAGACATTTATTTTTGGTGGCTGTAGTGGAGGAGCTGCTGTTTTAGTTGTTTTTTTTTTACTGTCAATAAAGATAACAAACATCTGTAGGAGAGAATTTTATTAAACATGGCATGTTCACAAAATTGTGTACTTAGATCGTCTTTTTAAAGTAGGTTAGACAGGGTAACATGTTATTACAAATTTATTCCTGAGTCTGTGAGGGCATATATAAAAGTATCTATGGTATAAGTTTCCTTTAAATTCACATAAAAGGAAATATCCAAGGATATAGTAATCATCAATTGATGATTAATGTCAGAGGTGTTATTGGTAATTAAGTTGCGATTCATAAGTAGTTACTTAATTAGCAGCTGTAAACCCTCGGTAATGTTCTTCACTAATCTGCATTCATCTGGTGAAAATGCACTTAAGGGTACCAGGTAACCAGGTTATTTTAGGGTTCCCATCTTATTATAAACATTCTTGTCGTATCCTCTTAAAGTGCACATGGGGCACAATTAAAGTCTAAATTAAAGTTCATGGAAACATGATTGATTGATTGAATATGATGGAATAATTCTAGTATTTTTATTTTTAGTCAGCTGCACCAAAAAGGAGGCGATGCCAAGTCAAGTATAACATCCTCCCCTTCACACAATGGTAGGTTCAAAGATTTTCTTCCTTAGGTTTTCCTGGAACAGTATATATTTTCGCTTGTAATAAATATGTGGAATAACCACAACCTGTTGGGTGGCTAGTTGTAACCTGCTATAATAAGTTTAGTAAATGTAGGGTTTAAATTATAGCTACTGTGACACAGTGTATGTAATAATCAAGTCCACTTTAAAAACATATAGCCAGTGTCTTGAAACAATAGATGAGATAGAAAGAGACACCGCCCACCAAATTAACATGATGTGAAAATGAAAGCATGATGGAAAAAAAATAAGACTTACAGTGGATCAGATTTGTAAATACAAGATATATACACTGTGGTGTTGTACCAGTTCAGTCCAAAATGTGTTGAGTATTTATGCACACGGTACATAATAGTAAGAAAGATTATTGCTTCTTAGATTTATGTAAGTAGGTACCAGCTACAAGAGAGCAGATATTTCCAAAGGAGGAGTTTTCTTTCTTTTTCTTTATTTCTGTTAGTATAACAGATTAGTTAAAAGTGTGAGCGGTCTCTGATACTGATAATGTGAGAGTAATTGAAGATTGATTAATGTCTGGGTTGATTTCTGAGCATGGACTAGCTTCTTTAACCTCCTCACCCTGTCGGCCCTGCACAGGCATTAATCTGACGATAATCCCACTAAGCTCATTCAGATAGCACAGCTGGACATGGCTGCTGGCATTGTCATAAATATATTCTGTTTCATGCTGTACTTTGAGTGTTCCACACTCTATGCTTTATCGAGGCAATGTGCACCCACAGCCAGTGTTTCTAACCAACAGCCAAAGCTTTTATCCTTGCGTGGACCTCTCCAGGGCAACAGCAAAAGAAAAAAATGACACATCTATTTTTAAAGGAAAGGAATTCAGCACCATGCTGCCTCTCGCTGAGTGTGCTTCATCCAGCTGTGAGAAAGTCTAGTGAGATTAACACTCTGCTGCTGCTGCCACCTTGTGTCCTGAAAGGATATCAGTTTCATAGGCAGACGTGTAGATGATTTTGTCTCTGCTTGGTCTCTACTTTTAATTTATTAATTTTACTCATACTTTTCCCTTCATTGTGATAATCTGCGTTTGTGTTAGGGGTAAATTAAAACAGTGTTTGAGCCCTGATATTAATCTCTGAATTCGGAGAAAAATACATCTGAATTATGAGATTAAAGTTTCAAATCTGGGATTTAGCAGAATTCTGACTTTATTCTCAGCATTTTGAATTAAATCTCAAAATTCGGAGAAAACATTAATCTCAGCACTCATATTTTTTTTCAAGGCTCTGATCATCTGCCCCGTAGTGGGTTTTTTAATGCTGAATGTCAATTGTATTCTTGAGAATTTTATTTCTGACATAGTTTAGAACATTTCTATGTTCTAATTATGTTGTGATACATTTTCCTGTCCACTCTATAGAGCAGAAAGGTCAGAAAAAAAAACTTTTGCACTAAATACAGTATGTAAATAGTTACTTGCCACAATAGAGCCACCCTTTCAAAAGAAAGACTAGCTAAACAGCTATATTTATATTATATAAATTTTTTATTGTCTATTGTCCCATTTTCATCACTATGTTTTGATCACCTTTGTTTTATATTTTATAGGTAAAAACCAACCCAAACCTCAGGGAAAGAACCATGACCAAGTTTCACATTCACATCTAAAGTGCAGTCCAAGTTCGAGGTAGTGCCCATGATTATAAATTATATACTGTATAACGTATTTAACTAATATGTACATGTAAGGTCTCATAAATTAAATTTCCATTATATTTAAATATCATTATGATTTCCATTATTCTCCAACACTTATCTCTTGTAGACGGAAATCAAAGTACACTTCTAGTACCTCCAGAAAAGCAGTGTCTTCAGAGAGGGACTCCACTGGTTCAGATAACAGGCAGACTGAGCAGCAGGAGCTGACAAACTGTAGAGGGCACACTGGAGAAAGTACAGTCCTGAGGCACATTACAAAAACCAGCAGCTCCGAATGGAACAGCTCCGATGATCTCGCTCTCTCTGAGACCGAGGACAGAGGAAGTGCTTACCGCTCCAGCAACAGCGAGGCTGTCACCTCTGAATCCCAGTGTCCTCACATAACCCTGCAATACCACCCTCTCAGCAGTGTGTCTGCAGAACCTCTCCAGCTGAACAATCAGCGTCAGCTCGGCACGACAGGGTCACCTCACCTTCGACCGACCCAGCGGATCTCTCTTCACCAGGGTGAAACAAGCCACGCAGTGTTTCGTCCGAGGATGCTTCAAGAACCCTTTCCATCAAGTCCTCGTCTATCATCCACATCCTACGTCAGTCCTCACAGGAAACCTGACATATCAGGCCTCAGAACCTTCTCAGATGCAAGCTCCAAGTCGGGCTCTGACCCAGAGAGGAGTACACCATCATCATGTGAAAGTGAGGAAAGACTAACTGGATGTAGAGTGGAACAGGCAGTGCCAGCTCAAGAGGTTTCTCTGACAACATACTTCTCTGTGGATAACTGTATGACGGAAACATACCGTCTCAAGTACCACAACCAGAGGCCTCTTGTCCTCTCTGCCACAGTGCCACGGACAGTGGTTGTGACTGAGCGCAGAGATACCAGCCACACACTCCCCACTGACACATACTCACAAGATGTGCCAAAAGCCAGACCTGAAACAAGTAAGCCGATCTGAAAGCGCTTGCAAACCTGAATGCAGGGCTACCCATTATGACAATATACTCTGTATTGTGCAACAATATAATGAAGTACCTTGATTTGTCAGGTATTGAATGTTCTGCTAAAAATCTAAAAAGACATCTCATTGTTTTTAATTCCCTTAACAGTTTCTCAATTTACTATTTCACCATATAAATAATATATAAATATCACAATATAAAATTACATATTGGACAAGACAAAATGATAGGATTCAGTTGGTTTTTTTTTTTGTTGTGTAAATGTTCACACAGGGTGACTCATAAAACATAGTTTAAACAAGATTTTTGTTTTGTTTCTTTACAGGCCATAATAGCAATAAACCCACTGCAAAATGGAACCCAGTGACAGCCAAAGGACTGGATGAACGTGGTTTTTTATGAGTGTTACTCGGTAAGGTTTGTTTACATGGACAGTGGTCAGTAAGAGTACTTACTGGATTCCAAAGAGTTTATAGAATGGAAATGTGTTTTCGAAGCCCAACATCTTATGCAAGCTTGTCACATAGGTAAAACCTATTTCTAAATGCTGTTGCATACCGTTTGATGGATCATCAACAATCGCGTATACTGTAACGTCTTCCATTGTCCCGCAGAATTGCTGCAAGATTTTGTTTTAACCTAAATCAGGACTTGCACAAAGGATTTTTGAGTCTTTATTATTATTATTTGTATCACCTTTTTAATTTGTGAAGTGAAGAAATGAAGGTACAGCAATATATTGCAAGTAAGGCATGAGAGATTAATATGAGCCACTGTTTGATTGATTATACTGTGGTCTGTACAGTAATTATACAAAGATGAAAGAAGAAAGTGTGGTGAGAAATCGCAGTATGCTGACATGAAGATATGTTAAAGATGCTTTATCAGAATATGATTCTTAATTCATTCTGTAAAATGGAATGGAAACCTAAAGGCCGAAGGTTTGCATCAGCAGCAGCAGTTTTAAAGATATTTTTGAGGGCTTTTTTTTAGCCTTTATTCGTGACAGGACAGGAAATATGGGAGAGAGAGACAGAGAAGGGACGACATGCAGGAAAGGACCGTGGGTCAGACTCGAACCCAGGTCTCTGTGGCAAGGTCTAAGGCTTTGTACATGGGATGCGTGCACTAGTGATGAGCTAGCCGGAGCCCCAGCAGCAGCAGTTTTAAAGTAGTTCATTTATTTACACCTTTCAAAGGAGTAATATCTGGGCAACTTACTTTATGCAGATTGAGGTCCCCAGAGAACAGACATTGCACCATTTATTGATATTCAGTTACTGATTTGTGTCGTTATCATTTATCAGTTATTTCACAACATTTATGTGTTAATGAATGACTGAGGGCTGCTCCGTACCAGTCAGCCTGCTTGGCTGTGAAAATCTGCTGACAAACATTCTTGTTAATTCATTATTTCAAATGATTTGTTAATTTTACTGGAAAATTTAAAGCAGATTCTGTGCCATCATTTGTATGTATGTCAGCAAGTCCTAGAATTTGTTGAATATGACATATAGTTGGGGCAGCCCTCAGGTTACTCAGTAGGTTACTAGAAACTGTATGACCATGTCACCTTGTGTACTCTACCTTCAATTGTGCTGGATTCTTGTAATCTTTTTTTGTAATTCACAGTGATGTCAAAATGTATTTTTTCAGTCTTCCTTTTAAAGTAGACAGATTTAAATAAGTCTGTATTTGCAGGTATTTTCATAATGTTGCCAATTTAATTAATATGCCTAATCTAATACAACACAACAATTATTCTTGTTCAAGACTCAAGACTAATGTTCTGAAACCTGCATGTGGCCTTTACAAAGTCTTACTAGCTGTGTGTACAGCATAAGCCTGAGCATGATAATACTGGACTTTAAGTCCAACAAATATACATTTTATTGGATTTTACTTAAGTGTAATAAAATTAATTAATTAAATAGCAATTTATAACTACAGTTGATTTGGAAACTTTTAACACTTGAATGATCTCTTGCTTACGCAGGGACACTTTTGGTTATGCATCCATTGTAAATATAAACATGTGATGCAAACATACGCTAGAAAACAACTGACTGTCCAAGACATACTATGCATTCACTAACAATTACTTTAATATTATTTTAAAAGCAAATTTTGGTATTTTTAAGGCTTTGTATTCTGTACATCTAACATTCCTGAAAACATAAAAATCTTAGTGTTGTTCAAATTTCAAATATTGATATAAATTTTCTTTTGTGCTCACCAGATTGCCAAGTCTTTTCCTAAACATCCTGCCACTTATACATTTTCATGTACTTCGCACTTTTGTCTATCCACAATAACCTTTGTCCAGGTATTTCTCAACTATACTAACCACACACATTTAGTCACTAAATTTGCTGTATTTGTGTGTGTTGTGTTTGTGCTGTCTAACACCAAAGGACAATGTTTAGAGATTTATGTGTGTGTGCGCGTGTATGTGTGTGTAATCACACATAAACTTTATTGACACTGTTAAAATTTAAGAAAAAAAAAGACATCCAATGTAACTGAGTTATTAAGAATTTCTTTAACCTAACAATCTAATGTTTCAAATAACAAAAGGATGCCTTTACTCAATTTATTTATTAACTAGATTATCTTAATGTTGTCTCACCTGCAAAGTGTTTTTGTGGTTTCTTATGTCTAATGGTTATTTCATTTATTTACAGTATTTATCCGGTTATTTGTTTTCTTCATCTGTAAGGGTAAGGGTTAAATAAGGAACTCTATTGTTTTTAACTCTATTTATTTTAAGTTCTATTTTAAGATTCTGAACTTTGTGTCTTCAGTTGTATCAAGAGTGCCTTGACATTTTCAGTGGGACATTTTTTTGTGAGTGAAACCACAGTTAGGGAATGAAGGCGGTGAATGAAAAGGATGGAGGATGCCAGGCAAAACTTTCGAATATGCAATGCTAATAGAGACATATCTGATGACACGCCTCCGTGTGCCCCATTGATACTGCATGTGTGTGTGTGTGTGTGGGAGTGGCAGAGGGAGGCATTTGTGTAAGGTAAAGCTCTTTCAGACTAAGAAGCTGCAACCACAGCGACAAGCTTGTAAGTGGCAAGTGCATCACACCTCTTGGGAGAGCCTTGATGTATAATAACTGAAAGATTTCTTTTCAGTGCAAAACTTAAACATTATAATAGTAATTAAATGTGCACGCACGCCTGTGTGTCTGCTGGTGAGCAAGCTTGGTAAAAAGAAAACTGATAATTGGTTTTCCTCTTGCACCCATGATCTGCAGTCTTCAGTCACAGTAAGGCTTTGGACCTATTTGACAAAAGGTCATTTTGTCCTGTGTCACATAATGTCACAGTTGGCATTGCATCAATCCATATGTTTAATCTTGTGCTAATATACGGGGACAGAACCTAACTAGACTGTATTGCATCAACACTGAAGAACAACGGAGAAACATAATGTCACTGATTTGATCTGATTAGTTTCTGGCTGATGTGGCCTGATGTGTTGGAACTGTATGCCTCTCTAAATCCTATAGTCATACCTCGGTGTGTAGTTAGGATTTGGCCTGACATTACTATTGAACTGAGTTGTTGGTGCTTCAGTGAATGCTTCATGACTTGTACAGATCAATTTAAGGAAACATATATAATCTGTCTACACTTTCTATTTTTGTAGATAATATATATTTATTTTTATTCATTGTTGAATAAAGTTTAAATTATTGTATCACTCTTGAAATTAGTAACATCACTGTGTATGTTTTTTAAACTTCACACCAACTACCACAGATTCTCACAGAAACTTTTGATAGATTACAGAAAAAAACAAAACAGAAAACAGGCAGTCACAGTATGGCTTTATTAGTGCAAGTATCAAAATCCCGTGCAATTTAAAACTGATTCATACACTGTACAGGCAAGTTGCGCACTTTTCAAAGGCTGTATTGGTATAATTAGTTGGTAATTCAACACACTACTGTAAGTAATCCTGAAGTCAAACATGTCACATTAAAGTTCTGGTGATCAGTTGGATCTAACCCCTCTTGAAAATCCTCTTTGCGTCCACACCTTCATAGTTGTAGCTCTGTTGGTAAAAAATGATGTCCAACATTATATATTATTTTTATTATTATATAACTTCAAAGTTTCTGCATCTGGCTGAATTATCAAGAGGGTTTACTCCAGTTAATAATGAAATTCTGCGGGGTCCTTATCCATAAAGGCCCTTTCAGACACAACGCGCAGCTTTCCGCTGCGTCAAACAAAGCGTTTGACCCAGGGTGCCGCTCAACATCCTGTTTGACCTTTATCTCTGTTTACAAAAGGTGTTGGTCGTAGCTTGACCATACTAACATTTACCAGTGCAGAACTGCAGGCAGCCTAGTTCAACTTTGGACTTCTGGGTGCAGAGTGTACTGAACACAGCGGCAAGCGCAGCTAAAATCGCGTTGTGTCTGAAAGGGCATCTACGTATGTATTCACATACGTAGATGGATATCAGAGTTCGACCGGTGTAGGTGTACTTAAATCATAATACAGTATCTCATAGCTCAGACGTTACAAGGACAGCTGGAATGTTAAATCAACAATACAGAATTATCTGTATCCCAGCTAAACCGATTCTCTGCACCCTTTATAAGGTTTCTCAAATGTTTGATATTAAAATGGAATTTTTTGTTGGCCTAATTTGCATAAATATAAATCCACCCTACCTGTATAAGTTCATCTCCTTGGACAGTTCTGGTTGTTGTCAGTACTTTTCCATTGTCCTTTCTGTTGAAAACCCCCTTCAACATGTCTCCCTCCATGTCCCAGGAGCCCTGCGGGGTGAAACAGGAAAATGACTGATTACATGAACACTAGATGGAAAAGGTTTTGCAGGCTGTGCAGGTTGACAGTTTTATGGCTATGACTGTTGGGGTTGGTGAGTTGAAATTAACTGAACCCAAGAGTTACCACAATAAAAGTCAAGCCTTGATGTATGGATTGTATCTTTAGCTAACATATGAACTTTTCTTGCAGCTCAAAGGTTCAAAGTCTACAGTGATGGGAATGCCCAGCTCATCTCAAAGTATTTAGAACTAATTAATTATTAATAGCTAATTAAACAAAATGACAGACATTTTGATAACTGGGGACAAGCTTAAAAACTTGTAATGGCCAGTTTCTGAGTAATTATAAAGTGTAGTGCTGGACAATGGTGTCACTTTAACTTACTTTTAGTTCTGTTCCATCTGCAAGGCTGTACTCAAAGATGACCCCCAGGGTGAAATCTATTTCCAGGTTGCGGAAATTACTGCTCTCCTTGACGTGAAACTTGTCTCCAGTCTGTTCGATGGTTATCTTGAGGTTGTCGTGAGCAGCCAGCTTCCTCTTCACCATGTTAATTCCTATCAACAGACACATGGAATATGTGCAATAGGTGACGAACAATCAAAGGAAGTTTGTCAGGGTTTAATCACTTCATGTACAGGTAGTTCCTTTGTTTGTGTACATGTAGAGGTTAAGTAGGTACACAAGCCAAATCACAAGCATGTGCAGTAGGTCATTGTGTCAAGTGTTTTCAAGTGGGACTTTAGCTCCAGTATTTGGTTCAGTCTTCTATGTAAGTATGGAAGGACATAAGCTATTAACTTATAACTTATATTATGATTGCACGCATTTAAAAAATTAAAATCTCATAGATTTGATCAAATAAACATTTGCATGATTATCAGTTTGCAGCATAAGTGAGATTTTGATTTTAAAACAATTTGTGTCATTAAATGTGCCATATTACTGCCTAGCTGCATTTTATTAGTGCTTTATCAACTGCCTTATCAGTTCTTCATTATAGTACGGTCATCTCGATACACAGAGATTCTACACACCATAATGACACACACACACACACTGATTTTTCTACCAATGCATCAACTCATCAAAGAAGTGTGCTACACAGTCTTCAGTATTTTATCAGCAGTTTGACATAACTCACCCATTTGTTCCATGAATTTCTCATAGTTATCATTGCGATCAATTTTCCAGGTGCCGTTGAAGGTCATGGTGGGAGTGAGGGTAAACTGGACGACTCTGCAGCAGAGGAGTGTCTAACTCAAAGTCTGCCGTTCCTTTTAAACCGCCCTCTTATCTCGTCATCTATTTCAATGCTGATGTGGCCGTTTAAAGCTCATATCTCCTCAAGGTAATATCCACAGCTACAGCTGATTGGGCAATGCCATGGTTCTGAACAGAAGTGTGCCAGCCATAAACCATAACATATGAAACCGTATACTTTTGAATGGCTGAACCCTGTATCTCAGTTTACAAAGGGTGTTGGCCATAGCTTAACAGTTATCAGTGCTTAGAACTGCAGTAATTGAACATGCATACAAAAATAAATAAAAGTAAGATATATTTAAACAAAACCATGTTTTTAGTGTCTATTTTAGGTGCCTTTACCTCAAGCTAATAACACCTTGCTACACCTCTTGTCACTCAGCCAAGATTTTACCGCACTAGATGTAATTGCTTTGTACAAATACAGTGATACTTCTGACCTTAATCTGGCCATTGTTGATAAATGAGACCTTTGATATTTGAAGTTAATATTAAACAAACATTAGTGTATACTGTCATTATTTGGCAGTTGTTGTGTGTCATTAAGATAACTCAACTGATTATGTGATTATGCTTATACAGTATCTTTTATAGTCTCTCTGGGTAAATGTTTATGCAGATGAGAAAATGTTTTTGGTAAGAAAAAGCTGCAGGAAATCTACAGGAAAATGTATTTCTTAAATGTTCCATGCCAATGACAAAGGGATGAACATGTCAATTATCTTTCTTATCTCTCATCTTACTGGGTTGCACAAGATATCTTTGCCTGACCTTCACTTCCTCTACTATGACTGCAGTGATGCAATTGACAGGTGAGCTTCAGACATATTTGATCAAGCCCCACTGAAGCTAATCTTTAACACAATTATACCCTACAATGTTATCCACTAGTTGTAGTATCTGTTGTAACAGTGCATGCAAAATAATGACATAGTGTATAAAAGGAGCGGTATAGCCTATCACTGCAGTGACCCAAACTGTTTTACCATGGATGTATTACTCACCAACCTGTGCATACCCTGAGGTCCTCAGACCAAACGCTGCAAAGTTTGAACTGTCTGAGTGTGAAAAGCACCTTCCTGAAAAGTAGAGCATATTACATTAAACAAGCAATTTTACAAGCTTTTGCGGCATTGTTTTCTGGGCACAAGGGGGGAGAAAACATCATAACAGGCTGACAAATACATACTTTAGCTACCACTAGGGCTGCAACTAACGATTATTTTCCTTGTCATTATTCTGTCCATATTTTCTCCAAAAAATGTCAGAAATTGGTTCCCAAAGCCTAATATGACATCCCCAAATGTCTTCTTTTTTGTGCACAACCCAAATATATTCAGTTTACTGTCATAGAGGAGTAAAGAAACTAGAAAATATTCACATTTATCATGGCTTAATCATCCAGCAGGGAAAATTTATGGTAAGAAGACCCTTTGGGAATTCTGAAAATGGTTTGTTTAAACCACGGCCTTCTGGGCTTTTCAAACATCACAGATTAGCTTAATTATCTTTCATAGAAACTGGTGGTTACCTCTGTGGCCGGGAATCTAAGCTCATAAATGAGAGATACAGCTAGCAGCTAGATAGTTCACAGTTGGCTTATCAGACCTTTTCTCCTTTAAACTGCAGTCGATGGAGCAGCTGAGAAGGTAATAGTGTGAGAGAAGCTAAAACATTAGCTCATTCTACTAGAGTTTAGCACCCTTCTTTTATAAAGTCTATGTTAGCACCACAAGTGAACCATGTAATAGGATATTTCAATCTTTGGGCACTCATTCACTTTTTACAAGAGCCTTCATTGGTTTTATGGCTGATTTATAAGACAAGAATAGAATCTGTTTTAATTGCAGGTCTTCATTAGGTTCAAAGCAGGAAAAAAAAAACCTCAGCTTGATTTTTTTATAGAGTAATGAAACAGCCAGATGACCACAGACAAGTGAATAGGTAACTTAGGCCTACTTCCACGTCAATTAAAGGACTTATAGAAAGCAAGAAACAAAACAAAACAAAAACAAAATACTGAAAATCATCCATTTACTCATAAAAAGTTTTTTTTCTAGAAAGTGTCTAGTTTCATGTTTACTTTTAACATATGAGACAATGTGGTAGGCTATATTTTGTGGTAGGCTATATTTTGGAATGAACTAATAGTAGGACTCACTTAAGTTTGCACTTTGCGGTAACCCCACTATAAATTATAACAGTCTATGCTATGATTAAGTGAAAATTCTGTTTTAGTGACAATAACAGCAGCAGGTGTGCAGTTGTGAAAAGTAAAGTACAAATAATTAGTTACTGTACTTAAGTAGTTTCTGTATCTGTACTTTACTTGAGTATTTTTAGTTGTTGCAACTTTTAACTTTCACTTCACTACATTTCAAAGCCAAATATCGACTTTTAACCTCGTTATATTCTGTATGAGACCTCGTTACATTGGTATTAGTAGCACGCAGCGCACCTGAGTTGAGCAGCACTGAAAAACAAATGTAAAACTGATAAAGCCGACTCGGCGCTGAATCAACTTCAGCCAGCTGATGCGACACCGGCAAACGCAGCGATAGTCCAGCGCAGAGCTGTCAAAGGAGAACGCGAATGTATCGGCTACAATTTTGATGAGAGGATAAGGACGGACTTCTTCTAGGCACGAAAAGAGAAAAAAAAACTCAATGAGAGGGAAGTGCGGGAACAGCAGTCAGGTAAACATGTGTTCTCTCCTCTCCAAGTCTGATGTCAGCAGATCATAGGCTAGCCTATATAGTCTAATGTGCAGCTGCCGTGCATCTCTTGTCTGTCCCAGTCTTGGTTGCTTGCCAGACTGTGACTGAACAATGTCGAGTGAAAAACAACTATTTTTTACACTTGATAAACGCAAACGGGCCGCGGCGTTTTTCAACTGTAGCACGGAAAGATGGCCTCATTGCGCGTGAATATATGCGCGTGCACAAAATTAAACTGGCGCATTCCAGCAAGAAACATCTGTGGGACCAGTCCAGACAGGACGTCAGGGCACTCCTCATAGCCTACATCATTTAAAAACAAGATCAAGAACAAGAACAAGTGAAGTTTAATTACAACTCTTGACTAATGCAAGATGGGAAGCAGTGGATTCACAATGACTATTGATATGCTGATTAGCTGCACAGACTGGGCATTATGGATGCACATCTCACTAAATAGGCTAATAAGCATCACATATTCAGCCAAGTCATTTTACAAATAGTATTTTATATTATGAAAATGTATTGAAGGAAATCCTGGAGGAGCCAGTTAGAATGTGCCTGATGCAGCTGATAGCATTAATATATAGAAAATATCTATAATTTGCAGGGGCTATGCTGACGTTTGTCAGTACAGTAGATGCTGGATCATCAGCCAGGACAAGAACAGACTCCTGCCAGTCAGCCAGTACAAGCACAGCTGATCCACATCCAGCCGCAGCCTGTAAGAGCAACAAACCCAGTTGCTGCTCCACCAAATGACCCAGCAGATTGGCCCCCAGCCCCATCAGACTTCAAGAGGAGTGAGTTAGTGTGCAGAGGTCCATTAAAACCAGCACCGGGTTTTTCTAGAGGAGGTTTCTATTCAGACTTCTTAAAGAGGGAGGATTGTAGTGAGAGCATTGTGGTGTCAGGTGTGACCCACCCCCACACACACAAATAGGAAATATCCACTTGTTCTCCTAGGACGTTGCGTTTTCCTTATTGTGATTCATTATAATTTATAGATGTTTTGTTTCCAGGATTGTAATCTTCTGACTGGCCACTAGAGAGAGCGCTTTACAAAATAATCGACTATATGAAATCAGCCTTACACTAATGTCTGTGATGGATTAAAACCGATTAAAACAGTGCCTTCAGTGAACAAAAAGACCATCCATCACTTTTTCTGTTCACCTGTAAAGTTGAGTCTTTATAAAAGCCACAGTGAGAAGGTTGATGACAACACCGGTGCTGTAGAAAGGAAATATCATACAGCCAAAACTTCTCAAGACTATTTTTATTAGTCCCCTCACGACAGAAACATTGGTAAAATAAAACAATCATGTCTTACAAGCACAGAAATGCACTCCTACAGTACAAGAGGCACCTGTTTGTTTCTTACACAGAAAGCTGCATTGTTGGGGAGGATTCCTTGCAAGGACATTATGTGAGGTTTAATAATAATGACATTGGAAAAATAGGGTGAATAAAACGTGGTACGTTTACTCATGTGAAATTAATCCAACATATATAGCACATAGTGATGTCATCATCTATAACAAAGTTTACATATTTTTTTCCCTTGCTTTTGTCAGTGTATAATCTGTTTTTTAAAGGTCATAATTACACTTTCTAATGAAAAAATAATATAATGTTTACAACAAATATGTAATGTAACATTTAGTAAAACTGAAAATAGTACTCAATATAATTTCACAGAAGCAGACAAAAAGTGAAAGTGTAATAAGTAAGAGAGGTGCAATAAATATATTAAATAAAGTAGTGTGTAGTGCTCATTTTAAATATTTTAATAATTCAGTCACAGATAAATAATACAGTTTACCGGTGGCTCAACGTGTATGATTTTTGACTTGAAACTAAATTCTATTTCAACTAAACATGAAATACATCTTATTGTAATAAATGAGTGGCTTTTGTGTCAAAGAACTGGTGAACATGGTGATATAAATCTATATAAATACCACAGCTATAATATCTAAATTTGAATTTTTGTTCTTTCTGCCAGTGTAACATATTCAGTGTAAAACTTCATAACTCATATCCAATGAGAAAAAAATGGGTCCCTCAAATAGTGACACGAATTTAATGACCCAAACATGACATCAAGCTAATATACTCTCACAAGTCATTTCTGTCACTTTAATTGAAGTTGTTGTCATTGTCACCCTTAAAAGTGAAAATGACAATGGTTAAAACATATTTTATTAATTTAAGTATAATTAGTATTTTAGACTGATGGTGTAACGACTTTAAATTCTCGGTATCTTTGGCAGACTTGAGAACAAATACAGTATTTAACCAAATTAGCACCTAAAACATTTAAGATAGATGGAAAAATGTTTTGCATATCAAAACCTTTAGTGATGTTATGTACAATAACAATGTGAGAATATTCTGTGTGTGAAACACTTTACTATTATGTCTACGCTAAAAAAAACAGTGATGTCAGGGCAGATCATGGTCAAGCAGAAACAAGCAGGGAGAGCAATGGTACAACTTCACTTTGAAACAGCTGTGATTCATCATATAAAAAATATCTGCATGTCTGTAGATAGATAGACCATTTTTTATTTCACCTGATCTACTCGTGGGGGTTTTGGTGTTGATTTGTTAAACTTTATCTGTGGTGCACTCTGGGTCAGTGGGATTCCTGGACAGAAACCACACCTTCATCGGTTCCTTCTTTCCTTTCATGGTGATGGGGCCCCGATACTCCAAATGAAACTGAGGGTCGGCATTCTCAGTAGACTGCAAACACCTGCGATACAATGTCAACGCAATCACAAATCTTCACTCACGCTGCACAGCCACAGGGGATTTTGTGACTTATTGTATTTTCACTATAACTCTTATAACATTTTTGTATCAACATCAACACCTCATGGTTTATGTTTAAAATGGATTCCAACCATGATGTTTAACCAAGCTGCACAGCTCCTTCAAAGCCACCTACTTTCTCAAACAAACAAAAAAACAGGTGACAATGTGCTACTGATATGAAATAAGGAGGTACTTCTACCTACCGGCAAGTATATTCAGAGACATTTATTTTCCCCTTTTCACCAGTAGTTTCTGTACGACTTGTGAGGTTGACTGTATTTCCAAAAAGGCAATATCTGGGCATCCTCTGGCCAATCACCCCAGTCACCACTTCACCTGTATGGATCCCAATAGTAATCTGCAAAAAAAAGGGGAATGAAAAAGGAGACTCTTCCTCCATATGTCAGTTTTAAAATTAAAGTTCAATAAATATGCCAAAGATATCACTATTTCTTTTAAAATACTGGTAAAACCCAGCTTAAATATTTATTATCTGCTGATATAGTGCTGATCAATTAGTCTGTGGTAAACTCATTGCTTAAAGGAGGACCCCATTTATCTTCTTCAAAATGCAATGCTTATGTGTGAGAAAAATTATCATAGCACTCGGATAAACCTGTGTAAATGCTACATCAAGGACTAATGACTTGTGCTCCAGAGAGAGAGAGAGAGACGGGGGGAAATATTGCAAGCAGCTACCCAGCTGAATGCTTCTCTTGGTACATATTCTTAAAGCTATCGACTGAAAAGGTGCAACATTTGGTGGGTGGATAAAAGGTTAAGTTTGCCAGATATCACTCCATGTACAAAATTAGATTATTTTTTTTTAGGTTTGCAATAAAGCTATTCCAAAGCAAGCCCTAGGCAATCTGCAGACTAATATTTACACTTGAACTTGTAGGCACTTCAGTGCTTGTTGTCTTCAGGGCATGAACACGTTGTGAGTGTCTGGGACAAATGAAAATTTATTCTTAGACACAGGATCGTGAGATGATTTGAGTTTGTTTCTGCTGCTAAAACGGACTCCTCTTCAGCCAGTGCCATGTCTCAAAATAAACAGCCTTTTGTTAACCAGACATCATTTTCCGAAGTTAAGTCTCAACAGTCATTGATATAATAACAATCTCCAGCAGTCAGTTAAACAAAAGTCTGCTGTTTTTTATCCAACTTTTCACAACATATTACTTCAGCATAGAAATATGTCCAGATGCACAGAAACATTATTCTAAAATTAATCAGCAAAACATGTCATATTAGGCTAAATGCCAATTAGCAATATTTGTCAGCTGCAAACGAGTTCTGGCACTCAGTAATTTAACATATGAAGCAATATAAGAAAGCTGACAGAGCTCCAATGTGCATAAATTATCTGTCCCAAAATAACAGACGCATCGCTAAAAGAAAAGAAAAAAAATGTCAAGGAAAACTGAAAATCATGACAACATATGGGGGGTCAGAAATATCAAGAAATACTGCTAATTGGCACACAAACCTGCCACTATAAAAATGTCATAGTGAGATTTTTCATCAGTCTATGATGTCATTTGGACAGTTACTCAAATAAAATGTTTTTATGCTTAAACATGTTATGATCATAAAAGTGTGTTTTATCAGTATGAGTCCAGCACGGAGCACTGCCGAAGGTGCCCTTGAGCAAGGCCCTGAACCCAGCTACACAAAGGCTGCCCACTGCTCCTTAATTAGGATTGGTTAAATTCAGAGAACATATTCCGCATGTGTTGTTCTGTGTATAAATTGTATGTTTTTTCATATTTCTCCCAATTTGCCAAAGTACCTATGGACGCCAGTCTTTTTCACTGCAGAGTCTACAGTTACACTGGGGACGGCTGCAGACACCCGCCATGTGTTACATCTATAATAAGGTTCACCTGGAGGAGGGAGTGCTCAGGCCTTTCTACCCAATCAAACAATAAGTGCTGCGGCACCGTCAGTGCCTTCTTTGAAACCGAAGCATAAACAAACTTTGATTCACTAAAATTAATTTCAAAAGGGATCAAAAGTACAGTTTTGGTACATGATACCTGCACTCATTTGTAAATGAGTGTGAAGCATAAGACGGGTCGTCCTTACATTTAGTAGATATTGCCAAAAAATGAAAGAATATAATATGCTATATATTACCTTCTTTTGGTGTGTGCTCAGTGTAGCTTAGCATGTGTACAATACATACAAATAACAGTATTTAGTATTAGACAGTTTTGACTTTCATCACTCAGAATTTTAACATATAGCTAGAAAGCACCACAGAAAGCATTTCTGAAGACGAAGAAACTAATCAAACCTGTACTGGTTCATCATCCACTTTGACTTGTCCGGCAATCTCCAGCATATCAAGAGCGAGGTGGCAGATTGACTTGGCGTGGTGTGTGCACGGCTCTGGTAGGCCGCTCACTGTCATATACTTATCACCCACTGTTTCCACCTGTGTGTGTGCACATCAAAAAAACAAATTTTGTCATTCTTCACATGAATTACAACCTATTTTGCTTTTGGAAAATGGAAAATGGTCTGTTCCTGCTGTGCTACAAAGGCTTTTTTTTGAATGCACCATGAAGCTAGAAATAAACTGAAACACCCCGAAATAAACACTTAAACACTTACATCAGCTTTAAGACATGCAGGGCCTCTTTGAGCCCCGCTAAAACCTAGGACCACCTAGCCATTCAGCTTGTAGAGTAAATATTACTTCTTTTGGTGACCCAGTGCCTGAGGCATATCCCCTGGAAGTGTCTGGGTCTGTTTGACTTCTTAAAGTGCATTCTTGTCTGAAAGCCTGGAGTGTAAATCTGCTGCACGAGGCCTATAAAGTGGTGCAGTCCCTCTGTAAAACTACACTGTGTTAGTACAACTCTTTTAAAAACTCCAGTTAATTGATATAAATACTCTCTTACTGACTTGTATGTGCATATTGCACAACATTATTCACCAAGAGAGTTGGTGTGCTTCACTGGTGCATTCAAGCTGAAGAACCAGCAAAGAACATACTGAAGATTTTAGATTGCAGACTTTGCTGCATAGATCTTTCTGTTTTTATTCCTTTACTGAGAGAAATGTACACAAATGCGTGATATACTGTCATCGTAAAATTCTTGCTTCCGACCTTGTATACATAAGGGTTATTCCGAGAGTCTGTCAAGATGTCAAAACGTGTGTAAACATCGTTGAGCAAGTTGACTATCTTGATGGCTCCCTCGGCCGAGGCGTGCTTGCTGCAGAAGGCATTGAATCCTACGATGCCACTGAAGAGGATGGTCACGTTGTCATAGCGTTTCGCCGGGACAGGCCGTTTGTGCCGCAGCTCGTTGGCAACAGATGGCGGCAGAACGGAATAGAGCAATCTAAAAGGAAGAAGAGAAATGAAACGAACATTTTGAGCAAAAGAGTAGTTATGGTGTACTTAAGCGGCAGAGTAATGGGCTGGTGCTGCCAGACTGGAGTCCATCCTTTGGATCAGAATTTTATTTGCTCACCCACCACCTTTTGGTCATTTCGCTATGCAAGCTGCTCTCAGATGGGAGTGTGTTGTTTCTATGGTAACTGGTTAGATCATGGCTGCCCGTTAAAAGCAAAATACCTTCCATGCTGCATCATAATTTGAGGACACATGATACATACAGAACAGATAACAGTCACCACACAAAAATCTATACACGCAAATAGAGTATATTTACCTAGGGGATGAGACTACGCATGTTTATCTGTAACATCTTTAACGGTCCACATATGAGGTGTAGTGTTTTTCTCTTAGTAAGGCACACGCCTGAACAGCAGCAAAAAAAGCATAAATGTGTGTTTTCATTATCAGAAAACAGTGTTGTAAAGCTCTTAGACGGCAACGAGAGTGCAGCAGCAGTTCTCTTAAATATTTAGAGAGGAAGCATGATGTCTAATCAATGTTCGGAGCCCAAGGCAGTCTGAGACTGGAGAATAGCGAGAATGGTAATATAGTGATCCACCAGCAGAGTGAAAGTCTTTTCCTATGAGAAGATTGGGCTGCAACAGCAGTCTTAATAAAGACCACGCTCCACCTCCATGCTCCTCTGCAGCTGTCACCCACTGCTGTGCCAAATTACTATGACAAGCCCTTTTCTAAAAGCCAGAGTTAAAACCAACTGAGTGTCTTCACCATAACAGGGACTGAAGAGTAGCTTGGGCAAATACCAGCTTGGATACAACAACAGATTCTGACCCTAGGTGGTCCTACTCTCTTGTATCCTCAACATAACTGTATGGGTCTAAGACCTGTTGTGTCCTGCTGTATCTGAGTTTCTTGTATCAAGTCCGTCCTTAAAAGGGAATACTTGAACAGACTACTCTTTTTATCTCCCGAAAAAGCAGACTGATGAACAATCTTTGCCAATCATTTTTACAACAAAGGAGATTAAACAAAAATAACAGCAATGGTATGATACATTAATTGTAGTGATTTTGAGGTTGACTCACAACTTGCAGATATTAACATAATACAGCTGTGGTATATAATTATATACAATTAAGTCATTAATAATAATTAACTGTAATACACAATCTTTTAATCAATCAATCACTAGAGGGAGACGTTTGTAAACACTGCAAAATTTGTGTGAAAGAAAAAACAAGTTATTGCTTAAAGCAGTGGTTCGCAACCTGGGGGTTGGGACCCCTCCAAGGGGTCACAAGATACTGTACAATGCAAATTTATATTTCTGGTACGTAACACTATGACATTTATCTGATCTTTGCTTTTTACTAGGTACCTCAAAATTATTCAGATTAAACTGTTTTAGAAGGTAAAAAAAAATCCTTGCTTGAACTGCTCACAGATCATACTATAGAAATTTTGCAAGCTGACATTGCTTTGTTTTAAAGGGTCACAAGCTTAAAGGTTTGGGAACCACTGGTACAGGGTAGTTAAAGTATATCCTTAAGTGTATTTGCAATTTTTACATTGCTGAGGTTGGATCAAATAAGTATCTAGCAGGTCTGAGGATCATTTCTTAAGCTACATTTAAACTACATTTTCATGATACATTAATGTGTGTTATAATTCCTCTACTGTTTCTGCGAGATGTTTAGTGTTAGGAACTCATTAACTGAAAGATGAAGCTATGGTTTACACCGGATATTTAGGCCAACTGATTAAACTAATCTAGAAAAACAGTCAAACCTGTCTGTCTTTTTCTTCTCATCCTCCAGGGCCCGGAGTGTGTGCTGCAGACGATCTGTCAAGATTTCCAGCTCTTGGGTCAGCTTGTACTCCTCACGAAACTGCTCGCCCAGTAGCACCAGGTCACGCGTGGCATCATGTAGCGGGATGTCACTCAGGTATAGCCCCCTTCGTGTGAGATCATCCAGGTTCATAACACTAGAAAAACAGTGACACAGCGAAAATAGCTGATTTGTGCCTAAGGAAAACTGCATCCTTGTTTTTTCTTGGTCAGAAATCATCGTAAATTAAACAGAACATAAAGGATGAACAACCAACAATGAGATCATCATTGTCCTTTCCGGGCTGAGTCTACTGTGTCCAGATACATGTGCCTCTTGCACTGTGAGGTCAGACGCTCACACACAAGCTTTGCTTTTCTGATTCAGCCCGTTATTTCCTGTCAGACAGCGACCTTTGAGTCTTCGATCTGTGAGAACAAGATCTTTTGAACCCTGCTCGCCTGGGTCTGATGTTTCAATGGAAATGTCTGAATGGTTATATAAGGGCCACGTAGGCTAATGGAGGTCACAACAGAAGAACCAGTGTAATTACCAGCCCTGAGGTTTTTCTCTGACCATGTACCTCTACATTTTTTGTTTATGTTAATATAAAAGCTAAATATATTTGAGCTTACTAGTTAATGGTTGATTATTTGACTGTGTAACTGCATGGAAAACATTTATTACCCTTGAATTTATTGCTAAAAATATATGCTGTTAAAGGATAAGTATATATTCTACATTGTTCTTAATGTCAACAAATCCCTTTTAAAATATGAAAACCAGCAATGAATTTATCCTATATATATTATTTGTGAAGCCAAAGCCTGATACATCATATTTCTCTGTGCCTTAGTGTCCACTGCTGTCAGAAAAACTTTTAAAGGGGTAGTCCACCAATTTTAGAGATAAAGATCATGGCCCGTATTCATAAAAAATCTTAATGCAAAGAGTAGCTAGAAAATTCTTAGAAATGTGGGCGTTTACTCTTACAATTGAAGAAAAAATCCTAGTAAAGAAAAAAGTAATTCAGAAAGCATCTTAACCCTTAAAAGAGGTCTTAAGGTCAAAATTGTTAGGAGCAAAGACGCGCTAACAACTCCGACACAGCACAGGAATGCCATAGCGCCAGAAATGAAAGTAATCACTACATTACGATATTTGGCAACTGGGAAAATGCAACAATGCAGCAGTGATGATTTGGGTCTGTCACAACCTTCTGTAAGCAGGGTGATCACACAAACAATTACAGCACTTTCAGAACCTCTTATTGTGTCGCAGTTCATTTCGTTTCCACTGGACATTCCCACCTTGCAAAAAACTGCATTTATGAATATAGCAGGCTTCCCTGGTGCGCACAAGCAGGGGGAATGAACCGGTAATAGTTTGTGTTATATGCTCCCACGTCTGCTTCTTGCCCCGTGCTGTGACAGCCGGCCGAATTTTCCTTTTAGAATAGCCTTGTGTTCATCCGCTAACTGGGCTAACAGCAAACACTGTTCCTCTGTCCAGTTGGGCTGTCTCGCCCTTCTTGGCTTTGATTCCATGTTTGATACATTCAAACATTCAAACCACCACTTAAATAGACATGCCAGCAATCAGTGTAATTGGAAAGAGTGGAACAATTTTTATCATTCTAAGCCAATCAAATACCTTATAGGAAATTAACAGCATGGTAAATAAAAAACAGGATCTATATACACATATATAATGTGTGTGTGTGAGAACGGTCAAATAGGAAATATTACGCATGTAATTTCCAAAGTGAAGGCTTAGAATAGAACCTATACTTAAAACCACTCTTTTTGTTCCTTCTTGGACAACCAACCAATCACAATCTTCAAAAGATTGTGTCATACATAGCAATGGGGTCAACCCCGCCTCCTCACTAGCTAAGACTCCTATGTAAAGGTTTTAAAGCTAAATTAAGAGTTTCCTAAGAGAATTCTTAGAATCTTTATGAATACGGGCCCAGTTTACATGTGACTCTGGAGGAGCTTTCTAACATCTTAGATATAAATTACCCTGATGACATAATCATGGCTATATTGGATTATAGTTGAAACATAAAATGTATAACAGAAGGGTTTTACAAATTGGGGATGTGGAGTTTGATAGGAATGGACATTTGATGGACAGGGAAGGTCTATTATGAAGTTGAATTATGGAAACTTTGGGATTAGTACCAGTGTTTTTGAAACCATACTAACCTGTTTCTCAAAGTCCCCCACCTTTATGAAAGTGCCTAAATTTGCTACAATGCCCTTTTTAAAGCCTCATAAATGAGGCACACCATTACGCTGGGTGACACATTCCTTTTATTATGGTGAACATGGGCACTGTTTACACTGTTTATTTTGAGTCCAATCCCAAATAAACTGCCCTGCTGCCATAAATACTTGGTGTCACATCCGCATCTAGAAATAGTCCCCAACAAATTTACTATTCGCTCCTGCTTGTGTACCATTTTATATAATCTACTGTACCCACATGTTTTAATTACTAAATCCATAAAAAAAAATGAAAGAACACATTTGTGACACATTTTTTAAGAGTTAGGTCTTCATTAAGAACAAATCGCTTTTGGGCTGACATCACAGAGTAAGGAATGAAAAGCACTGAGAGAAGGACACATACATAGTTAACCATCCTGCTTGTAACCTCCCTGCATATTATCAATATAGTGGTACAGACAAAACACTAAACAAACACAAACACTGTTGAGACGTTATGAGCAACTGTAGGAAATTGAAGCAACTTAACAATTTTAGTTAAACTTGTGGTTTATGTATGTAGTATGTTTTTATTTCTATATAGATAGAAGAGCAGTGGTATTCGCCAAAATAGGCTAAACCTTGGAAGTTCGAATTTAATTCACCATTCAGTGCAGGGCTAAAAGAGAATCTATGTGTATTGGTGTGTATATTCAGTCTGTACTTCTGTCAGGGCAGACTGCACTGTGGGTTTACCTGGGTGAGCAAAGAAAAAGGATGTTCTCCGCCTCTGGCAAGTAAATCATCTGTCCTTTCAATCTCAGACAGCTGATCTCAACCCCCGTCAGCTCGTCCTCGTTCTCTACGGTCTCCACATTCAGCAGGCCCTCCTGTCAGGATTGCACGACACTTATGAATATTTCATTATATGGTTTTCTTTAAATCTGCTTAAGCTCAATTCACTCTTTAGTTTTAAATCTGTATGTTATCTTCTTTTTTGCCTTAAGTGTCACATGCCCATCCACCATTAGAGAGAATTAGTTCATATTTTAAGTGTGTAAAGTACAACGATCAATTTTTTTTTTCTTGCATCGTGTATTGTTAGTCTCTCCACAATAAGTACAATCTACTTTTTCAATCTGGATTTTTTCAAGGCCCTGCAGCTATTATTTTAACACCGAAGCATTTTTTGTCTCATGAGTACACGCAGGTGTGCGCATGTAACTGATTTCTATTCTTATTGTACTTTTCCCTCCTGAGTTTTCATTTGATTTTACACTGACATCTTTGTTTCTCAATACTTTTTACTTCTCAATACCTTCATCTTTCTACTCTGTCCTTTGTACGTTTCTCAGTTCTCCCAGAACTATCTATCTTGCATGTCAAGTATAAAGTTGAGTTCTTTATTCAGGACATTTGCACTCTTGTATCCACGTATACAATGAAATATAAAATGCTACATATGAGTTTGTTTAATTGATTCATTGTTTACATGCTCAGTAATCTCTGCATGTAAACAAGTTCATCCTCATTAACAGTGTTGATGAGTCAAAATACACTATCACGCAGCTGCTAAAAATTTCAGTGGGACATCAATATTAATATATAAGACTATAAACACTCGTCTTCTTCACATTGTTTTATGTACAATCAAACCATGTTTTGATAATTTAGACCAGGGTGTGATCTGCCTCCTGGGGAAAAAATGTTCATTTAAGAAAAGTCATCCGTGTACTGTGACAAAAATTAAATAATATATCATATTTACCTTGCTTCGCAGAACGAAGACGGTGTTGATGTGGGAGAGGATCCCATGAAAACTGAAGTCAATGTGAGGACGGACCAAAGAAAAAACTGAAGGGAGGATACAGGTACCAGGTTGGAGCTGGGAATAAAATAAGATATGTATATTTCAGTTTCATGAGATTAGAAAAAATTGCCTGGTTGTCTACGCATATAATAAATTTCTGCTGCATTCTGGGCATCCAGACCAAGTTTGAGACAAATGCAAGTCCTACTAAAATATAATAAAGTGCTCACTTGATGAAACTGTGTTTGTGGCATGTAAAACGGACTTTTGCACAATTAAATGTGAATCCACACCTGAGGCAGGACTCGATAAATGGCATTCCCGCACTGTGTGAGCATCAGGTCTTTGTCAAACATGAGGTGGAACGGGAAGGCCTTGCAAAACGTGTATGGGCTGATCCGAGTCTCCTGTGTGCCGTTCTCTTCGAAGCCATCCAGGTCCTCGTAGAACGCCTCTTCCTCCGAGTCCTTCTCCTCAATCAGAAACTTGATGTGGTCGCACTCCTCACTTTTTGGTTGGATCATCTGCATCAGATGAAGTTACATAATCGATCGAATATTGATGTTATTGTGGCAAAACTGACATAATTAAGCTGAAATTAAGTTAAACGGGCCTATTGTGTGTCACAGTTACAGATATAAAATGTTTTTATTAAATATTTCATCATTACAATATACGTGTCATTAATATTATCCCATTAATTATATTAACGACCTAAAGTCTATTATTATAGAATTAAGACAGTGTAAAATGACATTCAGTGGGTTTATGGGCATAAGGCATGCTGACGTCAAGCTGCTGTCTCTGCACCCTGTTGCCACAGCAACAGAGGCTAATATTTCCAGAAATTGGGTGTCACATTTGGAGCGTCTGCCATTTTCTGTTCTTTCATTACACACACAATTGCTGAAAAATATTACCCTGTCTGTACAATATGATTAAGTTCCTGAGAACGCCTATGAAACGAAGAGGAAACTCTGGCCAAAGTGCAGGAGATGTCTTCGGAGAATAACATGCCACAGTTATTGGTGCAGATTACAGGGTGTGGTTTGTGGGCTGCACATTAACATACAGATACAAATATGCTGATAGTTTATGACTTATTCATACTAGTTTAGACAAAACCTGATTAGTGTGGTCGCGTAAATGTGCAAAGGTAAAAAAAATTGTGAATTATCTAATAAATGTGCAGCCAATGACCAATTTAAATTCATCTACAGTTTGACAAAGTTCAAATAAAACCATGGAAGGAAAAAACTCCCTGAAAGACTCCCAAGCTAGAGACACTATAACTTAGATCTAAAAATATCCTCTGACTCACAAAATTCACTGCTGAACTGCTGTTGTCAAAGCGCAGCACTGTTCCTGTTTGGGTATTTTCGAACTTTGTGTTTAATCTTCTCATAATCTTCACAACCTCTTCAATGTATATTTTGAGACGCACAATCTGACACAAAACATTACAGGGACTAAAAGGCTCAATTAAATGGTGAATTTAACAAATTAGAGAGGAACAGGGGAAAATGTAAAGCCATCTTCATTCATTATCAGTAGCAGAGTGTGAGCCATCAGAGATGTGGGTTCACGGTGCACAAGACAAAAGAACAAAAACAGCAAAGCAGACCTTCATCTCTATCTCTGTTCCATGGATTTGTTGAGCGACAGTTTTAATGATGCCAATCACAATGTCTTGCAGGCCTTCTCTCTCCGAGTAGTAGTGAAGAATCAGATTGTTCCCCTTCTCTGCATCGGTGCAGCGAAACGAGGGAGCCCTCATCCCGGGATAAATGGTACCTAGGTGGTCATGTAGAGCATCCAAATTCTGAAAAGTAAGATTAAAGATGAAATATGCAAAATTCAATTACAGCACAGTTAATTAAAGGCTGGCTGAGGTATAATACTTTGGATGATGATGCTGTACATTATACATGAAACCTGCTCCAGCTATTTAGTATTGCACATCCCTAAAGATAGGGGACTTGTGAGAGGCAGAAAATCAGTGTTCAAAATTGAAGCAGCAGTGGCTGAGATACGTTGACTTTTAGCAGGCACAGCGCTGTTACACTAAATTACATGTATTTTCTTAACTTATCTTTAAAATTAATAAAATGAATATTTAAATACACAAAAAATGTTGGCAATGTGAGCAAGATGGATGTAGAGCTAAAAATTTCTGCCTAACTGGATTGTCTCTATATTGCCTTGAAAGCATAGAGCATTTCTGTTGAAAAGTGAACCGAGCTCACTCATCAGTCGATCTCTCTTTCCCTGCAATCAACTTAAATAAATAATAATCCAGCCAGATCAACCAAACAAGATGGTATTTCTTTAAACAGAATTAAAATGGCAGTGTTCAAAATTAATGGATGTATTGGTCTAAACCAGTGGTTATTAAACAGGGGGGTCGTAGAGCCACTTCAGGGGAGGTGCTCGGATGCTAGCAAGGCTATTTTGCTAACCTCAATCTTGTCCCATTTTCCTGGGGTGGGAGGGGATGTACTTTTTTTTGCCGCTTGTACAAACTCTTGTGGGTAAATAATAAGCTACCTCTGGATTGAAAAATGTTTTAGAATCAGATTTTGAAAGTATCATAATCAAGCAGACGTGCTAGTCGCCTTCCCCAGCATAATATCAGTCCTGTTTTATCAGGACTAGCATTTGGAAACCGTCAACGAAAGGGAAACAGTACAAACTTCTGTTATTAAAAAGGCTCAGCCAAAATTTAATTGGCACCATGTCTTGTCCCAAGTATGGGTCAAGTTCCAAAAATGCTGGATCCTACAGTTCCCATATGCTAATAATAGTTAATATAAAATGCTCACATCTTTCAAACTCCCCCAGTTATTAATACAGGCTTTCTGTGAATAATTCAAAGTCTGAACCACAAACTGAGATGACCCTGATGGCATCATCAGGGGTTATTTTCTTAGACTTGACAGAAGACATTATACAACTGTTTTCACTGGCTGAGCAGTACTCCAGTACCCCTTTAAATGTTACATTTTAACAAACTATTTTAGTTAGTATTACCGTTTAGCTGTCCATGCATATAGGAGAGAGCCTACCTGCAGGAATTCACGAACATTTGATCCTAACACTCGCAAGATAGTGTCATATCCCGACTCTTGGCAAAATTCAAAGAACATCTTCCCAAACATCTGCAAGATGTCTCCCGCATCGATCTCTGAAATACAGAAAGGATTCTCATCTGTACCTCAGTTTGTGATACCAATTGTTATTATGCTATAAAGCTCTATTCGTATCATGCACCACAAAATGTGGCAATTTTTTTTCCAGTAATTGTTTTTTAAAAAGCATGCTGTCACTTACTGAGAACTTTACTTGCAGCAGCGACAAGATCGTATGTCTTGCCATCTTCATATATGATTCTAACCAGGAACTGACCCTCAATATCAAGCTGCGCCTCTCTCCTGAAAACAAAGTGAAGTCATCACTCATGAAATGTCACAGCAGAGGTAAACAGTCAATATAGGCAACTTGTTCAAGCAACCAGTGGCTTTTCTATTGTTGCTTAAATCACAGACAGACTTCTGTTTACAGGAATGATTCGATAACAACGGCCTTATTTGTGGCCAGTCAGAATGAGCCGTCTTGATTTACATTACAGTGGCTTAAAAAAGGTTAAAATATTGTTTTGAAGCGGTCATGTGGTTTAATAACTACACTGAACAACATACTTAAACAAGTGCAGGTTTAGATCTACAGCAGGTCCTTTGGTAAAAAGCACAGCTCCAAGCTCAGAGTGCCCTTTGCTATTTATACATTTGACAATCGAATAAAATTGTCAGAAAACTTAATGAGGTTCTGATTACTTCTGTTTCACTGAGAAAACAGAAATGATTTACAGGCCTGACCAGAAGCTGCCATTTTATCTAAACCTATAACAGCTGAAAAAACATACCAAGCCTTGAAAACTTTTGTAAAGAAAACAAGAATTCATATTGAAATTGTTCACCTCATCAAAATCTGAAAACAGACCAAAAATGATAAATTGTGCAATAAATAACAATGAATTACATTTGCAGAGATAACAAAAGATGCCGCAGAGAGCTCCAGTTTGAGAACATTCACACAAGACAGCTGCTGCTGGTTTTTTTATTTTTTCTAATTCTTTTTTTGGCAGGTTCAAGTCTAGGGCAGTTAAGACATTTCAACATGCTGATAAAATGTTAACATTATAGTGGAATTACATGCATCGTGTGTGTGTGTGTGTGTGTGTGTGTGTGTGTTGGAATGGGGTGTACCACATTCTCCCTCTATTAAGATACAGTCTGACAATGGTGGCATGTAATTAAATTAGTAAAATGACTTATGTACTTTACTTAAGTTTAAGTTAAGCAGGGTGTAGCTACCATTGTGCACATCGAGGTCATGTCCTCTGTATTTTTAGGGGGGGAATTAGCATTTACATTCTGCTTTGATGGACATAGTATACATACTTTAAGTTAAAAAAATAAAGAATAATCATTATTTCCCAACCAGAATTGTAGCCTACTCTTAGCAATCCAGTGAAAATCACACCTAATTTGGTGAGTTTCAATTGTTTCAGATAAAGTTAAAAATTAAGTGTTACTTAATGGGTTGATAAAATCCTCCGACTTCTTATGCTAAATAAACAAATTTAAAAACCACAATTTAAATTGGATTATCTATAAATGCAGTGCCACAAAGCTGAAAACAGAACAGTTACTAAGCTACTGAAAAGTTGATATTTTAGACTCATGACATACTACTACTCATGAAGTACTATTCAAGTGCTATAATTTTTTATTTAATTTTTCACTTTCTACTGCACATTTCAAAGGGAACAGTTGTACTAACAGTTGCACTACATTAATTTTACAGCTAGTAGTAGTTACTTTTTTACATAAAAAATACATACAAATACACAAATTATTACCATATTATAAAATATGTGTACATTGTTGATTACTACCCTAAAAATGTATAAAGCTGTAGAGATTACTTCCACCTCAACCTGCTGCTACATAAAAAATATTACATATACATTAATGCATCACTAATAACAATCAAATAATGTAATATACCAGTAACACATAAGGAGTTCTTTGACTTTGTAATTTGCTGATCATACCTGCACATTTTTACATTGTTGTAATACTACTTTAATACAAGGGATCTGAATAGTTATTTCACAAATGCATCCTAATTATGAGCATTAAACAAATGTTTTCTCAGCTGTATTTCACCCTACAATTATTGGAGCTACTAACTAAAAAAAAGTGAAGTTGCTGTGGGACAGACCTCAAATTGTGATATCTTTTTTTTCACCATCTGAATCTGAGTTTCAGAGGATTAGGGTTAATCATTAGAGTAAAAGCAAATGTCTATCCCTGCTGGCACAGAGCTTGGCTATCCAGTAGCCCTGTCTCGTATCCCTGTTGTGGTCTGGTTGACCACAGAGGAACCTATAATACCAAATGGGCCGAATAGTAAACATATGATACAGAAACTCACTTGATATCTTCCCACACTTCCGGGCCGTAGTTCCTTAAAACGAGGAGCTCCAAGGCGTGATTCACAAAACCATACTGTAAATTTGAGGAAAAACACGAGCAACGTTAATTTTATTTCATGGAAATGTTCCTCAAACATACCTGGTGCCTTGCCATATGTGTGTTTTTATACGAGATATGATATGCTCAAAACATAGGCCTATTATAAGCCTAAAAATACATGCGCATACACATTCTGTTCACCTGTTAATATGCACAGTTCACTAAAAACAGGGAAATTATTGTATAACAGCTACACATCGGGCTCCTAACAGGAAATGTCAAACGCAAATACGCAATGTCGCACGACAAACAGCCTATTTTACCAGCATTACAACAAAATACAAAATCCTCATATACATACCATGATGTCAGCCGCTATTCTTTTTCGTTATTTTTAAGGAAAAACCGTTGAATCTGACACAACCTTCATCCTTTGCTACAGATGCTGTATCTCTGCGTCCATTCCCCCTTTTTCCCCTCAGCTAATCACTGACAGCGAGTCTGTCCAATAGCAGATCAGAGATGTTCTTACGTAAGCCATCCCAGACCAATGAGAACGCAGCTGCGTCGTCCAACTGATACTGGTGAACCTGAAATCACCGCAGGCAGCTACATAGTTTCTGATATTCATCACAATGTTTTACGCTTGCAACTAATATATTCACAGCGACATAGAACGAAGATATGCTCAAAAACTTCTCCAATGCAAAAAGTAGTTTGTATGGCAAAAATACAGTTATAATGTGACAAACAAACTTGAACTTGAACATTCTTTCAAAAATATATGATTCATCATATTTTATCTTCATTATGAAGAACTCTGGTCCTTTAGTAAAAGCAATGATACCACAATGTAAAACTACTTTTAAATCCTGCATTAAAATTTTTATTTAGTAAAAGTACTTAGATATTATCAGAAAAATAAACTTTTAACTAGTAAAAGAAAAAGTTCACATTATGCATAATGACTCCTTTCAGAATGGGATATTAATATACATAGGCCTATTTTATTATTGCATCACTATTATTGATGCTTTAACATCTAAATAGCATTTTAATTTTGTAGACCTGCTTCAACATTAAAATGCTATTTGTTAATGTCTAATGGAGCATATCTTTATCTCCAAAGCAAATAATTGTAGTCAGTAGCTTATTTTACTTTTAGAGCATTTTGCTCTGAGATGTAGTGAAGTATTAGATTATAGTACCTCAAAAGTACATAACTTGAGTAAATATACTTAGTTACTTTCTACCATTGCATATCATAAATTTTAATAGTTTGTGTCAAGACCCTAATTTAACATTGCAAATCTTTTATATGACAGAATACAAAATTCTATACACTGCAGTCACTTAAATCTATTAATGTCAATATTTATTGCGCTGTGATTACATTACAGTAATGATTAAAGCACATCGTTAAGAGTGACAGTAGAACATTCATTGTGTTGTTGTTGTGTCATATTCCTGCTTTATAGGAAAGGAGTGCAATGAAACCAATGTAATAAATATAGTATAAACATGTGTACAGTTTTTTAAAAAACACACGTAAATGACTTATATATTAGGAAAATGCCTAAGTCTAAGGTACATGTATATTACAAATATAGTATATTGAGTTGGAACAACAAACCTCTTGAAGACATGTAAATTCTTATTGACCTATATAAAGCTGGTAAAAATAAATGCAAATAATGTGTTTAAAACTTTAACATCTTGTCCTGCCTGTATAGTTCCCATAAGGCACCTGAATCTGCTCTGCATCACTTCATTCAATTAGAAGAGTGAATCTCAGCTGAAGAATGTGGGATGTTTTGGGGTGGTGATGGAGCAGTGGATAAAACATGCCTTTGGTGTGAGAGACCCTGGTTCAAATCCACTGTGAGACACCAATGTGTCCCTGAGCAAGACACTTAACCCCTTGTTGCTCCAGAAGCATGCAACCTCTGACATATATAGCAATTGTAGGTCGCTTTGGATAAAAGCGTCAGCTAAATGAATAATTGTAATGTTTTCTAAATATTTGAATAACTTTATCATTTGCTTCAGCTTTTTAATAATTGTTTGCCATGAAACACAGAAAGCCAATTCAGTTTTAATCTTGAGCTCTTCTGCCGTACCAACAGGCCAAGGTGCTTCAGCAGGTACCTCATCTGGATAGATGTGAACCGACCAGTCAGATATTTACAGAAAACAATAAAAAAAGACAAAAGAAATAAAGGAACCACTCTGTTTAGCAACATCACAAAATGTATCATATGCAAGATGATATAAAGCAGCTACTGACTTGTTTTGAAAAGTTGCCACATTTACTGTAAATTTTCTTAAATGTTAAAATGATAGATATGATGATATATGATGAGAACTTGGGAAGAAAGACACATTTTATTTCATATCAATTGGCAGAGATGACTCATTCTGGAAGAAAACAGTGAAGGAAGCAAGTGTTTTTCTCCGCTACAGCTGTACAAATGGATAATTGTACAGAGACAAGACTCATGTGTGACAGCAAACTGACATCTCTGTAATTAAGCAGCTGCAGCAGTTTGACTGACATATTGACATATCATCATACTATCAATATCTAAACAACCCAAACCAAAATACACAAGGTGTTCACACTGCGTTCACTGGATACATTTATGTGTCGTCATAGCTAACGTTCTTTGGGCTCTGCAACTTGACTTCATTTCAGAGGCAGTGTTGAAGTTTTGAAGGACGCCTCCAAAAAGTAACAAACACCAGGGATGTCCTCGGGGAAGTTGGCCGGAAGCTCCTGTCTGCTCCTGGGAACAAAGACAAACTCTGGCCGATCCTTTAGCAATCTGGGTCAAAGAGCACAAGAGCACACAAATAAACCATGAATCTAAAAACAATGTGGCAATTTATTTGACACAAGAGGAAACACAGTGCTCTTCTAAAAGTTGGGTTTCCTGTCAAGAGCACTTTGGGTTTTTTTCTACAACCATACAGAATTGTTTCAATAATATCTGGAAACTGTATATTTAAGAAGGTTGACATTTACTTGTTTTTGTGTCTTTCAAATAAACCATTTGAGAGTTTTGAAGTATTGTACTTTTAATGGAAAATGCAAGAATTATTTGCAACCTGGATCGGCTGTGTTACTTCACCTGTGTGTCGTAGGGCTGATGTTGATTTTTCTTGGTTGGCTGCAGGATTCAAACTTGTTGGCCAATGTGACATTATTTCCGAAAAGGCAGTAGCGTGGCATCTTCACCCCAACTACACCAGCCAGTACTGAACCAGTGTGGAGGCCTATACGCATCTGGAGAAAAATACAGCATTCAACATTACTCGGGCTCTTGCTTGTCTTTAATTCATCAATAGTACTCTTTGTAGAAAAAATACAGCTATTGTATTTACTCAGGCATCTGCAAATCATTTATGTTTCATATCGTAACACAAAATAAAACAAATACTTTTAAAAGATAACTTACTGTCAATAAATCCCATAACTTGATTCTTCAAACAATACCACATAATCACCATCCTGCTGCTGTAAGTACTCATTAGCAAACAAATTATGCGGCTAAAAAATAGTCCCTACATGATTTACTCCTGTTTAAAGGCACACTGGGGAGCTTTTTGACCACTAGTAGTGCTATGGAGTAATGTTTTTATGATTTGTTCGTATGCAAGCATATGACGTCGCACATAAAGATGCACAAGTTGGCGGTACATATTCCTGGATTCGTTTTTTACACTATTATGCTTTTCAATAGTAGGTGGGGTTAATGTGCAAACAAACGTAGCAATGCACCAACAAAGGCAGTGAAGAAGACCATTAGCAAGTAATCATGGATGTACAGAAAGCAATGCACAATGTAAAATAATACAAATCAATTTTACATTAACAGTTTTTATGCACAGACAAATCACATATATAACCATGATCTAGCATGCAGAAATTATTACATATCGTGAAATTTAGTCAAATATCTCAATCCAAGACACTGCTACTACTTTTCATGACTGCACATTTGCTGCAAATGGAAAATTCATGATCTCAATTGCATACCTAAAATGTCCTTGTAATTTGCAACATTTTCATGGTTGTTTAGTTTGGATAAAATAGCTTTGTTGCCGCTCTAGGTTTGCTGTGGGGCAAAAAAATCTCTGATTTCTAAATATTAAACATATCTTAATACTTAGCATAATGTAGAGATTTATTCTCTGGTTAACGATTTGCTAAGTCCTCTAAAGTCATGACTTGAAATTATTCAATCAATATTTTAAAATGAAGAATTATACTCAATAACTGATTTTAGGCAAAGACCTTTGGATGTTATGATGATGATATAAACTTATAATGCACTTCACTTTTGTGACAGCAACTATTCTGTTAGAGTAGCATTTCTATTCAAATGAAAAATCTTTGTATGAAAACTCTTTTGCGTTGTTGGAAGTCACATCACCAAGATGAGAAAGACTTCACCCTCACCTGTATAGGTTCTCCAGTTGGCGTCATAACATCGTCTGAAAGCTCCATCATCTTCAAGGCCATGAGTGCAATTCGGACGGCGTGAGTTTCGCTCTCTCTGTGTAAGCCACCAGCTACACAATACGCATCACCAATGGTCTCCACCTGAATACAGTGGATGATCATTAAAATGATTTCTAACTTTGCAACTGAGACAGAAGAAAGTCAAGGGCTTCCTTATCAGGGAATCTACACAGTGCTCTACTCATTTAACCTGAAAGTGTAAACTTAATAAAAATGTCAAGACAATAAACCTTGAGCAAAATGACAAATATGAAGTGGATATTTATCAAAATCTCTTCACAATCTGACTTGATCTCCATCTTGCAGTAGAAGACAAAGGGCAAATGGGTAATAAAACTTCAGCTGTAATAGTACTTGATCCCTGGTCATATTAAAAAGTCCACAAGGGTTTTTTTCCTTCTTCTTCTTTGTGTAAATCTGGACCGGAGAGCACTCAGCAGCTATGTGGCAGAGACAAAGTGAAACTATTTTTAGGCTCATACATGTGGAGTGGAAACAGGGTCCTAAAGGAACCTGACTTCCTATCGTTTTACGAGATATTTGTCAAACATACTGCTCTCTCTGTTATACTTCCATGACACTTTGATTATATTATCCAATCTCCCTGTAGATTAGCAGTGTTTGGCAGACACTAGGGTAGTTGGTTGAGCTATTGTCTCCATCTGTCTTTTGAGGAAGAGTGTATTATTAAAAAATGTAAATATGTAAAGGCATATGATGCAAATGATATGACTTCATACACCCTGTGCTTATAGCTGGTGTGCTAAACTATTTGTTAGAAGACAGAAAAGTGCATCTGTATTTGAATCTGTGAGCTACTGTAGTTACATATTTTTAATTCTTTATGTTTTGATATAGTTTTAGTTTTTTATGTGTTTTCAGCAGCTATAGTTACCAATTGAAAAATGATGATTGAAAAAAAAAAGGTAGTTGTTTTTAGTGAGCTAAAGACATGGCCATAGCTACTGTACCACTGAGGACACTCAGGGTCATGTCCTTTATCGTGCTTCTGGGAATCTGAGGAGTTTTGAGGCTGATTCTGATATTTTTTAGGCAAAATATCATACTATTTGACCGTTTTTAGGCAAAATGAAATGAATAAAAGAGATTTATTTTGTGTTCATTACATACTTGGCAGTTTTGGGACATTCTTTTGGGAGATCAAATTTACAGGAAATATAAATGAATCATTAAATGTATGAATAAAATTTGAAATGTTGTGATGTCTTTAAATACTTTGGCTACATATTTGTTCAAACAAAAAAATATAATAATAAAATTTCATTTTAGTTTAGTTATTTAATTTACTAGTATATTAAATGTACATGTACTTCACACTTTTGCCATAAGAAACGTAATAGTTTAACATAATGCCAAGATTGTTCACCTACTGACGTGCTAATTTCTTGACGCTTGATACTGAAACATAATGTTTTGTTCACATTTTAACATTTTGTGACAATACTGTGTGAAGTGTCTAATGTCAGCTACTTCTGAAATGTTCTCAAATCAGCAGTTTCTTCCGGTTAAAAAGAGATTAATTTAGTGGCTAAACAATGGAAACAATGATCAGCAGTATGCCTACCTTATATATATCAAGCTCTCCACAGTGATGATCAAACCTGGTGTACAACTCATTGAGCATGGTGATCACTTGCATTGGGGTACAGCGTGAGCAAACAGCTGTGAAGCCCACAATATCAGAGAAGAGCATTGTAACGCGTTCAAACTTCTTGGCCCGGACTGTCTGGCCCTGCCACAGCTGCTGTGCCACAGTGCCAGGGAAGATGGAGAAGAGGAGGTCCACTGTCTTCTTTTTCTCTTCCTCCAGTGCTTGGTGAGCATGCTCCAGTGCTGCCTTGGCCTTCCCCAGCCGCTTCTTCAAACCATCCTGGGCTTTGGCCTGTTCACCAACCAGCACTACGTCACGCAATGCGTTATGAATAGGGATGTCTGACAGGTAGAGGCCGCGGCCCGTTAGCTCCTCCAGCTTGTCCACACATGGTGAGCCCAAGAACAAGATGGCGTTGGACTCTGAAACGTATATCATCTGACCTTTAAGGTCCATGAGCTGAAAGAAAAAATCAGATGAGTTCAAAAGTTATTTTTTGTAGAATTTGGTAAACCTTGATGGAATCATGTAGCTGAATGGCCTAAATGTCCTTGGCTACAGGCTACATCCTGGAGAAAAGTACAAAATTCGCACAGCCAAACAAGGGAAAAAAAATCATCTCAGTGGTATCTGTGCATATGTAAATATACACTTTCTGCATACATAAACTCCCTCAGGACATGTATAGACATTTAAGCACTTGACATAAGGAAAAGCAAACTTGTCATTTGCATGGTATTTATGAAAGGGCAGATGTGTGCAGCTGTGTGCAGCTGCAACAGTAAACAAAGCCAAAAGGCTTATTTAAGTTCCAATGGAACAAAAATTCCAAAAAACGAAAGAAATCCCATCTAACACAAAGACATTTTTTACTAGCTACGAGTGAAATATCTCAACAGCTTCTGAAAGGATTGCTGTGAAATGTACAAACATTCATGGTTTCCAAGTCATGAATCCTACAGTCTTTGGGGATCCTCTGACTATTTATCTAGCGCCACCATGAGATCAAAATATTAATTTGTCCCGTACTTTGATCTGTGACATTCCAATTAGCCTTAACTGTACTTTGTGTTGACAGCCAATTTGGAAATGTTAGCATGCTAATACCTGTTATATATATACCTCAACATGATAAAACATTATACCTTCTCAACATCATCATTAGTGTTTTTACAAATGACTACACACTAACTACATACTACATACACATACACTAACCTAAAATACTGACTTTAATAATAAATAATACATAACCAAAAGTATATCTATTTGCAGAAGTTTCTTATTACAGCCTACCAGAAGCTACAAGCATGGCTGTAAACAATTAGTCTTCTAAACTGTTATAACAACAATAGCCATAGGTCACAAATACTGCTACAGGAGTATTTTTTTAATTTGTGACATGATTAATGTTGAACGTGCCACTACTGTTGACATTTCAGTCATGTTTGTGCATAGTGGACTGTCAGCTAAATAATAGATCATAAACACAAGGACAAAGACTGAGACACTTGCTTCATGCTCATCTGGTTGCTGATTTTTACCTATTTTAATTGGACTCCACTAACAGTAAAACTACCCCTGGAAGACTAGTGTTATAGTAAGTGGGAGCATTTTTTGTCATTGGTGACCTATTGCTGTGCACCCTCACATAAATAGCACAAGCATGGCTGCCCCTTTGATGGATAAAATGGTTTGACATTTGCTTCTGATCTCCGGTGGGGATATAATGTTGATCTCTACCTCAGGCCAAGTGCGCCCAAGTCCACCACTAATAAGCTCAACGGCTTATAAACAACCAGCATTTTTCTCTCTCTCTCTCTTAGTCATAACCAGAAGAACTTTTCTGCCTCATTAGTCAGTGATATCACTTTTCATGTTACATCTCCCAGATATGTCGACATACCTTCCCTGTATTATCTGTGGTGGAGACTCCGTGCTTGATCCGAATGATAAACTGTGTGTTTAGCATGGTCAGAATACCTTGAAAGGTACATTTGATCTGGGGAGAGACAATAGAGAAGTGTTCTTGGAAGGTTGCAGACCGCCTCAGTCCATCCTTCCTGGTCAGTCTCTTTCTGAGCCCGTGTCCTATTTGTACCAGAACCAAGTCCTGGTCCAGGATCAGATGGAAAGGGAAGATGGTGGAGAACAGAGACGTAGGAAGGGTCCCAGCTGAGGTAGCCCGGAGCGGACTGGGGCTCAGAGTTTTAGCATCCTTAACTACCACTGTGTACAGGAGACTGGGCTGCGGGCTGGACTGCAAGATGCTGTCTCTAGCACCAGGGGGGTCCATCAACACATCCACAGTGGTTTGATACAGAAGGCGGGCAGCAGCTTTGACGACGCCAGGGAAGAAGAGCTCAGTGGTCGGGCGGGGGTTGAAGAAATAGACAGTAAGCAGACCCAGATCCTTGTCTAAGCACAGCACAGAAGGTTCGTTTACACAATCCCCTCTGTCCGGGTTGGGCAACGTGCTGCTCTGTTTTAGCAAGACATTGAAGCTGTTGAGGAAGTCGTGGAGAGCTCCCCCCACCACCCTCAAAATGTGTCCGTCCTCCTCGTAACACATGTTGAAGAGCTCCTCGCCAAGAGCAACTCTCAAAGCTTCCATCTGGATTCCTGTCGGATACATGAAAGGAAAAAGGGTGAAGATGTGAAGCTCACAGTGCCCAGAAATAGCTAGAAATGACATATTTTATAATTTGAGCTTTAGAAATTACCTGTTTTGGTTGAGTAAATGTTCATCATTTCCACTAAATGCCCTGGATCCTCATTACAACTCTGATAGTCTGTACAGCAAATTACTGGACTGGAAAGACAACAAATATCAAAATCAGACACATAGAGCAGTGCTCAGTGGACCATATTTTTTGCTTGGTCACTGAAATACTTCAAAGTAGATAACTATTATTTTCATTCTCAGTTAATCCGACAAATATTTTCTAAATTAATTGATTTGTTTTGCCTAGAAAAAAAGGAAGACGTGCCTGTTATAATTTCCCAAAGAACAAGTTTTCCAATTTTTTTTTTTGTCTGACCAACAGTCCAAAACCCAACCCCCTGCCAATTACTTTGATCTCTAAATCAGACTGAATACTGAGAAAATAATAGAGGATGTTTCACTGTCTGCTTGACATTTTCTACAGAATAGTGTTTTCCAGTGATTTCTCTCTATCTCCGGGTATCCATAGCAGCCTGAGTCTGCATCACACCTTGCTGTTGTTATCCTCATTAGTATCAGTCCAGCAAGAGGAATTTGCAAGGGATATTGTATCTAAACAGTGTCAGATGAAGCCGAAACATCTTAGCATCATTATTGTTATAAGGAATACATGCTGTGGTAGTACAGGCCTCCAATTTACAGCAGCAGTAGTAGTAAGTGTAGCAGTCTGGGAGGTGGAGTGTTGTTACTGATGTCTTAGTGGCAGCTGTTTTGTTTTTTGTTTTTTTTTTAAACTCACGTGTTACCTTTCAGAGTCCCTGGTGTGATCTGATAGTCTCATCATTCGTTGGAGGGCAGTATGCAGCCTTTGAAACTGCATGACAAAGTGTTCAGCTAGTTAAAGGTCATCGTCTGGCAAGACTTGAAACAGCAGCTTTAATTGCAGAAGCGCCCAGAGATAAAAATAAATAAATAAATAAAATAACAAAGCAGAGAAAGATTACCATATCTTGATCTCAAGTGGATAAATGGGCATGGTGTCTGTGCCTTAAGGCAGACATGCGACAAAACCCAATTGCACTCAAGATGTATTTTCTTGCCATAAATCTATGTAAAACATACTGCACTAGTTGCATGAGGTGAAAACCAATAGGCCAACATGTATTTTTTAACTCACCTCGGGACATGCCAATTTTCGGATGCTCTCCCCAAGTGTATGCAGGTTAACTTTGGCTCTGCTTGTCTTCTGTTGAGGTACATCCTCACCTGTTTTTCCATGCACGTCCTTAGAAATAGGCAATAAATCCGCGGCGTCAGTTGAGCGCTCCTCAAAGTATTCGAGCTCATTATTTTTGGCGCTGCTGGAGAATGGACACTCTCCTGATATATTAAGCTCTTTCAGCTTTGCGCAGAACATCTTCCCCCCCGCTTTAATATCCCGGCTTTCCTCTCTTATCTAATTTCTGGGGGAGACAGTGCTGGTCGAGCCGCTGCGGTCTCTGGGAGAAATTCCATCATCTGGTGTGCTCATCCAGGACACCTTCCTCCTCGCGACGCGCTGATTCAAATGCTCAGTACCAAAGCCAGAGGCAACATACAATATTCATTGAAAGCTGCACGCGCAAATGATGGCAGGGAACTATCGTTACCAAAAACCAATGAGAAACTAGAGAAAAAAAGAGAAGCAGGCCAATCCACGCGCAAGTGGGGCTGGTGTAGCCGAACAACCTATCAGCAAGGAGAAATTTTTTCCAGGCGACTCCTCGCATGCACAGCCCCCCTAAACGAACAATCATATTTCTATTACATTCACAGAGTACTTCAAGTGTAGGCCTACGTGCCTGTGGACCATCTCCTGAAGGCATTGTCACTTCTCTGTTCAAGAGCTTCACAAACGTGGTCTGGCTTCTGAAAAGTCAGACATCTAAACACTAAATCTATTTGCTATTTATCATAATTAGTAATATTGGTATTTTGTAGGGCTGCAACTAGCATGGTTTTCATAGTCACTTAATTTGCAGAATACTGTCAATGAATCGATTAATTAGTTGGTACATAGAATGTCAGAGAATTGAATCACAAGCAGAGTCCAATTAGTGATGTCGTCATATTTCTTGTTTGGTCTCAAAGATTTCAAGTTTACTATTGAAAGCATTTTTTTTTTTTTTGCTTTTGAAAATTACTTAAAGGGAAACTCAACTGATTTTACAACTCAACTTTTGCACACTGGCTGCAAACTTGTCCCAGTTTGTGCCAGCAGTTGTCGGGTGGCCTCCTTTGAGTGCTTGGTTATGGACAGGTACATTTACTAATACACTACCACTAAACAATGTGGTTTTATTCTTACAGTGCTGTCTCATAACTCTGCGCCATTGCTTATGTGTTTTTAATCTATGATGCTATTATTTTAGTCACTTTCAAACTACTTCTGTTAGAATTGTATTCTGATTAATATTAAGATTGTTAAAATTGTACCATAGTCTGCACATGCAAAATGTGGTAATTAACATAATCCTTGCTTCATATTGCCTAAGTGGACTTTATTTTATTTATTTTACATTACATCAATTTTTGCTTTGGCATCTTTCTCTATGATTGTATTTCTTAACCCACTATGGATTTAGAACATCCTGCAAAAACATAAGTTATAAAATAGCTGGTCTATAACTGGCATGTTTACAGAGACCTTAATTAATGTGCTTTATCTTAATCATAAATACATGAAATAACTATGTCAATCACTATAATGTTTGAATATTTTCCACACTAACATGTCTGTTGAGTTCATATAGGTCACAGAAAACACTGCACTGTATGAGTTTAAGCGCAACATGAAGTGAATCAGATATGTTTTATTTAAGACTGTTCAGGAAATGGTTCAGTTATGATTACACATGTTGGGCAATCATTTATAAAACTCATGTCAAAAATAGATTTTATTGGCCATGATGAGGCCAAAGCACTGCTTGTTGGCCTTGTTTGGTCTGAAGAGAGCATTTTCACTGTCTAACACAATAAATCCATTTCGGAGCTTGAATAATGAACAACTTTGTCATTTGGGAATTTTCTAATTTCTTGCAGGATAACTGGACGTAAGCACACTGCTTACATTGGCTTTCTTTCAAGACCAGGGCCCAGGGTGTTGCTACCACATCACAACAAAAAGTTTATAGGTTAGATATTATCTTAGCTCCAGAGAGACAACCCTCAAAGGCAATTCATTAAACTGTTTACTTTGTAAGATGAAAACCTTGAAAATGTTTACGGTGTGTTATGTTAAATGATCAGTGTATGGTCATTAAAGTCTGAATAAGAAAGGTTTAGGTCAGTGGGAAATAGCCGAAATCTGCAACAAATATATTTGGCCCCACAACATTTTTTTGAACATAATATTTCACACATATGTTCATTATTATTATTAATCCCACTGTTTGTTGTGTGCTGATAACCTTTCAATTACATCTCTGTTGTCGTAGTGCAACACAAAACATACATTCACATATATGAGTCATTTTTTGCCGGGCACACAATCACACAATCCTAAAAAATGTTATCCAAATCAATTTACTCTTAAATGAATTACAAAACATATTGAAACCAACAATACAGACCTGTGTCATGTATGTACTGTCCTGAGCCAAAGCTCTGGAACTCTTATTGGATATGAGGGAAGTTCATTGTGACTGAGCTGTTGCTTTAAGATCTTATGGTACTTCAACCTGTTTTGATCTCGTCGTCAGTAGATGAGAGGACTAACTTTAAACCTGCTGTATCCAAATGTAAGGGTCTTGTCAAACAATCATATATTTAAAGGCCAACTCGCCACGCAGACAAGGGTTGATAAACATCTCACATGCTTAATTAAACAGGATATATCCTTTTTACAAGTACATTTGCTTTAAAGTTTTGTTTTTAAGGTGGGGGCTGAGTTAAAACACCAACAAATTCAACTTAATGTGGAAATTAAACAAAAAAGAACTTCTAACGCATACTGAAGTAGCCGCTATTAGGACAGAAGTAAAATGTCCTCTTTCTGTACTTTTCCAATCAAGAGGCAAGTGAAAATGAACCCTGTGTAATGTCTTGAAGCAGATCTTGCAAGCTATCCCCGGGTCTTTGTGACCAATCTGGCACCACAGAGGTGACAGCTGTCGATGCTGGCTTTCACCAGCACCCAGAGGAGATAGCACCACCTGCACTGGCATGAACAAGCCTCGTTGTCATGATTATATACAACATGGACCTTTTGATCTCTGCCAAGGTGGGACACTAAATTAAATTTCAATACAGAAAGGTCCTTTTGGCTTTGTGTTGCTTTGTGTCTTAATGTTGAATTGAAGACCTGCACCAACAGAAAGAAGAGGTAGAGGTGAAGACAACATCTTTATCAGCTTACTGATCGCGGAACTGAGACTGAAATTGATCACTGGACTCGTCATTCAGTCAGCTGTTGCTGGTAGAGTTTGCTTTCAGTGTGGGGAAGGAGGAGGCAGCTCTCATCCAGGATAACAAGGAAACATAGAAAAGGTCCTGGATTAGGAAGTGTGTATATGAAGAAGGAAAAGAAGCGAGAAAGTCTGACAGCTTCTCTGTTCGTGGAAGAAGCAGTATAAGAAGTATAGATCCTTTAGTTAAGTAAAAGCATAAATACTACAATCTAACAAGGCTCTGCTACTTAATCTTAAGTCAAAGTAAACAAGTATGATCAACAATGTGCAGGAATATTAAAAATAAAAGCTTAATAATGTATCATTCTTGTGGGTGGCGTGGTGGTTCAGTGGTTAGCACTGTTGTCTCACACCAAGAAGGTCATGGGTTCAAACCCTGGTTGCCCCGGCCTTTCTGTGTGGAGATTAGTGTGTGGAGAGACAGGCTAGGTGAATTGGTGTCTCCAAAACTGTCCTTAGGTGTGAATGTGAGTGGTCTGTCTATGTGTGGCCCTGCGATGGACTGGCCCCATGTAAGCTGGGACTGGCTCCAGCCCCCTGCGACCCTGTATGCAGGATAAGCAGTTGACGATGGATGGTATCATTCTTGTATTATTGCTACTGTGTGGCTGGTGGAGGCCAGTGAAGCAACTTAACATTATAAACTGTTGGAAGGTTCAATCTGTAAGAGTGTATATTTTATGAAGTGATTACAATGGATCTAAATTCTGACTTAGTTTAGTTTAGTTTAGTTTAGTTTATTTGTTTAGCACGTTTGGTACAAGTCCAGAACAATGCAAGGAGGGAACGAAGCCAGACTAGGCTTGTACAGAGTTCCACTCCTTTTCCCATATTAAGTCACGAGATATGCAGACTAAGCATCAAAGTAGAAGAAAAAAAGAACAACAACAAAAAACAGAACACACAAGAAAAAAAGAAAAAAATGAAAATAAAATAAACAACACTTTTCGTCACAACTAAACCTGTCCAATATTGCCCTCTGAAATGTAGTGGAGTGAAATTACTTTATAAAGTAAGTAGTAAGTACAGTTCTTCCCAACAGTTCGATTGGGCATAATGATTTTTTTCTCTTATTCTTTCATCTATTTGTTTCTTAGACAACAACAGAAAGTAGCATTGTTACTATTGTTAATGCCCATGTTTTTTGTTAATTTGTTGCTCTGTCTCTTCCCCTTACACACAACTCACATGCATATACAACAAGAAAATCTAAATGTATCTTTACAGTTTTTTTGATGGCAACTTTCAGGAGCTTTGAAAAAAGCTGACAGTAGGCCTATGTATTTTTGCTTTGAAAAGTTTCTCAGGTAACATAACTTTATCTCACGGAGGAACCTGCAATCCTTCCACTGCTACAAAAACATAAAGAACAACAACACTGGGTAGACATGTTGCCCATAGCGTATATACAGTATATTTTCGTATATTGTCTAATATAGACAAATAATTAGATTTTCATGAACTAGATTTGTCTTTAAGATGTAAAGCGGTACACATACTCATGGGGACTAGCAGAAGCTTGTTCTCAAGCGTATCCTATGAGCACAACATGATCCCAAATGTTTCACTGCTCTAAAGAAACAACAACCACCACTGTTGAGGTCATGAATGAGAATAAAAACAGTATAACAATTTTGTCTTTCCTTATTACATTTCCTGAAAAACTGTGTGGTAGCTTCACAATTTTTCAGATCTGTCCTAAAATAATAGTCAGGTGCACATATAAACACTGACATAGGATTTTCTTGCTGTTCTTCCTGCTCATACTGGCCATCACTTACAAGTGATGGCGGACAAAATCCACAAAAATGTATTTCAAAATTTATCTATAGCCAATGTGGGTCATTTTATCATGAACCAAATGAATTCTAATCTCCATACAAAACTTTTCTTATGTCCGTATGATGAATGTGCATTCGTAATGTGAGTTCCCACAGTGCCTTCCATATATTCAGTCTCTGCACAAAAGATCCTGATACTCTATTTATGATACGCAGAGCGATAGCTAGTCTCATCACAAATCAAGTCCTGGAACCTAACAGCCATGACATCAGACAGTTACAATGTATATACTCGAGCTGCACTTAGTTTAAGTGGAAGAAACTTGCTTTCAGGCAGATCCCAACATTCAGGCACATAAAGCCCTTTAATAGATACTGACAGTAAATCTTTGGTAATGTTGCATTTGTGCGCTCTAGTGGATTTAGCAGTGGATCTTTTGAGCACCGTGGGACAAAACAGATCCATGAAACTAATGAGCACTTCAGGCAAACCCATGTTTTCTTTTCTACATTTTCAAAAATAACAGTTATTGCCAAATATCTTATTCAAGTGACAATACAATCCCAGCATTTTCGTTCATAAGTGCACTACAAGCACTGGGCCTGATAGGTGTGTTTATAGGTGTGTTTTTTATTTTAACTGACAATCTACTCAGATAATTGAATTTGAATGTATGACAGGAACCGTTTCAGCTCCTTTCCCCTGTAATCCTAACAAACCCTTGCTGATTTTATCCAGAAGCAATGTTACTACAAAATATGCCTGACCTAAAACTGACCTCCTTTTCAACACTGCTTTGGGGCATGTGCTTTATTTGTCTTTGCAATAATGAAGAGAAATAGTTAATAAGTTTGAAGCAAGTATTGAAAGTGTAACAGGGCTGGAATGTAAATTCAATTCAGAAGGTCCTTTCATTTACAAATAGTCATATAGTTTAGCCATAAAATCCTTTGCTTGGCTAAAAGCAGTTAAGTATGAACTGGTATCTAAATTTGCCTCCAAATACAGGTTTTGATGATAATTTCTTTCTATTGTGAAGGTCAAATAGTTGTGATGTTTGCTACAAACAACGACTGTTAGAAAGCTCCCAATTCTACATGCATAGCAACAACATATAGTATCTCTAACCCTGCATCCACTCACCCTGCTTGGCCTAATACGCATGGCTGCCATGTGATAGCCTGAGGTAAACAAGCATTAATGCACCGTGATACAGGTTTCACTGTTATTCTCTATATTAATTGTGGCTCTTTGCACTCTCCTCGCAGTCTTTGTCCTTGTAAAAAAACGAATAAAAAACTCAACAAAGAGGTAAAAATATAACAAAGTTGACACATGATGCTGAAATAATTAGATATAATATGCATCACTCAATAGTAAAGAACCAACATTCGAGATGCACTCAATTCTGTACAAACTGCACCACTGCAGGAAAATTTATAGTACGTCCATGTCTCTCTGTTGTTTGCTCATGTAATGTGTGATGCTTCACACACACAGTTTTTTCACTCTTTTTATAATTCTCTAAGAACATATATGTAGATCTTTCCCAACTGTCACCAGTGTAATTGTGTTGTAAATCTATAGACAGAAAGTTTGAAGATGAACCAACGAATTTTTATTAGTATAATATAAGCTGAATAGGAAACAACAATGCAACTCTACTAAGACAGGTGGGACAAAAGTGAGGCTGTAGCTGCAGCCCAGAGAGAGAAATGAAGAAAAATATTTGCACAAAATAATGTTTATTTTGTCAAAATCATTTTTGCCTTTTCTTGTAAAATATTAGATTATTCAATCTCCTCAGGGCTTTTACAAATCCTTTTTTTCTGAAATATCCTAATCTAATTTGAAACAAACCAGGGGTGGAATAAGTATTCAGATCCTTTACTTAATTAAAAGTTCTCATATCATGCTGAAAATCAAAATACTCCACTACAAGTGCTGCATTTAAAATCTTAAGTAAAAACATTATCATCTAAATTTACTTAAAGTATCATAGTAGAAATACTCATTATGCAGTGAAATGGTCCCTGTAAATGTTGTACTATTGTACATGATATTTTTGGATTAAAATCACTAGTGTATTTATGTGTATGTGACACGTCCACCAAGGCATCCCTTAGCAAGACACTTAACCCCTCCTTGCTCCAGAGGCAATTGTAAGTCTCTTTGGATAAAAGCGTCAGCTAAATGTAATGTAAAAGGTATTTTCTATTAGATTATCAAATGTTTGGAATGTCTCTGTCCTGTGAGAACCAGCTAGGCCTCCTGTATCTAAAGTCAACCTTTCATGAGCTCAGAAAAACAGCAATGTATTTTCCAGCTAATACAAGTTTTTTTCTCTCAAGAAGTAGGAAAATCTTTCACCCGATGTCAGCTGGGATTGGCTCCAGCCCCCCGCGACCCTGTACGCAGGATAAGCGGTTGATGATGGATGGATGGACGGAACACAAAATCCTTCAAATCAAACCCCCCAGATTTGGAGATTCATAAGTATTCACCTGGCAGGAAGTGTTTGAAAAAGTGTAATCTGAAAAGTAACTAGTAACTAAAGCTGTCAAGTATAAATCTAAAGTTGCATAAAATTCAAATACTTCCAAGTACCTCCAATGTGTAGGTCTACTTAAGTATGGGCTACTTGAGTAAAACCACTAAAACGAGCAAAAATAGGTCTGGAACCACTGCTGTTGTCACCGTGTTATCCATTAAAATCTTCCATTTACGAGTCAACTTGAATGCAACATTCATGGGCGGAGCCAGCGTGATCCAATAGAATGCAGCAGCCAGAGACACGTTGGAAATTTCCTACAACAGACATGTCAGCCTCCGGTACATAGAGAACAGCAGAGAGCAAGGTTTTTTACTGGAAGGAACTCCACGATGGTAAGTTTACTGATAAAATAGCTAAACGAAACGTCCATGTGCCCTTCTGTTCAGCTTGATGTTAAACCCAGCTTGCTGTTGCGAGTAGATTACTGGCAATTCGGCTCCTATACATAGACTATGTAGCCAGACACACTAACAGTGAGACTACAAACATGCTCTACTTTAACGTTATAAACTGGTTTTCTTTCAGGCTACTTATTACTTACTTCTCTTGCGTTATCTCAGGTTGTTGCTGACTCACAGTCCCCCGACACAGGGACCATCCTGCGTGTCAGAGGGTCACTGGAGTTCAAATGTCAGCTGGACAGCACAGATGGTATGTAGACGATATATTTTTATGTAGTGGTTGGATACCATAAGGTTTAACATTAACGGTGCCCCAGCAACCGTTTAATTGTAGGGGAGAGCAGGTAACTTAAGTTGTCACACTGTTCGTAACACTAGAGGCCCTATCTCAAAAGTCTAATAGCCACTTTGTGTGACTTGTTCTATGGTCAACTTCCTGTTCACATGTGTTATCCAATCAGCTGGGACAAGTTTGTAAACACAGTGGTGTTAAAAGGGCAGATGTGTACACAAGCCCTGATGTGTTTCTTCAGCCACAGGGAATAGTACACCACCCTATTTTATTTTTCACCGTGTCAACTTCCGCAATCATTTCCACAAATGAGGGGCAAATCCCTCTAAATGGATGAAAGATACGCACTTTGTTAACTTCCTGAAACATTTCAATGAACATGCCAAGTGCTCAAAAGAGATGCCCTGTTTCCTCCTTTTGGACAACCACAAGTCTCGTCTGTCCATTGATGGACTCAATTATGCCAAAGAAAATGGAATAAATATGCTGTCATTCCCACCCCGCTAATCACATCTGCTCCAACCATTAGACAGCAGTAGTAATTGTGCCGGTGTGACAGCTTCCCTGATGCAGTGTGCCAATGGGGCAAATTGTCACAAGTGTACACACCCTATTCAACAGTCTACAACTCCTTAATGAGAAAAGATATGAACATGTAATGCATACAAAATATGTGCTCAAGACTTGCTTCTTTGATTTCCTTCTTTGATTTGATTGATGGTAGCCAGCAAATGCTAGACAGTGTTAAAAGTGTGACAACATACCCTACTTTCCCTGCTAGTATGATTTCGGTGCCTATTTTGATCAGAGTTCGCTTTCCTTGCTGCTGTGTCCTTCTCAGATGCAGTAACATTTACCCGATTACTATCAGAGGAAAACCTCCTTAACCCAAAATCTCCAGTGCAAACCCATCCATACAAAGCAATTTTTTATTGGTCACCAAAAGTTTGTTTAAAAAAAATTATAATAATTCCCACACTTTCTATATAAATAAATACTTTTGGCAAACATTATTTCCCTAAACTGCCTTAAAGCTTTCCCAAAAATGCCAGGAATATGATTTTTGTGGAAAAGTAGGAAATCTCATTATTTTAATTTATATGTTTGGCCTTAAACAGTAAACTTTAAGAATTTTAACTCTTAAATAATACCAGAATCCGGCTTATAAACCTTACTATGTGAAATGTATGTGTAATTGTATAATGTAAACGCCTCATGTAAAAGCAAACTGGTGTGTTAAAATTGGCTGATAAATAAAATGCATGAAAAATACCAATAAAATAATACCAGCAGGGTATAAACTATAATGTCATAATGGTGTGTAGCAATGGTAAAGGACTCATATTGTCTGTGTGTGTGTGTGTGTGTGTGTGTGTGCGTGTGTGTGTGTGTGTCTTCTTTCAGCACTGCTAATGTGCAAAGTAATCTCAAGAACATTTGAGACGCTTCGCTCTCGGGTGAAATCAGAATCCTGTGTTCTAACTGTCTGCGACAGTCCTGTTATTATCTGGCCAAACAAAAGTGTTTATGTAACGCCTGAAGAAATAACTCCAAACACACTGTGTGAAGATTTACATCAGTGGATACAGTAAGTTCCATTTTTACGATATTTTCTTTACTTTATTTAATCCTGAGCTGTTTTAATTGTAATTAAGGTGTTTTTTTTTATTTATTTCAGGACAGAAGAACAAGAGAGCGCTGGCAAGAGAGCTGCAAAAAAGAAAAGCAAAAAAAGTCCAGGAGCGGTGTGTACATGTTTTGATTATGGCAATGGTGCTTCTGGCCACATTGTGTACTGATAGATACATCATAACAGGCAAATTCTTGGTTATGAGCCCAGATGTTGATGGACTACACCACTCTGCTGTACACCCCAGTTGGGACTTGAACCCACAATCCCTGGCTTAAGAGGCCAGTGGCTTATCCATTAAGCCACTGGGGCTACTACAGGTGTCTACACTGTGTACAGTGGTAGTAACACTGACATAATAATATTATTATTATTATTATTATTATTATTATTATTATTATTATTAAAGTCCATTTTGTATGGACAGGGATGGCGGCATTTGTGTGAAGTAAAATCAGGGGATCATGAAAGTGTTCATTACCTCCCCAATGTTCGTTGTAGTCTACACTACACATTCATTGTTTAGTCTATACAGTGTCAGACAAATGTGTACAGTATTACAGTTTCTCAAAACTTCACGGTGGCATCTTCAAATGTCTTGTTTTGTCAAAAACCAAAAGATTTTCACTTTACTATCACAGATGTTTAAGAAAAACAGCATATTTCAGAAGCTAGAACCAGTACACGTTTTGCATTTTGGTTAAAAAAAAATAAAATACCAACAACTAATTACTTATGAAAATAGATGCCAATGAATTTTCTATCAACTAAATGTTTCAGCTCTAAACCTTAAAAGATATTTGCATGGTGTCTGTGTGTGCTTGTGCTTGAATATAAATTCCCACTTGTCTTTTAGAGTGTCATTAACCTTCGCCTGATGACAGAGGTGACAAAGACCGGCCCTCTTTCAGCCCCAATCCTCAGCAGAACAGTCCAGAAATCTCACTTCCTGTCTACAACTCTTCCCATGGACTGTGTCGTTCGTATCACCTGCAATGACACAATTAAAGAGTATGTCTCACCTTAAAAACATTTGATTTTATATTACTGACCAAACTCTAGAACTTCACCATATCAGCGAAGAGCTCTGCTTGCTGTGAAAGATTTCTACATTGTCTTTGCAGTGCCTTTGAACGCCTATTGAAGGCGCTAACTCATCAGGTGTGTGAGATGGAGAAAGTGATCCTGCAACACATGAAGGGGACCACGCTTCTGGTACCTGAACCTCTCCACTTCCTCCTTCCAGAGCCGAAAGGACTAGTGACCGTGGTTTACCCAGCAGGAGTGCCTGACAGCCAACTAGAGACACAACGTAAGGTAAAAACCACAGACTGAGAGTCTTTAAAATCCCAAACAAACACACAGGCAACGTGTTGTTCCCCTGACATTAAAGCTATTACTTTGTTATAATCTTAATCGCTCAAATAAAACTAATAAACTCTCAGGTACAGGAAATCCAACTGTTTATCCAACAGGCAGTGGATCCAGATCATTGTACTGGCGTGAAATACTTCCTTAGTTAAAAGCATAGCATTGTCTTTGCTTGATGCCCAATGTATGTTCTTATTTTAACAAAAAAAATCAATTTTATTGAGCACAATCTCTGTCTATGTAGGAATTGCATCAACAGTATGAGTTACCAGATGACTGGCCCTATTTTAGAAGAGCCAATGCTTATCACTTTCTCAATGAGCCCTACAAAGATGGTTACCTCCGAAACCCTCATCTGGTCCTCACACATCCCAGCCTGGACAATGGAAAGGTATGGCTATTCACCAAATTTAAGTCTGTTACCCTCAATCTCCTCTTTTGAAGATGGATACTGAGATATACTCTGTAAGGATTAGTAACCTTGATTTGTCTTTGTGTGTGTGTGTGTGTGTGTGTGTGTGTGTGTGTGTGTGTGTTTTCTCAAGGTGTACCTTGTCCAGGGGATCTACAGTTATCACCACTACATGCAGGACCACGTGGACGACAATGGCTGGGGCTGTGCTTATCGCTCCCTGCAGACCATCTGCTCCTGGTTCCAGCAGCAGGGCTACGTTGAGCGGCCTGTGCCCACTCACAAGGAGATTCAGCAGGTACAGTAGTGGCCCTGTAGATATGACACACTGCATAACTATCACAATACAAAATCTTTTTCCAAATGGATGCTTTTAATGGGCTCTCTACTTTCCAGGCTTTAGTGGATGTCGGAGACAAACAGTCGTCCTTTGTCGGATCACGGCAATGGATCGGATCCATTGAGGTTCAGGCTGTCCTGAACCAGCTGCTTGAGGTCACTTCCAAGATCATGTTTGTGAGGTGTGTTGTGTGACCGTATGTGATGATGTGCACATTAATTTGGGTTTATCTGATTTATAAATGTTGTATACTCTTTAGTCAAGGTTCTGAGTTGGCATCCAAAGGCAGAGAACTGGCCAACCACTTCCTTACTGAAGGGACTCCGATCATGATTGGTAAGGGGCTGGATGTCTGTTTGAGTACTATTCCTAATCAAGTATTTGGGCCTTTAATTAAACTTAAACAGCATACACAAACTTTAAAAACTAACATTTCTTTATATATTTCTATGTAACACAACAATCTTCACCTAAAAAAAATAATAACACCTACTATATTGCAACATGTAAAACACAGTCAGTGAAATGTACTGTAAATGGGTCACATCACAATGAGAATTCAAAGCAGAAGACTTGATTGACAGGGAACTTCACAACATCTTAATGTAATTAAAGGTATTAAAGGGGGACTTCAACTATTTAAAAGCCCATTTTAGTGATGGTTAGCAAAGACATGCAAATTTACCCCTATTCTTATCATACATACAGGCATGGTAACTTTTCCCCTGTGTTGCAGGAGGGGGAGTTTTAGCTCACACTATTCTAGGTGTGGCATGGAGTGAGACCACCGGGCAGATCCGCTATCTCATCCTAGATCCACATTACACAGGGGCGGAGGACCTACAGGTCATCACAGACAAGGTAACTGTTCCAAGCGTGTACACTGGCTGCATCTCATTTATCTCTGTAAAGTATACATTTTTATGTACTGCACAGTGTTGACTGTGGTATGCACATTATGTTTCTCAGGGCTGGTGTGGCTGGAAGGGACCAGATTTTTGGGATCAAACTGCGTATTATAATCTGTGTCTGCCTCAGAGGCCAAAGATCATCTGAGCTGTCCCACCCTTTCACGTGGAGATCATTTGGCATCGGCAAAACATCTGCAAAGCTTTGTGACGCTGTAACCTGTTTGTTTTATAGAAATGTGTTTCTACAAACATGGCAAATTTGAGTAAATTCTGTAATGATGGTATATTTGTGTAATTTACTCTTATGTTTTTGGTTCAACATGAATGCCTGCTGTAGTAGACCTTTTCTACTGGACCATGTGGCTGATTTAGGAAATAACTGAACTATACAGTATATTTTACCGTGCCCTCTTTTTCCTTCGTTCTTTTTTCAAATGTCTTACAGTCACCGATTAGAGCTGAAATAATTAGTTCATTAATAGACAAGTCGATCGACAGAAAACTAATCTGCATCTATTTTGATAATCTAGTAATTGTTTTCAACAATGACAAAAATTCTCAGATTCCAGATTCTCAAATTATGATTATGATAATTATTTTCTTTGTTAAATATAGTAAATTGAATGAATGTATTTTGGTTTCAGACTGTCAGATAAATCATGAAATGTCAAGACATCGCCCTGGGCTTTTGGAAATTACAATGGGCCCTTTTCACAATTTTCTGACATTTTATGGACAATAAAATAACATTAATTGCAGGCCTCTTTCAGACAACTAAATAACACAGGCCCCAAACATCCACTGGACAAATGTCTGGTTTTTCATGGACACCTACATTGAAGGATTATTGTTTTGTATTCATGTGTAAACCTGAATAAGAGAAGTGGGGAGAAATCGGTACTCATTCTGTAATATATACATTTGCTAGTGAATAAATTACAGTGAAGTTACACTAATCCTTATTTTGCTGTGCACCCCCTGGAGACAGTTATTGGACCCCCAGGTGTCCCTTGGCCCCACTCTGAGAACTACTTGTATAGAGAAGAAGTTGCTCCTGAATGCAACCTGTTCTTTACTCATTATTGGAAAAACAGTCACTCCCTGTAGTTGAGTTTTCACAACCAGTCCGCTATCAGGGTCAAATAGGTGTTTTTCTCCTTTCACCAGTAGGCATGATAATAGGTGTACATGAATTTTCCTAAAAATCTCTCGAGCTTATAGACTGATGGGTAATTTTGTAGAAACTTGTTGTCACTCTTTGTGTTTTCTTATCCATAGGCTGATTGTGTGAGTATGGAACCGCCGCAGAAACACCCATTCAATCCATAGTCTCTACCCATCCCGCATTGGAATGTAAATTCTATGACAGTGACCAGACACAGGTTTATAGATAGATAGATTCACCCAAGTCCTTTTGTCCTAGGACATTGGAATTCCATTAGTGTGTGTCACTTCTAGGTCTAACAATGTTATTACAAGAAAACCCATGACAAATTGCAATGTCAGGGGACGCGCCTTCAGATAATCCCCTTTCTTGTTAATGGGTGTGCACTAAGGGGAGCAGTTACTTTGGCACAAAAGATGCCCAAAGAAAAACTACATGACCTCCCGTCTATTCCTCTACCAATTCTGATTCTTGGTATGTTTAAATAGTTTAGCTGTGCTAAGACAAATCACTGCAGCGTAATTCATTTATTTGGTTTCTCTGTAAACTCAAGACAGAAGGTAAGCTAATATGTTGGTGACAAGCTGCCCAGTAGCCAGATTTTGTTAATCTGTTGATACTTGTCACCCAAGAATATAAAAATAAATAAATTAAATTCACTTTTAAAAAATGAATTCAACAGAGAAGCCATTTTGAAAATTGGATGTGAAATTAACTTCTAACATTATACCGGCTTTATCAAGAGTGATATGTACATTAAATATGTAACATTCAAATACCTTTAACCCTATTACAGAAGACTGTCCTTTTCATTTAAATCCCTTCTTTTCAAAACCTATAACATCTAGGGCAAATTATCACAGAAGTGCAAAACTGATTCAGGCTCTCTTTTAAATCCAATGGGGCACGTTTATTTAAAGATTTAAATATTTAAAAAGCATTTTGATTATCTTTTTTTAAACAGGCTACAATATTTAAGCATGAAAGGTTTTTTTGCGCAGCTTTCTGCATTTCTTTTGCAGATGAATGCTAGTGAGTGGATCCTGAGGTAAAAGATTTGTTATTTATTTGCCAATACATAGCTTTATGCGTTTTGTCTATTACTGTCATCCATTTGTAAATTTAAAAAGATGGAAAAGAAAAATAATTTAGGAGACATCACTGAAGCTCTTTATTTGTTTATGACCGCAGTTTGGGTGTAGATTTTCAGTGTGGGTTCTGGTAATGTGACCAAATTGCCAAATATTGTAATCACACCGGGCACTCCTTTACAGTTTTATTGAAGTGTTTATAATTATTTAATTCACTTTTTTTTTTAAAAATCCAATTATTATGAAAGGCATGTGTTTCATAGAGTTTCAGGTTTGCCTTCAGGGCCGTTTGAGAGAAAAGTATTTTTCCTAACTCTAACCAAGCAGTTTTGGTGCCTAAACCTTACCAAGAAGTAAGGCTCTCCGAAGGCAAACCTCTCCCAGGTGCTTATAAACGGAGACTTTGTTATTCGCATTACGAACTAATCTGCAGAGACCTGCAGCAGAGCAGCCGCTGCCAGGAAGTGACGTTAACGGCGCTGGTTACTAGGCACCATGTGACGCTAACTGAGTCAGCTGGAGCTAACGAAGATTTTGTTTTTAACGCAGGTTTGCGTTTCATTCATTCGTCTTCTCAAAGGAATACATCCTCTCTAAGGAAGTAAATGCAACCGTAACGAGAAACACTGTTTACCGTGCGACCTTTCGCCAGGTAAGGTGTCGTTGTCATACAGCTAAAGCTAGCTAACGTCAAAGAATAGTTGGGAATAACGCTAACGTTAAGTTAGTTAGCTAACGTAATGAGTTCTAGGATCAAAACATGCCTTCATTGTGTGTAAAAATGTGTATTACATGGTGGAAAGTGTCTTAATTGACAGTAGCGTTACCATGGCTGGTCAGTCCAATTCAAATCTCATGCTAAATTTGATTGTAACGGTAAGCTAACTGTTACAAGTTACCATGAAATAAAACCTAACTTAGTTATAATTTTGTTATTTGAAACATTTTTATTGAAACACACATTGAATGAATACGCTAATGTCTTTGCAAGCTCATTAACAAAACATATGTTTGCTAAACATTTTCAAATACATCTTGTGAGGAGTTGTGGTATAGTGAGTTTTATGTTCCAACTTCAAAATGTGTTTTATGGTTTGTTAATCAAAGCCTAAATTCTTTGAAATCAGCTTGAGCTGTTTAATCCATCAGAGATATACACGCATATCTGTGGTCTGAAGTGATGTTTGCTAATGTTACATTATTTTGTGTGGAAATGCAGTTTGTAAGTGCAGCTTTAAAAGTCTAATCTGAAAGGCCCAATGTTACCTCACAAAGTCACCAAACGTAATTCTGACTTTTACTGATTTTCATTCAGGATGCACTAAAGTTGCACAACTTAAGCAAATTTCGAGAGTTTGCGAACTTTTTAAACAAAAAGTTGTATGGAACTGAATGAAACCCAATAGATTCAGGTAGAAATAAATGCATTTTCAAGTGGACATCATTTCTAGTAAATGGATTAAAACATTAAAAAAACATGGGCATAGTTATTTAAATTATAAACAAATGTCTCAATCTTAAACCTGCTTACAGGTTTAGCGTGTTGGGAAAGACTGCCATGTTCAACCCCAGTGAACTAGAGGGTGAGGTGGATCATTCATTTTTTGACAGTGACTGTGACGATAGTAACATCAGCAGAGATGGAGGGGAAAAGGTGGAGAAAAGCTTGAAGACTGAAAAGGAGAGCCCGCATAAGGGGCTACATGCAAAACAGACTGAAAATATAAAAGGCGGTCGGTCCCCAAGAACTGATGGGGCAATAAAACACCTGAAGCCCATCGAGAACAACCGCAGCAGCAGAGCAGAAAGGAAAGAGAACGGCTGTCAATCAAAACAAGAAAACAGGATCAGGGCATCCAGTGTATCATCCATTGCCTGTACATCAGATAAGGACATCAATAATAGTAGTGAAAGTGAGGAAGATTCTAATTTGCACTCTAAAAGGCACAATGGGACATTTATGGCTTTGCTGACTGAGTCCAGAGAGGAAGATTATAAGGATGTGTATGACCAGAGTCAAAATGAGACTGAAGAAGAAGCATTACCGTCCAATGCCAAACACAGAAATAAACAATCTCCTAAAAAACGAATGCGGAATCGGCGCATCAGAAGTCCATCCCCCACTTCAACTGAGGCTAGCGTAGACGCAGATTCAGAGAGCTCCTGTAGCAGTAGCAATGGGAGAAGCAGTTTAGAGTCCCCTACCCTTCCCAGGTCCAAAAAGTATTCTTTATCCCCTGGTGTGACAAACATCCAAGTGGGCTCAGCAGGATCTCGGGATGTGCTTTACAGCCGTACAGAGGAGTCGGAGGATACATTGACAGATGTGAGCCCCCTCTGCTCTCCTGGCTCCAGCCCTCTCCAGTTGGACCTGAACCAGAGAGAGGCTAGAGAGGGAAGCCCTACAGAGCAGCAGCAGCAGGTGCAGCAGCAGCAGCAGCAGGAGAGTGTGCCCTCCAGTGGCCTCAGCAACATACATCAAGATGAGGTCTCTTATCAGGATGCAGATGAGTGTGAGTACACTTGAGCCATTCTTGTCTTGTCAGTTTGCTATGTTCTTTGCTTTGTACCACTGGTTCCCAACTGTTTTGGCTTATGAAACCTTAAAATTAAGCAGTATCTCTTTTGTGACCTCATCACAAGTTAGGGCCTTAGTGTGGACATGTGTTTTGAGCACTTTACAGAAAGAGTGAATGTTCTTCCTCAAATTGGTTGGTTTGAATGATTTTTAGCGACTGAGGTAAAGTATTTAGTATTTTACACACAAAATACCCCTAGGTTGAGTGCTCTTCACTGTAACTGCTTGTTTAGATTTGAGTGTAGTTATTGTAGTTTTATGTTATTTATTGTGTTGAGCACATACACATGCCCAGTCCACATGGGCTTTTGTTATGGGACATAACTTCTTAACATAAAACATTACATTGTAAACAAAGAGCCCAACAAATAAAAACTGCCACAAAAAGTTTCCCTCACCACAGCTCAGGTTTGTTTAAACATTTTAATAATAAATAACTTCCATTTTACTAAAAAGTGTTTCCCTTAAATCATCATATAATGAGCAATAAAACAAGAAATGGACTTTATCTTCAGTCTCACCTAAGCTGTGTAACAAAAACAGCCTATGGATAATGGTTATGTCCCTGAACACTGTAAGATACAGTAACAAGTGTCCTTTTCACCACCAGGCTCTCTCAGTTCAGAGAGTCAGCTACGAGGCAAACTGCTCTTCCACTGTCGCGGAGGGAGAAACAGGAAGAACTACTCATTCACCAATGATGAGGTCCGACGCATAGATCGCGAGAACCAGCGACTTCTTCGGGAGCTTTCACGGCTTTCTCCGGGGCCCAGACCAGGAAGTACAGCGGGGAAGAAAACCCACATGGCCAGTAACTCGCCTCACGTTCGTCTCTCTCACAGCGCACTCAACAGGCAGCGGGAACAGCAACGCATCGAGAGGGAGAACCTGGTGAGTTTTTGCCTCCTGTGTGGATTCATACTCATTTTAATGTTTTTGAAATAAACATTAAATCTTGCTATAAATATGGGTATTCCTATCACTCTAATTCTTCTGTTTGTTTGTTTTTACATACTTCAGGGCTCTTTAATATAAAGACATATTGGATATGTCATGGTTTATTAGCTGTGGCTCAGTGGTATTGATGTTTATCTCATGCACACAATGTTACAAACTATGCCTTTTAAATCTGCACCTGAATGGATATTCTTGGATTCTCGGGTACTGGCTAAGTAGTACAAGATCTTGAAGTTATACCTTAATTTTTGTATCCATTGGTGTCAATCCTGGGGCCAGTGTGAAGCAAAGAATTTGTGTTTGAGTGTCTAAGTGACACCCATGCAAGCAGTATACTGACATTTCACTGGGGTGTAAATGGTATATAATGGTATTTGTGTTAACTTAAAAAAGTTAAAGCTTTGCTGCCTGTGATAGAAGTCATTGTAGCATGTATGACATTGTCTAGCCTACAATGCTGTGTGGCTAATATGCAGTTAGTCTACTTATACAAGTCTTGTTGGGTTTAAATACCCATAGAGCAATGCATAGGTAGGCAATACGTGCCTTCTTCCATAGGTTCTTGCTGGACGACCCAAAGACACTTGTTGCTGCGGAGGATACTGACACATCAGTGGGCTGAATGGAGATGATGTGCACACAGCTTCATCTTGTTAGCTGGCTCACCTTTTTCTTTGGGACTAAACCCAAACCACTTACTTACACTTACTGTCGCCGACTACTTGCTCCTTTTTGTGTGCGTAGTGCGTGTGTGGTTGAACCAAAAAGAGGGAGCGGCAGGTGAATTCAGTGAAGTTTAGCAGAAAATGTGCAGTGTAGGCTACAGTTTGTTAGTGCATAAAGGCTGCAAGTAAAGCTCCCATGTATGTTGTTTAACAGCTGCTAGAAAAATGAAGGGGGTTATCGCTGCGTTGTAGATGATGTCAGGCAGTGAAATACAGTCAGCTCAATGCAGCATCTCTGTATCAGTTTAATTGAAAGCGTCTATATTTTTGAAGGAATTGAAAGTCATACCAGCGGGTTTTCAAAATACTCTGGTATAGCATAATTCCGCCAAAGCCTACAGTATACCATCTATTGGTGAAGTCAAACCTCCAGCTGAGACTTTCGTCACATGGCATTTATTCCTGTGTCTGTCTCTATATTGATCTATTAACAAAAGCAAAGTGCCAAGTAATTTTGATTTTCTATTTTGAAAAAAATAGAAAATCAAAATAGCTTTTTGATTGATGAAATTAATAAAAACAGTTACAGTAATTAATTTAGCATCAGATCGTAGGTGAGGTGCTGCTGTGTCTCTAGAAAGAGAGTCCGGATATCTCCTTTGTGTAATTACGACACTGAAATACGTAGCTGCTGTTGACTCTTTGAATATTCTCAATCTCTTGGTTAACCTCTGTCACTGTGAATCTACTGTGCAGTGTGCCAAAAATAGTTTTATGTGTTAATTGTTGTTTCATTTCCATAACAACACACATTCAACTCTATTACAGCATCCTTACTTACTTTTATAAAATTGACTCAACATATGCAGCCACCTTCTTCAACTTATCACAGTTGGTTTTTTTTTATCTGATATCAGTTTTCTCTAAAACATGCCTCCATGTCAGAGTGATGTATATTTAATCAGACACCCTTGTAATTCATTTTAATCAACCAGTGTAGAAGCTGGAAACACAACATTTTCTGGGTGTAATTGTCACAATGATACATTGATAAACATATTTTTGTAACTAAATGTTACAAAAATTTTAATATTTTTGTGATTTTCTGCAGTAATTATTATAAATGTATTATTTTAATAAATATTTGCCTCTTGAAGTGTACATTTATTTAGGGATCCTAGTTTGAAAGGTACTAGTTAGGTGGCTTTAGACTAAGAGTGCCACCCCTGAAAGCGGACACGGATGGACTTGGACAGACGGCAGCAGGTGGCAGGTTTGCAGCAGCACCACAGAGTGACATTATAAGACAGTTCGGCCTCTGCAGCTGTAGCCTCTCACCCCATATATTAACAGCTTGACCACTTTGAGACAAGCAGCCGTGTTTAAAAATGATCCAGGAAATTATAATTGGCGGCCATCAGAGTGTTATTGTCTCCTCTGAAAGTGAACACAACAAAACTTCCAACATTCTTTGCTTCACTGAAATTTTCATGTTTCTCATTATTGCTGATCAGAGATCTTACATTAATCCTGATTGTCGTTTTTCTCAGTGAATGTGTTCCAGTTATTTTCAGGACAGACTGTTCTCCCTCTCAAGTCCGTCTCTCTACGTTGTCAGGAGTTCTTTTTGCCTTCTCTATTCTTAGAGTGAAGTAACCGAATCTGCCTGTGTGATCAGTGTGTGCACCCCACACATCACACATTTGTGTTGCACAAGTAGGACTACTTCTGTGTATTTCAAGATTGGTCAATTACACAATAGTTCTTAATTTTCTGCCAAAGAAGTTTTGTTAATATAGAGGGCTGGATTTTTTAATTTTTATTTTTTTGAGGAGAGTTCAAATAATTCATACACTGGAAAAGCAGCAGGTGACCAGTCTGACTGCAGTTACAAGACTGCAGTTACAAGCCTGCAGTGCCTTTCTGTGACCTGCAGAACTTAAGTGGAGCGGTCTCCTGACTGTTGAGCTTTTTACTAGTTGTGTTGCTTCATGTGGCGTTTTAGCTTACTGAGGGATTTCTGCACAGCATGCATGTGGGAGTGTGACTGCATGTATGACATTCAGCCACTTGCCTACATTGTTTTGCCTCATGCTGTTCGGTTGTGTTTGCTGTGAAGTGCCAGATATGTTTCTATTTTCCTAAGTTAAGTGGAATTTGTAGACTGGGGACTGTGTGTGCACCATTTCTGAGTCAAATACTTATGTGTTACATGAATGATATAAGCACTTCTTGGTGTTATATGTGTTGTCGGTTAAAAGCAGGAGCAAAAGAGATCAACCTACAGTAAATGGCTTGATTTATCAAATGTCAAAACCTTAATAATTCACATAACTCCTGCTAGTGAGCCTTGCTGCATGTTTAGGTTTTATGGCTAAATACTGGCATAACACACACTCAGAAGCACTGAAGACTATAAGAGCATATATTATGAAGCACTTTTATATTTACAATGATGGATACCTCCCCCAAGAAAGCTTTTGACAATGACCTCATGTATATGCTCACGTCCGTCTTCACTGATATGCTGTAAATTCACATGTTAAACCTGATTGCTTTAACAATGTGCCAGGACAATTAGTATTTACAGTATGTTTTTAATAATTTCTTACCAGGTAAAACAAAAAAATATCATTGTGTTTATGTCAGGCTTTCTTGAAGAGGCTGGAGTCTGTCAAGCCTACACCTGGAATTAAGCGCTCAGAACAACTGGAAGACTACCAGCGACAAGTTGGATACCTGGGAACGCCTTCATACCCCATATGTATCCCTACCACAAAGAAGGATAAGTCTGCCAGCAAGACACCAAAAGGTAGGGAACTTGTGACTAGATGAAAGTGTTTTTAAATGATTTATTAACCCTAAACAGTATGACGACATGATGATTCACACAAGGTCCTCAGTCAAATATTTAAGAAGACTGTTTTGATGCAACCATTTACATGTTTCACATGTAAATGAAAGCTAAACCACGGGGGCTTAGAAATGTGGTTTTATCTCTTTGTGACATCTTTTGATGACTGATGTAGCTCCACAGCATTAATGCACGTGTGCACCCAACAACCACAGCAGCAGATTGACACCAGCTGAAGTGTGTGTGCGTAGTTATTCTGTAGCAGCCTGGTGTTTGCATGGAATGACTTAATCAAGGTAAACAAAGACGATCAGCATGTGGCAGTGCGCTGCCCTGTTTCTCTCAAACTGAAGGCTGCAGATTTATCACACGTATGACCTGCTGCTGTCAGATGGCTGCAGAGATTTAGTGAACAGAAGGAGAGTAAAAAGCGGCTGTGGATGACTGACACCGGTAAGAATCATCCATTATTAACATCAGTGGTGACTGATTTACTGATGTTCCTTTTGCCAAACAAAACCATTTAATAATTCTATAAACACCATTGTGCTTGTGTGTGTTTATTAATACTGTACTTGTTTGTTATGGCCTACTCTGGTTAAAACATTCAGGTATTAAATGTAAGGTTTTGGACTAAAAATTCACAAGGTATGTTAGGGTTTTTGATTTGATAATGAATTGGTAAGTCAGTAATCAAATAATAAAATAAAATATCTCTCTATTGTCCACACCAGCAGGTCCCCGGCCGGCCAGTTCTGCCCACCACAGCGCCAGAGCAGTTTCCATCACCACTGACTCAGGCAGCACACCCAGGTCAAAAAAACTAAATGCAGCCAAACCAGCCTGGTGCTGAGAACACTGCTGTCTTCAGATATCTAATCTACGAAGAAGAGCATCGCTGGTTTCCTTTTGCGGTGTCCCTTTGTATCCATTCATGACAAAAGGTTACGTTTGGAAGGTACTAAGCTGAAATGATCTTTTTCTACATTTATAGGTTCACCATTCCTTTAGTTGACGTAATCAACTGTTCAGTGATTTGTGTTGCATGTGACTTTTTTTCCCACTCTTTCATGCTGAAACATATCAAATGATGCTCTGAGTTTACAGCTATTGTGGCTATATCTGGCTTCTGAACACTGCAGTAACGCTCCACAACAGTTAGCTAGCTGTAATCTTGTAGGATGTATTGCCTATACTTCAACCTTATGTATGATTTCAGTGTGACGTTTCCATTACATACGCAATTGCATTGTTTGCCCCCTTTTCTCACATTTGTACAATTTATGATGCACTAGAGAATTGTTTTTGAACAATTAATAAAATATTTTAGATATTATTTTGTCGATATCAGTGTTCTCTTCCTTATAAAATAAATCTACTTCTTCCAGCAGTGCTACACTACAGCTTTAATAGTGTAATGATGGACAGCTAATTGTTGTCTAATCTCTTCTCTCCCAAAACATAATTGTACCAATTGAGCACATAACACAGATGGTACATATAATGGCTTTTTTGTTTGGGGAGTGGTTGTATATGAAACTACTTGATATTTCTGTGGGACTTTTGACTTTTTGTATTTTGTTCAAAGGTTCTTTCAAAAAACTAAAAGAAGTCCATCTGGGTCCAGTTCCTGGATGTCATTTTCCAATTTTAAAGATGAATATTTTGAAGAAATCCTTATCATTGCTGTATTTTAACTGCATTGCGTTCTTAGTAGAGCTTCAAGACAGTTTGACATGTCACAGAAAAACAGTTGTAAATAACACACTTAATGATGGCTGCACTACATCCTTCTGCTTCATTTTAAGGGTCCTGGTGTAGTCATGGCTGAGACACAAATATAACAGCCGTCCTAATGGTTGCTCTGAAGAAAACGCCTATTCAACTGCAGAAGACCAGTTGTCATTAAAAACAGAACATGCATCAAAAAGACTGGGCTTTTAGACTAACAAATCTTTATTCTTAATAAAATAATGTGCGAGGTGGGATACATGGGTCAGAGTGGTCACAACATACCAACACATGGGCCTCAGCAACCGCTTTACAAACTGACTCTAACATGAGGGGCATGTGACGTCATTCTTTGCACCATCACATTTATACCTGAACCACCGGCTTGACTTTGTCACACTGAAAGACTGTGCCTTTTTGGGATATATACAGATTTCTTAGGAGGCATGTTAACCCAGGCCAAGTATACCTTCCTGAGCTTGCAGAAGACTACATGCCCACATTGTAATTCATCACAAGCTGGTATCACCCTTATCACAACAATTAAGACTTATATAAAGTGAAGGGTTTCCTTGGGGACTGGGAGATTAGAACGTTTATTTTGTGAACTTCTTGATCTCGTCGTACAGCACCAACACGAAGGCACCACCCATTCCTCTGATCACGTTGGACCAGGCACCCTTGAAGAAGGCTTTTCCTCCCTCGTCCTTCAGGATCTTCCTCCAGCAGTCGATCGTGCCCTTGTACATGATGTCAGCTGTGGAAATGGAGACATGGAAACTGATGCATAATAGCCAAGAATGCGTGCGTAAAATGCGCGATTGCGCCAAACCAATAAAATCCATCACAATAAAGACACGATCTCACACGTGTGAGTGACGCTCACCTCCTTTGCGTCCAGACTGCATCATCATACGACGTCTGACTGTGTCGAAGGGGTATGAGACAATACCAGCTGCAGCGGTGACAGTCTGCGCGATCATCCAGCTCACGACGATGTGCGTGTTCTTGGGATCTGGCAGCATACCTGTGTGAGGGAGGAGTTAAGTCACCCGCTTGTCACGAGAAAATACACAAACTATGTTAAAAACATGCTAAAGGTCAGGTCGACCAGATGTGCGCACCTTTAGCTGTATCGAAGCATCCAAAGTAGGCCGCTCTGTAGATGATAATACCCTGCACTGATACATTGAATCCGAGGTAAAGACCCCTGAGGCCATCGGTTTTATAGATCTTGGTGAGGCAGTTTCCAAGACCGCTGAACTCTCTCTCCGACGCGCCCTTGCCGATGTCGGCAGCGAGTCTTGTTCTGGCGAAGTCAAGAGGGTAGACGAAGCAGAGCGAAGTCGCCCCAGCGGCACCGCCAGATGCTAGATTACCAGCGAAGTAACGCCAGAATTGTGTTTTTTGATCCACACCACCGAGGAAGATCTTCTTGTACTTGTCTTTGAAGGCGAAGTTGAGGGCTTGGGTGGGGAAGTAACGGATCACGTTGGCCAGGTTGCCTCTCCAGAAGGAAATAAAGCCCTGTTCCTTCGGGATCCTTACCACACAGTCAATTATTCCCTTGTACTGGGTCGCCGCAGTGATTTGTTTGCTGGCATGCTGGACCTACAAGCAAAGACAATAAAAGTTCATTAAAAAGATGCTAACTAGTCCAAAATGTGATTAAGTCTCTAGTGAAGGTTTGTGTAAAGAAATTGTGTCACGCCTTCTTTTCTATTAACATCAAAATAAATTGTTTTCTATTTCAATTTTAATAACTAAGTGTAATTAACATATTTAGTGTTTAATATATTCCGGCCAGCCATTACTGTATAGCTGTAGCCGTCTACATGCACACTCCTGTCATCTGAGAATCAGTTGTGTATTAGATTACATTCTTCAAGTTAAATTTAGCAGTTCAATTTCACTAAATATCACTGCGGCAATCCGTTATAATGGAGTAATAATAAACTTAATAGACGTACGAATAGCTCATAAACTAGTATTGTGGCAATTTTGTGAAACATATATTTGGAGGCCTTGTCATCATCGCCATAACAACTGCAACATTGCAACTGCAGTGCGTAAAACCATCTCCACTCCGACGCAGGACCTCTCACGTGCCCCTTGACATTACGCACCAGATCATATGAACTCACACAGTGTACAGCTGGACTTTTCCTCGTTTAAAAACAATTCCAGTTTTACATTTTAGTGTTTGGTTTATCAGTTATCCAACATTTACGCACACATTACGCACAAAACGATGAACATGCGGCCATGCTTTGGGCAACCAATGGTTCAATTTACCTGCAGCAACAACTTGACTCTCTCAATGGGAGCGACAGCTGTTTTGGAGATGGCAGCGGCAACACCACCAGCCAAAAAGTCCTTAAGGAAACTAATCACCGCGTCCGACATGGTTGGTGTGTTTCTTGTGCAGATTTGAGACCCTTAACTGTTCCAAACTTCACCAAGGTCCTCAAGGAAACCCAACGCCCCTCCAAATGGACGAGGCCCCCCATCTGTCCTAATATATCCGCGGCATTTATCGCGAGAATTTTGAGTGATGGATTTGCATTTTGTCAAATAGACATACGAGGCTGAATAAATATCCGAGGTTGAAGTTCAAGACGTGCGCCATGTTCCTGAACTCAAGAGTCGGCCAAGCCGGGGACGTTTAAAGGACACAATATGTGTAATTAGATTATTATTAAAGCATGGATTTATTTGTAATCTAATCTAATCATAATCATGAAAGAGTATTTTATCTTAAATCCTGCTGGTTAACAGCCTTCTTACCCATAATCCAAACATACACTTATGGGTCAATTGGGTTTCCAGAAGCCTTAAAATGAAGAAAGGAGGTCTGTGTAGTGTATCTTAAATGAGATCAACTGTGGGACACTTTTTACAGTCATCCTACCAAGTATAGAGCATTTTAATATGTCAGAGCACATGTGTAGCTTGGCCCTGACACAAACAGAACCTTACCCACAGTGATTTCCTTCATGTCGTTATTTTCACGCATAAACATGCTTTTAGGCTACTACAGACAGACAATGGACAATTAAAGCTTGTCTTCATTAGACCTGTCACTCCAAGTTGAAATACAACTTGTTACTGATAAATTGGTAAAAGGAAATCAGGGAGAGAAAGCTTTCAGTAAAAACACCACCCACAACTTGGTCCTCTCCTATTTTATTTTATTTTCAGCCTGCCTTTTCCCTCTCCCCGCGACCCTGTACGCAGGATAAGCGGTTGACTATGGATGGAGGGATTTGTCCTCTCAGCTGACAGTTTTGCTGCACATTCATTTTTGGCACCTGTTGGAAACCCGCGTCAAGTGGACTCGAGCTAGGGCGGAGAGAAAGAACGGAAGAGACTATTTATCTTTCAAAATAAGTTGCCACCAGTACCTCACAAATCAGCAACATGGTTTTAGCCAATTGTATTGTGAAAAGGCGTACTGGACATTTAATTCTGGCTGACTTGACAGGTGGGACAAGCGCACCCGTGGACACACATCTGACAGGAAAAAGTAATATGATCCAGTTTGATCCAAAGGCAAGTTGGCTTTGTTTTGTTCCACTTGTTCCACAACTAGACGTTGGACACAACGTACTACATCATCCAGTCCAGCAGTGTGGCTGGATTCCAAAACTACTTCAAATACAATGTTTCCATAGAAATTTTTCCTGGTGGCCAGAAGCGCAACACCGATTTTACAATAACAATAAAATAAAGACAAAATATGTCTCAATGACATCATAGCAGTGCCAAATGTACGATTTATATAAATTTTAGAAAAAAGATTAAGCTTAACGATAAGAATAACATGAAAATACAATAAAATGCCCTCTTGGTCTTGGACTTTAACTACAACCTCATGACCACTCGGTGGCGCTACTGGACCGTGTTGATTCAAAGGCAAGCTTACAAATTTCAAGATGTTAAGTCAAAACAGAATAATATCAAAGAAGTAACTGCAATAAAAAAATAAAAATAATACATGATTTTCATATTGTAACAGAAAAACTACTAGGCCGTACAGCCTGGTGTGTTGCAACTATCCCCTCACTTATTCTTGTGAAATAATAATAGCTTTTTTTGTTTTTATAGATTTTCTGAGAGAGATGTAAAGAGTCCCTGTCGCTGGCGGGATTAAAAAGAAAAATATACTATACTTCATTTTAGTGTCTAGTTTGATCTAGTGTTGTTGAGTGATGTAAACTCTGGGGTAATTGTTTTTCCAAGACTTTGCTTGTGGTTCTACTCTCCCATCTCCATGCTACTGTGTTGTGCTGTCTTGAATAGTCAGTAGGTGGCACTAGAGAGGTGGGTTACATGAAGGGGCATCACTAATGTTCCCAGAGTGCAATTGTGGTACCCAGTGAAACAGGTGCTTTTCCCTCATTTACTCCACACTCCACTTACAACAATACAAATAATGCACCACTTTACTGGTTCCCTACAGGGAAAGATTCTTAAGTAGCCCCCACGAGCCAGGTCAGAGGTCAGGCTCAGCTGCAAGGCAGCAACCTTAGAGCTGGTTAGGGATTCATCATCTTGAACACTTCAGTTAGGCAGATGCTAGCAGACGCAGGGGCCTGCACCTGCTTTATGGCAAGCAAAAGTTGTCGTTTTTGCAGTTTCACAGCACGTAGACTTATTCAACACTTGGGCAAGTCAGCAGTTCCCAGCTCCCAGCGCTTTCTCTTCTCAAGCATCTTCAGTCAGGATTGCCTGATTCTATGCCATTGTTAAGTGAATATTGATACCTCTTTCAATGCTTCTGAAATTCTCTGGATTGCCATCACAGTTTACATGATTATAGTTTGTAATAAACAAACATATTGTTTGCATAGTCGATGTAGACTAAGGGAATTTTGTAACAGCAAATTTGCCTTTTCTGTTATTTCAAAAAAGGATTTTTTTAAAATGTAAAACTCACCAGCAGTCATGCATGTCATTTAAAAATACCCAGTAATCAGTCTCATGGTTGGAAGAGACTTGGCAGAGAATGTTGGCCTTCACAGTATCTGGATCAGAAAATTGGCATCTCGTATTATTTCCACAAAAAGCTTTAATTCCTCGTTTAGTGCTGTTGAAACTCTTTTTGTACTATTATTTAAATCTGATCTAGATTTGCAAAAGTCGTTGCTCAGTAACCTTGGATCACGGAGATTGAGGGAGGGGTCGTGGAGGGGGTGAGGGCTTGGATTTGCATTTTGAGTATGAAGAGCTGCAGGTGTCAGACAGTTAGACACCCCATGCACCCCCACCCCGCCACACACATAAACATGCACACATGCATACACAAAGCCGTTACGCACAGCTCAAACACCACTACAGTCACTGATTTTATCTGTTCAGAAGCAACTGTGACGAGCTTTGTTTTATTCCTCTGGTCTCCTACTGCCTTATACCTTAGGCCAGGAGAGACCCTGTCAGACAGGGTTAAAACCACAGATATTAGGGTCAAAACTCACCAGCATGGGACCACTGGTTGCTTCTGACTTTGGTGCTGGTTAGGATTTCTTGTCTAAACAAATTCAAGCAATGAATTAGAAAACCTGCTATTTTGTTATCTCAGAAATTAGAAATGATAAAACACAGATATTAGTTAAGTTTTGTTGGTTTGCATTGATGCAGCACAGGTTTAGTAAAAACAAATCCCTGTATAATGTTTGCTATTATATTCTTTTTTTAAATTTTGCTCCTGAATAGTGAAGATAATGCACATTATAATGTTTATTTAAAATCCTTTTTGTTTGTTTATTTGGATATCTGTTAGTTGCTGTGTCACAAAAGCTGGTTATTCTATATTTTTCTTATTGTCAACAAATTGCATGAAAAGAGGGGGAAAAGGCAGATTAATTTCCTAAAACAGCTGGGCACTGTAGTTTTTAGCAGATGTTACTCAAGACAGGAGTGCATAGTGTATTTGCTGAGGCACTATTTTCTGCTGCATACTGAAACACATTTGATGCTCTAGCGAGTGTTTACGGCAGCAAGATGGTGAATGTGGGACTGACTCAAAATAGACTACCGTGCCCGTGTTCACTGAATGTTCGCAATGAATGTTCGCCAGTGCAAACGTGTGAATCTCTGTATGGCACAGAGACTACACAAACAATACTTGTGAGAAGGATAATTTCATTACTGGTTTGGGTCTCTTCAGTGGATTTCTTGACAAAACAGAAAATGTATTTTGTAATGCCAGCCTAACCCTTTAAAAGACAAAACACTGCAACCTCAACAGTCACACATGTGTAGAAATGTTTTAAGGTTTTAATTGTATAAGTTACAATGTACTATTTGTACTTTATACAAGGAGCATTATGCAGCAGCTTTACACAGAACAACGGGATTATGCGTCAACAAATGTTCAGTTCCCTCAGATCATATTAGCTGTTTATTCCCTCACAAACCTCAATCTCAGGAGTCATGAGTCTCCTGTGTAAAGTCAGAATGTTAATGCAATCCTCTCGCCTCAAATCCAACAGTCTGGGATGCCCACTGAGTTCTCCTGAGCCTTATTTAGAGACTGAGCTCTCCAGGGCTCAGGGGGGAAGGAGATTATTTAAGTGTTTGCCCTCCTCTCTTCGGTGCAACTATTGGCTGTTTGCCTGGATCGTGCAGCTGATGTTTCTCACCCGCAGTCAGGGCAGTGCCCATGGCAGAGCAGTCAAGGTGGACAGACGCACACACATACATAACAACAACACACTGCTGTGGAGTGCCAGGAGAAATCTCCATGACCAATCAGGAAGACCTGGAGACACACAGTCAGTGGGGGACAAAGGGATGGACATGGTTGGAGTGGGGGTGCAGGGTGAGAGACACAGAGGCTGAGGGAGAGAGGGAGGAAGAAAAGAGATCATGAGAAAGAGGGGTGGGGTGAAAATGAAGACTGGGAGAAAAGGAATATGAGAGCAGCTCTGGATGGAGAGAGAAAGACTGGACGAGCGTGAAGTGAGTAGGAAGTCAGAGGCTGCAGTGGGAGGGAGTTGTGATCATGTCTGAGTGACATGACTCGCCAACAGTTGTTCTTATAATGTTTTTATAATTCTTATAAAGCTCAACACAGTGCAGTATGTTGCTCTAAACATACCAGTAGGCACCCAGTGTGGCTGGAATATCTGAAATCATAGGCAGTTTTGCTGTTGACATTACTTCATATTTCTTAAAAACAGAAATGGCCACATTGGTGCCATGGCTTCAGCACACCAAACAAAGACCAGTTTAGTGGCAAGGTATGGCCAGATTTTACAAAAATGGCTACTGTTTTTTTACCTCTTTTTTTATAAAATGATAGCTGTTTGTGATTGTTGTTTTGTTTATTTAGTTAATCTGCTTTCTGTTTGCTACTTACCAAGCTAGCCATTTTACTTGCTATCTAGGGCTGCTAATACAAACTTCTAGTTAATTTACTCTTGGTTTAACTTTTATGTAAAGTATTTCATTCTTTTGGACTGTATGTAAGCCTTTATTATATTAGTTAGAGTTATACTACCTTTAAGCATTTTCATTGTGATGCTTTGTTTCTTCCTGACATGAGGGACAATGTAACAAATTATACAGCTAATCTATATTTTTGAGAATCTTGTTTCCTTGTTACATTACTAATTCAAACTACAATACAGTACCTTTGGTGGAATTATATTTCTGTAAAGTTTAACTGATGGTGTTTTCCAAAAGTGTCACACTGTTTATTCTTTAGCAGTGTGGAACTGAGAAGCAGCAGTGCAGGCAGCCCCATTCACAGATTAAATTCCCTAAATTGGATAAATTAGACAAAGTAAACTTTGCTCACAGTCCATTTTCAGGGTTAGGATGAGAATAATTAGGATTATTCCAAATAGAGGAGCAAGAGAGTTGATGAATGTGACATTGTATCTCCATTAATTATTTCAACATGTTATTTCACCCCTCCTCTTCACAAACTTTTTGTTGAGTTTTTCGCCTTCAGTTTCAGTTTATTTAAAGTGCGCATCTCCCAGAGAGTGCCAGTGCACTTTACAAGTCAGTAGACAACAACAGAAAACAAAACACACCATATCACAAGTAAAAGTACACACATGCACACGCATTCACACACATACACAGGTAATAATGTTAATATGACAACAGGGTTAAGGTTAGTAATTTTGAAAGCAGAGATCATAAAACCATAACAGGGTTGAGGTAGCTACTGCTCAAGGAGGTGGAAAAAAACAGTCAGGGATTTGGTTTGACCTGGTGAAATTAGGAGAGATCAAGATAGGTTTTCAGACTGGATTTAAATGTATCAGCAGAGCTTGCCTCTGAGATGTGGTAGTTTTTTCCAGAGAAGTGGAGCTTGGTGGGTAAAGGCTTGACCTCCAGAAGAGTGACCTCCAGAAGAGTTATTATTAAATAGAGGAATATTAAGGTAACCGGCATCAAGAGAACGTAAAGGATGTGATGGAGTATATGGAGAAATAGGGCTGGAGATAAATGAGGGAGTTAGTCAACAATCATTGTTCCATAATACATCTTTGTTAAGGGCTTTTACTTGTGTTGTTAAGTTACTTTCTCCGTCGCCTCTTCAAAAGCCTCCCACACAAAGATTTGTGTAAATACAGGTATTATCACTGAAACAGATTAATCAGTGTAATATGCATTATCCAGATCAAGTATAGGGGTTTTAGCAAACAGAACAGTATCAGAGTATCATTCACTTCCACCAATTAAAAAATGTAATTCTTGTGTATCCTAGAAGTGTACATGCTGCCATGGGATTTCGTAACAACCCCCACAACACAATTTGAAGACAGAACCAAAGCTCTATTTGCTGTGTCGTCTCAGTCCTCTTTACCTCCCACTACCTTGTTTTCTTTGCACCGAAGTGTATAGAATTTTAAATAGCAGCACTCATCTCTCGCTCATAATAAAAGAATTCCACTCGGACCAGCGGTCACTCAAGACAAACTCATCATTTCAGAGGAGTAATATATTTGCAGCACCCTCACCCTCTCGCTTAAGTGTGTGAACTTCATTCATCCATTCTTCCTTCTACCCAGAAAGACAACAACCTCTTCAAACCTCAAGGCCATTTAAGATGTATTTCAAACCCTCTTAACAGCCCTTAGTCCCAAATTAGTGGGGTCATTTTAGCTGTGAAATAATCTCATCTGGAATTAGAGTGTGTAATGAGGAAGACTTTGTCACACAGTTTGTCAAGAGTTTAACCTGTAGTGTCTCTATTGTGTAACATTGCTGTTACGTATGTAAATTTGATGGTTTTTATCATGAACATTGTGTTGTTGAGAGGTTGTCCTTGTAGGGAGAACATCTTTTGTGTTCATCTTGTATTCAGAGTAAAAACTTTCAAACAAGAAGAGAAAATGGTGACTTCACCCAATTACACACAGAAAGGCTCTAAAACTTCTTCATGTCTGTTAATCTTAAGGTGTAATTGTACTGCATGACTGCAGCATGAAGTGAGACCAGCCCTATACTTAACGATGTTACAAATACAGAAGGAACAAAATAATAAGAGCATATGACAATTACTACAGCCTCAACATTATTGTAATAGTTGGATCAATCCCTCTCTGACAAAAAATAATATTAAAATGATAAATAATATTTATTACAGTACTATTGTTTTGTCTGACAGTGTCTTGAAATGTGTTTGTGTCAATTTAGTAGATGACGGCTTAAACAACAGCTGCTGTCATGTTGCATTTGCTGTATGAAACAGCACCTCTTCTCTTTTTCCCTGAAGGAAAAAAAGTCTATTGATATGATTTTAGTGGAGGTGCTACAGGCAAGGTGGTCTACCTCTGCTAGAAAACACAAGGGGAAACTCCCAACAACTTTTAATTGTTTAAATCATATATCAAGCCAAAATACCAATAACAATCTCCTGTTCCAGATTCTCAAATGTGAGGGTTTGCCGCTTTTGTTTTATATCATTGTAAGATGTCTATGAAGATTCTCAGTCATCCAGGTCATAGTTATCCAACGAAGGTTAAAATGAAGGGCAACTGGACTTGGTTGAAGCTACTGGAAGACGTTTCGTCCCTTATCCAAAGGACTTCTTCAGTTCTGAACTGAAGAAGTCCACATGTAACACATTTGGGTTTTGGGCTGGACATAACAAGCAATGACGAATGTCAAGGGCATTTTATGAATCTATTTATTTAATAATCAAAAGAAAATAAACCGATTAATAAATAATGAAATTAATTGTAGGTTGCAGCCCCACATTACAATTTCCAAATTACAGGAGTGTGATTTTGTTTTTCAGATGTTTTTCTACACTACAGGTGAGTGAAACCCTAAGTAATACATTTTTTTTCTTTTCTCCTATTCTACATTTACACCATCGGCTAATAAATAATTTCAATACAAAAACATCTTCTAAATGTCACACACGTTTAGCCAGATGTAATGTCTTTATGCTCATTTTGTCTCTGTCAAATGATAGTTTCAGATTATCTGAAAACCTTAAAAGTAGATTAGTCTAAACAACCCTAACGCCTTTGATAAATCAATTTGTTTCGATGTGTGTTTCTGTGTCAGTGTGTGTGTGTGGTGTGCTTGCGTGTTAGTGTGCTCGACAAAGCATCGCTGACCCTTTGATTGAGGGATAATTCGCCGCTTGTGCGTCCATCTTGATTTGATGGCCGGTGAGAGGGCTGATTGACCCTGTGACCTTTCTGTGTGGGGCAATACTCCTCAGTGTCCGGAGCTCCTGTCAGCGGGTTAATGAGCGACGGCTGCTCGGGGCACGCTGGGCCCTGGCTAAGTGACCGGGCCGGATGACCACCCTCTGCTCTGACCCTTATGCCTCTCTCCATCAGTTAAACATCCCCTCCACCACCACCACCACCACTACAGCCCAAACATCCGTGTTTCTCCTGCCTCGTCCTCCCCCTCCTAGAGTGAAGCTGGGATTTAAGCTGAGGTTTGTACAGCTGCTGCACATGTTTGGGATGCAGCAATGCTCCTCCCAACACAGGCACATACAAAAATACGTCATTATTAGTGTTATTTATTTATGCATGTATGTTGATACAAACACTGTTAACAAACTCATCATTATCTAGGTATTTGTAGTACAAAAAGAAATATATAAAATTTGGGGTAATTTTCAAACTTTAATTTTAACCCCCTTTACAAGCAGTATATAAAAACATAATTTGTGGTTTATACCAGACTATAATGTAGCTGTAAGCAGTTGTAAGTGTTTATATGGCATCTTTTATAGGGTTACCCCCAAGGGTTTCTAAGTTGTAACTTATATTAATGATTAATAAATCCTCTATTAATGCTTTGTAGGTACAGAGAGAGAGGAGTAGATTAAAAAGATCAACTTCTGGGTTGCCCGGTTGTGAGAAATGTATTTGGCTGGTGCATGGCCACTCTAAGATAACTTACTTTACAGATACAACTCTGCACTTTATGGCTTATTTGAGAAAATGAACAAAATCTGAAAAAAACATTACTTTTAATTAAAGACTTATTAAAATTTAATTGTTTTTATCTTTTACATATAATAACCATAGATGTCTAAACCTTTTTTTCCTTTTTGTGTAAATTGGTCCTCTCCGGTCGGCAGATTTGGCCCTCGAAGCCACAGCCTTGCTTTTTGGAGCACGTGAAGTCTCGGGGCCGCAGCTGAAAGCCGCCCATCCCAGTGTGGACGTTTGTTAAAGTGAACAGGGTAATGAATTTTAAACCGCTATAGTAACAGCTCTCAGACATGTGGTTTTAGTGTGTGAGCATGGGTGAGTGGGTGGGCGTGTGTGTGTGTGCGGTTGGGATTTACGGTTGTGTCTGTGTCTATGTATTTTCTATGAATGTAGGGGATATGTGCATAAATGGGGCTGGGGGCTGGGAGTCAGCCTCTGTGTACGTGTGAGTGTATGTGCTGAGAATAAAGACCTAGCAAACCAGCCTGGCTTAGTTGACAGGTGACAAGGGTTGTTTTGAATGGGGATTTTGTAATACCAACAGTGGAAAAAGCCGGGGTACCAAGGGACTTCTGAAAAGAGAGAAAGAGGACTTTTCTTCTAGCAGTGACGGAAGAGAGAAAGGGCCATGGAGGCTTCGGGGGACTTAGGGATCCCACTAATCAAACTGCTCCACCGTCTAGCGCACTCATTTTTATTCAAAACGTAGAAATGCTAAATCATTCCAATCGGATTGATCCCTGTGTCAGTGCCTGTGTGGTATTTTCATTCTCTCCTTTCTGCCGTGTCCTCAACTTTGACATATCAGTCAAGCAAGGACAGGGCTGTTTAAAAGAGTACTGCTCCAGAGGCAGCCTAATGGTTAAGAAGTGGCATTTTTAATGTTGTTTGTAAATTTGCATAAATTAAAAGACCCTCTTGAAACAAGTCGCTTCAAATCGCTTCGTCTACAGACAATTTTCTTGATAGTTTTTAAATCTTGGACATAATATGATATGTTTGTGTATTGTTTCTCAAACAGTATTGTTACATCGTGTGTGACATTGTTAAAAGGAGTACGTAAGAGTATGAGGGTGTGTAACAACACATAAATTAAAACATTGTGCATACGTGATAAAATAGTAATATTAAATTATGAACTTCTTAACAAACAAACTAATCTGCAATTTTGCTAACACAGCCAAACATCAAGCAAGTGCAACAACACAAGACATAGCAATAGTACTTACTAGTCCAACAGAAAGAATGTCAGCTCGTTTACTCTTTTTTTCTCTTCTTAGCTTCCTCCGTCAGTGTCCTCTTCAGTCTCTTCGCCTCTATTAGCTAATGCTACATCCATAGAGACTGTTGAGCCCTGTTATGTTGCCTGCTTCCCTGGCGCCGCTCTCCACCTGCAGCAGCATAAAAGTTACTTGAATCTTGGGTGGCAAGCTAGCCAACAAAGCTGGACAACAACCAACTTAAGAGCACTTACAGTAACGTTACAGACATCTAGACACCCTGTTTGCTGACATCAACTTTAGATTTATGGCTAGTGGCTTAACCTCTGGCTGGTTTCAACAGCTCTGTTAACACAGTCAAATATCAAGCAACTGCCACAAGACACAGCAAGCCAGCTAATAAGTTATTGCTAAACTCTTAGCTAATTAACTGATTTCATCTTTTACTGCTTAACTGCAAAGTGTTTCAACTTAAACTGCAATGTTTACACATCTCACATGCAAACAATTCATATTTTAAGACTTTTTAGCCTCTATGCATGTGAAATTTTCAGTGACCACACTTGAATTTTCTTTTGAACATTTTGCCTTTCCTAGTTAGCACATTTTATTAAATAACGCTGAAGGCATGATAATTACCCACACACAAAAACAAACACACACATTAACATACTTCATTCATGACACTTACTGGCAAGTATTTATAGTAGAATTTCTCAATAATACTTTTTCTTTTTTTCTTTTTAACTCAAGCATCAATTAGTGTAGTCTTTGTTTTACTCTGTCCTAAGTCCCAGAACCTTATGAAGTGAAATGTTTTGAATGAATTGTTTGCATTAAACTCCCTGTAAGGTCCGTGTAGGAGTTACTCAACGCTTTCCACCATCAAACATGTAAATATTTACCTTTTAACACATGCTTATTCTTAACACTTTACAAAGAGTACTAATTACTTTAAATAATGTACAAACTTCCCCATACTAACAATACACCTGTTATTAATGAGTTAGCTCTGTGATGGACAGGTGACCTGAGCTCAGTGTTTACCTTATCTCCCCTAATGCATGCTTGGATATTCTCTTAGCGTCTTCTTGGAAAAATAAGGTCAAGACAGTGAATACATGATAAATTTACAGCTTAAAATGTGAATCACATTCTGGGGGCTGCATTGTAAAAGGTACTGACAACACCAATTACACATATAGAGCATATAAAGATCCACTATATTTCTCCACGTTTTACAACTGGGTTCTGCTTTGAGACCCAAAACAGAAGTAATGAATCATTTTCTGTAGCATATTTCTGAAACATGTCGTTGCTCAAAAATCATGTTTATAGGCAATTCTAATAAAATTTGAAAAAGAGTTTGAGCTGATAAAAGTTAGCTAGAACATTATGTAAACTAGTAAACAATTAAGCCTGGGCTATTAACGAACACCAAAACAGGAACTGTTAAGAATTGTAGCAATTTATGCTAAATATCAATGGAAAGCTGGCAAACCTACATAGTTCTCATCTTGACCCTCTTCTTCGGGTCTGGATCAATTTTTTGTTATGATTTAAACTCATTTCAAGTCTGGGGAAATTACGCACCAATCAGAGTCAGCATTTTTATGTGATCACGTAAACATCTCACAAAGTGTTTCACAGTATTTTTAAACCACAAAATACAAAAGCTGAACCATTTTGATACAAAATATGGAGCCATCAAATGAAAATAACAAAATCCTATTTTGTATTTGAAATACTTATTTGAAATACATGTATGATAAATACTGCCCATTCCAGCTTGCGACACTATGCACAGTTGTTACACTCTAAGCTCCCATGAGTGTGTTCACCTCAGTAACTGGACTAACATCAGACTGGATTAGTGGTTGCAGGGAACAGAGAAATTGGTAATTGTATTTAAAAGAGACAAGTTTTTAGGGTTAAACACCCCTGCTGTGACCCAGCCTGTCCGGCGGAGAACATTTACCCAGGCAAACAGTGGCCTCTTCCCCACCCACACCCCCACCTCCACCCCAACACACCCACCACAGTGGCTTGTCGCAGCCCAGGAATGAAAAGAGGAGGACTGACTCAACTCTCATCCTCTCCACCACCGTCCGAGATTAAATCAGGAAATCATTCAGTGTTTGTGTGGTCTTCCCTGGCTATGAGGAGAAAGGATGGACTGGGTAGAGACAGAGAGGAGGGAATCTGCTCGAGTCAGTGTGGGAACCACATAGGGAGAAATCCCTGGCTGATCCAAGACACTTTGTTTTCCCTCCCTCTCTTTCTCTACATCCATTTTTGGGTTTTTATTTTTATTCATAGGGTGATCAGGGTGGAGGGAAGGGTGTCAAGAAAGCAGGGGGCAGTTGTGTGTGTGTGTGTGTGTGTGTGTGTGTGTGTGTGTGTGTGTGTGTGTGTGTGTAGGAGGAGGAAGGGATTGTCAGTCAGTTGATGCCAGTGGATGTAGGTGCAGGCCTCAGACCAGTCCTGCCAACAATAGCCACAGTGTTGTTTGGGTAGTTGCGTCCAGGACTCTTGGACATTCTTCCCATGTCAGTATAATCACTACTGGGAGGTAGCTCCATTACGGATTACCATATCATTAATAGTATCCATGACTTTTGTTCAAAGGCTACTTGTGTAATGTTGCCTTGTGGATGACGGCTAATCCGCTGAGCTGCAGCTGTAGGAAAGAAGAGGGGTAGATCCCACCATCAGTCTCTCGCTCTCTCTCTCTCTCTCTCTCCCTACCTCACACACACACACACACACACACATATATATAGAAAGACTCACTACACCACACATGCAAACACATATAGAGGCATCTTTCTGTCCAGGCCCACGGGGATCAGGCCTCTGAAAGACAGATACAAACAACAGTCAAATACAAAGTTCCCCCCATAGAGAAAAAGAAACATCCATTCTACACTTCCCAACTGATCCCCTCCTTAAAGCTAAAGACCAACCCCCTTTCTCTCCCCTCTCCTCCCCTATCCCTAAGTTGGCTCTCGTCCTCCCATTAAAGCCCCCCACTCTTTAGCGCAGCCCTCCTCTCAGATGGTGGGCCAGATTAGGAGGGGAACAATAACAGTTTTCAATGTAAAATGTGCATCTTGTTAGTCCTTTTTCTCTCCTCTCCTGTCTTATGATGGGGAGAGAAAAGGAGAAGCGAAAGCGGCCATTCAGAAAGTTATCTGTGGTTGTCTTCTCCTCACAAACGGTGGCTTGTTCTGTGGCTGTTTTAATCCTTCTAGTTCTCAGTGTACCGCTGGATTTTAGCAGAAAATACACAACCGAGACCTATAGACCGGGGTTTCCTTTGGCATTTCAGCTCTTCGTTCAGTGGATATAAAGTTATAAATAAACATTGGTCTTTATGTTTTTTACTTGCCGACACAAATCAAAACAGAAACTTCTTGACACTCTTTCGTTTTTGTCTAATTTCAAAGATCTAGATTTAAGCAAAACAATTGATAAACATTCAATTCAAATATAATAAAAGATTTGAAGAAGGTCACCTCATTAATGGTTTTCTTGTCCACTGATAAATGCAGCGGCAGCAGCATCAGTTAGCTGCAATTATATGTTTGTTAAATTAAGCATTTGTCATAATCTACGTTAGACTGATGTAGTGGGATCCTCTTCAACAGACGACAGACAACAGAAAAAGACAAAAAGCAAGACGAAGGACGTGGTGTGACTTACTACTCTTTATTGTCTTTACCAAGCATTTACAGGAATCATATAGTTTTGTTCTCAATAGACAATATGTAGTGACAATGAAGACTTCTACTAGATTGATGTCTGATACCAAACAAGGTACATGCACAATTTCTCCTCAGATGTAGTTTTTTGAACATTTTTTTAATGGATTCCAGACCCATCTTGGAAAGCCTGAGAGTCACACCCGATGTTGGCATGTAAGCAGAGAGAGCTGCCAACTCTGAGTGCAGCAGATACCTCTGAATGATGTACTCTCAAGCCTTTGTTTGTTTTCCTAATGGGGATTGATGTTGGTTATAAAACAAAACTCCCTTGTTTGTGTGTTGGCTCTGTGCTGATGGTTTAGAGGAGGCAGCAGGACCGCAGTAAAGATGTATAAACTGGAAGTGACAGTTTGAAAAATAGTTTGACAAAATAATCTGAACTCTAGGTCCACTTCATAATTTAGTCCAGAGCTTTCAACTGCATCTCACAGTCTCAGTGAATGGAGTTTAAATATATAATATTTAATTTGCTAATGAAGGATGAGATTGGGTAAAACCATATTAAACAGACCTTGAATTAGGATTATTTTTGGCATACTACTGTTCCCAATGTCATGAATTAACTTTCTTTTTTAAAAATATAGTTTGAATGAATTCATACATTTACCTGCAAACACTTTTATGTGGTCACTGGGAAAAATATGGATGTACAGTACGACTCAATCACAGCTTGTGAAATAGTCCGATTTTGAAAACTGAAACCAGAGACTTTAGTTTTGCATTAGTTTTAATTAACAGTTCAGCTATTACAATGTTAGTAAGAGTGTCAGTACTCTCATGATGAAGTTTCAACATCAGCTGCTGGCGAATTGTGGTTTGTAAGGTGTCTAGTTAATAAAATGTAACAAAAAATATGCAGTTTTTTTTATTTTAGGAGTAGGACATTAATTAAATCTACTGTGTAATAGAAATTATAGCTATTCATTCAATGCCAGTCTAAAAGGTGCAGACACTCACAATGTTGCAGACCGATCATTTTAATGAAGGTGTAAGGTGACAAGTAGGCCTAACATGTTTGACCTGGGAAACTGCACCAAGACACTTTAACCTGTCCTGGTAATAGCATGCAACAAAAAGACATCTCTGTGACCCACATACTGTGACCAGGGACAAAGAGTGTAGGTTAAAATGTATATAGCCTCTTTTCATTATAATAGAAATTCTGAATCACGAGTGCACCCTGGTGGCCCTGGGGGTTTGGTGCTTTCACACCTTCCTCATTTAGTTCGGTTGAATCACACGATAGAGTTCGTTTTCCTCCTTGGTGCGGTTTGTTTGGGCAGGTGTGAATGCAGAAATCGCACTCGGGTGCGCACCAAAAGTTTCAAACGAACTCTGGTTTAGTTCGCATGTGGTGTGAAAGCAAACGACCCAACCACAGGATTTTATGATAGCATAGATGTGATCTGAGTTATATCCAAAGCTAAACCACTAATAAATCCATCTGCTGACCGCGAAATGTCTAAAGCGATCTTATAATTGATCTGTATAAGCTGCTATATTATGAAAATCATTTGGTAACGTATATTTGCCAGCGCGGGTATTTTCCCTGAGTTAATGAGTCGAAATCTGTTAAAAAAAGAAGGGCAAGTAGTACTCCATAAAACATTTGTGACAGTGATACCACAGTATACTATAGGCTAATAAGCCCTGAATTATTACTGTAACCTATTACATGTCCTGTTTTTACGTTAGCGTATTATTCATAATAGGCTGTGTGGTCGATCTGCGGTCTAACGTTACTAATCATGTTTATAATATTACTTCGTGAGCTCTTTGCGATACAGATCAGAAGCGTTAAAGTGCTGCATAAACTTCTACGTCAGTCACCGGAGTTTGATTTCCCCACGTGGGTCCTGATGATGCAGGATGACAATCTGACAATCGCCAAAACTATAACTATATATATATATATATATATATATATATACACAATGTCTAAACTGGCAAAAAAACATTCAACAAAAGTGAGTACACCCCTGAAAGTGCCCAAAATTGGGCCCAAAGTGTCAATATTTTGTGTGGCCACCATTATTTTCCAGCATTGCCTTAACCCTCTTGGGCATGGAGCTCACCAGAGTTTCATAGGTTGCCACTGGAGTCCTCTTATGGATCTTAGAGACCTTGCGCTCCTTCACCTTCCATTTGAGGATGCCCCACAAATGCTCAATATGGTCAATCTCCGATTGCAGTACATTTGAATGCCTGGCTTTCTTGTGCATCATCTTTAGAAGAGGCTTCCTTCTGGGATGACAGCCATGCAGACCTGTTTGATGTATTGTACGCCGTATGGTCTGAGCACTGACAGGCTGACCCCCCACCCTCATACGTCTATTTCCCAAAGACAACCTCTGGATATGACGCTGAGCATGTGCACTTAACTTCTTTGGTCAACCATGGTGAGGCCTGTTCTGAGTGGAACCTGTCTTGTTGAACCGCTGTATGATCTTGGCCACTGTGCTGCAGCTCAGTTTCAGGGTCTTGGCAATCTTCTTATAGCCTAGGCCATATTTATGTAGAGCAACCATTCTTCAGATCCTCAGAGAGTTCTTTGCCATGAGGTGCCATGTTGAACTTCCAGTGACCAGTATGAGGGAATGTGAGAGTGATGACACCTGCTCCCCATTCACACCTGGGACCTTGTAACAATTACAAGTCACATGACAGCGGGGAAGGAAAATGGCTAATTGGGCCCAATTTGGACATTTTCACTTAGGGGTGTACTCACTTTTGTTGTCAGTGGTTTAGACATTAATGGGTGTGTGATGTGTTATTATGAGGGGACAGCAAATTTACACTGTTATACAAGCTGTATACTCACTACTTTTCTTTTTTCAACAACTTGTGTCAAACTTGTGCTTTCAGTTTGTTCTGTTATATATTATATATATATATATATATATATATATATATATATATGGGTTGTTTTTTTTTTCAAATACCGGTATGTATGTTTCCAACATTCAGTGATCAAAATAATGGATATATATAAAAAAGGTTATTGTTTGGCTGCTCTGTCTCATTTGACAAATGACTTGTACTGTTTCAAACTGATTTACGGCATTATGAAGTTGTTGTAGTCTGGTTTGTGCTGCATCATGTTCTTGGTGTCAGACATGGCTTCCCTGCTGTGAAGGTCACTGTGAGGTCAGTGAGGGTATGACCACTTCTCTCACCACCATGATGACCACTGCCCTATGACCAATTGTTTAAACACTGTAAAAACCAAAGGAAACATTCTTTAAATTCACAATATTGTTTCTTATTTTGGAAAATTGCTCCCATTGTCTATCAGCTCTCCTCGCAGTGTCTGAATTTCTTTGTTTGCTTCAGCTTTATCTTCATTTATCCTAAAGCTGCCTCCTACACACACAAAAAAACCCTCTTTCAGTTAAAACATTCAGTCACACTATCAACATTCACACGAGGAGATGTATTTGCTGGATCTCATTCAGTATGACCACATGCAGTCACTTGAGATGAAGTCTTCCGCCCTCACTGGCTGCCAATCTCATTTCTGCTTTAGTTCTTTCTCTGGATTGGTTACTCAGAACATGACCTCAGAGGGTGACCTGTGGAGCCCCAGGGGTCGCTCCTCGCTGGCCCTATGCTGGCCCCGGACGCAGCTAAATACAGAGGAGCGTCCGTCATCTCGCCAGACAAAAGGGTGAACATACCATGCTCACCCCTCATGAGTCCAGCCAAGCGCACAGGGAGCACATTAGGACCTCTGGGTTTTATTTACCCTTTCTTTTTGGCTGTGCAAAGAGTTGACTGGGGCGTCAAGTTTGTCAGGTGCCTCAGCTGTGACTGTCTGACCACATCACACACACACACAGCCTTTGAGATTCCCAAAGAGCTTCACGTTGCTTTCTCCTGATTCACATTGTCAGTTTTCATATTCTCCATTCGCCACTGAAGCGTTATGTTTGAGAAAGATTTCTGGCAGGAATAAACCAGCGTCAGTACAACCTAAAGGCATTCTCAAAGAGACCTTCACATGTGAATGCAGCCTCACAAGCATGAGAGTGAATGAAGCTGAAAGGATGGCTCTCCTCATTGAATCCCAAGGTGGTGCTGGAGATCTAGAGCTCTGCTTGCAGAAAAGAGGTGAAATAGGCGAGTTAACTGTGTGAGGCAGGGAAATAAAAAGTAAAGTGATGACAGAAGTGAGAGCAGTTTACAATCCAATTGGATGATTGACTGATATCCATATGGAAGCAATGATAAAAGCTCTGCTTCTAAAATCCTGTAGGACGTCAATCAAATTACGCTTGATCAGGAACATAGAAAATGTTTTTATGAACACATAATTTAAAGAGCTGGTTTACCCAAATTACAAACAAGCATATTTTATTCCCTTATTGTAGCCTGGTGGATTTCCAGCCATGCTGAGTAGTAAAAGCAGCTGCACAACAATGTAAAAATACTCTGTTTAGTAAAAGCCCTGCATTCCAAATTTTATCAAAATATAACTACATAGGCATGATCATCAAATATAAAAGTAAATAAAAATAAAAGTACAGAGAGAGTAAGTACTTATTAATCAGAATGGCCAGAAAGAGTGTTATTACAGGCTAGATATTCATTGGTGCATCATAATAAAAGATTAACATGCAAGCGGCATGTTGAGTGTTGTAGCTCATCTCATCAAAGTGAAGCTAATTTAACAGGTTTATACTCCGTGAGGGGTTTCATCTTTAATAATCATATTTTATAAACTCATCAAATGATTTCTATGGAAAAATATGAATCTTTGATTTAGCAGACAAGTACACATAGAGAAGTACAAAAAATATTTCACTCTAGAATGTAGTGGAATCAAAATACAAGTATAAAAATGAAGGGTAGCTCAGCAATTTAAAGTTCTGCACTAGAGCAAATGTAGTTTCTGCTTCTATCTCGATACAGTGAAAATAGAACCTTTCAAGTGAAAAAATGTTACTCTGGACAATCCACATATTTTGCTGTCAATCATTTGGACATGGACTATTTCTTTGGTGAAAGTTTTGAAGTTTTAGGCACTTTAAGCCAAATATTTTTTCAAATTCAAACACTAAGAAAAGGAAAAGATTGTTGTATAGTGTGTTTTGAAATAATAGGTAGAAAGAGTACAAATTGTGCCACTGTACTATATTTATAGTACATTGGTTTTGTAAATGTTTAATTTAAAAAGCAATCTTAAAAGTTGTTTTCCAAAAGAAATTCCAGTGTACCCATCTACTTGGTGAATTATGTTTGATTCTCTTTCTAAAAAAAAAGGTGTTTTTTATATCTATCAGTTACATGACTGAACAGTTGTGCAAAACAACTGACAAGTTCTCAAAGTTGAGAAAGAAATAAAGAGTCAGGACCTTGACATCTCAACAAAAGCAAAATGTTGCCAGAAATATTTAGAATTTCCATTTCTGCTTTTAGTCAAGGAGTGCAAAAATTGGTAAATATGTTTCTTAAGAGTTCTTTAAATTGACATGTTCTTCCAAATCTGAATAATTTATTGATGTTGTCAAACTTAATGCCATTAGTCTACAACAAAAACGCCATAAATTATAAATTATGCCACTCAATTGGAGACGTCTTGTGAAATTACTCACATGGTGTTATTATTTGCCTCCTCTTAACACATACTCCCTTTATAAACACACACGGGAACTGGAATGTATGCCACTCTTTGTCTAACTACCATGCAAAATTACCTGATTTATCTCAAGCACTTTCCGATGTCACACTGTCTGTGCTCGTGACAAAAGTGCCCCTTGTTGTAGCACACCAGATAACCGGACCCACCCTCATGAAACTCACAACACTGATCTAAAACACACTCTCTCAACCTTTTGTCCCCCCAAAAACAAAGAACTGCTCTTTCTCTTGGCAAATGATGCCTTAATTGTGCAAGTTAACAAGCCTGCTCTTTTTTTCCCATGAATAACAAAGAGTTTGGTCCCAGTTTGTTTCTTTTTGTTTGTTGTTTTGTTTTTTTGTTGTTTTGTTTTGTGTCTTTAACTCTGAGCTCTTTTCTAAAGCGTGTTGTTGCACAGTTGTTGGACTGTTCCCATGCTGCTCTTTGCCTCCGTATTTCTCAGATCGAAATGTGTTGCACACGAGAAAAGAACGACAGAAAAAGACAAAGCGCAAGACAAGCAATGGGGTGTGACTGAAATGATCCACAGTGGGATACTCTGTACAGTATTCATTATGTTTTCATTTTTATCGATGTCTTTGACCTATCCCTGCTCTTGCTCCTTTAAAACACTGCCTCTTTTATCACTCCATTCATTTTTGGCTCAAATATCTCAGTTCTAAATGGAGGTAGTGTTGAATAGGACATCTCCATGTATTTGCATAATCTGATGCCATTGCTGGTGAGCACATAGAGGGTTGTGCCAAGTGTAGAAAGGTGAAGTCCTCATCCCTTTGCAGGGGGCAGAGTACACAGATTTCATAGCTGACATGTTCGGCCTAACGTCATATTTTTTTAGTCTGCATGAGCAAAAAAAATGTATTAAAAATTTTTTTTTAAATTACATTATGTATTTTCTGTGTTTATCTCCAGAAACATTTACCTTTCTCTGGGAAAAACACTCATCGTCAGATGACTTTTTACATTCTTGTGTCAGCTCAGTGATGTGCTCTCAACAGAATCACTCCCCAGACAATCAAAAGGCATTCATATGTGCTGTTTTTTTTCTCCTAACAGACTCCATTCATGTCTGCTCTCTTCTTACAGTGCCCGTCATTCTTCAGACATCGCTGGTGCCAAGGCAGTGGGATGGCTGCCTTTCACTGATGGGAAACTGTTGCTCATGTGCTGGGTTGGCTGCCAAGTTTTGGCATTATTGGTAAGGAGGAAGGGGGGGTGCAGAAAGGGGGCCCTTTCAACCCTGTGAGATAGTGGTATCTGTTGTGGGATGATCTTCATCCCTTTCCCCCCTCTTTTCTTAACACTCCCTCTATTTCTCACTGTTTCTCTCACTCTCTTCTTCTGTCTCTCTCTGTCTCCCCCTGGCTCCCCTCCCCTCCTGCCCTCTGTCTCTGTCTTTTCATGCTGGAGATCAGACGACCATCCTGAGGTGAGCCGGCGGAGATCCGATGCCACTGGAGGACTTTTATTACCAACCAGCACTGACTGTTGGATTTCTCACAGCTCGTGTATTTCTTTGGCCTCGCTCCCAAAGCTCAACTGTACCCCTCCTTCACACACACACAGAGGCAACACACTACACCATGGTAAAGGAAAGGAGATTTGCTGTTGTACTCTCAGAAGCTTAGCTAACCGTCTAATCCAGACTTCGGTGCTCATACGGGTGCAAAGATCAAAACAGGAGCTCTCAGACGTTCAGGGTCCCTCTTTGGGCTACAGCAGTGTTTCCAAAATGTGTTGGGTTATAAAGGAATAGTTTAACATTTAGGAAAAACACTTAATTCACTTTCTTGCAGAGATAGAGAAGAGAGGATTGACACCACTCTCATGTCTGTCAATAGGCAGCAGGTGGTTAGCATAACTTAGCATAAAGACTGGAAGCATGGGCGACAACAGCTAGAGTGAATCTGTCTAAAGGTACTAAAAACCCGCCTACCAACACCTTGAACACTCACTAATTGACACAGCATAGCTTGTTTATTTAATATGTACAAAAACCTAAGTGTAAACATGATAATCAACAGTTTAGGGAGGTGTTCTGTGTCGGACTATTTCCATCCAAGACTCCAGAAAGTGTGTGTTCCCAGCCAAGAAATAGTCAGACAGATAACCCCCCCGGCTAATTGTCGCTTTAACACTCTGGTTTTTGAACGGATTGAACAAACAAGATATACGATAATGTGTTAATTAGTGAGCTTTAGAAGTGCTGGTAGAAAGATCTTGTTACCATTTGGACAAAATCAGACCAGCTGTTTCCCTGTTTCCAGTCTTTGTGTAAAGCTAAGTTAATCAGCTGCTGGCTGTAGCTTTATATGTGATGGACAGACACCAATCGTCTGGGCAAGAAAGTGAATGAGCTTATTTCTCAAAATGTCAAACTATTCCTTTAAAATGAAGCAACATCTCATCACAGGTCATGCCCTCAACATTTAAAGGATTTTTAACAACAATTTTTATGTAAATGCTCCGTACTTGTATAGCGCCTTTCTAGTCTTTTCGACCACTCAAAGCGCTTTGACACTACATCTTCATTCACCATTCACACACATTCCAAATTGCCCCTGGCGGAACAGCCGCCAGGGGCAATTCGGGGTTCATTATCTTGCCCAAGGACACTTCGACATGCAGCCTGGGGGTGCTGGAATTGAACCGCCAACCTTCCGATTAACGGCCAACCTGCTCTACCTCCTGATCCAGTCTTTAACAACAAAAAAGAAGAATTTGAAAAAAGTGAGCAAGTTTTTTTTCATATCCCTTTTATCATCCCTCTCTATCTTATCTGTTCATCTCTGTCCACAATTGACTTTGAAAATCCAATTTGTTCTAGAATGAGTGTCTTGAAATAAGACAGAAGAAGGCTGGTTGATATGACTGAAATATGAAGAAAGTGGATTTTAGTAAATACTTTAACTAAACTAATTTACTTTGGAAAAACGTATAAATATTCTCACTGCACTGGCAAATTTCATAAGACTTTAGTGACTCCAGCTACAATCAAAAATCAAAAAGAAGATTCTTCAACCCTATAGTTTGGAACCACGAAGCCACAGTATGTGATTATTCACAAGCACACGCTTGTTTCCACAGGTGCTCATGTACCTGCTGTATTTACACAAACACAAATACTGAACCACTACAAAGAGGAAACACATTGAGCATTTATTCATAATATTTCTAACAATGTGAAAATATTTAACTGAATTAAATGTTTAACCTTTTATCAATAAAAATCATTTTGCACAAATGCGTACACTCACTATTTCCGAATATATAACTGTAAAGTTGCAGTGTATAAAATAAGCTGTGGATTGTTTCCTTGCCAGTTGTGTAATAAGTATTACCTAAAAATCAATACCACTGTGTGAAATACTCCACTACAAGTTATCCATTCAAGTAAAAGCACAAGTGTTATCAGCAAAATGTACTTAAAGTAGGGACTATGAAAAGTAATGTGCATTGTGACCCTGTTCAGTGTTGTATTGTTATATATTGTTACATTTGATTGGTTTACTGATGCATTAACGTTGTAGTTGGCCAAAGTCGAGGTAATGTAAACAATTTTATATACTGTTTAGCTTCATCTATACAAATGCATCATAATTTATAGACTGATTATGTATGTGTTCGTTTTCAAAATACAATACAAAAAACAAGAGACAAATTCAAGACACACTACAACTGAGACAAACACACCAACATCAAAACGTCCATAGGTGAATACAACCACTTAATGGCCACAGAAAGGCTGTGAACAAATACTTGCCCAAAAGCATAATAGCAGATAAGGAATATTAAATATCTTGTGAATTGTATATTATATGTAGACATTGCATCATCTGAAACATGAACAATTTAACTCAAAATAAGAAGACGAACCATTTTTAAACATGTGAAACGTTGTTATTCTTAATTGAAGCACTTGAGGAAATGTACTTACTTTGTACTTTACTTTGCACCACTGTCCCTTGCTACATCTTTATTTGCATCAGATAATGACACCAAAATATGTTCTAAACAAAATGTTACACAATATTTGAAAGTAATATTTTATAGAGGTTAAATTCATTTTGCATTAAATGTAATTTGTCTTTTTCCCTTTCTTGAAACGCCCATTTAGAACCTAGAGGATAAGATAAGAGTTTGTGATAAAGAATTAAATACAAACATTTCTATTGTGAGGGTGAAATTGGGCGATGGGTGTAAAGCGGGAAAATAGTGCAAAAATCATATCTCAATAAATCAACACACAACAACAAATAGATGTTTTTGTAATTGAATGCACAGGGCTTCTCATATATTTATAAAATGCAAACATATAAAGGAACAATAATGCTTTGGACTCATTCCCATCATTGTCCCTCTTTTCACATGGCGATGAAACTTGTTTTTGTTCCTCATAAACTCTCCCGACTTCATGTTCATCAAAGCTAAAGTATAAATTCGGAGGGAGAATTGCGTTTTCCTTTGACATTCCAGTGATGAATAATTTTTCAAAAGAGCGGATTGTTAATGTTCAGCATGTGATATTAATTCGAAAGACAAACATTCTCAAGCTTTACCACTGCGGCTCAGTTTACATGACAATAAATGGTTTGGAGTCTTTTTTTTATCCGTGCTCAATTTATTATTATTCATGTGATGTGCTGCGGCTAAATCGTTCTCATCTGGCTGAACATGGGTCTTTTCCCCTCCTGTTTAGAGTCAGGATTTAAACCAATATTGGGGCTCTAGGGATCCAAGTATTCCTTCAAAAGCCTTTTCTCTTTTATCATATTGTCATTTTTTCCATCTGCATGGACACTGTCTTTCATTTCTTTCATTTGCTCTCTTGTTGCTAGTCGTTTTGATCAGGGGCTGGTTAATGTGGGTTTATCCAACCATCCAGGCGATTAATGCGGGCTTATCCATCCATCTGTCATCTACCCATCCATCCAGAAACGATCCTTCCATCCATCATAACTGTCCATACATGTCAGTACACATATGAGGACACCTACAACAGACCTTTCTTGTTGTCTTTTAGTAATACGCACAGGTATATTTGCCTATAGGTTGATACAGGAGAGAGATATATGCAAGGACCCGAGGAAAACTGGGAGAAAAGGTGTTTTCTTGAACTCCTCATAGAGAGAAACTATGATTTCATGGTGTTGATTATTTTTCTTCGCAATCACTCAAGGATAAAGCACAAGGACGCTGAGATTGTTCCCCTTTCAGATGCACCACAATGGGGCTCCTTGGTTAAAAAAAGGACAACAAGGAGTGCCCCCCCCCCCCCCACACACACACACACACACCTCTTTTTTTTTACTTCTCTTTTTACAATCCAACAACTTACTTAAAGACAGAAGGAGCCTGGAAGCATTTTAATGCATTTATTGAGACGCAGCGGCTACATAGCAGACCCAAGCTTGCCAAAAACATTTTCTTTTGATCAGAGTAATTCCTTCTTCTGTGGGAGGCGAAAAGCCCCTTCTATCAGTAACTATTCCCAATAAGTCTTTCCTTTAGAAAGTGGGAGAACAGTTTAAAAGGTTTCTTAGGAGCTCACAGATCTCACAGATTTAATGGAATGTTGCTCTCTATGTTTGATATTTGAATGAAAACACTACACATTTTACATGCAAATAAGCGCCAACTTTTACCCTGCATAACTTCCGTCTTTCCTCCTGGTGAATAGACAACCTCATTTCCCTAAACATATGGAAATAGTAGAACTTGGCTAAAATTCAGAAGGGGCTTTGATCCTGTTTTAACACTTTACTTTTTGAGATCCTAGAAATGCAGCTTTTTATACAAAACACATCACAATTACTTTACTGTAAAGATTGTCATCTTTATTGACTTGTTTTCTCCTTATTAGGTCCAAAAATTGTTTTGTATTCAATAACAGATTTGAATTTTAAGGAAAGGGAAGTGTTGAGTGAATCAATGGTTTTGTTAACTCCCATGTTTGTTTATAGGTCAGGAGTGGGTGGCCCAGTGGGAATCAGGCTCATGTCTGCCCCCTGGAACTGGCTGTGACACCCATTAAACCCACAGATCAGAGATGAAGACTTGTGTGGACAAACTGAAGAAAAATAGTGGTGGTGCGCCACAAATAGTGATCAGCCTTTTGATAAAGTTTGAGCACAGTCAGCCTGCTCCAGATGACCCACTTTACTATGACAAATCACTCCAAACTATTATTTACTACTAAGCTAGTGTTGTTTTATTTGATATCATAAAAAGATATGAAAGCTCTTGTTTAGCTGTTTTCTGTATATACTCAGCAATAGTGTGTGGGGCAGAATCAGAAAATCATTAATAATTCGCTGAAGATTAAAATTCAAGTTGCACTTAAAATGTTTTCTCTTTCTTCTAATCTTTTTTATTGCTTTCCCAACCACTTTGAAGATAACAGGGTTGTAATTGCTTGTAATTTTGGAGATCTGTGGTCTTAGAGCATTACCTGACCGCCTAAAACTGTGTAAATGATGCCAAAACAAGCTGCGTTTTAGTCAGAAATATTTATTCACAACATGTACAAGATCTATTTCCATAATCACAAATATATAAATAAAAATAACAAAACATAGCTAAAGTATTTACATGGCGTGTTGCGCACTGTGCAAACTAAATGTGTTTGCGTGTGTGTGACCGATGAAGTTGAAATAGTGGTGATCGAGTCCCTGCACCGGTGACAAGTATCCACCGTGCTGCTGCGTGTGAGCAGAGAGAGGCACTGTTGGGTACGAGATGCCCGGGCTGCGTGCTGAGCTGTGCCAGGAGAAGTGTCCCGGCGGACTCTGCTGATATACGGAGTCAGAGGGACTGTGGCTTTGGTGCTCCGGAGAGGAGTGCAGCTGGCTGAGGTAGTCAGACGGTTCTGGCATCGAGCCGACGGAGCCGAACACAGGCTCGGTAACCACACGGGACTTGGACTGTAAGAAGGCGAGGATCCGTGCGTACTTGATGTCTTTGGTTTCAGCTCTGTCCTCTGTGGTCAAGTAGTGCACCAGGTTCTTCATACACTCGTGGTATCCGTAGTGGAAGTAGTTTGCAAACTCAGCCAGAAGTTCACCTGGAATGAATCAAAGTAAGCAGCGATTACAACGCAGCCCTATGAAATGAAAAGTCTGACGCAACTCAGTTTTTGTGGTGTGGTATAAATATTAGTGAGGTTACACTTTAAATGATATAACTACACAAATAATGCATATTTATATATATTCAGCATTGTACAAATGTCCCCACTATTTATCAACAGAAATGTGGGTTCGGGATGCGTAAAGTGTCAGAGCTCTGTGAAACGTCAACTCACCCTTTTCTCTCCCACGGGGGAAATCCGCGGAGTGCAGCGCTCGCAAGTACTGAACTGTCATTTCCAAGATCTCAGCCTTCTCCAGTTTTCCAGAGTTCTACCAAAATATCCACAAATGGACACATTATAAAATGTTTGCTGCGAATATTACATGAAAAGATTCTTTGTTTAACAACAGCTGATAAATGTCTATGAAGATTCTCAGTCATCCAGGTCATAGTTATCCAACGAAGGTTAAAATTGATTTTAACCTTCGTTGGATAACAGCTGATAAACATATTCTTGCTAAATGATCAATATTGTATAATCAATAAGAAATATCTGTCACACAATTTACGTTACAAATTTTACAATACCTGTTTTGCCAGTGCCATTGGTACTGTTTTTCCTAACTCGTTAAGGCAGCGATTAATGCGGTCCCGTCTTCGTTTCTCTATGACTTTGTGAGAGATCGGAGTTCTCTGTAGAAGCAAGGAGAGAGAGACAACATGAGCGCACAAAAACAATACAGTACACCTCAATTACAGCTGTTCTGTCATCCAGAAACACGAAAATAAAACTGGCAGGAATGTAAGAATTAAAATAAATCGATGCAGCGACGAAATGTTTTGGAAACTTGCTGGTGAGATTTGTAACTCCCTGAGAGTTTTGCGCGCCGCGCGCTGTGCTGCTCCAGAGCGCGCGCGGAGATCTGCGCTCCGGGCAGTTTCTATAACTGTTGAGGCCTTATTGGAAACAGTTGAAATCTCTTTTAGTAACTTTCGCACACTTTAAGTGTTTGTAACCAAAGCCATTGCAATACAATTTCCAAATATTCCGTTTATGTCTACTATTGTACATCAGTACTGCGCCGTTGGTATCCTGTAACGCGTGCCACAGAAGTGGTGGACAATAGTTTTCCACATCTCTACCACGGAAGTTACTCCGTGTTGCAGTAGTAAAAAATAATATTCGATGTAAATACTGTAATACTCAGTTCCACAAAGTAACCCAAACGTGTTAAAAGTGCCACGTTGCCAAAATAGTTCAGTCCTCATAATGCAGAGCGCACGTGGAGCGCGTACCTTCCTGTCTTTCATTTTAGATGCCATCGACGAGTTTCGGTCAAACTTGTTAAAAATCAGTTCAGCTGAATGTTGGAGAGATGTGTTGCTCTGGCAGGAGATGAATCAGACTGAGGTTTGAGGGGAAAGCTGGTCCTTATAAAGGGATCATCGAAGGGACTCTGGCATTCATGGTGTAAATTATTCCTTGGGATTAGAGCCCTGCATTGGGTAAATGTGTGCATTTAGGATCAGTTAAAGAAATAGTAAAAATCTAAAGCCAGGGCTAGCAGGGGGGCAAACCTGCTTTGTTAATCCACGTGGCTGTTCAAAGGACACGTGATTACTTTCGGAATATTATTTGCATAGTAACAACCCAGGCGGGAAATAAGAAGTGAGCGTTGGTATCGCCTGATCCGGCGGGGCGCACTGTGCGCACTGAAAACAAAGCCGGCGAAAAAAGAAACCCTCTTTCTTCCAACTCGCGTTTCTCACACGATCGCCTGTTTACAAATCCCAGCAAGCGATCTTAACTCTCGTCCAAGCCCAGTCCGAGTTTTAAGGCCTGTCCAGTGTCATTAGAGTAATTAAGTAAGCCTTTAATAGGCTGTTCCGCCAAGTTCAGGGGAGATCTTTTGGAGACGGAGTCCCCCCGTTTGTTCTCGGCGTTTCTCACACGACTTGGTGACACGTCCATCTTTTATGAGAGATGGCAAGCTTTTTGTTTACATTCTTTATTTTGTTGGACTCCTCGGCAGGTGTGTGATTAGCCCTGGCACACGAGCGTCGTCTGCGTCAAGGCCAGCGTCTCCAGCAGCCTCTGGCACACGAGGGTTACCCACCACTGGAGACTCTTTGGAGAGGCTCAATTTGTATCCTATTATCCTATAAGAAAATGTCTATTCAGTCGAATGAATAGTTTCATTGGCCTAAATTTTAATAATGCTGTGAAAGAAAGGGAGAAATAAAGAAGAATGCAGCTGGTGTGAACGCGCATTATTCCCCGTCACCTGCAAGATGGGTAGCCTGGAGACCCCTATTCATTTGCCTAATTTCGGTCAACTTAACAAACTTTGGGAGAAATTATACTGCCATTGTTATGAAGGGTGAAGCTTTCTGATCGAATTAACAGCATGTTTTGATCCGGTAAATGTCATTAGAAAGAAAGAAACAATCGCGTTTAAAGGGGCCTGGGTAATGCGCCAAGTGGAGACGCCAAAGCGCAAACTGCACAAAGGGTGCTAGTAAATGCCACAGGGGACTTTTGTACCCTCACATTGCTCAAGTTTTTCCCCCCAAACAAAGGGCATTATTTTATACTTGAATACATTTCATACAACAATTGGCTGTTTTCTTCAAACATATTTTCACAGCAAGGTTAACAACAGGTTTATTGTGTGCGCTCCTCACAGATTCAGACTGCTCTCATGCGCCAAAACAGTTTGCTCCGGTTCTTTTTTCCCACTGAGAACGTTTTAATCTCGAAACTTTCACCGTGCTTAGATATATTTGATCCTGTGAGCGACGTCGAAGAATAAAAAGCAGCGGAGATCGGGGAAAGAAAGGCTCACAAGACATCTGAAGCGCTTGGAGAGTTTTTAGAGCACCATGGAGAGAAAGGCGCGAGCGAGCGGGACGGGGGCATAAAATCCAATTACTTGACTGTGCCGTTTTAACACTTTTTATGCGTTTGTCCTTTGAAATATGGAGGGATTTGTGCGCTGTTTCTTTTTAAAAAACTGAATTAAACACTGGAAGTTTTTGCTGACCGACTTTGTAACGCCAAGTGTTGCGTCAGTACGAGGCCAAATGATGCGTCAGGATATATTGTACTACTGTGATGTGAAAATTTTATTTCCTCGTTAAAATATTTTGTTAAGTTATCTGATTTTACAAATTTTCCTTTGATGTATGTATATTTATTGTCTCTTCTGTGTCAAACATTTGCCAAGCCACTATATATATATTATTTTTCTATTCTTATTTTTTTGCCAACCACTGGTGCCATTGTTGCTATCATTTAAAAATGGCTTGTTTGGGAGTATAGGTGGCTTATGAGCAACATTATTCCTAATATGCATTTAAAAAAATTGCTATACTTCTCCAATTTGACTGAGCTGAATGTTTGCGCATGTGTAGAACACATTAGTAGTAACATTTTTATCGATTCTCGAGTTTTGATTGTATTTATCTAATTGGCTCTAATATGTAGTGATGTGTAGTATGGTACAGTAGAATATTAGTAGTATATTATAATGACTCACTGTTGTATACTCAACTCAACCAATAAAAGGAGGTTATAAAAGGAAAACCACAGCATAACGATAAAAACACGTAATATGATGCAACAGGAAATAAAAGAGTATTATGCTTCACTGATATGAGATCCCATAGAAATGCTATTCCCTTTTTGTATTTCCTGCAGACAGATCTGCTGTCAGCAGCACCCTATTGAATAAAACCGGTATCTGAACCTAATGCATCATTCCACAGCAATGGGATGTCACTTAGGTCTTTAGTTAATGGAAAATATCTTGCATGTAAACCAAACCACAGCAGTCCGTTTAATGCCTCAATGTTGAGCTGTTTTCCATGCAGCAAGCAAGGAGATCATTTTCACATTAAAATGATTCAGATCCGTTAAAGGTGCAAATGAATTGGACCGTTGTGACCGTGAAAAGACAACAACCACCTGATTGCCCTTAACTGTGTGATATTTCGCAGATTTTTGCAGCACTAACAGAATTTAATGTGAAGCACAATGTCAGAATGAATTAACATATCTGCCCTTTTGGTTCAATGCAGAAACTTTTGGTTCTGCATGAAAAAAACAAACAAATAAAACTTGTCGCTGTATTGTAAGCTCCTACACACATGCGCGCGCGCACACACAAATAATTCCTCTGGAACATGACTGTGGACTATACGGGGAATTAGAGGTGACTACAGCGTTCTTTCGTCTATGTTAAATCCCCGGTGGTATCACTATAACGTGTGTACACCGGCCCGTTACAGGAAAACATGACAAGCCTCCAGCCGAGCCTAATTTGTGACAGCAGCTCAGTGTGCGGCAGCAGCCTGTGTGGACTCTGTGTGTGTGTTGTCAGGCGCTGCGCTCTGACCCGTGGTGACCTCTGAGGTTCTGAGACACAATCCTTTGGCTTGGTGCGCCACCCTCAGCCTGAACTGCAGCAGTTCACACGGCCCCTGATGAGCCCGTGGAAATGATCTGAGCTGAGTTCAGACTACATGGTTCAGCAGCCACAGGCCCCTTTGAAAAACAAATTACAGCAGCGGCAGAGGCTGAAGTTTTACTCCTTAAAGCCTGTAAACATGTGAGGAAAACAGTATAGTACATTTGCCAAGCTGGCTAAACTGGCACATTTACAGAAATGTTTATTAATGTGCACTGTCTCTGTAACCTTAAACTGTACAAATAAAATAAATAAAAACATTCCTCCGTGAAATTTTACTATTAATATTACTTTTAAATATTACAATAGGCAACCATAGGCTATTATAAATAATGATAAAGTACTTTCAGGAATATCAGAGTGGTTTTATATCTCGGGAGATGAATAAAGGAACAATATAAACTTGCTTTTGTTTATCACCCAAACATTGGAATAGCCTACTGATTTACAATATGGATTTCTTAAAACGCACTATTTTACCATGACCCCTGATAAACTCATGTTTAGCAGGGCTACAACAACATTTACAAAATTTTGTACTTTTCTTTAAAAGTGTATTTTCTTTAATAGTAAGGAAATAATAATAAGTAAATTAAATGCTGGACCAATAAAGCTTTAATATCATCTCTTTTATAGCGTAAACAGCACCCTCTTGTGGTACTCTTTGGAAACTTCAGCTGCCTGTTCACTGGAAGATATTTTAGAGATAAGGAGCCAGAGTCAGATTTGTTACAGTTTTATATAAACAGACTTCAGCAAACTGTTATCTCCCTTAAAAACTATAAACTATAGTAAATCTATTATTAATATTACAGGAATATTTATGCAGATGTTAGAGCATGAATGTGAGGTGTCACCCAACCAAACCTAGCCTATCTCTTATCATCTTTTCTAATATCATATCATAGATAAGATAAATCAAAAGGTCACTAAAAATTATTATTATTGTTCTAATTATAGCATCTGAGTTTAAATAGATAAAACAATAGTGGTCCTGTTTTGTATCACTGAAACACATTTTAGGAAATGTTTTGGAAATACAGTCATGGCCAAAAGTGTTGGCACCCCTGAAATTATTTCCAGAAAATCAAGTATTTCTCATCATTTCAGCCTGTAGTCTGCACTAAAGGTTACAGCTCCCAATAATCTCAGTCTAAATCCAAATTGGACTTCACTTAATGTTGTACAGTTTTACAGCTGAACTGCCTGCTTAGTGACTTTAGATCTGCAATGTTTAACTGATGATTTTCCCTGACAAAAAAATTAACAGAGGAGGGATTTCTGACACGTTACCTACTTCCAAAATGCATGGCAGAGGGGAACAGTCTGACTAGTATAAACAAACAACTTAATTTTGACAACTTTAGTGTGTTGGTCTCACAATAAAGTGAGTAAAGAAAAATTAAGGACACAAAATATGTTTTGCATGCATGATGCTTCTGTTTGGTTCAGTGTTGAAATATCAGATCCAAATATATTTTAATGTTTTAATTTAATAGTATTCCATGTAATATTACATTAAAAATGTACTTAGTTGAAAGTACACAGGTAACAAAAACCTACTTGAAGTACCTTCTGAAGCTAAAGTCTCTAAAATGTTTTTATATGATTACCTGTTTTATTTAAATTGATCTGTTCTTTTTTGTATAAATTCACTACAATAAATTAAATTAACTATTAACTTAAATAACTGTCTTAGTACTCCATTAGTAGTCTAATGGTAGTCTCCATTATCCCTATAATTAGTAATAGATCACATAGTCCAGTCCTTTCCAGGAAATTGAAAAATGCTGTCTGGAATAAAACTCTGAGGGAGAGATATTGAATCCTTTCTTTAGTTTGTTGGCCTACAAATAGTCAAATTCAAAAGTATTAAAAACTGGAATTACCCTAAATAATGGAATACCCATCGTGTTTTTAACTGTAGAATAACTGCCTTTGGATTTCTAAAAAATTAATAAATAACCCAATTTCCCAGAAGAAGAACACGACATCAGTGTCCTCAGTGGTGACTGCAGCCCTGTTGGGGAGTGATCACATGTTTTGTATGTAACATCTGAATATGCAAAGTAACTGATTACAATATAATAAATGTAGGGGAATAAAAAAAGTACAATAGCTACAAATGAAGACAGAGGGAAACGTGATTTGTACTTATCATTAGTTCAAACATCATCATTAAAAATACAAACCAATAAATGCAAAATTATATGTTGTTTCTTTTTTTTGTCATGTGACATGTTGACCTGCCTATATTTTAGTTTCCTTGTATTCTGGTGGGATAATGCATTAATCAAAGGCTTTAGGCCAGGAAATTGGTCCTCTAGAGCGGTGATCTCTCTCTGTTGCCCATTACTTCCTTTTTATTATTATTAATTCTTATTTATTGGGATTATGCTTATTAGCGCGTCTGTACTCTTGATTGTTGATTGCTGATTTGTTTTCCTTTTCTTATAGTGTGGATTGCCAGTATAGGTCTCTACAGGTTTGTACATCACTACGTATAATGTAAAACTTATCTAGAGAAAAGTCATGTGTAGTCTGTATTAATTTGACCGTATAGGCTCCGTCAGCCTAGATGGAAATGTGTGTCAAGTAACTTTCAGTTTGCCTGCCCTCACTCCACTGCAGGATGTGACTGCATGTGACTTTTTACCAGCATACAGAGGTGGAAGAAATTCACAGTTTATTTAATTTAATTCAGAATCTTACTGAAATTAAAGTGCAGAGGTTTTAGCAGCAACATGTACTGAAAGTGTAGATTGTTAATACTGACGCATCATAATAGCATTTTACTGTTGTGGCTGGTTGAGATTTAGCCAGTTTATACTGTTAGGTAACAGTGGTGGGAAGTAACTAAGCACATTTACTCAAGTACTATACTTGAGTAAACATTTTTAGGTACCTGTGCCTTACTTGAGTAATTCCATTTTCTGCTACTTCTACTCCACTCAACTCAGAGGCAAATATTGCACTTTATACTCCATTTCATGTATTAGACAACTCTAGTTACTTTTCAGATTCAGACTAATAACACAAAATACATTCAATAAACATATTATGTCGTATAGGTTGTTAAAACTTCATTGATCCAGGGGAAATTCATAAGCAAGCAGTGGTATATAAAATCAGCTCCACCTTTACCATCTGAAACATTCAAGGGATTAAAGTACACATTAATGCATCAACGATTATAATCCAATAATATAATATTATAATGAAATGTTTCATTGTGCATAATGAGAACTTTTACTTTAGCACTTTAAGTACAATGTACTGTTAATAAGTCTCTACTTTCCTAGAATTTTGAATGCAGAGTATTTCAACATTGTGGAATTGCTACTTCTACTCCTTCCACCACTGTTGGGCAGTAAAGTCCAGTGGTGTCAGGCACCTCGAAGGAGTCACAAGATAAATCTGATCTGACGTGAAATGATAAATGGGGTATGAAAGAGGAAAAAACTAAGTTCTGCTCCACAAATTCGTATCTGTGTTTTGGATTTTCTCTAATATTTCCTTTCTTTGTGAAATAATGGATCATTTTAAATCTTTGGGCCTCAAACAGCTAAATAAACAAAAAACTGTCTGAGAATTTTAGAGTGTCCTAAGTGTCTCTTTGGTGAAACTGCTAACTGAAATGGGACAAGGAGCCATGGAGGAAGAAGCGTTCAGATCCTTTACTTTGGGAAAAGTCATAATGCATCACTGTAAAACTACCCTGTCACAAGTTAAATTCCTGCGTTACACAAGTAGTTCCAGCAACATTTACATAAAGCACTGAAAGTGAAATTACAGTAGAACGGTCCATTTCACAGTTTTTTGTAATGAAGACTAGGCCCATTTTATTGGATTATTGCAGTTGATTATAGAAGCTACTTTTGCAACTGGACCAGCTGTATCTAATTTTAACGATACTGTCGGGCAGTTCAAACTCTAACACATACACAAATTTAGATAATTCTGGATATATTCAAGTCATAAAAACCTTACTTCTTAAAACAAATGAAAGATCTGTTTTGTATTACTGTGCGTTACTTCAACTTGTTTATGATTCAGAACTGTCTAAAGAACTGACTGTATCTCAAAACAAGAAAGTATAAGACATGTCACAGCAATACAATCCCAAAATTTAAACTTAATTTTAAAATATACTTTAAAACACTACTTTAACTTCACTGATACTGGATACAGTAGTACCTAGTACTAATACTAGCGTAAGAGGAGATATCATGGGTGCATCATGTGGGCGGCCGCCCCAGGGCCCGGATGGGTAGGGGTTTCAATGGTAAACACCACAAGAATGAGAAATACCAACAAAAAACAATATATTTTAAGGAGACAAGTTTTAAATAAATCATAAAGTAACATTTGAATTTCAAACAAATGTCAAACTTCTTGTTAATGACTTGTTTTTAATATGTCCTTTTTGTGCTTCTACTACCTTCTCCACAGCTCTCTGTGGCCCGCTTTTGTTCCTCGTCTGACTTCGTGCGCGGTTCATCTGCTCCATGTTGCTTAATGCTGGAACGCTTCTTGGACGCACTGCGGTGCTGGTGTGAGCACAAACAATTACTAGAATGGATGAGGGCAGCAGCAACGTAAACGGACTTAGTGGACTTTGTGAGTGAGTCTGAGGTCATGTAAACTTGGTTTAAATGACTTGGTAGCAGGTGGGCCCCGTGATGAAGCCCCCCCCCACTGTGATGAGCCCTCGAATACTAAAAACTTTAATTAATTGCCCAGGCTTTTATTCGCTTAAATCACTGAACTCACCCTACCTACATTTGGGACCAGCGTCTATATGGGACAGGCCTTTAATTCCTTTAACATGCCCTTGAATCTGAATGAATTATCGTTTAGTGCTTATTGTTTACGAAAATGAGCTAAGCGAAGCATGTCCATACCGACAAAAGTTTAAACATTTATACTGGTATGCACGATGTAAGCAGGAGAACCTGTGGGCTTCAAGCAGTTTTATACATCCAAAGAACTTCTATAAAAAACTAGACCAGGCCTCTAATTGAGACTAATTGAGAATACAATTGTTGATGCATGAATGTGTCCATCACTTTGATGTTGCAGCTGGTGAAGGTGGAGAACATTTTTATTACTTTACTGCTGGGTAGTCAGCGAATCCTCACGAAACAAAATAAAACTATACTAATACATCATATTTTAGGCTATATATTGTTTAAATCTGCAAAGTAACTGGGACTAGTGTTCTTGTAGTAGAATACAAGTAGGCTATAGCGTAGCATAAAGTGGAAATACTCAAGTAAAGTACAAGTACCTTAAAAATGTACTTACGTGCAGCCTAAATGGCCTCTACTTTTTTACCAAGGAATGTGTGTTTCAGCTTGTCTTCCTCCGCTGCCCTACAGGATGGCTGTGTTATCTTTTCCCGGCTATTAACAGGATATAAACATGTTGTAGTTTGACCAATGACAGCGCGCCTCTCAAACTTTGGGCAAGGCAACATGTGTAGTCGTCCCTGATTGGCTGGGAGCTGCACCAGCTGAACTAGACGTACACCGCGGCGGCTGATTGTTGAAGAAGTTCAAGATTCAAGATTTTAAAGTTGCCGGATCTGCTGCTGTACACAGGTCAGTTGAAATATGCCCAACCTGTGGCCTCAACTATTAAAGCATTCTAGCGAAGATTAGCGTCGACTATGTTATTTACAGATGTTTGTTAAAAACGTGATGCTTTAACGAGCCCTCAGACAAAAAAAAAAGAAAGAAATATGCTCTTCGGTTATTGCCTGAAAATAGTCCTGATTCAAGCCACGTTTTGTTTCCTTTCTCCGTATCATATCTGTATTTTATATTCGTTCACATCGACAGTAGCCTATGTTCAGTCAGCATTGCATCAGAAGAGCGTGTTCCTTTCTCGTATCTGTCGGTATCGCTGAGAAACGCGCGTATGGAGCTTATATTTTAAAAAATCATAACAGATATGGAGATACGGACACGTAGGATCGGGGCTGTCCGATTGGACATCGTGTGAAAATGATAGCCTACTTTGTTTCGAAACCTTTGTCTAATATCCGATTCACCCACTTTGTATGTAACTGCACGCACCGATTGTTCGTTAATAAAATGAGATTATATAGAGTGTGAAAGAGGGACATTGTCACCGTTATCAAGCGCATGTCGTGGCATCCCCGCCATGTAAATGTATTTCAGTACGGGACGTGATAACCTCAAGCCCGCCTTAGCACATATACATGAGGAAGTCACAATAGCGCAGTGAGGAGGAGATCTTTCTACAAGTGGTTATTCAGGTTTTAGCCCACTCCCTTCATTTCCATACTGTATCAAATTCTATCAAACTCTTGAAACTTGTTTAACATGTTCATCACAGTGAACATGAAGTTTGGATTATTTTTATTTTAGACAAGGTTACATAATTATGAGGTATCTTAGTGTAGACTTTTCAAATGAATCATATGCAGGTTGACCAGGAATCGATGCTTTTTTTAAAAAGATGATACTTGATGTCATTTGAGAGTTTGAAAAATATCTGCTGATGTTCTTCTCTTTTTTACATGATTAAGAGAAGATATAAAGTCAGTTTGGCATGGCAGGTAGAAACCCTAGAAACACAATACCCATGATCCTCGGCCGCTGTTGCCATGGAGAAGAGGCCTGTCCAAGGCATGAATCAGAGTGGTCGCAGCTGTGGCCTGGGGTAGAGTGGTCATCCACTAACCAGAAGGTTGGTGGTTCAATCCCCGGCTATAAGTCTTTGGGCGAGACACTGAACTACAAATGTGTGAATGTTATTTATGTTCTGATGAGCAGTTGGAACCTTAGCCTCTGCCATCAGTGTATGAATGGATGAATGTGATGTTGTGTAAAGTGCTTTGAGTGGTCGCAAAAACTAGAGAGACGCTATACAAATCCAGACCATTTAACATTACCATTCAGCGAATTCATTTGTTATTTGTTTTTATTTTTTTCAATTTGAAATGCACTTCGGGGGATAGAGAGAGGGAGAGGAAGTTAACATCTACTTCAAAGTTTTCATGTACAGAAGCTTGTACCTTTTGACTTTTTAAAATTATTTTTTATTATATTTTTAAGAGTTCTTAATCTTCTTTAATTGTACTGATGATTTAAGTGGGAGAGTTTCATGCACATCCGCTCCCAACTGCGAGTCCCCTAACATTGTCAATGGGAAAAATGACTGGGACTTCTACTGCTTGAATCACAGGTGTCTGAAATAGTTCCTCCCACTTTGCAACTTTATAGAGAGCCAAGGTCTTCACACATTGTCGTGGCTAGCCTCTGTTCCACTAACTTCTGTAACTCGATGCAATCTCTCATTCAGCATTTTTTTAATCATTCTTCATGGAATAATGAAACGTGTTCCTGGGGTTTACGTTCCATATTCTAAGACAAACCGCTATCCACTGCAGCATACTGAATATTAGAAATTGAAGCCTTCGTGATTTTAATAAACGATTACTACAATTATTAATTGATTGAGTTAACCTTTCTGGCTGTAGTCTCTGCTGTCTAAAAAAAACTAAAGCGTTCACTCCTCTCAGTCTTGCTGCTATTACTGACATGTCGGAACTAAACTCGACTCGCTCATGGGATCGCCTCCTCTGTTGAGCTGTGATGTTTAGCCTGCAAACATCTAGGTGGGAAACAACATGTGGGAAATTGTCTGCAGTAAAGGTAGCTAAAACCAAAAGTATTAAATAAACAACGATTGCTCTACAAAAAACGACAGTCCTTAATATAAACACATGAAGCGAGTCATGAGACCTACTGTTGAGAGAGACTCTTTCCCAAGGTTGTGTTTTTAGTCAGTAGCGTAGTTACGAATGTCTGCGTGAGTTTAAATGAGGTTTCCTTACTTCTGGAGAAAAACCTAAAAGGTCGGGTTTCACTTTGGCTGTCTGTTTCTTGGTCGGTAACAATCCACAGGAAGGTACTGGTCCCAAGCCGAGGAATAGTGCAGCATATCACCCTGTGTAAAACAGTACTTTTTACACTTTCTTCTTTTGTGCGGATTAAGCAATCCACATACAACATGTTTCTTAGTGATCTTTAGAGGTGCTGGTAGGCAGATTTTTTTTTTTTTGCCTTTGGATGAGGCCAGACTACCCTTCCTGTTTCCAGTCGTTATGCTAAGCGAAGATAAACCGTCTACTGGCTGCAGTTTGACATTTAGCGTACATCACCATTCTCATCAAACTCTTGACAAGAAAGGTTAGGTTTATTACCTAAAATGTAGAACTTTTCCTTTCAAATGAACGTGTCAGTGTCGTCAGTTGGACAAACTAGTAGAGATTTAAAAGTCGATAAATGACAGGAAACGAGGGGAGAGAGAAAGATGGGAAATGACATGCAACAAAGGGCCGAGTGCCCGTATCTTTAGCTCTTGGAGTTGTTACTTGAATCTGCACTTCAACTGTGTCACCACATAAAGATAATGTAGCACTGACAGAAATGAAAGCAAACTGGATGTTCACTGGGATGGATTCCACAACAAGCAGTTTTTTTAACCCATTCGGAAAAAAATGGAAACAACTGGCTTGCTAAACTGTAGAAAAAGTACATTAGACACACTGGTATGGTCCTTTTTAATCTTCACTGCATAGATGGTCAAAGGTTGGACTGTTGCTGTTATTCCCTCTTAAAGCCGAGTCAAACAACAGACACTCGCAGACTGGAAGTGACGTTGGAGTTGGAAGTCAGTTGGTGGTCACGTTTTGTATTTATGAATAAGGTTGGGAGTCCAAACCTGCTCCAAAATGATGTAACTGATGATGAAGCAGATCTTTAAATCAGAAGGCACATCTGGAAGCTCTCACTTTGTTTTTCGTGTTGGTGTCCATCCATTAATGAAAAACTTGCAGTTCAGATGTGTGCTTGGTACTGAAGTCTGCATTTTATGTGAAACTTCCTCTAACAGGAATCTGTGGAATGTAGCTTGAGTCGGTGTTTTCTTCCCTGTTAAACATCCCTTTTAAAACACTAGGTAATGCTCTGTAGGCTATGCTGTGCAGTCACATGAGCAGTTTACACTACAGACATAGGATGATACTAAAGTGACCGTGCGAGCTCTGTCACGTGTTTCTGCCCTTGAGTACAGGAGCAGCTTTCATTAGAGCAAACAGAGGGACACTTTGTGGTTTTGTGGTTCAGTCTTATACTGACTGCCTGTTGTCACTCTGCTTTGGTCGTTTGAGAACACCGGCATCAGCCTGTCAGCCTGATGTTTACACAACAGTCAAAAGCGGCTCTCAAATGGGGCCTTTCTAAAGTAGGAATTTCAGCTCAGGGCAGGATTTAGAAACGCCATCCCACCAACTTTTCCTGATATCAGTGACTGACTGAATTGAATTTAAAACATCATGTGAGAGCAGCAAGTTAGGCTTCTGGCTTAACAAACCAGCCTCAAATTATCATGCTGTCTGCATGGAGTGGAAAAACTAGCAGTAAGTAAACAAAGTGTGCTGGAGTTAGTTAAACACCTCAAAGGAAGAGCAAATGCCGTAAAGGTACCTTTTCTAGTTTTTAGTGGTTCTATGAAGCAATGTTTGAACAAGTGGTTCTTCATTGTTAGTTCAGTTCATGTGCACAAGGTCACGATATATATATTCCTGCTGACGCCATTTTGCTGATTGACAGTTGACGACGGACAACAAAGCACAGCAATGCAACTACAGATGCACTATTTTAAAATGTTTCTCAGCAAAATATTTGTTTGCTAACTAAAAAGTCCAAAGGGCACTTTGTTTTAAGTTTTATTTGCTGGGTTATAAAATTACATTTTATGTCATTTTATTTCTGTAAAACTTAGAGGTTACGTGGCCTGATGCAGTGCTGGTAGCTGTTGACGGGTGCGTGACCTTTGTTCCACTTTACAAATCCCCTTCGACATACATTTCTCCACTGTGTGACCATGTGACTGGGAGTGTGCAATTTCATCAGGGAGGTCGGGACCTGCAGTCTTGAGCCTTGGTTGTCTTGTGCAAGGTCGGCCTTTGTGTTATAAAACCAGGGGGAACGTGAGTCAGGCAGAGGGTTGGAGCTGATGAAAGAAGTCCCACTGAAGCCATCCAGCAGTCATGCAGTGACAAACCACCAGCCATAACCATATTTCTCTGTGACCTGTGTGCCACATTCAGCACATATGCATATGAGAGGGTTTAGTCTCTTCCTGTTCACACTTTTACAACTTGCTTTTAGAGTGTTGCCCATCCACCATACAAATAAAGAAAAAGTATTTTAGTTGCCTTGGAGCGTCCTCCTGCACAAGAATATATTGACTCATCCTTCTATTTAGATGAGTTCCCTCTGGGCATGCTGTACTGTTTGTAAAACTGTTAAATTATCAATGAGGTACTGGCAGATGGACTGAAGCACATCCAACAAGATCCAATAAGTCAATAACTAATGAATTTCAGTTGTTTTAATATTAACATTTTTAGAGCAGCATCAATAGTGAACTGCTATCTGTTCTCCTACTTCAGTTAGCTGCAGACGTGTTTGAAGAATGTGAAAGTTTAGACAGCAACCAGCTCGTCGTGTTGTAATGTGTCTGGGTTTTCTTTCAGGTTACAAGGGAGTTGTTGTCTGAACACGTCTGGTTTCAGATTTTTTTTAAATGGTTTTGTCCTTCCTCTTTAGTGAACTATATTAGGCAAACAGAAAATCATTGACACACAACCAGGATGTGGAGGAGCCATTGAGCCATACAGATTACCCTGACGACAGGGCTGCAACTAATGATTATTATCGCCATCTAATAATCTTAAAAACAACTCAGTTTCTCATTTTAATGAAATACTTTTACCATTCTAACAAGATGTTTTTACATTTTCTTCTCACGCCATACTAAATGATTCTGATTTCAAGAGACGTGCTTCTTGCTATAATAACATATAATTTGATCTTGTTATAACAGACTGAGACTAAAGCTAAATGTCCAAGGAAACAGCAGTCTATTATAGATTATTATATTATGTATTATAGAGTATAACATTAATTAAGACCCGATTGTTCTTATATATAATGTGCTCTTTAGCCTTGGTAACTAGTTACTAATGTAGGTTGTTAGCTACTTAGCTGAACATGCTAACAAATGCATCTTACATTATAGCAGGCAAACACCATTTAATGCATTCCTTATATTTCTGCACGTTTGTTCTTAGTTTTAGAAGGTCTTAAAAAGGTACCACCCTCCAAACAAATGTCATCTATCTCTTACTACAGCTCCACGTATTGATTAATCCACTAATTGTTTCAGCTGTGCTTGATATTCTAATTTACACAGATTAATGTAGCAGCGGTGAGAAGGCTGATTCTGTCTGTTTACACCTGGCATTGACATGCACATGCATTTTGCCTGTTGGTGTTGTTGTGGCTTCTTTGCTTCTGCTTAAGCAGAGGATGTCAGTTGAGTAAGCGGTTCTTCAGCGTGGCCCAGGACGTGTATTCGCGTACACACTGTTATAAGAATATGGCAGTATATGGGCCCGACCACCTCCACCACATGGTCTGAGCGATTGGATCTCAATGCGTCCTCAACGGGTGCATTCACACCTGTACTTAAAGCTGTCCTCTTGTGATCAGATCACCCCAGGTGTAAACAGGGATATATTGAGATTTGGAAGCGACCGTCTTGTCAAAATGGGATTAAGTGTTGTTTTTTTAAAGGCTCGATGTGGTAATCCTCATGTGATTAGACTGTAATAATGAGCTTAAGTCATTTGACCTGATGCTCAGTGCCCAAGCTGACAAACTGCTTGGGTGTCACGCTGCTTTTGGTTTTCACAGTCCCACGAAGAGGAACACTTTATGAGGAAATCAAGTGTTACTGACCCATCTGGGGAGTATTTTTTGTAACTTCCTGGCTGTGGTTTGGGGTGAGTGTTTTAAAACTACAGCTGTAGTCTGCTCTGAAGCTGCTGCCAACTGATGTTCTGTTATGTGTCAAATGAACCAGCTGCCCTCCCTCCCCTCTTGCCCACTTTTTTCCAATGTCTTGTGTGGACTTGTGTGTGGGGTGACCCGCTAGCTGGCTCTGCCATTGGCTTGTCATCCTCTCAGGCCAAGTATGGAGACTAGAGGTGGTGGTGGTGTGTGTGTGTGTGTGTGGGGTGTTGGAGTACCTTTTGCCTACAACAACTCTCAGCCAAGCAGGGCACCAATGACATTTGCCTGCTGTTGGCCATCTGACAGAAAGACACACTCATAAACCATATTTTAATTGTTGCTAAATCTATTAATTACTCTTGATTAAAGATTTAGTCTGTTAACAAAATACTAAAGTCCCCTTAATATCTCTGGGTGTATTAGGAAAAACCATTGAGGAGGACTGCTGTATAGTAAAAGTGGATTTTTGCATCAATGTGACGAAATACTTTGATTTATCAGTTATTTAATTTGCTGAGTTAACCAAACATCGACATTACTTTCAGTTTTTTGTATCCATAAAATTGTTTATTTTACTATATATATATTTGATATCATGACGTAAAATTACATATACCATTATGGGATTTAGAATAGGATGTTATCCATATGACCCACCTCTACGTTTCAGCATTGTAATAGTAATACACGTTTCTGTTACACTCTACAAACATCCATGTGTGTTTTGCTTGCTACGGTCACAGCTGACTACGCTTAGTCTGCTCTCACACTTGTTACTTTTCACCCAGTCTTTTTTGTACCAGACAACTTTAGCAGAAATGTTTAAATCCATGTATAATATGTGCCAAATATGAATTTCCCACATATTACTCACAGTTTTCATTTGTCTCCGTTGAAGATGAAGTAAAACAAGGTGCAGATTGTCTCAACTGTGGTTAATTACCTAGAAATTGTGACTTATCCATCTTAGACACCAAGGAATCTGCACATACAGTACGCTCCGCTTTGTGTGTGTCTATCAGTTTAGTCAATGTTAGTGCTCACACACTCTGGGATATCAGTACAAAAATAGGGCATTTTGTCATATCTGTTATTTAGAATATACAGACCATCTTGTAATTGGTGCGTAATTCTTTGTTCAACTACTTTAATCAGTTCAGATGCCCGGCAACACAAGAATTGCACATGCTGTGTCCAGATAATGTACCCTATGATAAGATATCGGTCATTCGGTCTTAATATAAACACTACTGAACAATGCTTGAATCACTCAGATCAGCTCTTAGTTCATTCTGAATCAGTCTGGCTTAACCTAATTTGTACACTAGTTGTACACACACCTGATAGCCAGCTGTAATTCACTTTATTGTGTTTTCACAAGGACACAAAGCTCAGGACAGTAGATGGGTTTGGAAAAAAAACTCTGTGGGTTTTAACCAACCTGCTACTTTAGTTGCGCTCCAGTGAGTGGCTAGCAGTGCCTCATGCGTCTGTGTTGCTGTTTGAAAGGGGCGTGTTTCTGCTATTCATAGTTGTGAGAACCTCAGAGGTCTATTAGAGGTCAGTGTGTGTCCTTCTAATAGCAACTGTTGCAGCAGAGGGCCTTTCAGATAATTATACCTCTCTGCCTCTGGACACATTTGCAACCTTTCTTCATATACACACTGTGGGATTGTGAGTATAGAGATTCATTATACCTTCGTTTGTCACTAGTCAATGCTAAACTTTTTGAACAGGCATTTGGCTGCATTTGAATTTGTCCTGCATGGCGCTGACATAGAAGTGGCGGTTTGCTTGTATTTCATGGTGGCTAGTAGTTACACCTGTAAGACTCAGTGGAGCAATTGTGAGTTTTGGGGGGGGGGGGGGGGGGTGATTATTGTATTTTTAAAAAGAACCGAACAGCTTTAATTAATCTTGCCTCTTGCCAGTAGTTTACTCTTTGTTTTGATATTTGCATTAAGGTAATTATCTTCAATCTCCTTTGGTCTTTCACCACATTATTCGCTTAAATATTTACATTGACTTAAGTTGCCATTAAATGTCAATTAAAGAGAAGCAGCTTTTCGAGAATACTTTTCCCCAGTTGGCATTGGTCCTATTTGTCATGGGCTCTGTGTTAATAATAGAAGTAGGTGAGAAGTCAATTGTTACCTCTGTGGTGGTTGTGCACTTGTTCTTTACCGACTAATCTAGAGGTCATCTGAGTTGAAACCTATGTAGATAAAGCCGCCCAGTCAGATAAAAAGACAAACTTAACATTACACTTTGATGAATGTATTTCCATACTCGGATGTAATAATTGAAAAGTAATTGCTGGTTAAATAGATTAGTTGGTGAGTTTAAATAGGTCTTTCTTGCCACAGGCTTAACTAATTAGCATTTTACATTAACATGTAATTACAAGGCACAGGCGGTTCCGGCTATCATTCAGCTGTTATATTAAAATTTTAGTGGAACTGCCATATATCCAGGACCTTGCAGGTGTCAGCCCAATAAGTGTAAAACATCCAGATCCAGACCAGAAATCCTCACTTCGCTTCAGACATAAGCAGTGTAGCGTCTAGCGCAGGGTGTCCAGTGTTGTCTCTGGTCGTGGACTTATGTCTCCATGGAAGCTTGTGATCTGAAAGTCTGTGTGAGTCATATTTCCTTCCGTCTGAGTCATATTTCCTTCCTATGTCGTTGTTTTCCAAGTGGAAGCAACTGTTGAATAGGATACCACATCTTCCTTTTGTATACATTTATTGAAGTGCAGAACAAAAACTAGTACTACTGGTTTTATGCTAGAGGTTTGTCTATAAAAACAATCTCCATCTTGTAGTTTTATGGACTTTAAACATAAAGACAGCTCAAACAAAGCTTATTCAATACCGTGTATATTTTCAACGACCTACTTTTCTTGTTCTTTTAAACGACACGTCACTACTAGTATTTCATTTTGTCCTCTGGATGATTCATTATCTTTTATATGTCACCCATTTAATGGTGAACATAGCATGAGACAGTAGAAAAAAAGAAAAATGAATGGTGTGTATCCAAATCAAGATCAAATATTTGAAGTGGTCATTTCTGACGTATTTTTGTGAAAGGACATCGTGTTCAGATCTTTTAAAAGTAAGGTTTCTGCGATTAGGATGGCCTAATGGAACTAATCATTGTTATGTAAAACATTAAACACTTTATACATCTGAATGCTGGAAGGCAGATCTTAAAATTGCCATAGCCAAATAATCGAATACAGTAACGCTGAAGTGGTGGATCATCACTGAATCACAAGGCTGAACACTGGATGATTCACTATGGAGTTATCACTGAACCTTTATTTTGGTTTTGTACTGTATGTGTCTCTGTTGTTGTTATTATGACATAATTGGGCCAGAAATAAGTATTAATACCAGTGCTTTATCATGTTTGCTTGCTGCCAATTGCTTGATAGTAACAGGAACAAATTAAAGTATTTTTGAATAGTGTTGCCCCAAAATGCATTTCTCATTATGGACCTGGTTTGTATGTCTCATTTTGTCTGACCATCAGGCCAAAACCTATACATTTTCAATTTACTATAACGTTAAGATAAGGAAAGACAGAAATTGACACATGTGAGAACCTTAAACAAAAGAACGTTTGTAGTTTTTATTTAAAAAATGACTTAATCGATTATCAGAATAGTTACCTAATTTTCGCAGCTCTATTTCATGTGATCCATCTGTCTCTTCCTATGTTTTCTAAAACTGAACTAAAATAAATAAATCTTTTAAAAAGAAAAAAGAATTTTGTATTACATAGGGTATATTCAGCATTGCATGTAGTTGTGAATACACTGACACAGACAAATTGCCTTCAACTCTGAATGGAACCACTGTTCTTCAGTTTAAGGGGACTGTCCTGTTTATGTATAATGGCCTAAAGCAAGAGACCCATTGATAAAAAAAATGAAATGCAACATCATACTGTATCAAGGTACTCAGCAAGACCGTTTCCTTTTGATGTCAGGAACATTAAATTAAATGGCACAAAATAAAGGTTTTCTTAACATTACAGTAAAAATTATTACACTCAAAATGGATGGTAAATTGGTATGTACAAATGTACATATCTCTGCGCTATATTGAGTCAGAGACACATCCAGCAGAAGTGCAGAATTAAGGCTGAAAGATTCCAAATGTAATCATTTTCTCTGTGTTTCCCTGCAGGGTCAGTGAAAAACAGTCATGCAGGCTCAGGAAGTCCTGAGACAGCTGCGGATTCCCGAGCTGGATGGTCTTCGGCAGTACCTTCGCGACTTGCCAACCAATGCGCTCATGGGCATGGGTGCCTTTGCAGCTATCACCACATACTGGTTTGCCACCCGGCCGAAAGCCCTCCCGCCACCCTGTGACCTTGGCCTGCAGTCAGTGGAAATAGCAGTAAGTGATTTCTTGGTAATATCAAATGCCCTGATTGAATTCATGCAATGGGGGATCCTACAACACAGACAGAAATGATAAATCTGTCCATCCACTGTCGTGTAATGCTGTGTACTCGAGAAATAACTGAAGCTTAACTACTGAAATACAGAAGAAATCTGGACTACAGATCTCATTCAGCAGGAATGTCAATGGGATCCCCTCCAGTAATTTAAATCACAGCTGAAGTTGGTGGAGTTCTGTAACATCCTCACTCCTTGTCACATTTCAAGTGCTAAAAAGTTGAGCTCAGACTAGTTAAAGTTGGCTTTATTGATATTTGGGGTTTTGTTTTATCGTTCTTTATCATCACTTTCTAATAAGGCACCCTTTTTAAGGATTTATTGGTTGTAATCAATGCTTTTATTTATAGTTAATAAGTTATTTACCAAAGCTTAATTTAAAGCATTAATAAGAATAACGTTTAGGTTGCTAGGTTGTGAAAAAAAAGTTTATCCTTCTCCAGCAGGACGCTTGTTTTGTCTTTTCAGCTACCTGATGGTTGACCACTGCACACCTGATGAGACCTTAATTAATGACTTATAAACAGTAACTGCAAACTTAATGGCTTACTAGAAAGTGAGAATCTTGTGAGTATTAAATTAATGATTTATCAACATTGATATATCCGTATTGTTACCAAATAGAAAGGATAAAGAGCCAAAGCCAAAGGCAACCCGTTCCTCATTCCTATAATTTTCTGATAGTATTAGTAAACAATGTATTCACCATTAACTATGGTAAGAAGTTTAGCATAAATTTGAGATCCAGCAGTGTTGTTAGGCCAGGGTAGTCATGGTGTAGTGGTAGCTGTGGTGACGAAAGATGCAAATATCTCTTTCACGGAATCTCAAATTGAAACATCAAGATCGAGTTAGTAGACAAAACTTCACAAAAGCTGAAATTGCAACAGTTAATCTTTAAAAACAAATTAAAGTTTGCAACAGAGGAAGGAGAAAATTAAGACCTTTGGTTTTACGTGACTTGCACCAACTAATGCTTCCTCTGTCCCACTACTTTCTGTCACATTTCAGCTCAAACTACACCTGCTGCTTCATCTACTATACGGCAGTGATTTTCAAACCTTTTCATGCCAAAGACGTCTAAACTGACACAAATTAGATCAGCTCAGGGACCCTCATTTGATAAGATTTTGTTCTAGTTCCCACATCAGATAAGATTTTTGCTTTTAAATGTTTTATTACAGAAAGTGTGTGAAACCCATGACCATAACAGTCAAACATTTTACAGTCATTGTGTTACTTATGCATAGAATTATAGCGAAGATAAATGATTCCCCTGGGGGTCCCCAGATCCCTTTTTGTGAACCATTGCTATACAGGATGCATGTGTGTGTGGTCATCAAAATATCGCACAAATCAAATCAAACGTTATTTATATAGTGCCTTTCGTGCAAAATTGCAATACAAGGTGTTTTTAATAATACAATGAAATGTTAAGATAGATTAAGGGAATGCTAAGCTAAAAAGGTATGTGAAGTTTTATTTTAAAGGTGTTGTGAGACAGTAAATACAACCTCCCTGTAGTTCTTTGTCCTTACCCAGGGACAGTGTTGGGCAAGTTCCTTATAATAAGTTACTTGTTACTTATTACTCCTAAAAAAGTAATATTGTTACTTTACTTATTACTGGGTGATTAAAAGTAACTAATCACGTAACTATATTACTTCCACTGCTGCACAAGTTTCACATTGCTGTGCTGCTTTAGCAGATGCTTCAATAAATGAGATATAGAATTGTTTGTGATTGAAAGTTTGTTGCTGGTTGCACAAAGTTTACAACGGACTACAATGTTCTTTGCATCTTAGACTGTGACACAATAATGGCGATATCTTACAGCTGTGACTAACTGAACAACAGAAGGTCCGGTGCCGCTGACCTGCCACACAGTCGCACATTCACTTTAAGGATGGCGCGTTCAATAACGCACTAACACAGCGTTACTTGGATTAGTACCTGTAATATTATTACTGTTTTGGTAATAGTAATCCCTTACACTGCTAGTTACTGGAAAAAGTAATAATATTAGTGCCCGAGGGAACAACCAAAAGCCCAGTGCCAGAGGACCTAAATGATCTAGAGGGAGCATACATTAAAAACATGTCTGACAAATATTAAGGCACTAGTCCATGGAGAGATTTGTACATCAATAAAGGGACCTTAAAAACTATTTGAAAACTGACAGTCATCCAATGCAGGGACTTAAGGACAACTGAGGTGTGTGCTGTCATTCTAGATCAGAAAAGACAGCATTGTACTAATCATGCCTGCTGCTGAAAGAAGCATGCGTAAGTCTCCCAGTATCAACACATTCTGCAGGTGTGCAGGTGTACCCCAAAATAAATCCATGTTCTCCACATTCTCACGTGCTGACAATTAGAGAAATGTTGTAATGTGTCATGTTGTTGAGGTGTGGAAGGTTCGTCAGTAGTACTGGTCATAACTTTACGAATAACGAATTTTTTTCTTGTAGGGTGGAGAACGTGCAAGGAGGTCAGTACTGAACGTTGGTGACGAGTTAATGACACACTACTACAGCGATGCTCGCACAATGTATGAGGTGTTCCAACGAGGGCTCAGAGTGTCAAGTGAGTGTATCTCTTGTGTCGGTTAAATATGAAACTCTGTGAAGACTTATGGTTACAATTCTTTCAGTGAATGTAGAGAAAAGTGAGCTTTTTTTTTCTTTTGCAGATGATGGACCTTGTCTAGGATCAAGGAAACCTAACCAGCCATACGAGTGGCAATCTTATAGAGAGGTGAGACGTGGACCACAGATACGGAAATCATTCTCCTTGTCCCCAATACACAACTAACCGAGTCACAATACACTTTTTTTTTTCTTTTGCACAGGTGGCAGACAGAGCGGAGAATATTGGTTCTGCTCTTCTTCACAAAGGACACTCTCACACAGGAGACAAGTTCATTGGCATCTTTTCTCAGAACAGGCCAGAGGTACAACAAGTGGCACAATAGAAAAGTGGCTGAAAAGTGGGCTTGTTGAAAAAGGCTAAATACAACAAAGTGCAATGGAAACAGACTTAGTGAATAAATCATTACGTACATGAAGCTTCCCTGTCTCCGAAGAGATGAAAAGTAGTGGCAGACGAAAACATAGTGGATGGAAATGCAAATTAATTTGCATAACATTTACATAAATTTGCTCTATATTTGGATGACCTTGCTATTATACCTTGCTTCGTCCTTCTCTATTTAATCCTTCGTCCTACTGCCTATTTAATACACGCAGTAGTTTACTCCATAGTGAGCAGTAATGAACCATCATCCAATGAAGCACCAATGTGCGTATTATGTGATGCGTCAGCAGTGAACCAGTAGACCCGAACCTTTTGCTAGGAGAGCAAAGTTTAAGTCAAGCCTGATGTTGACTTACAAATAAAATAATGATTCCCTGTGTCGTCCTCACAGCGAGGAATACAGTTTATTAATTTTACACTGGTGTCAGATTGGTACTTAGCATCAGCTGATTCCCAAAGCCCAGGTATTGGTATCCGCCAGCTGTAGGTGAATGGAATATAAAATGTGGGATTGGTAGCAGAAAGTATTATATATACAGCGGGCAATACAGTTTTTGTTCCATTTCAGAAACGTATGGGGGCATTGCATATAAGAAGAATAATTCTGATACTCTAGTTAAAATGGCGGCATGTAAATATAAAGTGCAACACAGTAATTAATCTAGTAAATATACACTGTCGACAAGAATACAAGTAAAAAAAGATCATAAACATATGTTATCCAAACAGGAAGTTAAATTAATGGTGCTCAGAATATTATGTTAGTAGCACATTAGCCTCAGACACTGTAATGGCTAGCTTGATTAGCAGATAACTGATCACAGCAAAACTACTCAAATCACAAATTAAGAATAACTAAACAGCTTCAATCAAAAGAGTACCTACAGATAACGCTCCCAACAAGGACATTTGGGGAGCAGATAAAATGTGCCTTGTCAATATGTACTTGGTCACATATTTGGTAAAATGGTGTGTGGATTAAACTGCTAGGGAAATGTGCCAGAAATGGTCGCTTCTAACAACAGGATGTTCAACTAAAGCCATTAGCTGGTGGCAGAATTTCGACAGTGAAAGGACAGAGTTGTTTTTCCAGCTATGTGAGATTCATCCAAACAATTAAAGATCTTTCTCTCAAGGAAAAGTCAGTAACTGGACATTGAGTGTGTTTTTTTGCCAAACTATTTGAGGCATCCCTAGCACTCTAAAAATATTTTACCAACCATGGCATTGATTCCTACTACAGCCATATTATCAGCATTTCTATTAGATCTTAACACAAATCGTAATGATCAGCTGTACAGGGTAAAAATACTGACTGTTTTCGTTGTTTTATGACTAAAGCTCCTAGAGGCCTTTGGTTTTGGTAGGTGTTGGGGAAGTATATAATTAGATTCTTTTCACATGTAATGTTGACCTGTTTTCTGTGTTTTCTCAGTGGACCATATCAGAGCTGGCCTGTTACACATACTCCATGGTGGCAGTCCCTTTGTATGACACACTTGGCACAGAGGCCATCGGATACATTATCGACAAAGGTACACAAAAGGGCACTTTCAAGCACTAACAAGCACACCAGCTGCAGCGCTATTACAACTCCAGATCAAGGATACTGACTTGGTGCTGTCTGTTTTTTCAGCTGCCATCTCAACAGTGATCTGCGACATACCCGAAAAGGCTAAGATGATTCTGGACTGTGCCAGTGGAAAAGGGCGAACGGTGAAGAGGATTGTGCTCATAGAGGCATTTGACAGTGACCTGGTGACCCGTGGCAAGGAGTGTGGCATTGAGATTCTGAGTTTGAAGGAGTTTGAGGTGAGAATAACACCCTAATCTCCTGATATTTTCATTGATTTATGTTTAAAAAGGTTTGTCAATCCCACGACATTTAATCTTTTCTGTAAAATATTACAATGTGTATCTACTGAGTATCAGGTGTTCATAAAAAAGTAGCTGTCCCTCCTGTTGTTGCTATTTGAGTTTGTTATCCAGTCATGTTCTGGTAGGAACTAAATTGAAATTAGGCCCCAAGGCGTTTGTCTGTTTTCAAGCATGATTATTATCACTTCCTGCAGACACGCTCTCTCAATGTTTGTTTTTTTCTAGGCCTTGGGTGAAGCCAACCACCAGAAACCAGTGGTGAGTAGGAACAGCACTCCTCATTTGACCTGTTGAATGACAAAAAAAACCTCTTAATTCTTGCTAGATTGCTACAAGGATCACCTTTTCAACTTAGATAATTCACATGTAATCAGCAGGACTCGGCGCTAAAATACAGCATCGCACATTTCTAATGCAGTAGCCTTCATATGCATTAGTGTAGATCTGATCTGATTACAGCCCCCTCAACCAGATGACCTCGCAATAATCTGCTTTACATCTGGAACCACAGGTAATTACACAGCTTGTTACAACTTTAACCTTTTGGAGATGTTTTGTGGGTTTTTGTTGCTCATCTCATGTATAATCATGATTATCATTTTCCTTTCAGGAAACCCAAAAGGTGCAGTGCTTACTCACGGAAATGTAATCTCCAACACTGCAGCTTTCATTAGAGTGACAGAGGTAAACATACAAACAACTTGGAATATGTCAAATTTAAGTGTTGAATCTTAAGATAAATTACACTGTCTAATAGTGTATGTTTGATTTGGGTCCCCTTGTTTTTAAAGTGAAGGCTTTTTATTTGATTATCTTATTAAAAACTCCCTAAACAGTGTCCTCTGACTGTCCAGCTGCTAAACTCTACACAGGATGATAATGTTGATACACTCATCTGATTCACCTTTTAATTATTACCATGTGCACACAGCAATAAGCTTTACAAGCATCAGCAAGTGATTCACTGACTTTCTTTTAGCCATGGACATATAAGCACACCTATCTTCTTGGTGGAGGCATTTAGTTGTGTATGCAAAACATCTGCTGCTTACCCTACTTAGAGCTGGGGGGAAACTCCTTTTTTATGTTTTTATTTAACAAAAAAAATCTGATTAAAAATGATTTATGTTTTTGTTTACTGTTAATATTCTCCTAAAAACACACTAGAACTGAATATCAAAGAGAAGGCAGTAAAGAACTACTTTTTGTGGTAAAGAAGCAAATAATATTGTCTACCATAAAGTTCTCTAACAGTGCAACTGTAAAGTAGGAGGGGTTCAAAAGGGTACATTCACTATTGTCATTGGGCGCATCGGTCAGAATGCGCAGAAGGAAGCCAGGAAACTATGAATATCCTCTGAAAAACGTTTTATTTCTTCCAATTCAGATGAGGCATTTGTCAACATAATGAGGGAAAAGAAACACACATGAGTTGTTCGATCTGAAAGAAAGCAAAGATAAGATTAGAAACTAAACTCACATGTCCATTTCAAAGAAATAAGGAGACAGACATCTAAATTAAGTTTTCATAAACATAGGATCAAACTAAAGAGTAAATTAAACTTCTTACTAGAACTGCCGCCCCATGTGGAAGTGAAAGAGAGTGCAGTCCTTAAATAGTGTGAACAGATGAACTCAATCAACTCAATTAGGAGGAATGAAAGGTGGAAGTGGGAGCCAATCAGTGATTAGAACAGGAACTAAAGGAAGTGAACAAAATAAAGATAAATTGCTACAACTACAGTAACTAAAAGTGATTATGAGTAGGATTCGTGCATTAATAATAGAGCATTTACACAGACACAGAGTTCTTCGTTTTACTCCCCTTATTATGGAAAGCACAAGAAACAACTATTTGTTATTTGTTAGATAAATGTATAACAATGCAGAAAATAGCATCCTCCCCCTTCTCTTTTCACCTCTGAATGAATTGTGCCCAACCTCTGAAACCCACACCCTTGCAGTCATGCGATTTGGATCAAATAAAATGTAAATACTAAGCGGTTCGATGGACCTTGCTTAACATCTAAAATCCCTGTCAGACTTAGGTTGACCCTCTTTGACCCCTTTATGTTTTCCTGTCCTTCTTGTCTCCGTTCCTCTGTCTTCTTCCTGTGTCCGTTCACTCCTCCTCCTCCTCTTCCTACCCTGTGTGTTTTGTCGTCCAGGGCACACTGAAGCCTAACAAAAAAGATGTGCTTATCTCCTTCCTCCCTTTGGCCCACATGTTTGAGAGGGTGGTGGAGGTACAGTATGCCATGTTTGACCTGCATACATGCATGTGTTTTGTGTGTCCCCTGCAGGTACACTGCATGCTGGACCTCCATGACATTCATGTATCCTATCTCCCCCTAGCTCACATGTTTGAGAGGGTTGTACAGGTATGTGTTGGACTCGTTTACCTTCAGACATATTGCATGATGAAATTACTAATGTAGTTTAAAGAGTCATAGGACTAAATTATGGCTCTGTAATGAGTTTTCATTTTGTTTTTAAAAGCAACTGTCTTATAAGTAGGTTTTGTTTGTAAATTATAAAAAAAATGTGAGAGGTTTGGGAATATTGATAGAAGTGCTCTATTTGCTTTTAATAACAATATTGAAGTGTAATGGCTTTTAAGATCTCCTTCAAACTTAACCTCTTCAGCTTTAGGGCTGGGTTTTGAAAACTTTTCGAGTACTGAAATGTGTCGCACTGAGGGTGCCTAAAACTCTACTAAACATTGGCATTAAATGATTGGCCAGATTCACAATTCCATTTTTATGTATAAACTTAATTTATTTCTGACTGTATTTTATATTTGCGAGGTCTATAGCTGCAGATAAATTAAATACTCGTCCTTTTAAGAAGCTTAATTTAAAAAGGGTATTAAAGAAACAAGCATGTTTATTATACTCAAAGAAAGTATTATTGTTGTGCTATCTATAGTGAAACTCGGGAATCATTTTGGCACAGGTACCAAAAACTTTCAACAGACACCCAGCCCTCTTCAGCTTTAAAGAAAGCGAGAACCTGTGTGCAGTGTTAGCATAGCCAAAAAAACACGACACATATATTATTAAGCTTAATGTCCTTCTGTTTCAATGAATTTTGTGATCCATAAATGACCAAGGAGCCTTTGACTTTCAAGGTGACTTTTAAGAACGCTGCTTCTAAATTTGGGAAATAAAGCTTTGTTTAATCAACAAACAGTCAATATCTAGTGAAATGTCCCCTTGTGGATATATCATCACACTGACTTGAACAAGTAGGAATTCAATTCAGTTTCAATTAAATTATATATATAATTATATAGTGATTTAAAACAGATGCTATCTCGTTGCACTTTTCATATAGAGCAGGTCTAGACTGTACTCTTTGTAATATCTGGCTTTTCATCAGGGTGTTATCCTCATCCATGGGGCACGAATCGGCTATTTCCAAGGGGACATTCGACTTTTGATGGATGATTTGAAAACACTGCAGCCAACAGTCTTTCCTGTGGTCCCACGTCTCCTCAACCGCATGTTTGATAAGGTCAGACAAAGCATAAGTTCATGTAGTTTATCTACTGTTCTACAAAAGTCATAGATAAGAGAAGAGCCACCTGATTTACTGTTTTCTTGTTACATTTTTTCAGGAACTTTCTTCTGGGACTATAATTTATTTTGTATTTTATTTTTTACTCATTCCGTTTACTCACTAACTGTTCAAGTCACAGGTTCTACTTCTCTGGTCGGCTGCCGTCTTTAATGTTTAAAACAAATAGTGGTAATTCTCTGTGGCGGGACCAGTGCAGGAGGCTCTCAAACCAAGCTAGTCTCTATTCTCCACAGGTATTTAGTCAAGCCAACACGCCACTGAAGAAATGGCTGCTTGATTTGGCTTTCAGAAGGAAGGAGGCAGAGCTTAAAAATGGCGTGGTCCGAACAGACAGCATGTGGGACAAACTCATCTTCAAGAAAGTACAGGTAAACATGCCACACTCTGTAAAAGCATCCTGTGTTTTTGTTCAGCTTTCAGTCTTGGTCCTCTGTTAGCAGGTTCATGGACAGAATAATAAATACATATTTTTATAAATGTGATAGTTTTAGAGCCTATGTTCGTACATATTCCTTAAGGCACAAGATTATTTATTGCTTTTTTTTCTAAAATTGAAACTTCAGTGGACTTTATGATGTATAATAAACAATGGGCCGGTGTTTCAGTTTTTCATTTCGAGTCTTCCTGTTTGATTCACTCTTTGCAGGCGAGCCTGGGCGGTCGTGTCAGACTCATGATTACAGGAGCAGCTCCAGTGTCTCCAACCATCCTGACGTTCCTAAGAGCTGCACTGGGTTGTCAGGTGACTCACATATACTTCATTTAATTTTTATAGAATAACTTTGTTTATTTTTTCATTAATGTCACTAAAAACATGCCATGCACTCTGCAGTTTTATGAAGGCTACGGGCAGACAGAATGTACAGCCGGGTGCTCCTTGTCAATGCCCGGGGACTGGACAGCAGGTAAAAGCTAGAACTTCCACTAATGGTGGCTCTTCTCCACTCTAGTGTATTACGGCCTGTGTGTAAAATTTACACAATTTGAACTATGACAATAACCTGTGACTATTTTGCGTCTCAGGACACGTTGGGGCTCCTCTGCCTTGCAATCATATCAAACTGGTGGATGTGCCAGAAATGAATTACCTGGCTGCCAACGGAGAAGGAGAGGTGAGGAGTGCTGCTTCAGTAACAATCAAATACACACAGTGGGTGTGGAAATGTATTTATTTGCTTTATTCTAACTGTTTTATGCTGAGTTTAAGTAAGTCTAAGTAAGTCCTCTGTTGTCAAGTGGGTTTTCCAACCCACACTACACTATAATAAGGGATTTACTGTACCCTTTTCCAGTTTCATTAGGTTATTTTTACTCAGCTTAACAAGTTGTAAAGAAGAAATACTATGTATGTATGTATGTATGTATGTATGTAGATATACAAATTAAATCATGATAAACACAAGTAACACATGACAGAGTTAAGTTTCAATTATGTTAATGAATAAGAGTCTACTGTCATGTTAGCAGATGTACATAGCACAGCAGTACTTTGAGCTAAATGCTCTCTGCATGCTAACATGCGGATGTCCAGCAGGTATAATGTGTACCATGTTCGACACTTTAGTTTTACATATTATCTTGCTCACTTTTTCTACTTATCACTAAACACAAAGTACAACTGAGACTGATGGGAGTGTCTTTTGCAGGTATTTGGTCATTAACTAGCAAAGTATTGGACAAAAATATAACTTGGTTTGAAGTGATTGCAATGTTACCTTGAGGGGGACATGAATGTCTGAACCAGATTTCAACAGCTTTCAAGACATTTAACTAAAAACCACAAACATCAACCTCATGGTGGCGTACGTGATGTTAACATTTTTTTTCTCGACAGACCAACATTGCCACCCCTAAAACCATGCCACTAGCATGGATACAATTTTTAACATTGCATGTGGAAAGGTCTGTGTGCCAGACAACACCACCAGCATAACAATACATGTTATCACCTCTCCTTCTAGGTATGTGTCAAAGGACCAAATGTATTCCTGGGATACCTGAAAGATCCCGAGAAAACAGCAGAGGCACTCGACCAGGATGGATGGCTGCACACAGGAGACATTGGGAAATGGCTTCCTGTAAGCAGAACTGGCTGAAGGGCACTACTGATCTTTGATTATTGTTGTGGGTATTAAGTCTAGTAGCTTAGCATCAGTTGTAACCTTAATTTCAAGTTCTCCTGGTTTGTTGCAGAACGGCACTCTGAAGATCACTGACAGAAAGAAGCACATTTTCAAGCTGGCACAAGGAGAATACATCGCCCCCGAGAAAATAGAAACCGTCTATAATCTCAGTGATCCAGTGGCCCAGATATTTGTTTACGGTGAAAGCTTACAGGTAAGTAACATGATAACGATGTAGCACTACATCTCAGATATTCACAGTAGTTTCTAGCTTGGTATGGTTGGCATGTTATCCGTGTTGTATTTTTCAGGCATGCCTGGTGGGGATAGTGGTACCTGATCCAGACTTTTTACCTATTTGGATCAAGAAAAAGGGGATTGAAGGATCATACGCTGAACTTTGCAATAACATGGTGAGATTCATTAGTAGGCCTATTAGCAGCCCAAACACACGGCCTTTCTTGCTATGCATATATAATATTTTTCTGATTGGTTTTTAGGATGTGAAGAATGCCATTCTGGAGGACATCCTGAGGTTGGGCAAAGAGGCAGGACTAAAGTCATTTGAGCAGGTGATTGTTGCCATGTTTGACCTGTTTATCTATCAAGTTCTGCATTTTTCATTCTGCTGCTTTGGTCTGGCATCAGCAACTTCTTTAAGTGCAAAAACACATTTAATTAAATAATTCTTTATTTCTCATCTTCAAATTAAACTGAAATATTTAGCAAACTTATCAGTTTAAATTCACAGACTGAATAAATCACCAGCTACTTAAAAAATGAATATGTTATTTAAAGGATAAGTTTGGTATTTTGCAACCTGGACCCTATTTTCACATGTTTTTTGTGCCTATGTGACTAATTGGGACAGTTTTTAAAAATGGGTACAGTATTGAGCGAGCGTGCTGCAGTAGGCTGCAGCAAAACGGGTGCAACAGAATCCTTGCAGGCAATTGTGTCCCGTCAAATTTGACCGATCGAAGCAGCGGTACAACAGCAACTCCCGTATTTTGCGAGGTAAACTGTTTTTATCAACGGAGTCTGGTGGCTTTGACGAGAGTGATAAAATGACTGCTTCTGGTTAAACAAAAATGATCTCACTCTTTTAAAAAAGGTTTATCTCTGTAGGGATCCTTTCCATATTGCCAGACACTTACAATAACAATCTGAGCCTGTCATTGGCAAAAACAAGCACATTAGTGGCCATACTTTGATGGGGTGCAATTGCCCGCAAGAATTATGTTGCAGCCCTATTTTGCTCAATACTGAACAAATGACACATTTTTTCATCAAATTAGGATCCATGTTGAAAATTACTGAAGATACCCTTTAAGGTATTTTGATTTAATGCCAAAGTCAATTATGCCAATTGACAAATGTAAATTATACAATAATCAAATGTCAGAATGTGCTGCTATTCTTGTGATGGGCATTAACTATTCACTATATTTTTTTTCTTTGCAGGTGAGAGATATTGCATTACATCCTGAGATGTTTTCTGTCCAGAACGGCTTACTGACACCCACCCTGAAGGCCAAGAGGGCTGAGCTTCGGAGCCGCTTCATAGGGAAAATTGATGAACTCTATGCTGGAATTAAGATGTAATCTGGGATCGAGGAATACTGTAGGGAACGTGACAATCATTTAGAGCACACAGCCAGAACCAAATAGTTTATTGATGGTTATTTGCCTCAATTTATCTACAAGTAACAATATTCACAATCTTGGGAATTGCTTTCAAACAAACTGGATAATGAATTTCAGTTTGACGTATGTATTGTCCCCACTTCATCTAGCAATTGTAGCACTAAATTTACCCTGCCATCACTGGCTTATTAGTTCATAATATCCAGGAACATGTCATTGTGTGACCGGTATAAGTTATCCACGAGTAAGGGTTTAAAAACGAAGGGGAAATGAGACTTCTTATGCCTTAACTGCCATCAAATCTGACTATGTCATGGTCAGAAAGGTCCAGCCCCTGAAGACATTTCTGCGTGTTTTTTATTCTTGGTAACCACAAAAGATCCTATAAACATGCTTTTTCAACAGTGACAAAGTATTTATATACCAGACTATTTAATGTTTTGGTTCTATTTAAGTTGATATTTAATGTAACCATTAAACCTGTAAATAGTGTATCTGCTGAAAAGTCTATTTGTATGCAAAGTGTCAAGCCTGATGCGCTGTAGTTATAATTACCTGCATTCCCATGTTTCTCGATGCTGTATGCTAAAAGGACTGATAAACCGGTTTTGGTGCGCAATGTAGATGATGGCCTATTAGGAATCTTGTTGCTTGACAGACCGTTTGTGCCATTTGGTTGTTTTTGTTTCTGCATGGAAAATCTCAAATGTTACGATAATGTACATGCCTTTTTTCCTTTTTCATGTTTCAGTGCCATTGGTTGCAGGATAAATCTACATACGGTCATTTGTATGATGCACACGTCTTCAGGGTATTTATTTGGCTCGCTAGTATCACTGTTCATTTTAAGAAGCCGGTTTTTCAAAAGTAATTCCACGTCCTCGTCAGCATGTCAAATTAACTTTTCCCTGATGGTCCATGAAACTAAGAGTCTTTTCAGATGTTTCACAAAAAACGTGTTGTGAATTCACATTTTTTTATGGTCATAGGACACATTTAATCATGTCGAGGCCTCGTTGACAGTTTAAGCCATATTGTTGTTTTTTTAAGACTCTTATGATGTGAAAAGGGCAAAGGTGCAGTTTTGTGCTGGAGTTATATGTACAGTATCTTTATTTATCAACTGTACCAAATAAAATAATCCAAAATTGTGGTATACAGTTTGTCTTTTGGAATGGAGAAACATATTTTGATGGATTCCTGAAAGGGCGTAAATGATTTCTAAATATTTTTGTAGCTAGAAACCTTTTTGTTTCATTCTAATTGTTAAAGTGCATTAATCCATATATTTTGGCAACACATTTTATTAAATACTTTATAACACTAATGTAGTATAAGCAAATATGCCATTTTAAGTGTTTATTATTGTACAGTAATTGTCAACAACTTTATATTTCTATACTATATTTCAAGTGTGTTTTACTATATTATAATACACAATCTGTTAAAACAGCAGCCTTCACTGATGGGTGCCCACAGGAAGAGTTAAGTTACAGTGGTTGACAAATACAATAATAAACACTTACAACTACATTCTAGGGTGTTATACACCATTTTTACATTGTTTATAATGCTTTTAAATGCTAAATCGGAGGGAGGACTTGGAAGTGTTACCAGAATCTTTAAAGCTGTACAGCCAGGCAAAATAAAATAAATCTCATCCTCTAGTGGGAATCAAAATCTTCCATACATTTCAGCAGAAGTTGATCAGAGATATCTCCGCTGTTTTGTTCAAATTCGTCCAGGCTCTCTAAATACTCTTGGTCATCCTGTCCGTCTCCCCACACATCAGCAGATTCCTCCTCTGGACACAATGTGCTCTGACGGGCCTGGTTTGGTGCCTGGCTGGGTTCAATGTTTCCAGCGTCGTCCATTAAGTAAGCCTGGTCTTCCTCATCCTGTCAGAGAACAGAAGACGTGATGATACGCTGCTGCATGTTGTGAAGAATACCGTGTCTTTAACAAAAGGTGCTAGTTAAAAGTATAGCAAACAAACCAGTTTCATGATGTAGCTGACACAGATCTCCTGTGGCAGTGGGTAACCTGTAACATTAAAAATGTTTCTCAGACAGGTTTTATTACCACATTTTATTACCCCACAGACAGATCATGTGTCCTTGAGTTGTTTTTTATTAGAAAAGGTCTGTATGGCCGCATTACATACTTGAGGACCGGAAGTTCTTACATTCAGGATCGTGACACTTCTGGTACCACACTTCCTCTTTGAGATCCACAACAATCCTGCAGAGGAGGATGAGACCAGATCAGAAAGGCGGAGCACACTTAAAGACTGTCTACAAAACATGAAACATACGTACATGATGTTGTTGCTTTTATGAAACCTTTCCACATTTTCACACCAGCGGTATTTTGCGATGTCGTAGACAAGCAGTTGTTCAGCAGCAAAGTAGTTCCATCGCCTGATGCCTGTTGAAGTATACATAACAGACATTCCTGTTTTACACTGTTACAATCAGTCCTTGCATAGTACGCTCTGTCTGTCTGACAGTGGATGGTTTGAACACACAAATTTCACAACTCACCAAATGTTCATAGAAACATACTGTATGCTATCACAAGGTGCTGAGGTGGTATAGAACAAAAATATAACAATAGTTTTGATCATATATCGCGTTTTTCATATAAACTACGCACAAAAAGTAAGGAAATGTGTGTTTGGTGAGTATTTCTTTGTTGTAACAATGCTTCTTGGCAATAAATCTTATACCTTTGGAAATCCTGATTATTTCCTTTTTAAATGGTGCCACATTGGTAAGGAACATGCATTTGTGGAACGAACAGCAGAGCTGAGTATGTGGGTTGTGCCCATGAAACATTTGCCAAATCTTCTCTGACAATGCCAGCTACAATAATAATCTGAGCTAAATTAACTTTAAAGCAGCTTTTAAATCTAAGTAAACACAAGTTCAACCTGTATCAATTAGGTGACTCACACAGACAACCAAAATTTGAGATGATATCTAGTAGAACTATTTACCAGCTCCACAAACACACCATGCACAGTATCTTCAGCACTTGTATGTTGCTACAAAGCAACAGAAATGTGGGTTGTCTAGGACTAAAACAATTAATCAATTAGTTAATCAAAACAACAAAAACAATCTGCAACTATTTTGATATCTGATACAAGTTATTTTGTCCACTAAAAATATGTTCCAGTTCATCAAATATGAGGGGTTTCTGCTTTTTATACATATTGTTGGGCTTTGAACTGTTGGTTGAACATCTAAAGTCATCACCTCTGGCTTTAGGAAATTGTGACAGACATTTTTCACAGCTGCCAGACATTTTATACACCAAACTATTCATCAAACTATTTATCAATTAATTGAGAAAATAATCAAAAGATTAAACGATAATGAAAACAACCATTGGTGGGAGCCCCAGGTCCCAAACTAGACATGCACATGTTTTGAAAAGGACACATCTTTTGCAAAAGCATATCCTGTATCAGCCCAACACTTACTTCCATGTACGCCATCCTTTGTAACCACAGTTAATACAAAGTTGTCCACTTCTTGATGAGGGGACGACAGGCAGCCATTAAGTGAGTCTGCCAGTGATGCATGGGAAAAAAGTTTAAACTAAAGATTAAAACTATTTATGTTGAAAAATTTCAAGGTAAAACTTTGCTATGCTGGCTGATTATTTAATACACTATTTATGTATGCATAATATGGAGAGATGCCTCTGTTGTCATTTGTTACCTGCATTTGAGGCTGACCCCTGCTGGCCAAGTAGCGTTGAGGTTTTGGATTCCTTTGTTTCTGGGATGTCCCACGTTAGAATCCTTTGACCTGTGAAACTAATGACACACAGAAATAAGCTCTAATTGCTGTGGCTTGATAAAGGTAATAATTGAAGCAGCCAAAAAAACTGCGTTAAAATGTGTTCTATGTACCTCACATTACAGATTAAGGAAGCCAAGAATACACTTTCCTCCTCGGAAATTCCCTTTTCAGGTTTGGCAATAAACTTGTTGTTGTCTGCCACAGTGAATGCAGCGTTCTTTCCAACTTTTGATGACTTGTAAAGTCGGAAATTGCGGTTCTTGGTGTAAACACCTGTTTTTGTAAAATATAACCATTAGTAAATACTGGCAAGGTTTACAAAACAATAGGGCTGAAACAATTCATTGATTAAATCGGTAAAATCGATTCATAAAATGCTTTGAAACAAATTCTTTGCATCGATGCTTCGTTTAATCCATTTGACTATAACGTTAACGTTACAGCACAGTGTTTCGCACGGACATTTATTACTGTCGCACATCACATTTACGCTGTGAATTTGACGTGATTATAATGGAGCTGTTTGCAAAGTGGAGGAAGAGAGAGAATAGAGAATAGCAAGGGACAAAGAAGAAAGTGTCCAAAGTATGGGATTATTTCAAGTTAAAGAAAACAACAACTCTGTAATGTTTAACATAAGTTAAGTGCATGTCTCTGATATAATGGTAAAAAAAGCTTGTGGTTTCTCTTACCAAGATCGACAAAGAGACAGTCTTGGCCATCCTTGTTTTTCACCTTGAGGAACCTGAGGTCTCTCTCTTCCTGCTTGCGCCTCTTGGTCTGTGAACTCTCAGCCATCTCACCTGCCTGTGCCGGCTTCCCCTCAGAAACAGCATGCGTTCTGCTGTCAGTGCGTCATTGACAAAAATTACACAAAGTGATGATAGCAGAGAAAATTATAAATATTTTTAAATATTTCTTTTCACATGTCTGATAAACAAACCGTGTTTCACTGTTCTCTGCCACTGAATTCATCCCAACATTCAGGACACTACCATTTTTGGGTGTGCTCAGAACTGGTTGAAGAATTGCATGGATAAATCTACCTAATAAAAAAAAGACAGACAGAATATATGAACTGAAGTTATATCTGAAGAAAACAAAATCAGTCTTTGTTCCTTCTATTCAACACAGAACATACCCACATGTATGTTGTCTTTGAAAGCTGCATTCTGGAGATTGAAGATGAGATGTCGACTGAACTTCTCTTCTGTGCTGGAGTCGAGATTGAGGACATTGTTTGTGGAGCACTGAATCCCATAAACGTCCATTAGCTTGTCACAAACGTACTGTCAACACACAGACCGGTAAATATACAGTACATCCTACATCTTTAAGAAAGTAACTACAAACTACAAACTACACATAATCTCCCATATGCGACAGATTCTAGTCTCCAGAAGCAACTTTAAGCCATCACTTTTATCACTTTTTCACAGTTTATCATTTTGATTTATTCAACTAATCATCCTTGTCTTGTTGGAATCAACAGTGAACCTTACTTTCCCTCAGAAATTCTTTCTTTCCCCCATTAGAGCGAAGACATATTTACACACTTAAATAGTGAAAGAAAACTACAGTCCCAAGGATTAAAATGTCACTAAAAACTTAATTAAAATATCTAAATTTTATAATTTTTTTCAGCCCTTAATTGTAGCAGGACATTGCAGCTTGAAATTAGAAGAACATGAGTGAAATATATACAGGTTGGGAGGGATTTTCCCCTTTGTATTTTCCCCTTTGTATTTATTTTTTTATGCCACATTTTAATAATTATTAAACTGATCAACTTCTGAATCATTGTTATCTGAATGTGAAGCAAGCTGTTTGATAAAAATAAGTTTGAACAGAACGCAGGAACATACATCGTCAGTGAAAAGTACCCTACCTGGATAAGTGAAGACACCATAGTTTTCCCATCAGCTCCTTTGTTTGAGGGTTTGTGGAACTCCAAGTCAAAGTAAAGCTTACAAACAGCGCCCTCTGGTATCACCTCATAGCAGTGCATCAAGGACTGTGTGTAAGTCCTGAAAAACAAATAACCATCAACGCACAAACGAAGATTCACCGCATTTTGCAATATAGAATTTATACTTACCTGTAGTAATGCCACAGCTCACTGTAACTGGTAACCAGGTACATCCTTTGACCAAGGGGGGTCTTTTCTTTCTCAAGCGCAAAAACATGTACAGCCTAGGGAATGCAAAGCACAAATATCAGCACGTTATCATTCACACACACAGAATGTAAAATCTAAGGTACAGACTGATGACATAATCAAGTGCCAAGTCTTGTGTTACCTCTTTGCAGCTCTGAGCAAAGCCGAAAGCCATAATTTGACGAGGGAAGAGCTTCCAGATGGAGGAAGGCTGACACGGCCACAGTCGAGGTTTGTAGGGTGAGGCCAGAGGATTGAGCTGGAACGACTGAGCAAGCTGCTCAACCTTTTTCACTCGGTCTCCCCACTTCCTCATCCTCAAGACCTTATGAACCACTTATATGTGACCTTTTATTGCACCCATAGGGCAACTTGTTCATCATTTGTACACCTCCAACTGAGGTCAGAGATCAGCTACAGTGCAGCGCCCTAGAGCTAGTAAAAATTCAGTGACTTGCTCAAGGAGAGGTCAGCAGAGTGGATGTTTGAACTTCGGTCCTCTTGTCATCCTTCAACCTGAAAAAAACTTTATCAGCATAACACACTACAACACCACAAACTACATCCTCTAAACTGGCCGTACAGTTGAATCAACAACTCTCAGAAACATTTTCAACAAAAACAGAGTGTGATAACCACCATGAAGATATTTATTGCAGAACTAGACTGCATTAGTTTTAGCTAGGTGTAGCTAATAAACTGGCAACTGGGTGTATTTTCAGTATATAAACTATGATGTAAAATATTATTATAAAATATAATAGATTCTTATAGATACATTCGTAAACATCACAATAGTGTATAAAATGCACCCACTTAACCTTGACTCATGACAAAATTAAAAGGCTGTTTACAATTAGCAATAGTAATTAGGGCAGCACAATTGATCAAAATATTAGCAAATCCCAATTTGGTCAAGTGCAATATCCAAATCGCAGAAGCTGCTATTTTTTTGATGAAAGTAAAAATGTGTGACATAACAGCACTATAACGTAGTACTGTAGCGCTGTAGAGATGCCCCGGCCTACAAAAAAATGTTTGTTTGGTTCAGACAAATGTCACAACATCATGACTGTAATAGCTTTTCAGTGAAAATGAATGTGTGATGCAAAAATTTGCATTCTCACTAATCATGAATCTTATGGCATACCGTAAATATGTCAAGATTCACAATTGTCACAATTAGATATATTTTTTTACGATATAAGTGCAGCCCAAATAGTAATAATACAATAATATAACAAAGGACAAATGTATAAAAATGTATACTAACTATTGCTTAGATAATACAGTACAGTTTCTGCTAATACTTCTGTTTGAATGCAGGACTTTTACCTGTAGTGCAGTATATTTACTATGTTAACTAAGTGGTATTCAGGTACTTTATTGTAGTAAAGTACTGTAGCTTCAAAACCACAAGTTAAACTTACTAATTAGAAGTAAAAATAAGAAGAATAAGTACTATGTATCAAAATAAAAGGACACATTATAAAGGCCCCTGGCTGAGTTACATTATTATAACATATCATATCATGATGTATTATGATACATTAACATATTTTCATTATCGGTATTTTAAATATAATTTTTCATCATCAAGTAACTAGTAAATATGAAAGTAAAATAAAAGTAAGTTAAGTAAAAGTAAACTATTTCCATGTAATGCAGTGAGGCAGAGATTGCAGCATCACATACTGAAGCAAGATAACGTTTAAAGTTTAAGTAACTTCCCTTAAAAAGTACTTGAGTAACTTAACGTTAATGAGCTTAGCTGCTTTCTATTATATTGCCTTTTCAAGTAAATAACATGAATACCTTTTCCACCACCGTAGACTAAAGTTAGCTATAAACCCACGGTGAAGTGTCAGAGATCATTTAGGCAGTGAGCTACGTTAATATAACTTTAACATTAACGTTAGCTAATTCAGTCTTTGGGGGAAAATGGCCATAACTCACCATTAGTTAAGGATTAATGGTACAACAGTCCAGCCAATTATGTTACAGTTGTGTTAATAGTCCATTTAGTCACCTGTCAGTGTGTGGAAACTGGTAACGTTAAGAGAAATATGAACACAAACTTCAGCCACAGCGTCTTGTTTCCTTTTAGGCGCGTCTGGAACCGGAAATAGTGCTGTTTCCGGTTCAAAACGGAGTTATAGCATTTATATACAGTCTATGGTTATAGCCCAGACAGCAGCACTGGTTTTGGTTTAACAAAGAACCTGTACTGTTTATTAGATACAAGCAGTGTAGATGATTAATGATTACAGAAATGTGAGGCGATGATTAAAGTTCAGATTTCCGGCATTTTTTTTTCAAAATAAAGGTCTTTCACTACTGACGACAACGACCAGTCGCTATCAAAATATGAACATAAAAGCAAGAAAAACACACAAACTGCATGGAACATTTATTTAGAGACATCTCTGTCTTGAGGTACTGATACTGGCATGACTGTCATACAAGAAAAACACAACAAATACACATACACATAACATTCAGTTCAGAACCGTTTCTGAAACCAATAACAAGACCACTTGTTACAACAGTAACAGTCAAAACATTGGCAAAGGAAATTGTAAATAAATAATAATATGTGAAACAAACTTTATAATTGATCAAAGAAAAATAAATAAATCATAAATACTTGATGAATACAAAATAATTCTAAACAACAAATAAAATATCAGCAGCCATGAGGATCATGGTTAAACATTAAACACATTTTGTTTTGTTTTTTAAAAAGTGCATGTATAAAAACTATAAGAACATGTTTTTCTCCTGAGGAACAAATACTGGCCACTGTCATAGACCATTTAGGAACATTGCATAATGAACTCATTTCTTCTTGTGTCAGTCAAGTTCAGGCCATTTCAGTCACTTAGGCAACTGCTTCATGGTACTTGACAAAGCAGTTGCGCTCAGCATTGAGGCACAGATGGAGCTGGCAGACCCTGCAGAGAAGGTTTGACCTCATGATGTTACCCTTCCTGCTGCATTGCTTGCAGGTCTGGCGGCTTTTGCTATAGACAGGGGCATGGAACAGTGACGCATCAAACCGCACAGAGTAGTGTGGCACGTGACTGCGGTGTCCCCGGATAGGCTTGGGGATATCAGCAGAGGTGCTGGAACTGCCTGACAGTGGTGCTGAGCTCCTGCGGGGTCGAGATGTCATTGACTTTGAGCTACTGGCTGTCTTGAACACCTGGATCCTGAAGTTCTTCAGTGACAGGCCATCATTCACACCAAGAGCCTTGCTGTCACGCCTATATATTATCCAGGCATTAGTGAGGCTGACATCAATGGCATATGCAAAGAGCCACATGTACCATCTCTTGGCTCTCAAGGGAGTGCGGTAGAGGTGGACCAGCATGTCACTCTTGTCAATCCCTCCCATGTTTGCATTATAGCTCTTGATGAGATATGGACAGCTCACTTGTCCCTTTCGCTTGGTTTCAATGCACTACCTGTAGACTGAGGACCAAGGCTCTACCCCCATGTCTGTTGACATCAGAGTGACAACCTTGTTGTCTTTCCACCTGACCATCAGGATCCCATCATCACTAGTGATGTAGTCACAGGTACCACGAGGGACAGCCTTCTTCATCATCTCTTTTTGATGGGCCTGAGTGGAGCATTGCCAGTCCTGTTGTCCCTGACTGTTCCTGTGTACCGGCAGTTCTTGCTCTTGAGGTATATAATGGCGAATAATAAAACCCCATTTGTCTGGCTTGGATTTTATGTACTGCCTCAGGTTGCCAGCAGTCTTGCCTTTGTAGGCAACCATCACCTCATCAACAGACTGCTTGGGGGTCTCTGGCTCTTTTCTGAAGGCAGTAACCAGATAGTTGAACAATGGCCAGACTTTGAAGAAGTGATCATTGTTATTGAAGTGGACAACCCTCTTCAATAACTTGAAGCGCTTGGATGACATCAGGTTTGCAACTTGTGAGACCCTGGTCTCCATTGCCCAGTAGTCATCAACGGAGGTCAGCAATCCCCATGTAGATGAGTATAGCCACAAAGTTCATAATTGCATCCTCAGTGGTGGCAAAGGTGGTGTTGATGTTCATCTGGGTTGCATTTAAGTTGGTTTGATATGTTATGTGCAAGATTACTTCGTGGCTGAAGTACCTGCTGAAATAATCAAATGGACTTTGGATGAAGTCAGGGGGAATGTGCTGGTATTCAGGCAGGGGTGGGTTGTCCAGGTCAACCTTCTTCCAGAGGGTTCGCCGGGGTTCTGGCTTCCTTTTGTTGGCTGGCCTCTTTGCCGGCTCTTGATTTTCATCATTTTCGTCCAGGTCCTCGTTTTCATCCAGGTCCTCATCTACAAGCACCTCCACTGCAAGCCGCACGCACTTCCTTTTGGCAGAAGGGCCATCGATGTCCAGGTTGTGGGTGGGTGGAAGGAAGTTGGGATCTGCCACATCATTGTCTTCTTCCTCTGAGCTATCATCATCGCTGATGGCAGGGTTTACGGGAACAACAACAGTATCCCTCTTCCCATAAAATAGCTGAGCAGACAACTGCAAAAGGAATATGCTTTTAAGTCAATATTAAACCAACTCTGATTTATTTGTTGAGGGAAAACAGTAACAGTGTAATGTAGATCTAATAGGAAAAGAGTATTGACTTAGAAAATATAAAAAACACAATAAAAACAGAAAATACAATTATAATTATTGTTAGTACCACTTATATTTGCTCATAATTATGTTTTATCACAAACCAATATTCAGTAATTAAAATCAATTCACACAGTACTAGGCCTCACACTAACAATAAGCACGTGTGTATGCAATTTAACTATAATAAAAAAAAACATACATTCATAAGGCATATGTCTAAAAATGGACACTTGTGCCACTCATGCTAGTCTTAGGTGAACGGGGCATATGATCAAATATGGTGCATTTAGTTTTAAGCCAAACATTAAGCTAATTTTTACAAATGCTATGCAAATAACAACAATCTTAATCTTTAACACAACTATTCGACCAAATAATTTTTGAGTTACATCAACTTACCATGTTTAGTTATGATGTTATTACTATAGCTGTGTATAGCGTTACATTTTCTTCTGCTTTAATAAACAAATATATATTTTCTTCTGCTTTAAATATAGAATATGACACACACACACACTCGAACTCTTATGCTACCTGATACTTGTAATGTTTTATCTCCATGTGCAGCACAAATAGGCAACATAAATGAAATACATTTCTACGAAATAGTACTGGCATTTTAACTTGATAACAACTAGAATATGTGTTTGGTTCATGCAGGTCAGTGAAAAGTGTTACCCATGGATGACAGGATGGTAGGCTATGTTGTCAATCATTGGTCCTTCAGCTCCTGCCATTCAAACTGAACAGTTCAGTGCTCTGCATATCTGAGCTTCAGCAGGCTCATACTGGACCAACAAGGGATGAAGGAAGTGACAAGTCCTGTAGGGAACAGCGAAGAAAACTGGATGAAATGGATTTTCAACATTCATTTAATTTTTAATTTCATTACATTTCACAAAGCGGTTCTGTACTACATTTCCGATAAGAAACATATTTGTTCATTCCTTCCATACAGAATGTAAATGCCTGTATGAAGTATTATTTTAATATGAATTGATTATCATGTTTCTCACAATCAAAAAAGACACACACAGTTAGCTTAATGTCTCCACTCAATTTGACCTAGCCTGTGTTTTTTTTGTTTTTCTATTTATCTTACAATTTAATTTATTTTAGTAGTTTGCTGACAGCTAAAATGAATTGCTATGCACTGCTGAATGTAAAAAATGTGAAATAAGTTGCCTGAAAAAATCTTAATGCCCAAATGCATTGCATTGCACTTCTGAAAAACCTGGAAGGTTATATGTAAAACTGGCACAATTTTAAGCTGAACTGGACTACCTAAAGAAGCTGAGAGCTGAAATACATTGCTAGAAAAAATCTGGAAGCTAAACTGCAATACTAGTGCTGAGTCAGCATTCACACTAGTTTATTACTGGTTTGGAACATTTAGGCTTGTCTGGGTTATAAAATATCTTGAAAAAAATCAGCAAGATCTTCTGTACATAGCTTTAGCAGAACAAGTATCTCAACAGGTCTTAGAGGCTCGCAGTTATTTCCTGCAGCAGGAAACGAGAAGGAGTTGCTAAGTGAGATAAGGTTTTCCGTTTCCCCAAGCTGAGAATGACCACACCCCTGCAGTTTGATGTCCATGGACTTGATTTTCTGAGTTGCTCCAAGAAATTCACTTTCCTTGTTTCAGGTATGAGATTGTCAGCATTTTCATGATTTATTTTTAGATAGAATATAAGAAAAAAATGTGCTTCGATCTTTCATGTTCCGAGGAAGGAGAGCTGATAAGGGTGGATTAAGGGCTTGTCTAAACAAAGTATTTGAGCAATGAGACAGATCATCCTACTTCTGGACTGTGTATAGCGTCATGGAACGTTTTATTCAAGTTTGGTCCTGCAGTGCTTTTCTTTGATTTCTGTTTTAGCGGTTTGTGCATATAGAAGACAAGAATAATGTGGGACAGAAGAAAACTTAATCTTGCTGCAATCATTTTCACAGCTCTCTATTACAAAGTAAGTATTATTTCTCTTACAAAGAGCTATTCAAAACATGTATTCTCTTCTCTTGAACCTATATTTTGAATTCCATGCTCAATTAAAGGAGACTGCAGAGAGCGCAACACCGCTGGAACTGGACATGGCCCCAGATGCTGTAGATGACATGTACAGTGGATGCCGCAACGAGACATTGGAAAAGTTTATCCATTCAGGTCTGTTAAAACAAGAGCTAATTGGCAGTAAAACATTCCAGAAAGCATGGAATGCAAATACCCAGTGTTCAAAGCTGTTACATGGAAAACAAAAAGAACATACTTCTGCACTTATGGCATATGTTAACGCAGATGAAACATTTAAAAACAAATTGGACCATGCAGTGAAGACATCGGGCGTGAATGTTAGCTTCTATGAAGACCACTTCCATTTCAAGTCTCTTCATTTCCTGCTCATGGATTCCATGACACTGCTGAGTCCAAATCAGTGCAAGACTATGTATGTTTTGTCAGAAAAACAATACAAAGCACAAAAGGGCTCAAATGTGAGACTTGGAAGGTTCACTGAAGTTCAGTCAAGCTATAATGAGTTAAAGGATATGCAAGATTTGGACGAAGTTGTCATCTTTAACATCACTTCTTGCTTCCTTGTCAACCTGGGAGACATTTGCAGCGAAAAGGACTCTGCTCTCATATCTCCAGCTGAAGTCTTCACTGTGGAGGAAATAAAGGAAATAGCACACGATGACCAATCCTACACTGAGATTGTTTTGAAACACTCAAAACTGTACAGCTCGCACAACTGTTACATCTTTTCACGGTAAGACTCACATTTTATTGATAATTACATATTTTGCTCAGTCCCATAATTATTAGCAACAGTGAGTTTGGTTATCTATATCTAAACGAGAGAGTTAGATCCTTTTTGTTTAACCAGAAACAAGTCACTAAAATAGCTCGTCATAAATAGTAATTTTACCTCTCTGGTCTACCTCTGCCTCGATCGCTTAGTTTATTTGTGTGACTTTAGTTGTTTTAAACCCTTTAAAACAACTTAAGTCACACAATAACACAAGCAAACAAAAACACCAAAGTCACACAATAACACAAATAAAATAACTGACCAGGGCTGAGGTACACCAGCAACTCCCGTGTTTGTAAAATTACTATTGTTATCAATAGAGTCTGGAGGCTTTGACAAGAGCGACTGTTTCTGGTGAAAAAATCAAAAGGATCCTTGTGACGAAGTGGGTTTGCTCACCATTTGTCCCATACAGGCCATTACCTTCTAGTTTATGCGTTTCTTTTTTTTGTAATTTACCATAGCTTGTGTAAAAGTGCACCACTTGCTATCCTGGCTTGTTTGTGTTTGCATTATGTTACGGTCGACAGCAAAGCATATGATAAGTTAGAGTAAACACACAGTCATAAGTTAGTTTCAGCTCCATTTTATTAGGTTGCAAGTTTAAACATGGTTTAATTGTTTTCCTGTGTTAATACCATAGACAGTATATTACTGGACAAAGCCACCCCGCTGTTTTGAATGGAGAGCAGTGAAGCCAGCTTTAGACCAATAAAATACTACTACAGGGCCACTTCCTGTTGGCACCAGCGTCTGCTGCACATGATCGCGCAGCATAACCGTGGTTTAATGACATAGAACAACTGCAGAAACACTGTTGTTCTGGTAGCTGTATAAATGTGCCAACAGAAAGTTTCATGGCTCAGTGTGTTTGACTCGGATCGTCACTGTTTAATCAGCCCACCTACAAGGTTCACCTGTCAAACACCAAAGCAGCAACACTGATTGCTCTGATAGTTTTTTTTTTTTTGATAGCTGAGAGTTTATAATCCAAGCAATACGGTTACATCTCACATGTGCGATGGGGTGTCACAGGGTTTTGACGTCATTTTTGGGCCTACATGGATCCCTCCATGCAGGCTTTGGTTTGGCTTCACTGTCCGATCTCTGGCTTACGCCCTTGGTTAATACTTCCTTTGTTCAGTTCCACCATGCAGTACAATTGGGGAGGGGCCAGCCTAAGCATTTCCTGTTTTATAGGAATAGGGTGGTCATGGATGTCATCACTGGGCCAAACCAAGTAGAGGGTTTCTTTCTTTATAGGAATGTTTCTTTTGGTTGTTTTTGATTGTTATAAATAAATGTGTGAATAACCCTGACCTGTTTTCTAGTCAGTGGGAGCGGAGTGAACTGGTAACTAAGATTTCTAGGTATTAATGTTATGGAGTAGATCAGCCTGCATCAGTTGGGTGTGAATTGACCACCTTATATAAACAGTGGGATTTGCCCTCCCAAGGGGAAAGCGGTGAGGCTGTGCTGCTGTGAACACGTGCCTTTTGTTAGCAAATAAATAAATAAATAAATAAAACAATCACCTCTGTGAACATATGATGTTTGAGTCTGCCTACCTACCACCTGCCTAGCCACTCTGGCAAGGCTACACCACAATCCTACTCTTTAAAAAAAGGTCTGTCTCTAGCTTGCTCAATTCTGGACCAATTCCAAAAACGTAGACACAAAAACATGGTAATTTAAGGTCCAGGTTAGAAAATACCAAAGTTACCCTTTAAGTTCCACAATGATGGATGATAGTTTAGAGCCTCTGACAACATGACTTCAGATCTTTAGTATTTCTCTAAAACGTTTAATATGAATGACTAAATAAGCAACAATTAAGTATACCAGAAAAAAAGCCTTTATTCCCTTGTGTGTGTGTGTGTGTGTGTGTGTGTGTGGTTTAATCAGATTTGATTTTGACAGCACAGACAACATTATAGCAAACTACTTTCATCAGAGTTTGATGCAAATATTGTTAATTGGTGCTTACAGGCAGGAAATGTTATCTTCATAGGACCACCTTGCATTGTAATAAGAAGCTGATTGAGAAAATTGATTTTCAGGGCCTAAAATATATTTTGATATACAATACTGTGTATTCATCTCCCTCTTTTTGTTTCCATCTCTTTAGGTCCCCAGCTGATGTCTCCACCCAGTGGCTTGTGTTGGTGCTTGTGGCTTTATCTCTTTTTTTCCCTTAAAGGTTCAGTGTGTGAGTTCTAGTGACATCTAGTGGTGAGGGTTGCTAATTGTACCCCCTCAAAGCGAGCAGTATAGCTATGCAGGACAAAGATGTCATCTATGAGATAAAAGAGATTGCCACACAATAAATCACGTACGTTTCTTTTGGATATATTAAGAAATTAAGAATTAAGAATTTTTTCAATATTATTGTTACTTTTTCATTAATAAACAACAGCCACATGAAAAGTGGTACATGATGTATCACACTCCTATAATACATTATCTTACATCTTGGGAGGGTTGGCTCATCTGGACTAACATACTAAAGTAACTGAAATTCTCAAACACGATCACATCTAGTGCATCAAGTATGACAGATACCAGGACAATGTAAGCCTCACTGTTTCTGCACAGTCCATTATAAGCCACATAATACATGAAGTTTACAAAGGCATTGGCTGGTGAGGATCAGCTCCTCTCGCTTTGCTTAAATAGAACAATCTGCAAATATTAACAAAATGTCTTTTTAAATTTTTTGAAATACAAAAGAAACACAAAGTAGTACTGACAGCCATAATTTCAGCTTGTGGTAAAATGGTGCAATGTGGTAATGGGCATTTAGCATGTGAAATTAAAAATTACATATTTGTGAGCACAGTGGTGAAGCAATATCCAATAAGTTTTTTTAATGCAAATTCGGAAAGTATTTATTATTGGTCACTTGATAGGCACACGGTCTTGTTATATATCACCATTAGCAGTTAGTTGGATTGGTTTATTCTTCAGCGCTGAGCTTTGGCTTGTGGTGTTATGTTAGTTGGATTAATTTAATTCACAATAAATGCTTTTCTACCAGTCAGTAAAAGTTTAGCTGGCTGATGCTTCCATGCTCTAAGCTAACTTACGGTTTTATTGCCAATTAACGTTACTGATCAGCTGATTGTCTCGCTGACGTATCCGGTAAAGCCAAACCACAGGCTGGAAAATAAGTAACGTTAAGCGCCGTGAAATTAATCCATATTTCACACCACTGACAGGAGAAACATGTCAGGGCTCTCTGTGATTATGGCCAGCTTCTACCTAAGCTATCAAACAACAGATTTCATTTGCATCTAAAGTCTGACAAACAATGTTAATTACCTGTCCAGCAGAAAACAGACAACTTCAGAACCGCGGTCTTTATACACCACTGAAAACATATTTATGGATCTTATATCGTATTTCTGTCAATAGAGCCTCAGAAATATTACACACTGAACCTTTAACTGTTGAGCAAAAGCATTTAACATCTCAGTCTAACCCGGGAGTTATTACGACACAAAAAAATGCTGTGCTTATACTGTTTAGCTATGAACAATCGGTTTTGCTGTGATGCCTGCCAACTTTTGCAGCCAGTGCAAAAATACAGTCATGTCACAGTCTACCATTTTGTGAGTTATACAATTAAATCTCCTTTTCTTTACACATACCAGCAAAAATATATTAATATCAATATTTCTGAGATAAGGCTATTTCTTTTGTTTAATTTTTTTGTGTGACATTTTATGCCTTTATTAGAGAGTGTAAAGCAGAGAGAAGACAGCAAATGACTGTAGAGAGAAGGGAAACAGACAGGAGCTGTGTAGAGGAAGTAGGTTCATGGTCGGCATTGTCTATGCTTAACCCCAAGGCCACCAGGGAGCACCAAAATAAGCCATTTTCTGCTTTTAGATGGGCTTTCTAAATAGATTTTCTTTTTTAAATAAAGTGGTTGAACTGTACCTTGTTTTGCTTCATACTTTTTATGTACTGTATGTATGTTCCAAGACTGACCTATAAGCATCTTTTCATGTGACAACTACAATGACTAGTTTGCAAACAGTTACTGTAAGTCATCAAATGCAGGCTGGATCCCACCTCCTACTTTGAACCAATTGTTTAAGATTGGTTCACATTTTTTTTTTTAGGTAGGCAAATTTGTTGGTAAATTGCTGTACTTCCAGTGTATGACTTAAACCACAATATCTTGATTTGATTCGGGCGCCAGTCCATCACAGGGCCACACCAACACATAGACGAACAAACACTCACACCTAAGGAAAATTTAGGGTAACCAATCAACCTAGACTGCATATCTTTGGATGGTGGGAGAAATAAATAACATGTAAAATGTAAAAACAAAAAGACAGCTTTTTAGTAATTTAGAGAGATACAATTTACTTCTCATCAGACTGATACTGATACAAGCAGTGTATACCACTGTGCACCATCGTTGGTCCATGCAGAACAATTCAACACTATTATTACACATAATTGAAATAAAATATAACAAAGACACAGATGCAATGTTAAATGCTTTTTTTCATCATAATACAACAATAAAACACATCATCACCATAAAATATATACATAATTTGTGCCTGTGTGTTTGAGTGTGCACAAAATTATTATAACACACACAATGTACATACACTTACTATATACAAAAGTCCCAAAAAGTCTCAATATTTTAAAATGGCACATGCTTTCTTCAACTGACAAAAATTACAGCAGCAAGCACTTGTGAATGTACATTCTTTCATGAAATGCAGGTAACATCCAACCAGGATCCTTTAGTATCAGTCTCACTAGATTTAAGTGAATGGTGTTGTGTCAAATACACAAATGAATGGTTTGTGTATTTGTTATTAAGTCAATATGAACCAGTGATGAATTTGAAGTTTGACACCAAAATAAAAATATATTAGAAACATATTTAAAATATCTGGATATAATAATCATGCAGAGTTTTAAAATACCTTGACTCAAACTATCAACCATATTTTACAGCAGAAGCTTAGTAAAATTAATCAGACAAAATAAAGTACAGAACATAAACATGGAAGCAAACATAATGTAGGCTATTTAGGGACCATTGTACTAATTAAATGCTGATTACTTTCCCGTAATACCAACGTTAAAAATCCACTTACACATTGATCAATTATCTCTTACTGACTGGATGAAATACCCTTTTTTGGGATTTTACAAAATTGGAACTTGCCTGACATTATTTAGTCTAATTACACAAACAAGCTGACCTAGATACATTTTAGAAAATTTTGAAAAGTATCTAATGAACAGCAGTAATTTATAATTTAAACAAATTACCCTCCAAAATAAACTTCAAATCAATGAAAGGCAATGATGTCAAAAGAATGAGATATTTTGTTATATCTAATATCTGGATGATACGCATGTTTTCAGTTATTTGTCAAAACTGATTAAGATTCCATTTTATCAATTTTGATAGTCATTTGAAAAAAAATACCCCACCATGGCTGATATTACTCACTCTGCTACAGAGACAGGGGTTTTCAAAATCTGACACTGTGGGCCCCTCACTTCAGAAAAAAATATATGCAGTATCTCTGCCTCCCGTGCAACTCACCCGCTCCCCTCTATAAGTTTAAAAACCTCTTGTGCAGTGCCAAACTCAACACTGTGCCCAGATTTATAAATGTTCACCACACCGATCAGAGTTGATAATAATAATATTTAAAAGTTCAATGAGTAAACAAAAAACAACCCCATCAGCATTTGTCAGCTCAAAAGAATGTATCAAACAAACCTAGTGAGCATTCAGCTGGAGACAACTAACTGTCTTTATTAGTGGGCTCAGAGCTGAGTCTTGACCTGTGTCCTCGAGAGCAAGTGCTCTTGTCTTTGCTGAGGATGCTGGTGCCGACCCGAGAGAGGGTGCACATGCTGCTCTGGTGACCCGGTCGAAGTCTTGTGTTTTGGAGTTCCAGCTCATCGTAGCTTGAGACCCGGACAAAGGGACACCAGCGGAAAACCCGCTTGAAGCCGGCCCGGAACCTGCGGCCATATCAACCCCTGACATGTAATTGTGCTGCTGTGTGTATATATATTTATGCATACGTGTGTTTTGTTGGGGGGACTTATTTGTACTCACCTGCTGTTGAGGCAGCAGTAGATGATGGGGTTGTACATTGTGGAGCTCATTGCTAGCCACAGCACGGAAAGGTAAACCTGCTGGATAGACTTCCACTTGATCAGCCGCTTGTTGAGACCCGTCACAATGAAGTAGACATGATAAGGCAGCCAGCAGAGGGCAAAGGTCGCCACTACGATGATCATCATCTTCACCACCTGCAAGAGAAATGAGAGAAATATCAGCATTATTGGCAGGACATCACCCCAACTAGACAGCTTTCCTCAGCATACAAGCTGCAGTAGTGTTGCAGTCAAGCACAGGCGTGTTTTAGAGCATAATGAAGTGCAACAATGATCAAAATAATCACAATAAAGAACGCAGTCGAAGCTCACGACATGAAAAAATAGCATACGGAATATAACTGTAAGTATCCCATAAAACAAGACAAGAAGAAATCATCATTCATGTCAGAGGGTTTTAAGTACCAATGTAAACTCTCCCATTTGATTTAAAGAACATCTGAGCCAACTCAATGCCCACAAAATGGAGCTCATTTCACTGATTATAAGCGCTGAAATGTCAGGCATACTGGAAACTTCTCATTGTAATTTTATGAGAGCCTTAATTGTGTATGTTGTAAAAATAAATAATAAAAATAATAAATAAATAAATAATAAAAGACATAGCTTGCTAACCTGGATTGCTAGTTTTGCATGAGAGCAAGTCACTTCCATGAGATAACAGAAGCCTTACCATAGCACCTCCTCCATTTAAGTTACATAGATTGAATTTAGGGTTTTGTTTGTTGTTTGTTTTTGCCACTTGGGAGCAGCGGAACAAACTGTAAACACATCAGACATATCATATTATAAAGTTTTAACGGCAAACATGTTAGACTGCTTTCTAACACATACGAAACTTTATAATTTGAAATGCCAGATGCTTATTTTCACATATAGCAGACACCAAGAAACATTAGCATTCATTTGGAGTAAAGTTTGTGACCTGATGAATGTACAATATTCTATCTCATTTTAACTCTTTACCAACTTCTTACAGAACTTCTGAGAAAAAAACCCATCATGCTCTTGAGCCACTAAATGCTTCACTATGTTCAACAGAAGTGTGTCTGGTGGTTGGTAGCATGAGTTTATTAGACCCTGCTGCAGCTGAAGACATGACAAAGGTTGATGAGAGCGGTGAAACTTTGACTAAATTTAACAAATGATGTTTAGCGTTCCCAAGTCATTTTAGTAGAGACCTCTGTTCACACATGAATGCCTGAACAAGATAAAAACAGCTCTTCTTCTTTGCCCTGTTTTCAGTTGGAAAACCCAAAACAGCATCACAGCAAACATCTGGTAAGGAGAGCCCTCCTTTCTGCCCTCTTTGGAAGACTAATTCAGCTCTCAGCCATAAAAGACCCATCCCACCCTGGACATCATCTGTTTGACCTGCTGCTCTCTGGCAGACGCCTCAGGTCAATCAAATCACAAACAAACAAACTTAAGAGAGCTTAAGTCTGTTTGAGAGCTTAACACTGCCAGCAGAATACTGCCAACCCTGCTGAACTGTGTGACTATCCGCATTCAGCACTATAATTGCAATTACATTCATAGAACACTGCACAGATGTTTACATTTTGCACTACTTGTATATATGTCAGCAAATGTGCAAAATCCTGGAGAGCATTATCTCAGCTGCTAACAAAATGTTTTTGTACTGGCAGCTCTTTATATGCACATTGTCCCTGAAGTAGCAGCTATGTTGTTTGTCCCTTTTCCTTCATTCTGATCACAATGAATGGCTGCCATACGAAGAGAGGGAAAGGTCAGTGGTGACGCACCAGACCCAGCAGGTTCCAGGTAGGACGGATGAGAGCGTCACAGACCTAATCAGTGTGTCGCCGCACAATATAGAGCTACGGGGGGTTAAAAGGAGCAGGTGGCTATTATACCATCAACAGAAGCTCGTCTGCTAGACGGAGATGATTGTGACTTCCTCTTATCCAGCCCAGATAGCATCTTATACGTTGACCTTTGAAACAAGCCTGACATTGTCTTGTAGCTTTGTTTCCTGACATTTATAAATCTCTTTGATCTCTCACAGGTCAATTTTGCCAGCAATCTGAGCCTCTGATGAATTATCTTTTTCTATAAAGCCCAAATGGCAAACCTGCACCTGTCTCATGTGGATTGAATATTTGTATGTGTTTGTTGTAGCAAAATAATATTCCCAATGTAAGTCTAGGGAGGAAATCTATTTCCAAGTCACTGTTTTGTTATGTAGTTTACATATTTTCTTACTTCATTACACTCAAATAACAGGCTAAATGTGAGTTCAGATGAAACGTGATGAGTGTTTCATCTGAAAGTGTTCAATTTTTCACTGATTACGTCAGATACCTAACCCTGTCTAGCACTGTCTCTTACAGACCTGCAGTATTTGTGATTTTTTATCAATTGTATTATTTAGCATTAATCCCTGGGCTGTCGTGATAGTTGCTCGTCATGACAGCTGCAATGACCTTAATCCCTGTTCAAGCCAACCCTCACAGTAGCTGCTGCAAAGCACACTGTGCAGTCCGGCTGATGACGTCTTACAGTGGAAAAAGTGCCTCTGGACGCATTTCTCTTCTTCTAGGCTGCCGTTGCAATTGAACAGCAAGCTATGTTTAGTCGCCTGTTTAATGTGTTTTGCTTCCTCCCCAACCAGCAGAGGTCTTTCTAAACATGTGGATCATTATTGCTATAGTGGATTGGTGTCTCTGCACCCCGGGAGATTATAACACGACAAAAAGAGAATATTTATTATTTAAGTTTAGGGTTAAGATTTTGTTAATATTCTTTTAGCCATTTCTTTCTTTGTACAAGGACAACAAAGCTAAAAAAGATAGGTAATGATAAACATAAAACTATTATGTACATAGTTGAAAATCTTGGTTGCATTAAATTAATATGGTGTTTACCTTCCTTTTAGCCCTGAGCTGTCCATGATAGGTATCAGATGAGTCTCCTGGGATCTCCCCTCCCCACAGAGTCACCCCCACAATGGTGTAAGTGATGCCCATCACCGCTAAGGGCAGCACATAGACTAGAACTGTCACTATGATATGATACCTGCAAAGGTGGAGAAACACATCACCAGTATATTTATATCAGTACAATGAAGAGTGGGTGAATGATGAAATGTCTGGGGGTTAATAAACATACGAGAATCTAGATTACAGCTTAGCTTTGCCATGCTAATGAGAATGAAACTTGACATAAGCTAGAGAAAAGGGGTTTGTCTGTCAGTGTTCTCACATGAAGGGGTCGTCGGCCATTCGGGGCCAGGCCACGTAGCAGAGGGTCCTGCGGGGCAGAGCTCGGGTGGTGGAAAAGTAGCAGAGAGGGAAGGCCAGAACCACAGCCAGGCTCCAGATACAGACGATGACTCCCATAGTGGCCTTCGCCGACAGACGATGCTTCAGAGGATAGATGATGGCCATGTACCTGCAGGTCAGAGGTCACTACATAAGCCTAGAAAAATATGCTAGTAAATGCAGACATCACAAATCATGACAGTTTCCATATGTTGCCCTGATACATAGACCTGGGGTTTTATAGGCATGGTCATTATTACAGCTGTCATCTTGCAAAAGAGGTCACTGTGACTCACCTGCTGTGTTGCTCAGATGATTATCTGTCTAAAGACAAGTTCAAGGCTGTTTAATAAAATGGGCCAAAGGTTCGCCAAAATGTCACACCACTGTTTGAAATCAAAGCACTGAGAAGACTTAAGTCATCAGTGATGATATTTCTACTAGTCATCACTGATTTCCCACTAAGGTATACATGTATTTTGGTATTTTGAGTAAAAAGTGCTCAGACATGTATGCTCTGCAGTAAACTAAATGTCACTTTAGTTAAAATTTTGGCTAACAAAGTCAAACCAGTGATTTGCTAATGATGCATTTCAGGTTTTCCAGTTTTCCAACTGAATACTAGAACATCAAATTAAAAACGTATATGTATACATGTATAAAATGTATAGAAACTTTCTTTTTATATGGAATAATGTGGTCATCACATGTAGGCTACTGTGGAATTCATCTTCAATTTAAAAGAGGTCACAAATCTTTTAATTTTCATTCAGAGCACTGAAACAACCTTCAGTTGAAATTCATTGTAAGTTATTCTTAAATAAAAGTAAACTGAAAACATTTTAGAGTTTATTAATTATGATTATTGTAAAATTGTAATATATCTCAAGTTATAAAATAATCTCGAGGCACGACAGACACTAGCCTATATAGAAATAGAAAACAAGAATACAGAAATCTTTAATGTATTAGCGGGGGGTAATCTCACTAATAAGACTGCCTTTGGCATGATAATATCTTCAACCATTCAGTCACTACCTGTCGATTGCTATCGCGGTCATAGAGTAGATGCTGGCGAACACAGCTGTGACAGGGAAGAAGTTGTGAAACCTGCAGTACACTTCTCCAAAGTACCACTCTCCATGAGCCGCGTAGATAAAGTTGATGAGCGTGTTGAACGCAGCCATCGAAACATCGGAGAAAGCCAAGTTCAGCAGGAAATAGTTGGTGACAGTCCTCATCCGCTTGTGCGCCAGAATAATCCAAATCACAATCAAGTTTCCGAAAACCGCAACTGCCAGCACAGTGCTGTAAGCCACCGACCACAGCGCGATGCGCCACGCCGGCTGCACAAACTGGTTGGTCAGATTTCTTGTTGTGTTGGATCCGTCCCGTTCAGAAGCCATTCCTCAAGCGTCTTCAGTCGGATCTGCTCCAGACCACTGCTGGCGGGCGACATAAATCACTTGGGCACCACTGATGCGCAGCATAGGCGCAAGAGTGTTAACATGTGACAGAGAGAGCGGTGCTGATGCGGACACTCCCTGCCATCACTCACAGACAAGCAGTGGAGAATAAAAACATAAAAATAAAGAAATATTTTTTCAGCCTGGTATACACAGAGAAATCTTTCTAAGGCTGTCAAGCTGGTATCAGCAAGGCATGAAGGTTATTTTAAGTAAAATACCACACTGTAAAATTGTAAATTGCATTAAGAATGTATATTATAATTACTCGTAATGTAAAAGTAGGATGTTACTGTTGCTGTTGGCTGAGGTGAAGCAATTATAGAACGATTATGTATGGATTAATCTGCTGATTATTTTCTCCATTAATTGATTATGTGAGAAAGTAGTAGGAAATGCCATCACAATCACCCAGAGTCCAAAGTGACACCTCCACAGTGCTGTGTTTTGGCCAACCAACAGTCCACACCTCAAAACCATTAAGAATAAATTAAGATTATTAAAAGGGAAAGCAGCAAATCCTCACATGTGTGAAGCTGGAACTATGAAATGTTTGCCATTTTTGCATGAGAAACAATTTAATGATTGGCCAAATAGTTTGCAAATCATTTCTCTCAATCAACTAATCTTTTCAGCTGTGCTTGTATTTGCTGTTGGGCAGTTTAATTCATAACAAAGCATCATCTTTTATAAACTCTTAAATTACTTAATAAAATGATACTATATATATATATGACTTGAGTGAATGGGATTACTGTAAATTTGAGATTACTTTACATTACAATTTGGCAGACAATTTAGTTCTGAAACAAGTTACAATAAGTGCATTCTTGTTCATGCAAGTTCAGCACATGAGACGAGTAGTATTAAATATTGACTCTGACTGTAAATCTTTGGTAAATGTCAGAGCTGTTTCATTCCAAAGGGAGGGAACTATCATGCCCTGCATTAAAGCTGCCGGAAGCCTTGGATGTGTCTGACTGTGATACAGTTAATCCTTAATAGCGGCGCCATCAAAAACGAAGCTTACAGCTGCTGGATTTTATGTAACCATAAGCTCAAAACAGAGTGCAAAGGCCATGGTCTCTGATGCTATGACTTTCTCTGAATATTTCTCAGTGTAACTTTCAGGCAAAGAACATTTATTCAAAGACATCTCTTCATGTTCAGCCAATGTCATTAAATCCAAATTTAAAGGATGTGAGGTTGTATATAATCAATGCACAGTATTTTCATCCTCATATGACCAACTCTGTGATCATTTAACCTTCTCATAAATCATTAACATATGAATCTTTCCCATCTCTGCCATCCATCCACCATAACGTAAACGTGGCATTAAACACACAGTTTCTTGTCAGTTTGTTCATAGAATTAAACAAAGTAAAGAAGCTTTATACTACATGTGTCCTCTGCTCTGTGGTCAGCAACACTTGTTGAACATGAAATAGGCTTCATCTGATTGCAATTAAAATACTTCTGTCAAAAATCAACCACACAACAGAGAAGCTAATGGTGAGGTAATTCATGAGGTCAGTGAAGGCATCTGCCTCATAGAGAAAATAACCAATTAGTATATCTTCCTCCTGCTGGGTACTACTGCCACTTAGCAAAGTGTACCTGCTGTGATTGTTTTTAGGATGTACAATGTGTTGTTTCACGTTCATATTGTCAAGTCTGGCCTTTATAGTTTGGCATCATTCACAATAAAATATTTTCAGAGCACATGGAAGTAGACTGGTAGATTCTTTATGAGTTCATCGGTCAGTCTCTTTAGAGCACACAAACACATACAACACACTGGGAAAAGACCACAAGAAGGTCAGAAAGTATGTTTCCTCTCAGCAAGACCTCATTACCCAGAGACCACTCCATGCCTCAAATGCCACCGTTGTAACCACTTCTACACACACCCTGTCTCCCATACTAAAAAGGTCACAAGCTATGAAGTAACAGCTCATAATATCATTAGCTGCATCAAAATGATTTTTCCTTCTTCACATGCATAATTCAGGCATCATTTAATCACAAGGGAGGCAACAGCGGGGGAGATGAGTGTGTCTCTTGTCTGATCTGTGTGTAATAGGATAACATTTGATCTGTGTAAAGAAAAACAGTGAAACTGACTGACAAGAGAAGCTTATACAGTAGTGCAGTCCAGTCAACAGAGTCCCGTGGAGAAAGGTAAATGAGTAACAGTGTACTTAACATCACCAGTGGTGTAAAAACATAGATAGAAATTTGTTTGAAACTGGATGGCGTTCAGCTGAGCACATACACCTCCACACACGAGGCGGTTGTCACGCTCTGTTACGTACGTGTGACACATCAGAGGCGAAGCCACATTTTTCAAGGCTGTTCCTGAAATTACACACCAGATATGACTATTTAGATTCTGCCCATGTTTTGTGGCCCATCCGCATTACATATTAGTAGTTGTGTCTAAACCAGAAAGACAAAAAAGCACTCCAGGTAAAATCCAACGAAGGTTAAAATGAAGGGCAACTGGACTTGGTTGCTTCTTCAGTTCTGAAGAAGTCCTTTGGATAAGGGACGAAACGTCTTCCAGTAGCTTCAACCAAGTCCAGTTGCCCTTCATTTTAACCTTCGTTGGATAACTATGACCTGGATGACTGAGAATCTTCATAGACACTCCAGGTAAAAGTACAAAAGTATTATCAGCAAAATGCAGGCCACAAAATGTTAAAAGTGTAAAGAAAAAGTACATGTTCCACAGAACATTATTAGGTTTTTCAATTCAGATTCATCAATATCTAAGTAGTATGTCTCTGGTGGACCAGTGGATGCTGCTTTTTTGGGAGGAGTCAGGTCACACGTTAAAGAGTTTGATAATCATTGCTCAAATGTTGAGGTAGGCCTCTTGAACTGTTAGCAACAAAAAGAACATGACAAGACATGTTTTAACAAAACAAGCAACAAAACCTTGGTTGGTTGAATTTTTAGGATATGAGCGATAAATATATTGTGATCCATGAGATAAATTGATTTCAATTATACAGTTTGTAGTGCACAGTCAGTTATAATACCAGGAAATCAGGACTCAACTAACAAAACACATGATAGTTCAGATAGAGGCACAAGAAACATGGTGCATAAATATATATGAAGTCAGTTAAGGCCTCACAAAGTAAATTTTTGTCTCAAAAACTACTACATTTTTGCACCAAAAACAAGTGGAGCTCTGTGTTTTTCTATATGTGCCAGTTTATTTCTCCCTCTTATTCCTCAGAGGCAATCGAAGATGAATTATCTGGAGAATAAATGAGGGCAGAGCAATATGTAAAGGAAGTGTTGCATTACACTACAAATATATTGGCAAGTCTGTTTCTCCACTGTCAGCGCGATAATTCCTCCACTGGGGAAAACTGTGCATTTATTGTCGGGCTTGAGAGCTTTTCTGACATCTTCAGCAAACATAAGGACAAAATGTGTGTGCATACTTGTGTTAGCATTGTGACTATTGTGACAAATACATGTATATAAACACACCATGTGTATGCACAACTTAAAACTTTAAACCACACATTATTTATACCTTTAAATCAGAAGATCAGCGGGAACTGCTGAATGGTCCACAAAAAAAAAACACTGACACAAAACCTATTTTGCATTAAACTGTCAGTGCAAGTGTACAGCTTTGTTATACATTTAATTAAATGTCAACAGGTTAAAATTCAAAAGAGCTGAACAAAGACAGAAGCCTGTCTGTCAACATGAATAGTGCTCTTTCCATTCATTCACAATTCAATTCACTTTGGCAATATAGTTTTAAAGCTTGTTAGGTTGAAATGAACTGAAGGGAAGAGAAATGAAATCCACTGGATTTAATTGAACTGGCAGAGAGAACACGAGGATGATAGACAGAGAGGCAGAGTGAACGAGTGAGAGGAAGCAGCTTATGATCAAGTGACTGATCCGATTACATGTTTAAATGGAGCTTAGGACTTCTCTGGAGAGACAGAGAGAGTGAGAGAAATGGAAGAGGCCCGAAAGGTTATATGGAGGGGAAAGATATAAAAGATGTGAGGTAATCAACATTTTAATATTTAAGAGATTAGTGATACCCAACCTGAGGCTCAGTTTCCCTCTAAAGGGTCACAAGATGCATCCGAGGGGTCCCAAGATGATTAATGGGACAGGCAAGAAGAGGAAACTAAGTTGGTGTATACAAAGTTAAGTTCGTTTTTTCAAACCCGTCTTAAATCTTTATTTTTTATGTGAAAAATTGGATCATTTTGCTTCTGAAATTCTCAAACATTTATTAAAATGACCCAGTCTGAAATGTTTAGAGATCAAAACTTGACACCTGAGGCAAGGGCTCACATGTAGACACTGCTTTATTTTTAAAGGGTCGCAAAGCAAAAAAAGGTTGTGATGAACAGCATTGTATCGTGAAAGCCGAATAAAAGAGAGTAATGTAATGAGACAAGATGAACATGCGTTGATGCCTTTAGACTGTGTTGTGCCAGGTCTGCCTTACCTAGGACATATTTTAATCTAATAGGAATATTTTATGTATATTGTTGTTGTTGTTGTTTTTCCACCTCAAAGTTGCTCTGCAGCCCACAGAATACTTAGAATGACTCATGCTGGTTTGGTAGAAAATAAAAGAGACCGCAAGTTCCTGTTGCATCACAGACTGTCTGACTGCTTGAAATTTGAGCTGAAGAACATAAAGAGGAGGGTCACAGAAAAGAGCAAGAAACACTAGGAAGTAAACTGAAGGTCTGTCTGTGTGGGAACTTGTTTGTGCCTGACTTCATTCATGTCTGTGCAACGTGGCTGAGAAAGTAGCTTGCGTAGTGGCTGTATTGGTTTAACTTGCAGATTGTGTTGCTGTCATGATACGACTTCTCTCAAAGTTCAAAGGTTGCTGATGTTCAGTGAGTGTGGAGCAGGGCTGAGTTTTGACAGTAAGGTAAGACACGCAGTCCCAAACATTGTTTCTTGCATGTATTTTTATGCACATTTTGTTGGTGGAAATTATTTACATCTTAATGTTTTATTCTTTCTCCGCTTATCATGTAACTTCAAAGTGAAAAACAACATTCTGGATGCAGATCGTCAGCTTGTTGTGACTTGTTCATTACTTTATGGGTGTTATTAACTCTAAGGCTGCCTGCTGTTTCTGAGACAGACTTTGAAACTGTGTCCCAGACACATTTCTGAAAAATACTTATATGGATTCTTCCCAAATATGCCTGTTTTGCATGACTGTTTGATGAGAAGGCTTCCTTGTTCTGAATGTCCATAGTGTTTTCTGTTGCATAACTAAAAGAGTTGCGTAGACAAATGAAAGCATTGAACAGAAAGTAATTCCCACACATTGTCAGCACTGAGTTTATCATAAATGCAATGTTCTCAGTAAACATTGTCAAGCACCTATGTTACATTTTCAGTAACATTTTACTTTAAGTCCTTATTTAGCATTTATAAGCAGTATGTAAAAATGTAATTCATTATTTACACTATGATGTGCTTTCAATCAGATGTACTGTTATGTGCTTATTCATGTACAGTATTTGTTAACAATTATATATTTTATATTATTACAGCTGTGTTGTCATTCATAATATGCTTCCACTTGCCCACATGATGTTATATTAACTACATAAATATGTATATCTGCTGAATTCCAACAGAAACTCTCACAATACTAACATATTTTAGGCAATGTGGTATGTTTACCCAGTTAAGAACAAAACAGAATGTAGTAAATATTGAACCACCTTGTTCAACCTTGTTCGCAAGCTAAAACATCATTTGTTTTCCTAACTAAACTGGAACTAATGATAAATTCACAGCTGAATTATAATTTAAATGCAACCACATTTTTCGTAAATAATAAAGTTTGGGCACTAAAAGAAGATTTTTTCCCCCCACATGAATGTAGTCTAGTAACAGTTGGAGGAGTGGTATGTATTTATTTGTCTCATTTTATCAATTTGGAGGCTGAGATGACCAGAGGAATAAAAAAAGACATCATTAAGCAGCAGCTTTAAAAGCAGTTTTGGGGTTTCTTTTTGTTCTCATATTTGCTCACTCACAAATTAGGCTGCAGTAAATGTACAGCCACAAATTAAAGACCTGATAATGTTGTGAATGATAGAAATGTATGAAATATTTTAGGTTTATGGCTTCCACTGGCAAATAAACACTTAAAGTCAAGACAGTTGATGTCTGTGTCTCACCTTGAGTTGCACCACCTAAAAGTCAACAGTTTACAGGAGGTTCAGCAAATAGACACTACAGTTTGTTCAAACAGTGCCTAAATTCTAAGTTGTATTTACATCTCCATGTTTAATTTGAGGTTGACACATCTGGGCTCTCCTGTAACATGACTGGGTCAGTCACTCATTACATTTAATTACTCACTGACTGTCATTCAGCAATGGCTTTACACTTTTCACCCCATTTTCTGACCAAAGGCTAAACCTGATTTCACCATCCAGTCAGAGGTTAATCTCATCAGGCTGGTTGATGTATAAAATGTTCACATTTTAAACAGGTTTTGGAAAACTGAAGAGAAAGAAAGGTAAGACACGCAGCCCTTTCTTACGTTTCTTGCATATATTTTTATGCACATTTTATTGGTGGGAACTATTTACATGTTAATGCTTTATTTGTTCTGTGAATTGTGTATTTCTGTAACTTGAAAGTGAAGAACAACACTCTGGATGCTGCTTGTGATAAATAGGCAATTGTTTTATTACTTTATGGGTTTTATTAAGTCTAAGGCCGCCTGCTGTATCTGAGACAGACTTTGAAACTGTGTCCCAGACACATTCCTGAAAAATACTAATGTTTGTTCTCCCCAGAAGTGCCTGTTTTCATTTTGATGAGGATACACGAAAGTGTGACTGCTTCTGAATGTTTGTTTCACTGCTGACATTGAGTGTTGTCTAATGTATTACCAGAAGAAATGCCTAAAAAAATGAAAGCGTGCAACAAAAAGTAGTTCCTACACATTGCAAGCACACATGTTACATTTTTGGTAACATTTTACTTCAAGTCCCTATTTAGCATTTATAAGCAGTATGTAAAAATGTATAAATTGTTTATAACACACTATAACACATTTGCAATCAGACATACTGTTAAGTGCTTATTCATGTACAGAACTTGTCAACAATTATATGTTTTATAATATTACAACTGCGTTGTCATTCATTATCTGCCTCAGGTTGCCCACAGAAAGAGTTACAGTTGTTGACAACTACATTAATAAATACATATATTGCCCGAATTCCAAAAGAAACTCTCACAATACTAAAAGATTTCGGGCAATGTTTTATGTTTCCCCAGTCAGGAGTAAATATTAAAAATATTAAAATTTGCACTTTAAACCTTTATTTTCCTTTGTCCCCCAAAATCAAATGGTTGAGAATAATTTTGGTCAATTTGATACAAAAAATAGGAAATAAATTTAATATGAATTTAATCTCACTAATTTATGAGTCAATTAAAAATATCATTAGAAATGTCAAATGGGTTTTCCATTTACTGCTTCAATTTAAACACATTTCAATTCAAGAACTATACTGGTTTATTTAGAGGTTAACACATCTGCTGGGATCTCCTTTAATGTGATTAAGACTGGGTCAGTCACTCATTACTTTTAATTACTCACTGACTGTCATTCAGCAGTACTTCTACACTTTTCACAGAATTTTCTGACCAAAGGCTGAACCTGATTCCCCATCCAATCACAGGTTAATCTCGTCTGGCTGGTTTATGTATAACATGTGTGCATTTTTAAACAGGGAGACTTGGCAGACTTCATGAATGTATACCTTGCTGAGAGGTCAGACAGGAATAACTATGGGAAAACGTAAGAAAGGACAACACTACTAACAACCTCTTTTCTCCTAACAGATGGAGCGTGTCACTTTACCGCAAATGTCCCGCATTGCCATTTGTGGTGGCACCCACGGAAATGAGATGTCAGGGGTGTACTTGGTGAGAGAAATGCAGAAACTGAAGGTAGATCAGGCTGGATCTGTTTCTATAACCACAGTCCTATCAAATCCACTGGCTGTGGATGCTTGCAGAAGATACATAGAAACGGATCTCAATCGCTGTTTCACAAATGCTTTGCTGAGGTAAGGCGAAACAAAAGAGTTACTGACCAAAACCTTAACATAGATTGTTTAAAATGTTTATCTGTCATGTAATAGAAAAACAAAACTGCTAGACAAAAGTATGCATTTATGAGAAAACTCTCCATTACATCTTCTGGCTTCCAGTGCCCCCCTAACGGACTCGACACCCTATGAGCTGAGGCGAGCCCAAGAGCTGAACGCTCAGCTTGGGCCCAAAGGAAGCCAAGAGGCTGTGGATGTGCTCTGTGATCTCCACAACACCACTGCCAACATGGGGGTGTGCCTCATCTTTTACTCCTTAGACTGGATCACCCTGCACATTTACAAGTACATACAGGTGGGAGCTTCATGAAGTCATCCTGACAAATATTTTTAGGTGTAAAATTTGACTGTGTGACATGCAGCTTTCTGACTTTGATTGTAATAAAGCCCAAGATTTAATACAACAAATGTAGAGCATAAATGACTGCAACTACGGGTTTCATAATCTTCAACTTGAAATTTGTTTAATTTACATGTAACTTAAAGATTGTCCAAGTTAAAGTGTCTAAAGAATATCGGCTTTTATGTTCATGAAAACATGAGGAGAGACATTACACAGGGTGTACAGTAACTTTGGAGTAATAAATACCAAGGGAAGGTATAAAGGTTTAGGAACCACACTCTCACAAATATGATGAATAGTGTCTGAAATGAGTACCACAGTTTTTTAAAATGTAAGAATACAAGGATAATGAAATAAAGCCCGACCAATAATCGATATTTGAAATGTGATGAGTATATCTGCAGATATCCATTTTGTACATGAACACATAACATGAACAAACATTATTGATAAGGATCCATTAAACTTGTTTTTTAAAGGGATGTGACCAAGTTAAGGTGTTAGAAGGACATTTTGCAGTTAACAAGTCATGCAGCCATGCAAACAGCTCTGTGAAACTGCAGCATGTGGTGGCAGAAAATTGATCTATCCTATTATGTGCTTTCTCTGGCAGTTTACCGTCCACTAGGACATGCAAGGGTTTGTGTGTGTGTGTTTATGAAATGTCTGTCTGTAAAATTGTTATGTCTTATACTTCTCCGTTCCAATGGGAAGTGGAGTTTTCAAGGCCACTGTGTGAGGGAGCAGTCTCCCTGCTTTTAATGTTATGTTTGTCTTCTGCTCGAGGCCAGGTGTCTGAGACTGGTAGATCTCTGGACCAGCTGATTTTAGTTTCATGTACTTCTCTGTTTTTTCTCCTTTGTTTTAATGTCTTGTTGTAATTCATTTATTTGTTAAATTCTCCCCAAGGAAACAGCAGTGGTTTAAGCAAAATGCTGCTTACAATTACAATGCTAACATGCTGATGTTGAGCAGGTGCAATGCTTATCATTCTCATAGAGTTTAGCACTGTAGCATGCTGTCATCTGCTAATTTGCACAAAACAGAAGGTACAGAAGAGAATAGTTTCAGGTATTTATTCATAAATTAAAAGAAATTTAGAAGATTTGACCTGATGGTGACGCTAGATGAGAAGTCAGGGGATGACCGAAGTGATTAGGATTCATCCTCTAGGGACCACAAATGTTTGCACAAAATTCCATGGCAATCCATCCAGTGGCTGTTGAGATATTTTGTTTTGGATTAAACTGAACAAACTATGTTTCGCCTCTTTTCAAGTAATCTTTGTTTAGTGTTTTAAAATGTTCTTCCTGGTACCAGTATTTTATCATTACCTCATTGCATTATGCTGTTTGTACTCCTTGCTATGTAATTGTGGTCTCAGGTCAATAAAAATCTGAATTTATGGTCAAATCACAGGATAAACTGTATTAAAGCTGCAAATAGCTGACCTGTCTGTCTGGGTTTCAGAGCCAGATGACATCTGTGCCTGTGAGAGCAATCCAGATCGATGTACCCATGTCTGAGGCGTATTCCCTGGAGTCAGTGGGCAAACATGGCTTCGGTAAGTGTGTATCCCTCTGTCTGTTTTTGAGTTTTTTCTGAATAATTGAGTTGGTTAAAGTGTAAAATGTTGGAATTGTTTCTCTTCTTCTCTGCAGCGATAGAGATTGGTCCACAACCAACCGGTGTGGTCAGAGCTGATATCTTTAACATGGCGAAAGAGGCAGTGGATCTCACAGTAGAATGGATTCAGGGATTCAATTCTGGTAAGAAACAAACCCTAGTATTTAAAGCATCAGATCACCCAAAAAACAAAAAAAACAAAACATGTTTTCTCACTTAAAGTTTAAGACTTTTGCTGTTCTGGGTCCTAGATTATGGAACAACTAACTTTGCTGAGTGATGTTTCACTGCTCTGATTTGTTCTTATACTAATAGAATAGACACTTTCTTTGCACATTGTTACGCTGGTTTCAAAAGTTTTACTTAAATATAGTTTTACTTAGTTAATTACATATCTATTTCTAGTAATATGTAGCCATGGAGATAGTTGTGATTTTATTTGCCCAGGTTTTGAGATATATGCCCCTGAGTCAACCATCTGCATGGCAAAATATATGATAAAATGTTTTTATAATTTGGGATAGGGTTCAGCTGTCTCACTCACTCTTTAAAATGACTTTACTAACCATGAGCCTCTTTGAGAACACTTGCATTAAAACTCATTACTCACACTGTCATTTGCCAACAGGAAGTACTTTTGAAGGAGGTGAAGTGGAAGTATACACTGTGGCGAAGAGTTTAGACTACCCAAGGGATCCTGCAACCAATGAGATTACTGCTGCCATACACCCCCAGCTGCAGGTACAGGACTGGGACACATTAACCTTCACTTAAAATGGGTTGGGGTTAATAATTTATGTTTTTATTGTAACAATGTGTCAAATGACAATGTGAAAGGGGTTGCTCGTAGTGATTAACCTACAGACTCTTGGCTTTATGGAGCTTTATAATGAGTCTCAGCTCATTTTTTAGTCTTCAAGTCTACAACTTTACTGTCTTTCACCATCAACGCTTGCATAGTGTAATTTTTAGCCTAAGCAGGGAGCTGTTTTCAGCAAAAAAGCTCTAAAAATCCACCGTACCTAAGCGACTGGTGAACATAGTGGAGCATTTAGCAGCCCAAGAGCCAGATATTTCCCTCAGGAGTTGGTGGAGGCCAAAAACTGAGCTAAAAAAACAGTGAGCATTGAACTTGCATTTGCCAGGCCGACAGAAACACAACCCCAAATGAATGCTAAAGTTGCTCTGTAATTGCTGGATGCGTAAATAAGCAACTGTTTGCTTAACAGATTGCTAAAGTATTGCTTTAAACAAAACGCAGCATGCCACACATTTCACTTTACATGTTTGAATCCATAAAGCAAGGGCACTGATTTGGGAAACTATGAGGAACAGTAAATACCAAACTCTTTCATTCTCTGTCTTCCTCCAGGATAATGACTTCAAGCTTCTCAAACCAGGAGACCCCATATTCCTGTCATTTTCTGGGGAGACAGTGAAGCATGAGGGAGAAGAACTCTACCCTATATTTGTAAATGAATGTGCCTACTATGAGAAGAAGATTGCTTTTCATTTAGCCAGGAAGAACACTCTGACCTTCCCGTCCCTAAGTGTGAAGAAGGACTGACAGTACAGACAGAATGAGAGCAAGATATATTGCAAATATTTGAGATTCTAATTACGGGGGGGTGTACACTGCATGTATAATCATGTGGTTAAATCAACTCAAATGAGCAAATGCACAAACATATGCGATGATACATAAATAATAATATATAATAATACTACAGTACTTCTGCATCAGGACTACCTCTGTGAAGCTTAAGAGACTCAGGGATATAATCACAGAGTTGTTTTACTTGACTGAATGATGTTGCACAGGCACTGGAGGTCCAGCAGCCCTCTGTAATGCAAAACACAATGTTTGAATAAATGGAAACATTGATCACTTTGAGCTGTTAGCTGGTGTGTTTTGACTTGACTTGGATCTTTATAATGTCTTAAGATTTTAAAATAACGTAATTCCTGTGGATCTGTAGTTGTCAGTCAAATAAATGTTGTTAAGGCACCCTTTTTGGCAGAGCATGGTGAAAAGATATATTAACTTTTAGTTCGGCATACAGGTAGTTCAAAAATGCAATAGTTGCAACAAAATAGCTTCCTATTGACTTGCAGAGACAATTACAACTGATTCATTACACCTGGTACTCTATACAGACAATACCTTAAACCTTATAAAAAGAAAACTATTATATAAAATGTTTATATTAATTAATAATTACACAATTAGCAATGTAGTTTAAAAAAAGGGTTTACTGTTTTTTTCATTCAAAATAAATGTGGCTATGTTAGCCAGCTACTGGTGTCAGTGTGGTTTAACTGTGTGAATGTGACTTGACTATTCCTGAGCAATTCTACAGCATATAGCTGTATGATGGTTGCCTTTGGGGTGGGAGCAATCCCTAGTTGCTCCACAATGAAATGTAAGTCGCTTAAAAGCGTCAGCTAAATGTAATGGGCAGTGGACAGACACTTGCCTTTGGTGTCAGAGACCCGGGTTCAGTTCCCATCCCACTATGAGCAAGACACTTAACTCATAGTTATCTGCTTAATGAGTGAATGTAAATGTTGCATACTTGCACAGCAGTGCTTTGAGCTAAATGCTAACTTCAGCATGCTAATGTATACTCCCGATGACATATCAGGCAGCTTTAATGTTTAGCGTGCTAACATTTGCTACTTAGCTCTAAACAAAAATTACAACTGATGCTAATGGTAATGTCAGTTGCTTTGCAGGTATTTAGTCATAAACCCCTTGTTTTGCATGTAGCCATGTCCCTAAAAACAGCAACGCATCTTTAAATTCTAATGCAAAGGAACAAACAAAAACACAAAAACTGCTACAGAAGTAGGCAAATGTCAGGTGTATTAATACAGTAACAGGTACAGTGTGCATCAGAATACATAAACATTTCCAAAAGCCAGAGAGTATACACAGACGTGTAACAAAATATTGTGACACAAAAAACATCACAATCTGTATTCTGCTGGTAAGAAATTAATTTTGAAATTTGACACAAAAGGTAACAAAATTCATTCACTTTCCACACAAATTTAAGTGTAAAGATTTAGATCCATGAGAATTTTCACTTGCAAGTGAAGACTTTGCAAACTGAATTGTTATTATACAGTAACACCAGTCTCTTTGAGTCCAACGTATCGCCACAAACATTTCAAAAGGTTTTAATTGATACAAAACCTATTTGGCCGTCAGACCAGTCAGTTCAGTAACTAATGAAACTGAGCTGTAAAAGAACAGGTAACTGACTGCAACCAGGATTAGAAAAACATTTTGAGTTGTGTGAAACTTCACATAACAAATGTAAAATGGCTGTAGCATAATTTGGGTCACAGGTAGAGTGGCATCAAATCAATACAGTTTTTAACATTCAAATGAACTGCATTAATATATATTATACCTATAAACAGGGGTGACAATAGGAGATGAGTGGTTACATTTTTAGTGAGGGACAGTTTGTGACATTTAGTCAACACATAACACAGACTGAAATCAACAATTACCACAGATGATGGAAATGTAAGCTTAAAAAGGCATACACAGAAAGAAAACCAAGCAAAAAATACGCTTGTGTTGTATTCTTCATGCACTAATAGCTAGCTAACCAGGCTTAGATAACTGCAGGTCAGAAATGAGGGAATATATTACTGATTTAAGTGCAAAGTGGTGAGCAGCTTTAGAAGTGATGGCAACCAAAAAGAAGGCAATTTAAGTACAGCACACAAACACAGTTAACACCAGAAATAACAAATCATCCATAGTATCTGGGTGTTCAAATACATGCTTTGGGTGAGATACAGGCTAGAGATGCTAAAAAACAAAAGGTGAAATAACAACTTAAAACCCCTATTTATGAGCACTTATGATGATTAGCTGCAAACTGGTTAAGTTTATTCCTGCCTTCAGGTCTGTTGTTATTGTATTTTTTTCTATTTAAAGACTGTAACAGAGGAAGTGAGATGTTACAACCGATACAGTCACTTTATTCAATTTGCATCCTTTCTTAAAGGACCAGTGTGCAGGATTTAGGGGGCTCTACTGGCAGAAAATCAATATATTATTCATAATTTTTTCCATTTGTGTATAATGACCTCAATCATGTTTTTGGTACATTAGAATGAGCCCTTCGTATCTACAGATGGAGAGGGATCTCTTTGGCGGAGTACGCCATGTTTCTATAGTAGCCCAGAATGGCCTTTCACGTTTTTAACCTGAAGGCACCATAGGTTCTCCTACAGGCTTAGAAGGGGAGGTGTGAAGAGAAGGGTATTCAGCTGATTGATCAATCTAAAATCTCACCACTAAATCCTAGCCACCGGACCTTTTTTTTTTTTCTTTAAGAAAGTCTTCAGACAAGGAGGCCGTTTTAAGGTACGTTGTTGTAGTAATCTCTCTTTAGGCTACTCTGTAAGCTGTCATGCGGGTGTAGTTTTTGTGGTGACTCCTGGCCGCCCACAGGAACAAAGCAGCTGCCATCATCTGCAGAGGGAAGGAGATGAGGGCAAGGTAGAGGGACCAGCCCAGCGAGCCCTCCACCCCATCTGGCGGTGGGGAATACTTGTGGAGCAAATCCAACCCAGCCAGGAAACAGCAGACGGTGCCCAGAGAACACAGACCTGATGAGTACAGGAGAGACGTAAAAGACGGACAACACAAAACAGCAGATCTGAAGCACTGCATTGTGTTTGTGAAGGCAGCAGGATGAGAGAAGTGTGGAGCCAAGAAAATCTAAACTGCAGTTGTTCCACCAGTAGCTGGATGCCCTGACCCCTGATCCACACTGAGTCCAGCTGATTCCATTTTTGTTGAAGATAGATAGATATATACTTTAGCTATCCCGAGGGAAATTCAAGTATCCAGTAGCATATGAAACATACATACATTAAACCTATATTAAAATAACTTATAACACAGAAGCCACAGTAAAACAGTGCAAAAACAGTAAACAGTGCAAATGGAGTACAGATGGAAGTAAAGAGTACAGATTTGTCTATTGTCCTCCCTGCCATGACTAGGAGCTGTTGTACAGTCTGATGGCCAGGGGGGCGAAAGAGTTTTTAAGTCGGTTGGTGGAGCTGGACTGGGACAGCAGTCTGCCACTGAACACACTCCTCTGCCCGATGAAGGTGTTGTGCAGAGGGTGGTGGGCGTGGTCCAGTATGGACAGCAGTTTGTCCAGGGTCCTTCTGTCTGTCACTGTCACTAGAGAGTCCACCACTGAGCCAGCTCTCCTCACCGGTCTGCCCAGTCGACCGGCGTCTCTCTTCTTGCTGCTTCCTCCCCAGCAAACTAAGAGCATAAAAGAGGACACTGGCCACCACAGACTGGTAAAACATCGGCAGCAGTTTTTTGCAGATGTTGAAGGACCCCAGTCTTCTCAGGAAGTACAGACGGCTCTGCCCTTTCCTGTGGAGAGTGTCCATATTTTCTGTCCAGTCCAGCTTGTCATCCAGCTGCAGCCCCAGATATTTGTAAGTCCTGACCACCTCCACAGGTTGGAGATGTGGTTTCTTCCTTCTGAAGTCCACCACCATCTCCTTGGTCTTGGAGGTGTTCAGCTGCAGATGGTTGGTCCTGCACCACCTCACAAAGTCCTCTACCAGGCTCCTGTACCCCTCCACCTGTCCATCCTTGATGCAGCCAACTATCACAGTATCGTCTGAGTATTTCTGCATGTGGCAGAGCCCGGTGTTATACTGGAAGTCAGATGTGTACAAGGGGAAGAGGACGGGAGAGAGAACGGTGTGGTGCTCCGGTGCTGCTGACCACCGTGTCTGACATGTGGCATGGTGAACCTGGGGTCTGAGGACATGTAGCAGCAGCCGTTCAAAGGTCTTCATGATGTGTGATGTCAGTGCTACTGGTCTGCAGTCACCCGGCTCCCTGGGGTGTTTTTTCTTGGGAACCGGGATGAGACATGAAATCTTCCAGAGCACTGGGACCCTCCCCACCTGCAGGTTCAGGTTGAAGACATGCTGGAGTGGCTCCCGCAGTTCAGCAGAACAGGCTTTAAGCATCCTTGGACACACTCTGTCCGGGCCTGCTGCTTTCCTTAGACGGAGCCTCCTCAGCTCTCTGCTCACCTGATCCTTGGTGATGGTGGTGGGGAGGGGTGTTGAACTGTCCATGCGTGTGGAGGGTGGGGTTGGTCTGCAGTCTGAGGTGGTGATGGACATGGTGGTGGCATTGGGGGAGGTGATGGACATGGGGGTGTGAAGTGGGCCATCGCTGGTTGTGGGAGCTGGAGTATCAAACCTGTTAAAAAACAGGTTTAGCTGGTTTGCTCTCCCAGCATCCCCCTCTCCTGCAATACTTCCCTTCTTCTTGCTGCCTGTGATGGTTTTCATGCCATCCCAGACCTCCCTCGTGTTGTTTTGCTGCAGCTTCTGTTCTACCTTCCTTCTGTATTCCTCCTTCGCCTCTCTCAAGTGGACCTTGAGTTCCCCCTGTACGCGAATTCCGAGATTCTGTCCGACTTTTCTGCATCGCAGAATTCATAGGGCCCTATAGTAGGTTAGATAATTGCCAGCGAGACATGTCTTTTAATTTGCTTTTTCAATTGCTGTCATTTTAAAGCCGCTCTGGCTCCGTCTGCTCCTCCAGAACATACTGACGTGAGTCATCTCATAGCTTGTCAGTAACGCTCTCTATGTTTAAAAAAAAAACAAAAAAAACCCCAGATGTCTTTGTAGCCTTTACCAGAGTTTATGTTCATGTTTATACTGCAGTATCGTCAAGGTGTTTCCTATTTGTCCATTTTTTGGGTGTCACAAGTGCAAGTGTCATTAAATCATACAATAGATGAGTAGAAATAAAGAATATATACCTGTCAATATTAACAGCCCTAAATTCAATACTTGCATAGCCCATGGAGCACAAACTACCAAAAACTATCTTCGCGGAGGCGTTAAGAAACGAGGATCATCATCATCATTTTGACTATATGGGAGTGCTCAACATCTGATTTTACATGGAAGTACAGGTTTTCTCCCAATAAGTTAATCCACACACACACACACACACACACACACACACACACACTTCGAAGATCAGTTGACTATAGGCAAGACTTGACAATTCTGATTTGACTATGTAAATCGTTAGTCTGGGACAGCCCTAGTGAGCATTGAAAGCATTATATGTAACATTTGTGCATTAAAATATCTAACAACGACAGGACCTAAATACTTACATTATCCAAAATATTTCCAACAATATTCATATCCAGATAAATCATTATTTTATTTAAGATAATGGTACATTTCATTTGGTCGGTTGTCTATGGCATCATATTACATCTATCTATATATATCCTTCAACACATTACCTCGTCCGCGAACACGATTTCTGCTTCAGTCACATCAGAGATTGTCATCGCCAATGGTGGTTGTTTGACAATAACGACAAAAAACTCTGATGATCCTACACTAGTTCACGATGTCGTCAATGTCTACCTTCTGTTATTTTTTTAATTGGGTAAGATCATTTCCATACCATTTTTCTGTGTTCGGTGGCTGGAAAATGCGAAATATGCATGCATTTCTCTCACCTGCAAGTACATGGAGCACTCCCACAACCAAAGTGGGGGTGAAGCTGCGGCACAGGCAGGCGCAGACCCCAACAAGGCCGCTGAGGAAGACTAAAGCCAGAGACACCAACGGCAGGAGAAACTGGCACCTCCACAAGTCTGAAAAAAGTGAGAACATTACCAAAAAAATTTTTTTTTAAAAACTACGTACAAAAACATTATCTAATGTTCAAAGATGGCAGGTGCATGTTAAGACAGTAAAGGGAGGGGGACTTTTTTAAAAATTTAATTACAGGCCCATGTGATAAAGAAAAACAACTAATGAATCTCCAATTTTACACAATTCAAGTATATGTCCAGGTAATTTGAAGACAGAAAACGTACAGCAACCTACAGAGACAGGGTAGACTCACATGTTCTCAACAGATCTTCTTCACTGTTGTGGTTTCCAGGTGACCTGTATTTTGGAATAAACTGCTGAGGAAGAGTGAAGCTCACACACTGCGTCTCCATCTTTGGATCTAAAGTCAGAATCAGAGAAGCACAAACTCAACCAGTACACAGGATGTGATGCAGGTGTGGGCAGTGTGACGATAATATACAGTCCACCACGAGACGATAAAAATGCATCTGCCATCAGAGATTTTGATATATAATTTATACTGCGGTAGATATCAGTATACCTCATTATCAAGTCTGAATAACATGATATCTACCTGATGGTATGGGATTTAGGATGTGAAATTCATTCAGCATTTGATTAATGCCGCCTGCAGAGAGCTGTATTGTGACAGATGATGACATTTTCTGATCAGGAAGTCTCACCTGGCTCTTTGAACCAGTGCGACTGGCCTGGCACCTGGATGCACCTCCACCACAGTCCCAGGGTGCCGTTCAGGCGGAACATGGTGTCGCTGTAAGTCTTCTCATCAAACTCTCCATTGATGAACTCCTCTTTGAGCTCGGAGGCATTGCTCCCCTTCCCTGGTGTACAGCTGTACTGGTACCAGTGCTGAGTTCCCACAGCCACAGAGAGGTACACTGTGGCCAGCAGGCTCAGCACCGAGCCGATGACCAGAGCTGTGGCATATCGATTGTCTACCATGGTCTAGATTCAGACAGGTCGTTTTGAGCCCGTATTTATGAGGAGAAACTGCTCTTATATAGATAAAAAAAAATACAAATGCGGTTTCTCTGCGTTATGAAGCCTGTGTTGTATGGCTAAAAATGATATTTCCGCTTGGTGTTTAGGCACCACGGCATGTCTGTTAACTCTTGCCAGGTAGTATGACAGTGTCAGAGTAACACAACATTGTACTCTACTCAATCCTATTGCTGCTGTGCTGCATTTTGAGGAACGTCGTAAACACAGAGGCGTTCACAACCTGCCGAAGAATCAAAGATACACACAGGTTAGTGTTTAGCTTAGTCTTAAGTGCAGCATTACATCCTGTTGCTTAACCTAATAGTTAGTAAGCTACAGTAACAACCTCAGTTGTTAGCTAGTTAGGGATGTTGCGTGTAGCTCAACGTTAATTGTTTCAGCTAATAATAACAAAGGAAGCTTCCTGAAGTGAACATCTTATCAGCTAGCTAAAGCTAATCATAGTTAGCTACAGCTGGCTGCATAAGAATCGAAACATTTAAACAACTACTAAACGTTAAATATTTAATTCACGTTTTTATTTACCTCTGCGCAGAACAAAACCTCTAAAAAATTGCGTTATTTCTTTTACCTGTTAAATTTCATGCAGGCCTCCGCGCTCTTCTTCTACGTTTCTAAGAGTTTTCTTCTTCTTTTTAAATTTAACGTCATTTGTCAACCAGCGTGTTAGGCGCACTACCGCCACCTTGTGCTTCAGAGTGTGAACTACTATGTCTATCTAACCTATTGAAGATGGACGGATAAGTTATATAAACATATCAGTATCAGCATGTGTGTCAGCTGATAAGTAATATAATATTGCAGTAGAGACATTTTAAAAACGTTAAACGTTGAAAACACCTGGTTTATGTTTGATGAAAACATAAAAGCTCATAGTCTCATATCTACTGACATGGACAAAGAAGAAAATCCTTAATGTGCCGCATCTTCTTTGTTTTCTATTAATATTTAGCAGATAACTTTATGCCCACTCTGCAAACCAATATCCCTCTAAGATAAAGTTTACGTCAAGAACAATTCATGAAATGCTTGATTTCCAATAAAGGTACTAATAGAGAGCATCTGGACACTGCAGTACACATACCGCTGATTTATTCAAGAAAAATATTGTTAAAAAGAGTTTAGTTCATAGCCATTATTGTAATCTTACCCCCCATTATTCCCATTCATTTTATTTCCAAAGCTGCCACCAAGACACAGTTTAGGCAGAGATTCACATACATTCTCCATCTTTACTACAACAAATTAAATATAGCTTTAATCAGGACAAATCATTTAATCTATGGACATATCAGAAGTCCCACAGTGCACCTGTAGTTGTATGATAATACATATAGTATTTCCCTGATGAGTCTGTGACATAAAAAAATAACACATTCTCTGAAATACAGGCTGCTGTGATGATTTGACAGTGCTTCACTTGGCAATATCCAATTTTTGTGAAGAAAAAAAAAGGTTTTCAATAAAAATGTCATACAGGATCAGCGAGGTAGAGCTGATGTGATGGTTTAATAAAACATAAGGCAAAAAATGTATTTGTACACTTTTCATAAAGACACGTTCAATCATTGATGTCCCAGATTTACCTTCTTTCACACATTACAGCTTTTTAAAATAAAAAAAAAACAACACATCAAGCTCACACAGCATGTGCTCATTTGGGATTTGTTCATCAGCGAGAAGTGCAAATTGATTCCTTTTGCGCAGCAGCGAGTTCCCTTCTTATCACAACAAATCGTCTTTATTGAAGAGTCTCCTGTGCTGTTTGTAGTCAGACAGGACTGTTGCATTCAGGATGTGGGTTGTAGTAAACTCCACACTGCATGGCCCTGAGCTGCAGGGGGCCTCTTCCAGCTCCAGGACAGTCACATTGTTGGGTGCAGCTGTGCTGAGGATGTTGGCCGGGACAAAAAGAGTCAACTGAGGACCTCGGCTCGGCCAGTAACGTCCCAAGTTGAAACCATTAATCCAAACTTGCCCCTGAAAAAAAACAAACATTTAAATTAGTCTACTGTATTTGCATTTCATTTTACAAAAGACATTTAGAAAAACTGGTGTAAACGGGCTAATATTTTCAATTATGACTGGTTGAGTTTTTCATCTGGTCAAACTCCTCAATATCTATATACCTGTAATTTATGCAAACCAAAAAAAAAGGAATTAGGCCTTTAAAAAAAACTCGACACATGACACATTACTTTTTGGGCTGCGACCAACGGTTATTTTCCTTATTTTGTTTATCATATTTTGAAATAGTTGATCAATCATTTAGTCTTTAAAATGTCGGGAAATACTCTAGTGAAAAATGCCCATTACAGGTACTCCTAAATCCATGATGTAGAATACAAATTGCTTGTTTTTATTACCAACCCTCCAAAAAAAAAAGATATATTCAATTTACAAGACTCTACAGCAGAAGACAGCAGAAAATATGTTGACATCTGAGAAGCTGGAACCAGTACCACTGAAATCAGTAAAGATTTCTTTTAGGACAAAATTGCTTCAATTCTAACTACATGTCGTGTCCTGTATGGATGACATGCCTTTCTCCATTTGGGCAGTTTGAGGTAGGTGTCCTGGGGCAGGTCTGGGATACCGTCAGGAATGATGAAACTTCCCTCGTAGAAGGCTGGAAGGGAAAGAGCAGCAGGCTGAGGTGGGTCTGTTGGTTTGGTTTCACTGAGAAGGCCGCGACTGACTGCTTCATCGACACTGAGACTGTACATGGTCCAGCCAAGGAGCGTATCTGTCCCCAGGGTCAAGTTGGACACCAGGCCCTGTGCAGCAAGGACCCCAGACAGGAAGAGCAGAGGGGGAGCATCATGTTGGTAAGTCACCAATCATTTCACACAGGTTGAAATTCCTACCGACATATCTGCTTGATGGAAACTCTAAAGAAGTTAAACTCTAAAGAAGTTAAACTTGTGCATCTGAAATACAGTAAAGCCCCACGATAGTTAGGCAGACATCTACATGTCACAGCACACAAAGTCACTTTAAAATGTAGCTGAAAAAAAACCCCCAACAACCTTAAAGTCATTGATGTCTCTTCCGTAGTTGATTCGGCCCATGCTCTCCACCAGTATGTCCACCTGACTGCCAGCTGTCCCTGTCACGTTGATAGTTAGGGCTTTGTTCCTTTCGAGAATCCCCACAGCCACCTTCAGAAGAAATCAGCATGGCTTTTATGTTGGCAGACTTCCGATTCATATCAGAAATAATCAGAGTTTGCAACATTTTTAACTCAGAATCATTTGTAACATTTCTATATGGATCTATGGATCCATATAGAAATGTTACAGTCAAAATACCAAAACAATACTGTTTTCTACACCTAACTATAAAAACATGCAACTGTAAAAAATACTGCTGCTAATCTAAAAGCTACAGACATATTTGATGGTATCAAATAAATATTTTGAAAGTTTGATGGCAGCTGCACATTTAACTGATCCAGTGGTGAGCAATGATGTTAAACTCTGTGAAATGAGCGTGGAGCATGTGCGTGAATCTGCGTATAATATCTAATAAGAAACAATCAGACTCACCCCGTTCACTGACACATACGCTCTATCATGAACGCCGTTCAGCGGGGACGACAGTGGAGTTGGTGTGCTGCAGTTAACAGGCAGAGTCGTCCTGTAGAGCACAAAACCAAAGGCCTACAGGACCAACAGGGAAGAGATAAATCAACAACTGAAGAAAAGTTAAAAAGCATCATCAATCATATGACAAAATATTGCTGGTGAACTTGTGTGGAGGGGGCAACAATACGTTTTTTACTACATGAAACAGCAAAACATTAAAGGGTACCTGGTTCAGTTCAACGAAAGTCTGAGGATTCAAGCTTTTGATGGGCCCGGAGAAAGACAGTATTTCTAAAGCGTCTAGTACCGTCTGGAGCTGAGGTGACAGAGGGTTACTTTTTTAGTATTTATTCTTCATGTTTTAAATCAGGTGACAAAAAAGTGAGATCTCAAAAAGTAAAGGCTTTAATAACTTAATACAGATATGAATTCATAGAAACACAGTGTCAACATAGTACCTACCTTTTTCATAACAACAGTCCCATAGGAATACTTTGGAGTTGTTGGTGGTATTGGTCCCTCTGGTATCTTATGGTACTGTTGTGAAAAGATACACTAGTTCTTCACTACAGTACACTGTACTGTACATAAGTAAAAAAACAACAACTAATAACACCCCTTACGTTTGCACAGAATACAGCTGAAGTGATTTTTAAAAGCAAAACTAGAGGGCTGCACTGGTGTTCTTACCATTTTGATCACCTCTCGTATAGCAAAGTACTTCTCTGTGAGGTCTCCTGCTTCTGTGAGCGGGGCATCGTAGTCGTAGCTTGTGGGCTGCGGCAAGTATGGTGCATTGGCACCTGAGGTAACAAGAAGAAATTATCGTTGTGCCGATAATTTCGGCCAATATGAGCTAATTGCAGATTTATCTATATTGGTGTTTTTAACAGCCGACAAATGACAATTAAAATAAAGAAACAGAGAGACAGATCCCGGATCCTTCAATCATGTTGTGTTGCATTGTTGGTCCACCAGAAGGCACTCTAAACATAGCAATCATATGACATAATTAACTGTACTTTTGTTCAAAGTACTTTTTATCACAGTAACAATAAAAAAAAAGTTTTATTTTAAGCTGACTTTTGTCATGTTATCTTGGTGAGGTCTCATAACTGCACATAAGAAATGTTAGGGATAATCTTATATGTTGCGTGTTTCTGAAAAGAAGGAAAGAAAAAAAAAAAAAATCGGCCAATATGTTGGAATATTAATTAATTTATTAATAATATATACTCGGTAATCGGTATTGGTCTTAAAAATTCCATTTGGGTCAGGCTCTACTTAAAACGATTATGCCATCTCATTAATCCAGTCTGTCGAAGTGCACTCACCATTCCAGTATCCAAAGTTAGTTCCTCCTATGAACATATACCTGTAAGGAGACAAATGTTGACATAGGCTAAATAAAGCACAAATAATAACTGTAAACTGCATTTATTCTTTCTCTTCAAGAGCATGTATTTGCAGATGTACATTATGTAATTATTAACCCTCAAGCATCTCATTTTTAAGGGGTTCCAAAAACACAAATACATACTACAAAGACAAAACATAACTAGTACACAACGAATACACAGAACAAGTACACAAAAACAGTTGGCTCACTCAGCTACTTCCACCCACACCCCATACCAACAACAATTAGATCACATTCCTGACATTAGCTGATGATGCCGCATCAGTGTGTCTTAACTTGCCCCAGAAATCTGTAGACTCACAGGTTGACATTTGCTCCAGCGGCCAGGATCTCGTTGAGGGACTTGGCCACTCTGGCAGACGACACGACGGAGTGAGGTGACCCCCAGTTGTCCAGCCAGCCAGTGTAAAATTCAGAGTTCACCTGTTAACAGAGGAGGAAAACCCTCTGAGCATCTGAGGGAAAATGTAGTGTGGTTTTAAAATACAAACCGTATCGAGGGAAATACTTGCCAAAGGTCCACTAGGTTCAGCGTGTCTCTGTGCCTCGAAGGCAGCAGTTACATTTCCGCCTAACAGAATTAACAACACAAACATAAGCTCACATGTATTTGTGCGATTTCCTTGTTACTTCTGACTCATCAAAAATGCGTCATTAAAGGCAGAATGAGTAGGATTTTCCTAAAAACAATGTATAGACTCATGCAAAAATAATGCCTTTTAATCATCACCACGCATGGCAGTGTCTGTATCTGCAGACACCCTGCCCTCTGCCTGTATTTTTTTTATTTAGCTGTGTTTGGGATGTTTCTGCATCAAACCCTTTGGGCAGTGTGTGTAGCCCCAGCCAATAACAGCTACAAACACTGAGGTTAACATAGTTAGATTGCTATAAAAAAAAAATCTACTTTTCCATTACAACAAATGTAATGTTCCAATAATAGTGTCTAGCAGCGTACGTCCACACTAAGTCATACTATCAACCAATGCAAATAACTATATGTTTTGAGAAAACCTACAGACCCTCCATGTTGTAGTGCTGAGTTTGAGCCTTTTTATATACAGTCTGTGGTTTGAGCTTAGAATCATTTTCTGTCGAAAACACAAGCCATGGCGGTAGTAAGTTGACTCACTGCTCAACTGCTATTGTCTGTAATGAGCTGGTATACAGTATATCTGACGGTAGCTAACATTACTGTTAACAATGTATTTTTAACGTTCAAGAACTTATACAGCAGTATATACAGCATTGGGCATACGTTTCTGGTGTTGTTGAGCCAGGGAGGAGAGGCCAACTATGAATGTTTTGTTTACAAACTGCAACCAACAAATCCGACTCATTCTGCCTTTAAGTCAATGTGAAGGGAAAAAAACAACCTATCACTTAAATCACAAAATATTAAAGTAAGGTACCTCATATGTAAAGTATCTTAGCAAATGGCTTTTGCAATACAACCGTAACTTCACATAGCAACACATAACTGAACCTTTAGACCCACTATCAATATTTGCTGTAAATTGCAGAACACTGTCTAGCCACCTGACACCTACCTGGCCCAAAGTCAACAGTGGCGTAGAGACCTTGTATTGTGCCACACTTGAGGTAGCCGATCCCAGCTCCATCTGTGGTGAAGAGCACCACCTCCTCTCCCAGGTGAGAGCGGAACAGCGTGGACAGGTGACGCATGTAGTTGTAGTCGCAGGCGAAGTAACTGCCATACTCATTCTCCACCTACCAAACAGAGGCACAACCAGAGATGTTACTTCCTTCGTGAATTAAGTGCTGTAATGACACGTAATACACAGCAACAGAATCAACCACCTGCACAGTGATGATAGGACCTCCATTCTGGTAGAGAAATGGCTTTATCATTGGCAGTAGCTTCCCCATCCACTTATCTACTGCTGCAATGTAATCTGAAATACACAAATTATATTGTTACAACCGTGCCTATATTCAATCATTCATGCTATTTACCTTTGATTCTCACCTGGATCTGAGGACCGCAGCACAATGTCTTTCTTGTTGAGAAGCCAGGCAGGCAGCCCACCCTGGTGGACAGAATAACGCAAACAATGGTTGGTGCAACTTAAATGGCATACTATAAAGAAATGACCACAAGTTTAACTGAATATAAAGTATTTAAAAAGTAGCTGCAAGTTTCTCATCGTCCTTCATGAAGAACAATGATTGCGGTCCACTTTCACTTATCAGTTCTAAAACATTCCAGTAGTGACTAGTTCTCATACTGCAGAACAAATACCAAAACACCCATAGATACAAAACCACTCCTGCAACATAATGTACTCTCATTTCCCCCGAAATATAGCCAAATACATTTCTACCAACCTAAAAGCAGTGTATTTCACCTTATTTTGTCTCAAAACTAATTATTTCTGCATATGAATGAACAACTGAGAGGTAGACTATGCTTAAGTTATGGTTTTAATAATTCTTTCCAATGTGAAAAGTGTCAAGATTTGACTCCACTTTGACTGATGTTAATTAAAGCTGATTTCAGCTGCAGTTCTTTGTGAAGGAGTGAACTACATACTTGTACAGCAATCATCAATTAAACCATGAATCCTTCCAAGTTCACTGAACAGTAAACCTACGACTAATAGTTTGTTCTAGTCTGTAAATAAATTGATCAGATGTTTTCTGTGTATAGTCTTGATCTTCAAAGTAAGTACTACCTATAGCTATCAAATAAATGTAGTAGTTTAAAAGGTACAATATTTCCCTCTTAAATGTGTTTAAGTAGAAGTGATCATCAGCAGGGATCTAAATGCCTTCTCATTATGAGGTCTCTTCATTGTTCTGTAAGGGTAAGTCTGTTTCTGATATGTACTGTAAGCTGACAGTTAAATATTTAAGTAATATTAAGTATTTCCTAATTATCTCTGAATACCCTCAAACTCAAGATGTGTACATCTGCTGACGAACGCACTCACCATGTCCCACTCTGCACATATGTAGGGACCAGGCCGAAGGATGACCAGTAAGCCGATGTCTTGGGCCAGCTTAAGGAAATATTCCACATCCCTTTCTCCGCTAAAATTGTAGAGGCCCGGAGACTCCTCGTGATAGTTCCAGGGGATGTACCTTCAACAAGAATGAAGTGTTAGTTTAATCCAAACACACGACTCAAGTTATTTATGGAAGTTGAATGTTGTGGCTGGCTCATATACACAAGAGACCAGGATAATTCACTCTGTATCGATACTGTTTTACAGGGAGTCCTGGGTGCATAAACAAAAAATAAGACAATTAAAACATCAGACAGTAGCAACAGTTGGTACAATGTGTCCATCAAGTGCACAGTTACTTGAACTATCTCCACTACGCTGTTAGTACCAGAAATTTGAGGAGGTTTGTCACATTATGTGGTCTAATGGCCTGTCTTTAGATGTCCAGCTCTGTTGATCACTTGTTGAACACCGTCTATATGAAACAAGGCTTTTCTTAATCCACTATGAGTAAATGGAGCACAAACATGCAAACGTTTGGAACAGAAATGTGAAGTCAGTTACTTTTTGTTTTGGAGCCAGTGGAGACATGGCAGCCTGTGACCCGAAACAACAAATCAAAGTCAGAGCAAAGCGTGCAGAGAGCGAGACACGAGTCAAACCTACGTCTGGATGGCATTCAGTCCTGCCATGTACATCTTAAGCAGTCGATCCTTCCAGTAGACTCTGGGGACCCTGTTGTAATGGATGCTTCCTGCTATGTAACGAAACTCTTCCCCATCCTTCCGAAAGCAGTCATTCTTGTAATCCACGCTGAATGACGGAGGCGCCCCGAGCTGCAGGTCAACACATCATAATTTGAATCAGAGCTGACTTTATAGGCATCACAGTGATCACCACTTGTAGACAGTTTATACTGCGTTTCAATGTGTGGTTAAAGTTTCATGTTTTCATGGGGCTGGGCTGACATCTCAACTGAGTTTAGACCGTGTCATCCAGAGAGTGCAACCTTGACTTTCTACAAATTGAAGTTTGGCTTCTAGATTAAAACACAAGAATGTATTTGTTTTACTGAACTGAGACAAAAACTGAAATTATGAGCCAAAAGTACCCGATGTATGGCAAATCTGCACATTTACTTAATATACCTTCAAGACTATCAAAAGGTATTAATAACTGCCATTTAGATGTGTGTAAGGTCTATGTACTCAGATATGTGCTAATCAATCTCACAGCAAGTTACAGTCCTTTATGTAGAATTTTGGTGGCAGGGTTTTTCATAAAAGTAGACATATATTGTGTTTCTATCAGCTTAATGTTATTGCAGTAAAGCTGCGGGTACAACTGCTTTAATGTCGAGAATAGAGTATAAAAACGTTTTTAAAATCAAAGGTACTCACTGAATATCCAAACAGCAGCAGCAGTATGCTTCCCACTGCGAGCAGAGACATGATGAGTCCTCACACGAGGCCTGCTGTCCGGTTTTAAGTGCAGAGTCAAATTAATGTACATTTACATCAAGTATTTTCTTGACCAGTCAGCTGCTGTACTTCCTCGAGTCCACCGATATTTTGAACGGGCGGCGTCATGAGTTGAGGAAGTAAAGTCATGTGATGCTGAATTGTTGTGGTGTGAAAACGCTCTTTAACCAGTAGATGGCAGTGGTGCGCGTTTTATTTCAGTGAAATTATGCGCATGGGCATCTAGTTTTAGTAGCGTTTATGAGGGAACCAACGATGCAAACGCAGTGTTACCAAGGATACAAATAAAAATCTGGTCTGAAAAATACAACATAAGAATATATTTACATTTCTTTAAATTAAGAAAAGGAAAAATTATTTCATTTCATCTACTCACTAGCTTGTTTTATTAGGGGAAACACGCAGATGAAATATGTGAAGGACATGAAGTTAATGAATAGATAGTATTTGAAGTGCACTGATGAAAGTGAAAATCCACATTACATTTTAGAGACATTGGATTATTTATCAACTACAAAGCATGAAAGTTATTAGGCATTCCATAGACCATATCAATAATGAACACATTTAATTTTTTGCATGACTACATAATAGGTTACATTGGATCATTAAACAAACAGGAATAGTTTTTCTTCTTTCCTTCTTTTTTTTTTAAAAGTTTATTAAGACATCTGTACAATAATGTATGCTTGTGTGTTTCATAAAAGAAAAATAATACACCTTTTTCACCAATTTGAGTATGAGATTATTTTATTTCAGGTAAAATACTTCTTATTAAAGTGGAGATTGTTCAAATGTTCTTCTTTAATTCAACATATATCATACTCTAAGCCTCATAAACAGAATATATTTTATATATATATATATATATATGGCATATATATATATATATATATATATATATATATATATATATATATATATATATGGCATATATATATATATGGCATATATATATATATATATATATATATATATATGGCGTATATGGCATATATATATATAAAACATGGTAGGCCTAGTAGAACCATATTTTTACATTACGGCCAGATCAATCAAAACTTTTATTACAAACTTAATGTCCAAATCTTACCCACAACAATATAACGCCACTAATCTTAGTTAGTTACTTGTGTTTAATATGGTCTCTTCTATGTGTATTTTCTGCTGTACTGGGCCCCGCTTCAGAAAGTGGGATTAGTGAAAACTCTTAAGTATGTTGGGAAACTCTGGGTTTTCTGTTTCAGAGACTGACATCAAATAACCCCGCCAACTTATGCTGTGAACCTAACCTTCTCGGGAGGAGGGTTACTTCAACGAACTCTTTCCAGTTTCCAGTCTCAGGCTCAGGGTTTGTTAAGCCTGCTTTCTGAAACAGAGCCCTGACCATTGTCGTCACATACTTGGCGTTGAGTTAACTTGAGTTCTCCCTCCAGACCAGCAGGTGGCGGTAATGCGCTCCTCCTTGTTTACCATCCGCCACAGAAGCGGAAATAAAGCAACGTACACATCGCTGGCGGTGATCACACGTGGGTTCACAAGTTTGTAAGAGTAATGTGGTGAAGTCATTTTAATTAGAAATCATGTCGAAGAGGCAGACAGCTATGTCCGAAGAAAAGCCCGGTTCTGAAGTGGGGCACGGGGAGAAGGAGGAGGTCCAGGTTCCGCCGCCGGAGACTAGACGAACCCGTAGCGGCCGCAAAGTGCGCACTCCTGCAGCACTGCTAGACTCTGAAGCCCCGGTGAGGACTCCCAGCCGGAGGACTAGGAGGTCTGTCCTCCAGGAGCTGCCGGCGGTGGAAGCGAAAAACACGGAGGAGGTAACGCGGAGACCCGAAAGTCTGCCCGAGGAGAAGGTCAGTATGTCCGCTGAACCGGAGCCCTGTACCGTTTCAGAGACTGCTGCAGACACAGACGGATCCGACCTTAACGGGAGTGGTGACATTCACCTGTCCGGGCCTGCACCAGTAGAAAGGGGACCCACGAGTACAGAGACCGCCCCAAAGAAGAAGCCTCGTTTGGTTTCGAGTGGAAAACAAAACCCGGTCATACCGCTGGGAAAACCTAAATCTGGGAGAGTGTGGAAGGACCGCAACAAGCAGAGGTGAGGATATCACTGTGGCAGCATGCAGTTTACGAACCTATCTATAATGTAGGCCAAACGTTACTTAAGTACAGTTTTGAGCTGATGTCCTTTTCTTGAATATTCTTTTATTATCTATCACTGTATTGCATTTCAGGGGGACATTTTGTACGTTACCAGTTACCTTTAAGCAGGGGCGTAGGAGCGACTAAACCTGGGCGGGGACGCTGAAATGCTAGGGGGGTTCAGGGGCATGCCCCCCTGATTTTTTATTTTTATTTATTTAAATAAAGCACTTAAATGCTCATTTCTAATTGCTTTTGAAAACAGAATGTACTTATTAGTGTGGCTGAAAGAGGGTATTTGTAGTGACAGAAGATGGAGAAAAACTCGGATAGAGGTCAGAGAGACGGAGTATAATATAACTAGAACAAAACCGACTACATACCATTAAAACCATGGAACAGCTACTAGTTTATTTAGCTAGCCGCAGTACAAATGTATTTAGTTATCCCAATGTTACACTTGTGAGCTGTCTGTGATATTCCCTTTGTCTCACTTGGGCCTGACTCTTCCTGCAACAAATATTTGTGAACACAGAGCTGTCTTCAAAGCAAACTTTTATGACATGCTTTTGGTCTAACAAAGTTTTTTACTATGTGAGTTATAGAATTTACTACGTCTAGTAGCTATCCATACGACTTACAAGCTCGTCCTCCTCAGTTTGTTCTACTACTTCTCCTGTGACCTCTGTCCTCTTCCTCTTTAAATACTGTAGGATGCTCATCTCTGTGTGAACATTTTGACTACTTTTCAATTGTTTATGGACACGTAGCAGTGACACACACCTCAGGACACAAGTTTTTAAAAAAGTGGCCCAGGAGTTTTTCCCTGGTCGGCCCACTCTCCAGACAAAGCATTTGTTGGAGCCTCTGGGTCTTCAGAGACATTTATTCCTGCGTTCCTGAGAATTTTATGCAAGTAGAGTCCATAACTAAATGAGCCTTTAAAATACATTTTCAAAACTAGAAACCCCTCTCTAACTCTCCTAAAGCAATCACTTCAGCTGAGCCCTTGAGTAGATAACTAGGCCTAAACAAGTCATATCATCATCAGTCTTACCATAAACTGGTGCTTTGGACTGTGCTGGCTTTGACTCTGTTCTGCTCTTGTCAGCGCTAGTACTGGTGCAGTAGTGGGTAGAGTACTCAAAATCTTTACTCAAGAAAATGTACAATTACTCCCATAAAAAGTTAGAGCAAAAAATTACAAACCTACTCAAGTAAAACTATAATAATATTATATATACATTATATATATTATATTCATCTGCTGTTCATCAGGTTAGAAACAGCTGCAACATAGTTATTTCTTGGGAATGCAATTTGCTTTGCTGGTTGATTATATATATTTCTGTTTAAAACAATTCATTTCTTTTTTTAAAATCTCCATGAAGATGTTGATAAGATCACTTTAAAATATCACGCTTGCTGCCCAGCCACTATTGTTGGCTGTATCTTTTATTATGGACATGTAGCCAACCAAACCACTTACTTTGCGGTAGCACAGGCAGCCAATACAATCTGATTATTCCTAAAGCATCTAACGATCTAACGCAACACGGAGCAGCGCGTTGTTGAAGCAGGTAAACCTGCATACAAAGTCGTCCTCCTCATGTTACATTATATTAAAATGATTAAAGTGAGCTCAGTGCAGTGAGGTCAACAGATTTCTTCTCAGGGTTGGAATTGAAAAGACTGAATCGGTGCATCCCTAATTTACATGGCACACTTTATAAATGAGAGACACTATTAGAATTAGTCTTGTATTTTGTATTTTAGTCTTGTAGTATTCTATTAACCTGGTATGTGGGATTATGTCTTTTAGGTTCTCAGCAGTGGTGAGAGATAAACAGTTGTGCACTTCTTGGGAAAAGAAGATGGAGGCCAAGCGAGAGAAGGACCTGGTGAAACAGTTTACTTTGCAGCTTAAAGAGGAGAAAGCCAAACAGAAAGAGGTAAGCTAAAATTGTCGATTAATTAAACCTTTAACCTTTAATTTTTTTGCACCTTTTCATTTATTCTGTATTTCTTGGCTTCTTAGGAAAAGAGGAAAAGGAGAGAAGACAACTTGAAACGCCGCGCAGAGAACGAACGCAAATCAGAGATTGTGCAAGTGGTATGTCAACCGTTAAACTGACACCCTAACACCACGCAAACACGCCACTTCCAATTTTGTACAAGTAGTCTACAGAATATGCGAGAATGAATTGTATTACAAGCAGTTCATATTACACTGTGTCTGCAACATAATAACCCAAACCATGAAGGTGTTAACACGAGCTGTAACCCACAGACCTTATTGTACAAAAGTGAAGGTGTAATGCTTTGCAGTTTTTGATACACAATGAGGTCAGAGTGGATCAAAGAAGAACGTTAACAACTGAAAAGCCGTACTGCAGAGCTGATAACTCTTTATTAGGGGTGGGAATCTCTGGGCACAATTCGATCAGAGTGCTGCGATGCGATAATAAAACAATTATTGATGCATCATTGTTTTTCTATACAAGATCTCTGGATAATTACTAAGCATTTGATTTGTGCATTAAAATCCAAAAGAAACATCTCCTAATTAGCTTAAAAGGACTAGCATGCAACCCTAATTTACTTCCTTAACCTCAACTCCATGGTTCTTTATTTCTTTAACAACCAGTTGTTAGACTCCTCTGAACACTGAAATATAATTATCAGGATGTACAGTATTTATACTGGTACATTAATTTTACTTTGTTAAAAGTGACAAATTTAGCAAATGTTACATAATAGCCGAAAAATGTGCTGTACAGGGGAGATGTTAGCTAGCACTAACTGCCATCACTTTTCCAGCAGTTGGGGAAACCAGCAGTTGGGGAAACTACAGACTTTTATTAACTGACACACTGACCAGTGTTTTGTTTGTTTTTTAAAAATAACAATTATTTTAAGTTAGTTTTATAGTGTAAAGACTTTTGTCTGTCGTAATGCCTTAGTGGAACACAGATAATTATATTGAACAGTTTATTTATTGTACGTGTGATTTAAATGTACATACACATGTATTAAATTCCACATATACATAGGGCCTATGTGGAACTTATTTTTCAATAATACGATAATAATAATAATAACAAGATAATTGTTACGTTAAATATCTTCTCTAACACACATTAGATTTGCATTACAGATATGGAGAAAGTTCTGCTTCAGAATTAGATTGCTATTAAAAACAGAGGTAATGAAGTGAAAGGCAGGTGTTAATTAGCAACACAAGCACACAGAATCTTTGTGTTGGTGATTTTACTTTCTGTTCTTAATATTCTCTTGTCTAATTTGTATCACAGATCAGGAACACAGCAAAGATCAAGAGGATGAAGAAAAAACAACTCAGGAAAATTGAGAAGAGAGACACGCTGGCTCTGCTGCAGAAGTCACAGAAGCAGAATGTAAAGGCCAAAGGGCAAAAAAGTAATAAGGTTGACCCAGATTTGACCTAAGACTCAAATAATAAAAAGGCATCAGTTCACTGCTTTGCTTACATGTCTTATGTTTGAGTGTCTGAAATATTACATGTACTTTGGGAGGACTTACATGTGAACCCAATAAAAGCTTTTGAAATAGATGTATTAAGTTATAAATAAATTTACATATAGCCTCTCGTCAGGTCGGCACTGAAGTGATCATCAACAAACGGTTAAGATTCCTTTTTCTTTCTCAAGTAGATCTAAATTGGAACTGGTTACAACCAGTATCTGATGATTTTAAAGCTTACTGTGACTCGCGAAATCTCTTCCAGCTTGTCGATAGTCCAACTAGACCTAATCTGAAATGTCCAGATAAATCATCTCTAATTGATCTTAATCTCATCCTAACCAATGTTCCTTACTCAGCAGCTTCTGTATTTGCAAATGACATTAGTGACCACTGTGTTGCCGTACAAATACAAAAATTCCCTAAACCAAGCCACACATCATTTAGCGTGACAGGAAGCATTTTACAGAACAAGGGTTTATATATATATATGGTATTTTGATTGGGATAAAATCTTATTGCTGATGTTGAAAATGCTTGGAAATTTTTTTTTATTGTTTTAAAGAAATTGTTAACAAGCATGCTCCCCTCAGAAAGTATAGAGTAAAAGGTCGAAACAATGCATGGTTCACTTCAGAGTTAGCCAGTTCTCTTCGTGAGTGCAATAAGGCCTGGGAAAAAGCCAGGAAAACAGGCCTGGATTCTGACTGGCTGCTCTTCAGGAGACTGCAATTCGTGCACAATCGCTATTAGAAAAGCCAAAGCAGACAACTTTCTTATAGAAACGACAAACAATCTAAACAGCCCCTTCAAATTTTGGAAGACGATTAAATCCTTGGCTGGAAATAAAGCTGGCATCGAGCTGCCACCATTCATTCTTAAGGACTCACATAAAATATCTGATAATGCTGAAATGCTTGGCCGTTTTAATGAGCATTTTATTCCCTCTGCTTCCTTGTTTGAATCCCTCAACATTTCACATCAGAATCACCCTAAAGGTCATACTCACGGTCATATTAGAGTGAGTAATTCTTTTAGTTTTAATCCACTTATAGTCACAGGTGCATAAAGCCCTCAAACCTTTAGACATTAGAAAATCATCTGGTCCTGATACCTTGGAGCCTTATTTTCTTGCTCTGCAGAGACACTTTTAATGCGTCGTTAATGGAACGTGAAAGTATTTATTTGCCGGCTTGTTAAAGAGCGACGCAGGCTGCTTTCCAACACGGCTAGCAGTGCCATGGTGTGCGCTTACTGGATTTAAGTTATATTATAAGAACAATAAAGGCTTAAACTGAAAAAGGTGTTTTTCCTGATTTTCTAAATGTTTGCACCCAGCTCACCCAGTGACAATTCTGATTTTATTGCACCACCTTTGACATACAGTATCTTTTTAATCTATCACTGGACACGAATGAAATTCCACTTATATGGAAATTTGCATTTGTTCTTCCTCTGTTAAAAGGGGGAGATTTAAACAATTACAGACCCATCTCGAAATTGTCCGTCCTGGCTAAGGTTATGGATACTCTGGTGAATGAACAATTGAAAGAGTTTCTAACTACTAACAATATATTGTCTCGTTCTCAATCAGGCTTTTGTAAAAAAAACAGCACAACTACAGCAGCCCTGAAAGTAGTAAATGATTTCATTGACTCTTTAGATAAAAAAAAAAACAACATTGTGCAGTTCCCTTCATTGATCTATCTAAGGCTTTTGATACTGTGGATCACGCAATATTTAAACAAAAACATTTCAGTGTCTGATTGTCAGAACAAACAGTCTGCTGGTTTGGAAACTATCTGTCAGGTAGGCGTGCAGGTAGATGGTCTCACTTCCAGCCCTCTTAGTGTATCCAAGGGTGTGCCCCAACATTCTTGATCAAAATGTCTCCAACGCAAATTTTCATTTGATTTTCATTGATGACACTGTGATATACTGCTCTGCATCTACACCAAACCAGGCTCTTTGTCAGCTACAACTTGTTTTTGATACTGTACAACGTACCTTGTTTGATTTAAAACTTGTTTTGAATGATGACAAAACTAAACTTATGTTGTTTTCCAGTGCAAAATCAAAGTCACAGACACTTCTACCCATCACTACTTCTCAGGCCTCCGAGATTGAGTCTGTATCTCAATACAAGTATATCGGTATCCTAATTGATGATTTTCTCTCTTTTAAACCTCACATTCACCAGTTGGTGAAAAAACAGATTTTTAATCTCAATGAGTTTTCTTTCTGGTTAAATAAAGATAAAAAAAAAAAGGTATGCTATAATTGATTAGCCTTTTGCCTGGTAACATTTTCTTATGAGCCTGAATGCCTGAAAAACAGATAAAACCAACTTTTCTTCTCTTACATGATTTTAAATTGAATAAAATTTTACTTTTTAAAGTTCATGAAATTGTCACACTAATTGATGGTTGGGAAAGCAGAACAGATATTAAAAAAATACAATGAAGGTTATTTTATAAATGTAACATAAGCACACCAGAACCTAAGTGCTTTTACATCTTAACAAGAGGTACTGTAAGTATAGTGTCATTTAAATACACTGAAAGGGGTACTTTGCGATTTTAATCCAATACACTTTTTGTTAAATTCAGCGAATATTTCCTCATGGGTAGGTAGCTCTCTGTTTTTCGTGTGCTCTGAAAAATAAATCTGGTTTTCCTACCATGGCAGTGTCCGTTCATGAGTTTGTTGATAAACAGTCTGTTGATAAACAAACTCATGAACACGCATTGTTTATCAATAAACTCTGCAGAATCTAATAGTATCCCTAAATGGGATATCATATAACAAGTAAAACTACCCTTCACTATGTCATCTACACAAAAAACAATTGTAATCACCTCAGTACACTCGCTGCTACAGCTTTACTTGGTCTGCTATGACCAGTGGCTTATGGTTGTGTGAGGGTACGGTGAGCAGGTTGGTGGACCCAAATGCAGGACGCAGAGCGGAGCAGGTACAGTTTAGAAGGAAAACACACACACACACACACACACAGTTAACGAGCTGGGTGGGGATACACAGGTGAGAGACATGAGCATAACTTGAAATTTAGCAAACAGACAGAACCCAAGCATGAGAGACAGGAACAGAACTGAGCAAGTATTAAGTCAGAAACCGAGATAACAGGAACGATCAGACCAGAACCACCACTCAGAACAAGAAGAAGACAGAACCTCATAGACCAACTGCACAAGACACACACACACACGACAAAAAATAAAAACAGTCCAAGACTGAACCAGGGTGGGCAGAGGGAGGACAGGAGAAGGGCCAAAACAAACAAAAACCAGACAGACCAGGGAGCAGACAGGGGGGCCAGACAGGGAATTCCCAGGCGGGCGGCCCGAGGGCAGAGCAGTCTGGTGCTAGCTGGCAGCCTGTTAGCTGGCACCGAGCTACCAGGAGACAGGCCAGTACATCAGGAGATGTGGAGGAGGCCGTAGGAGGGCAACAACCCAGCAGCAGGACCGCTACCTCCACCTTTGTGCAAGGAGGAGCAGGAGGAGCACTGCCAGAGCCCTGCAAAATGACCTCCAGCAGGCCACAAATGTGCATGTGTCTGCTCAAACGGTCAGAAACAGACTCCATGAGGGTGGTATGAGCCCGACGTCCACAGGTGGGGGTTTTCCTTACAGCCCAACACCGTGCAGGACACCAAGATTGGCAAATTTGCCACTGGCACCCTGTGCTCTTCACAGATGAAAGCAGGTTCACACTGAGCATGTGACAGACGTGACAGAGTTTGACATGACCGGTTTGGCGGTGGGTCAGTAATGGTGTGGGGTGGCATTTCTTTCGGGGGCCGCACAGCCCTCCATGTGCTCGCCAGAGGTAGCCTGACTGCCATTAGGTACCGAGATGAGATCCTCAGACCCCTTGTGGGACCATATGCTGGTGCGGTTGGCCCTGGGTTCCTCCTAATGCAAGACAATGCTAGACCTCATGTGGCTGGAGTGTGTCAGCAGTTCCTGCAAGAGGAAGACATTGATGCTATGGACTGGCCCGCCCGTTCCCCAGACCTGAATCCAATTGAGCACATCTGGGACATCATGTCTCGCTCCATCCACCAATGCCACGTTGCACCACAGACTGTCCAGGAGTTGGCGGATGCTTTTAAAAAAATGATTTTTCTATATTTAATAAAAGTTTGTTAATCTGAAACCACTTTACAGTATATAGTAGAACATCATTAGCTTCTCTCATCAAGGAATTGAAGTTTGCATGTGATGTGACATTAGTATCATCTGCGAATAGAATGCAATGCAGATTCAGACATCCAAGCAAGGTCATTTCTATAGATGAGAAACAGAAGTGGCCCGAGAATAGATCCCAGAGGTACACCACAACATAACTTCATTCCCTTGGAATACTGCCATTTATAGATACATATTGCTCTCTATTATTCAAGTAGTCACTAAGCTGATTGATAACAACATCCTGACAACCATAGCGGTAAAGTTTGGAAGTCCGAATTTCATGATCAACTGTATCGAAAGCCTTTGATAAGTCTAAAAATATACCAATTGCAAACATATTGTTGTCCAATGCTGCGTAAATTTTGTCTATAAGTTGTAACAAAGCTATATATGTTGAGTGTTGTCGAAATCCATGTTGATGTTTATACAGGATATTGTTGTCATTCAGGTGTTTTAATATTCTTATATAGCCAATGCTTGAAGTGGGCCGGTATGCACCGGTACGCAAAATGGGTGACCTATCAGATTCTGTGACCCAAATGGGAAGTTAAGCGCCAGAGGCTTTGTTGACAATGTGAAGTGGTTGTAGCTTGGTTGGGTTTAAGCACCAAAAGTACTTGGTTATGGTTAGGAAAACATCGTCATTTGGGTGTAGTCACAGAATCTGATAGGTCACAGATATTGGTGTTACACCGGTATTCTCCTCTGCCCTCTCCATATCAGGTTCTCTGGACGCTACAGGACGGTCACCTGCTCCCATTCTCGTCTGCCTGCTAAACTCTGTCGGCAGAGAGAGACGAGGGACACGAGAGAAGACCAGCTTGGGTGCCTTTCAGCAGCCATGTGCTGAATGTAGCTCGTCAATCTCACTTTTCGTGAAGCGACCAATCACATCCTGGATGGGGCGGGACATTTAAAAATATTGACAGATAGGTTTCATTTACAGTGGGGGTCAGAATCAGAATGTCTCCATCTCTTTTTGAAAGCTTTTGTTAAAAATGAGAAATGCTAAATAACAAATGAAACAACGCACAATAAGAAAACATGTAATGCAATTGAAATATAGAAGAAACATGCATTGTCCAAAAGCTGATTACTGCGTTATATTCCATATCATTTTTTATATTTAGAATTTTCACCTGCCACCTATCGGTCGATAATTATTGAAAAGGCTAGGATCCCCTACCTTAAATAACGGTATAACCTTTCCAATCTTCAGATCTTTTGGGACTACCCTGCTTTTTAAAGAGAGCGAGAGGAGCTATATCGCCCCCAGTCCCTTTACAGCTGCTTTTATCTGGATCAAACAAACGTAATGTGCAAATAAACATCACTTTATGCCTGTGGTAATAGCAAAGGTATGTCTTTGTGATACTTTAACATTTCTTTTAACAGAATAAACACAATTGTGGCCAAATATGTGTTTGTAGTTTATAGCGTAACCAGGCCTGACATTTACATGATAGCCAATCATAGAAGCCTGTTGTTGCAGATGGAATATGTGTTTGGTAGGCGTATGTCCTTGTTTATATTTGGAAAACGGAATGTAGCCTATGATGACTCATGGCTGAGTTATACATAAGGACATGATCTCTTTAGCAAATATTCTTATGACTACATTATTTAAGTTGCTGTGCACCAACCAATCCAGTCCTTTTTACATGTTAAAATAATGGCCAATACAACCCATGTAATGCTTTCCACTTGCCAGAAAGTGATTGCAGCCTCTACTTATTAACTGAAAGGTTATTTCTGCCCTGAAATGACTTCATTATATTCATGAGGGTTATATTTGACAGATTATAATTCACCTAGTACTGTTTACCTCTTAAAATACCTTTAAATGGTCAAAACAACACATAAAATGCAGTATTCTGCTTGCCAGAAAGTGATTGCAGAATCTACTTACTGACTGAAAGGTAGTTTCTGCATCAAAATGACTTGATTTCATTCAGAAGAGTTATATTTGACAGATGACGAAACCGTCCCCCATTTTTATTTCATCTTTAACAACATTATGTTTTTTAATGATAATACTGACCCCCAAACCAAAAATGTCCCCATTTTTCATTTCAGAAATCTGGTCACCTTATTTTTTATTGTTAGTTTCTTTATTCTACAGGAGTTATGGAAACTGGCATTAGTTACTGTTCTTCAATGACCGTGAAGTCACATTACCCTCACCATTAACTGAAATCCTTTTGAAACATAGATGGTTGACTATCACATGACGACATGAATGTACCAGAATCACTGGAGCAGTTGAACTGAATAAAAATGTATTACTGGTGCCGTCACTGGGAGTTTTGTTCTGATCTCCTATACAATACTCATACTGATTGTGACGCATAACTTTATAATGCAGCCCAAATGAATGCAACACGAGACAGGGTTTCAATCAAAAACATTGTACTGTTTGCTCACCCAAAATAGCAGAGTCGATTGGGAGAGTAGATTGTGCACAAACACACCTTGCTTTTTCTTTACCTTTATTTTTTTATTCTATAAACTTTACACAAAACATTCCTTGTTAAGGTAAGGTACTGCCTAAGCAGCCAGTACACAAATAATTCATGATTGTCATGTTCACACTGCTGTCTTTGTGTCACACTGCAAGACAGCTCCTTAACTTCATCCAGAACATGTTTGCTTTAAGTTGCAGCTGAATAATCCAACATCTACAGTTAAACAAAGCAATTTGTTACCCTAAGGTGACCAATGTGGAAGGAATGATGATCCCTCAAACATGTTTAAAGCTGGGTCTCTTTCGCATCATTTTTCATGGCTGTCATTCACCATATAAAGACAGCAACAATCTTAGAGGTTGAGTTCCCCAAAGACAGACAAGAGAAAGCACCATTGACATCACAGCTCAAGGCAGCTACCTATATAAAGAAAACCCGGAGAAGTTTTGTAAGTACAATCTTTTTCTTGTCTTTTAGTGTGTAGAAAAAAGTGCACATGTTTAGTATGTAGTGTATTTTGTGTTTCTGTTTCTTTTTTTTGAAATCTCAAATAGACTTGGTAAATCTTTAAATTGCATGCTAAGTGGAAGGTAGCATTTGTTTGATCAAGTAAAACATAATTTTCATTTTCTTCTTTTAGATGTAAGAGAGATTTAAAATGCTTGTGACAATTCTGATCCAACTCCTGATCGTCGGTGAGTAAAATGTGTTTTTCGTGTGACATTGCTATGAATTTTTAAAAAAATGAAACAGTCCTCTCTTATATTGATGTTTTATTTGTTGATTACTAGCATCAGTAAATGGTGAGGCAGACACAACTGGAGCAGCAATAAACACCACAGCCACGAACACCACAGCCACGAACACCACAGCCACGAACACCACAGCCACGAACACCACAGCCACGACCGTTGCTGCGACCAACACGACAGCGGCGGCAACAAACTTGATAAACACAAACACCACTGCCACTAACACTGCTGCTGCTGCTGAACATCCTGCGATCATGTACACATGCAGTCTGGTTGTGTGTCACTTCAGTGTTGTTCTCTACAAGTTCCTCTTAACAGTCTAACTTGTGATGACTTTATCTATTTTATACAATACAGTGTCATTTATGTTCAACTATATAAATTGATCATCGTTCGTGTTGATAGGTTTAGAAAATCTATGATCCAGTGTGTTAAAATGGTATAATAAAAGTTTGGTGGAATATCTCAGTTTGTGTCTTTTCATTGTTCATTCATCGTTTATTGTCATGAGACATTTTTTTTAAACTTCTCGTGCCCCAGCATATTCTTCATTAAAAGATTTTTCACAAACTTTAACTAAGCTAAACTTGTACCAGTGGGATATTTAGGTTTACAATTTCACTGTTTCTCAAACTAATTTGTATAAAGAAAACAGTCTTAAAAGAAAATATGTTATTTGTCTAATCTATGAAGTAAATAATCTACCTTAATGTGAAGGTCATGGTTTTAAGAAGACAGTAACCGGTGATCAAAGAACTCAACAAAGAGATCAATATTTGTTTGTATTTCAGTCTAAATACAAGAAGCAAAAAAAAAAAAGGATTCTTGAAACAAACCTTAAAAAACACATTTTGGACTTTTTAATATACTGCAAAGTCTCAGTTTTAAATATTTATCTGTCTACAAAACTTATCATCTGAATACTGATATTACACTCCCGCTCAGAAACAAAATTTTCAAATTATGTTTCCTTGTAATGTGTGTTTTGTTAATCAGGCTGTGAGAAATGGCTCAGATTAATGACCTTAAATGTATCCCAGGCGTGTCAACATACATCAGAATTACTTGTTGAGTCTGAACTGCGACTGTTGAGACTTTAAATGCGGCCTCACCCATATTTTAAAAAATGACTTACCACAATGGTTTACAGTTGTTTCTTAATGTGGACAGATGATGACACACATTCTTGATTCAATCAGTCATATGAATTTGTTCTGTACGTGCAAGTTGCTGTTTCCTCAAACACACGCACACACACACACACAGATGAACCGTGTCTACAATACAAATTGGGAACAGTGTGTAATGCCCTTTAGTGGTGTGTGTCACCTTAGTGTTAAGGTGGTTAGGATTTCTTAATGAAAGCTAGTATTTTTAGATGTTGTAATCACTGTGGTGTAAGAATTAGAATATGCAAAGCAGATGAATCACAGTTTATTCAACTACAGAGAATGTGAAGGTACTTCACGCAGTGTTGCATGCTGGGACAGGGGCGCCATGTTTGCAGGTACAAGCTCTGTTTGGCTATTTGCCTGCCAGTTGCGACAATATTTACTTTTCAGGGTGTTTTGGCTAAAATGTTTTTTAAGAGATATGATCTGAAGGACAAGGGAAGAAATGGAGAAGGGAAAAGAAAAAGAGAAAGGACCATTAACAGGAGAAATTGAATGCCACTGCCAAGAAACGAAATTTGGACTAACTAATAACGATAAGCACCTCTGTTTGGAGACTCAGAATCTTTAATGGTCCCTCTTTACTAAAGACAGTTTTGTTTTTGAATGTCCCTACCAGTAAATAATAACACTAATAATAAGAGATGATGTAGGTAGGTAATTATGATTATAATGATCTCGCAGGTGCTCATCATTATGTTGACCTTAATGACTCAGTAGTTACTGAAAATGAACTACAACACACACAAAGTTTTAAATGCAGACATTCACACTTTAACACTACAACATAGCGTAAGATAAGGAAAAGTTTCTATGATATGAAGAATGTGTTGAATATAGGGACAAATAATGAAGATGTTTAATTTAAATATCCAAAATCAAATTTTTTTTTGTGTGATTATTAAATGACAACTCAACCACATTCGTTTTATATACACATGCATCATGTTTATTTTCTTTTCTAAGAAACAATGCAACCTTATATTTTGCATTTTACATTTGTAATTGTGAGGAAAACTCATCTTTTTTGGAGAGGATAGACATCCAACACTGATGTTATGAATCTGTTCTTCATTACATGCAGCAAGAACAGGGCTGCAATATTTATTTCTCTGGTGACAGGAACCTTCTTTCTTCTACAGAATTAAACATAGTATGCCCTAGGTGATCCATACTTGTTTTCACATGAGATGAAACACTCAGAGGTTTTGTATTCCTTTCAGCCTATTTTCTAACATACAGACACATTACACATAGTAAATTTAGCCAAACATAGGTCCCTACACTTATTTATGCTTCATTATGTCAAGGCACAATTTACTTCTAAAGTGTTACAATCATTATACAAAATAATATTTTTCCTACAGTGATTTCATTTGATTAGATGCAATGTGTATACAGTGACAAGCTAAGAAGATTTAAGATGTGGATTACCATTTAGAACAGTACATTTTGACCAAGTTGGCTGTATAACAATCACAGATCAGTCACATGCAGTAGTTTCTTTACACTATAGTATCAGTCAGTATCAGAACAGGCAGTTCCTACCTTTCTCACTTTTGTTCCTATGAAACTGAACAGCTCATACTCAAATGGCCACACTATTTTCTAACTCCATTGGATCCAGGTATGTGTACGGGACGTCCAGACTCTGGTTTCTGACTTTGATGGCTACACTTAACACTTCAAGCTCTTCTTGAAAATCCATTATCAGCTGGCAGGGAATTTTCTCACTGAAATGATCCTCTGGGTAGTGGCCAAGCGGGACCTGATAAGATCAATGAAACATTTAAAAAAAAGATTTAGAAACATCAAACTATTGGCAACATAATGTACACCTGTAGGAAGTGAGCAGGACTTTTTTTTTGTCTCAAGTGGGTATTTTGGCTCATATTGACCTCCCTTACACAACTTGAACTGAAATGTTAGTTTCTGTAGTTTTTTATGAAGTATTTGGCACTTACGAAGTCAGAGGAGTCCTTGCTGAGTAGCCACAAGGTGGCCATTCCCTGAACTGTTGTGTTGATGTCAGGGAATGTCTGCAGCATCGTGGCCTCGCTTGTCGTCCCCTTTGTGGTTGGTGGAGGAAGTTGCAGGGAGATGGGAGTGTTGGGCATCCAGCCACCGTAGTCATACTGCAATTGATGAATGATTGACAGATGAGTGATTAATACTTTTTTAAACCATGCCATGTCAATCTGTTGGTCAGTCGGTCCACTACTTTGGTCAACACTAAAATAGTTCAACATCTATTGGATGTATTTCCATGAAATGTGGATTGGAATAAAAGACATGGCATTGGTCCCCAGATGATCAATCCTAAAGACTTAAGTGACCCCCTGATTTTTCCTCTAGTGCAACCATGTGACTGACATTTGTAGTTCTGAGAGAAATGTCTCAAACTTTCTGCTGGATTGCCCTCACTTTGGTTCAGAAATTCATGTTTGCTGCAGGACGAACTGTAATAACTTTGGGGATCCTCTGACCTTTCATCTAGTGCCATCATCAGATCAAAATGTTTATTTGTAGCAGCATAGCTTTACTGTATGTACTGCTATGCTAATTACCAAATGTTTGCATGCTAACATGGTAAACTAAGATTGTGATCTTAGTAAACATTATACCTGCTAAAAGTCAGTATGTTAGTATCATCATCATGTGTTAGCATTTGTTCCATTTAGCTCAAAGCACCACTGTGCCAAAGTACAGCCTCACAGACCCGCTATCATGGCTGTAGACTAGTACATATTAAGGGGTAAAGGCTTGTTTACAGTACACAAAGTCAGGTGTCACTGGTGTCTCTCCAGTTTGAAGTAAACTGCAAAAATAGCTTTAAAAGTATTCACCTGTCCAGAATTCACAGCAGAGTGCTGTGCTGAGCCAGTGAAGATCACCATGGTGACAAACTTGACCAACTCTGCCACGGAGGTAAATTTCTGTGGAATCCCTGAGAATTAGAGAGAATAAACTGCATTACTTAAAGATATCTAGACATCTTAAAGTTTGACATATGTTTGCATTATGATAATATAATGGCACGTTTATAATCATGAAGATTGAGCTTTTATTTAAAGCTCACCTGTGCATGCTTGGGAAAGGAATCCATATTTAAAAATGTCCAGAATCCACTTCTGCAGTTCGGAGTCTTGCTGGACCTCGGCGTCATTCTTGTAGTAGAAGCTGAGCACTCCCTCCACGAACCTTTGAGAAATTAGGAAAAATTCTATAAAACACACTACAGCAGAAAGACACTCTTTTCTAAGACAATTTAAAGGTCATCTCTTTAGAATGATCAGATCTGTTGTTTCTAAGATTTTGATGCAATATTAGACATAATGGATCATACAAATTTATTAGGATATTATTTTCGGAAGCATGCCTATTTTCTTTCTTGCAGAGCGTGAGATGAGAAGATCACTACAACTCTCATATCTGTGCACTACATATGGAGCTACAGCTGTGTGGCAATTAGCTTAGCTTAGACTGAAAGCAGGGGGAAACTGCAAGCCTGGCTCGCTTCAAAGTTCAAATGTCATCTCTGAATTTTATCAGTACGCATTGTACCTCCTTTGTTTAAGTCATACACAAACAAAAATGTAAAATTGACAAGTTGTGTTTTTTTTAGGCAAACAGTGACTTTCACCCGGTGTCTCATATTTCCCTGGCAACCACATAGTAAATAAATATATTTCTTTCATATTTTGTTTTAAAGTCTTTGTTTTATTTAAGCCCTAAATATTCTCTCAGTCTAATACTGTCCCCTGTGCAATAATACAAAGGATTATATTCGGACATCACCTGTAAAGCTGCAGGACTCAACTACATTGATGATTGCTTTTTGGTAAAACCGACACTTTTAGTGCTGTAGAGTAGTTATGCCCATCCTCTCATTTCACCTAGGTTCTCTATCAAAGTAGTTCAGGCAGGAACATTTAGAACATTTTTATAGCCCACTGCCAGACCATAGTCAATCAAGAACCAGTAGCTAAGGTTTAGATCACCCATTTATCAGTCATCTCTTTAAGGTATTGTTAATCGAACACCTGGGCCACTCGACATTTAAAGAGCAACTCAACAATAAATCAAAGCAGCTAAATTGCAGCAGCACTGCTCTTATCTTTTCTAATAGGGATCAGACCTGCAATGTTATTTGGAAGACAACATTCAGAAGCATGAGTACTTAAAACCTGGCCTTCATTGTGTTAAACAGAGAAGTGTTTCTAATATTTTGTCCACGTCATTTACATCAGTGAGGGTGGACCATTGTTAATAAAATCTCTCAGTTTAACACAATACAACAGGACTACAAATTGCAGCTTCCAAAAATTATTATGGATGCCTCTTCTCAGTTTCAACAAAAACTGAACATTAGGGAGGATTTATTTCAGGGCTTTGACTATGTTAGTTTTAGCTACCTAACCTAAAGTAAGTGATTCTATAGAAATCCAACACCATGATAAATACCATGATACCATGAGAGCAACACAGCAAAAAATGTAACTAACATTAGTTAGGTTGTGGGTTAGCACTGTAATTATAGTTGCTGCTGCCAAGCTAACATGCAGAGAGGACGAGACGGTTACGCAGTCTGCCGGACCATAAGGAGATATTGACAGAATTTGAGCACAATCCGGAGATGGAATAAAATGTACTCTCTAATCCTACATTTATATAATCAAGTTGCTTCCCTATGTAAATGCAATAGACTGGGGGTGCTGTTTCACTCATTGCATTTGTCCACTTTAGAGCAGAGTAAGTCTTTGAAAATGAAATGTCAAATGCTGTTCTCATTTTCATTTTCACATAGTTAGAAAATGGCATTTTAAGTTTAATTTTGACCTAAAAAGACAATGAGAACATAAACATGTAAATACAAAAGACTGGGGGAGCTGTTTTGCTAACTGCATTTAAATAAATTCTACTTTGAAAGCCTTTGAAAATGAAATGTCAAATGCTGTTTCCATTTTCATTTTAATATGGTCCTAGAATGCCCACACAAGTATGTGATAATGAAAATGAACATTCAAAATAACTTTAATTTTTACCTAAATAGTACATACATATGTGGAAAATGAAAATGTCATTGTGGGATTACATTTTCATTTTCAAGTTTGCATGATAATTTGAAATTAGTCCCCTACATGATTCCATACTTCCCTGTGAGGATTGGTGCTCCCTGCTGGAGTAATCTCATTAACACAGATGTGCAGCATTTGTACTCACCAGCTGATCTTCCCTGTAATCTTTACCATCACTTCAGTTGAGGAAATGAGCATGAGCATGTGATTCAGTTCTTTGCTTGGTTTCTAGCATAAAACTACACTAGTTATATTTAATGACTTTTTTCCCTGGATTCTCTGATGTCAGGCCTAACCCTCATCTTAGACACACACTGTGCAAAGCATGTTTATTTCACTTTAGTGTGCTTCATGGCATCTAAATGTCTTCTAACTAAGCCCAACACAGTGTAAGCCTTCATATTGTGCAGCATGGCTACTTCACGTCACTAAAACATCTATGATTTTGCACCAATATAAATATTGTAAAAAAAAATATATATATAAACATAATGCAAAATGGACACTGCGTATAATACCTGTGGATAATATCCCAAAGCTTGAGTCCATCATCCCTGTAATAGAAGTTGGGCACAGCCTCCAGCCCACGCTCAGCAATGTCGTCTGGTATACAGAGGGAGCTGTAGGTCACTGAGGACAGTGATCTCTTCAGGATTGTCATCATACCCTCTCCACCAGAAGCTGCAAACTGGGGAACAGTCAAATATGTAAGTATTATATTACGAGAAAAAAAAACTTTAATTAGGTAATGATCTACTGAGTGTCTTGGTCTATTCGTACCTGTGTAAAAACTCCAGTCTTAGATATTAGAAGAAGTCGAGCCAAGTTGTTGATCTGCAGAGTGTAGCGAGTGTGAGGTATGAGAAGCTGAAGGAAAGAGAGAAATATGTTAGTAACACTATTACTTGTTAACAAAGTCAGAAGTCTAGATGCTTATATATCATTTAGCAGTAGGAAATACTTGCAAATCTATACATATTAAAATATTATGGTTCATAAATTTTGGAAGATTAAAAAAAGTTGTTAAAAGTATCTGGATAATATTGGCAGCTACAGGGCTCATCAGAGAGCCCTGAGTCACCAGGTGGAGTTCTTCTTTATTATGTTATAAGCTGGTAACATAACATAACTGGCATTACGAGCAACTATATACAATATAATCCACACAGTCTACTTAATGTGAGGAATTCCCGACAATGAAAATATGTTTAGTATCCCTCACAGTTACCTTGTACAGTGGATGCACCATGGGCACATTCCGCAGCAGTGACACGGCAAAAACTTCAGCCAGCAGATGAGTGCACAGCAGGTGAACGTTGAGTTGATGCTCACTGAAATCTGCACTTCTCACAAAAATCTTGGCCATCAACCAGTCGTACTCAGAATCAGTAGGAAAAAAGATGGGATTGTCCACTGCTGGAGTCTGCTTCAGCTGCAGGAGAACAAAGGGGGATGTGGTTCATTCAATCCATTCCATTACTAGTCTTACTTGGTCAATAATGTTAAAGAACTTTCTGTAATTGTTGTAAGTTTGCCTATTTACTGCAGGTTTGTTCTGCTTGGCAGGTTTGTCTTTGAAGTTTAATACTCTGTTGGTCCCTGAATGGGGAAATTCCTATTTTCATCAATGCTTGTGTGTCATGTAAATAAGTTAAATAAGTTTGTGTCACACTCAACAGTCAGTCAACTTGGATATGGCTCGGGCGCAGGCAGGAGAGGTATCTACATTATGGTTTGAATGATATGCATCTTAATCAATACTCTAACTTCCAGCTTTACTATTAGCTATATTTGAGTGCTAATCTTACCTGAATAGCAATGGGCATCAGTTTATCATCAGGTGTCTTGTGGAAAAGGACGAGCGGAGCCATCAAGTACTGCTTCTTCCCATTGATGGTGTTTGCTGTCAACCCATCCAAACGCTTGTAGTCACTCAGGAAAATGTTGCCTTTCTGTTTGGAATTTTAGTGAGGATGAGAAATGATTTGCTTTAATTGAGTACAGTATGGTCAACAATATTTTAGATTGGGAGGGACAATACAAGTGCTAGATTGGAACAGTTCGCAAATCGTGGACTCATCTTCAAAATAATGTATTTCGGGAAGAAATTAGTCCCTTCCAAATTTTTGCATTGACCCTTTTTAAGATACCAGGGGCCTAATTTCAGTTAAAAGATCAAACCTTAGACTGTGGTTAGCGCTGCTCTGCAGTCTGTTTCATGTATCAGGTTTCAGCCTACTTCTGGGAACATAAAACGTCCTTAAACTTCAATCACAACGCAAACCAGGCCCAGTTTCAGCTAGGTTGTTCCAATATTACTTTTCTCTGTTTGTGCAGGCAATGTAACAGATGTGTGGGGGGTGGTGTGGGAAGCGACAGATAGATGTAACTGTGCGAACAGTTTTAACTGAGTAAGATAAAAGGTACCGGTTAAAAGAATTTTGGGAAAATCATTACTTTAACTGCATTACATTTGGATACATTCATCACGCTGTTTTTAGTTAGGCTAGCTATTATTTTCTACACATGCCTATACTGTAAGAGGCTGGTGTGCTGATCCCAAATCTGATGTCATTCTGGAAGAAGCGTAGGAATGCCCCGGTGTTCACACCATAATGACAGAGGTGGGACATTTTCATGTCATGATTATTGAAAGCATTTTGAGAATCACATCATATAAGCGTTCTTTGTTAAAATATTTCATTAAGCTTTCAATCTCCTCTTGCACCAAATTTGTGCAAGGACACTGCTAAGAGTAGTACACTAAAGAAACAGGAAATGACATTTAACTGTCGCCAGTGACTTGGGTTCTGTCCAATCACAAACAAGAAGTGTTGCACCACCTTTTCTGTAATCTGAAATGTTTTATGTGAAAGGCCACTGTAATACAGTGCGGATATTCAGTGGACATATAAGTTCAACATGCAATTCTACAGTAAATGTGTCGTGGAACAAAATCAAGACAATTACCTTCATTTCATCTTTCAAGCTACACTGACCACTGGGGAAGACCATGCCATCAGTGACCGGAAAATGATCAGGCAGAGATGTACAACGTCGGATCAGCATGGGGTTGACACCATTCAGATACTGGTAGCCGAAAAAATCATCCTCCTTCCAATGTTCCTTGACATAGTCTGGAAAAAGAAGGAGTTTGAGTTTAGTGATTTTGGACTATGAAAATCTTGCTAGACGGTATTTGCAGTTGGGACATCTCTTGCTGGAGACGCCACTTTTATATTTACAATCAATAAAGAAGTTCAATAAATCAATCAATCAATCTACTGTATACTAGTTGTCTTACCTGCACACTGCTTGTCAAACAGGAAAATGGGAAACAATGCATTTCACAGAATCCAGAGTCACAGACATGAATAGACAATGTTCCTAGTCAAATTCTATTGCCTCTCTAGAGTCTTGAATATATGCAACTAAAATGTTTTCTCAAGAGCAAAGCCTAAAATTAGGAAACTTCTACCTGTTTAGATATGTACACAAAGGACCTTCTGTTCTTTCTGTCCTTTCTCTCGTTTAATGAGCAAAATAGAGGCCAATAGATTTCAGCTTACTTTAGGAAAACAACAGTTTTAATATTGTTATATTGAAATACAGTTGATTATCTGAATGGCCACAGTTGAATGTATATGTACTATCATGCTTATGGTATCAAGTATTCCATAAAACTACCATGATATACAGTACCTGATATGTCAGTCCGTTTGTAGCAGAACACCTGACTGATATCTTGAATATTAGTCCAGTTCTTCTTGCAATTAGCCAGTCCCTTCAGTTGCAGCTCAGTCAGGCTAAAAAAATATATTATCCCTTTAATGGTTTGATAGACAGGTAGGTAAGCAGGTACACAGTTACAAAGATAGATAGACATGTGACAGAATTTGAGGACTTCACCTTGTGAATGCGGTGTAGCGAAATTCTGTAGTCTTGGTGAAGGAGAAGCGGACCTCACAGGGCAGAGAAAGAGGGTTTTCTGCCTTTATGCAGTGAGGTATTCCCTCTACATACACATCCCAGCTAGGAAAAACAGAGAAGACCATTCATGTAATGTACTGCAATTTTATAGTATAATACATTTTAATAAACTCTGGTGGTGGTAAATGTATTATTACATATCTTGAATATATTCAACCAAACATGGAAGAGGTTTGGATGCTGTTAGTTCCTGTCTATAAGCTCTGAACTCTTACCGATAGTCTTGCTCTCGCTGCTTCAGCTCCTGCTGCCGACTGTACCTGCCAAGATGATGGTTGTCTTCAAAGACTGTCAGAGCTTAAAGAAAAAAACACATTAATGTTTAAAATTATTGATATGGTATGCTGGCATGAATTTACTCTTTATAAGCCCTTTTTATAATCTAGCTTTCAGAAGTCTTTTCTGTCTTCTGTGGTCGGTGAACAGCACAAACCTGTTCCCTCTCTGAAACGGTGCACCTTGCTGTCAGAGATCCAGTGGTAGATGGGAAAGTTGTAGGTGTCTCCCTCAGGGGATTTCACTTCCACCTTGGCAGGAAACCATACGTCTTCTGGGAACAACGGGAGAGGCTGTTTGTCTAGCTCTATCAGGACCAGCTTTCCAATGGAGACTGGGCAGGACACTGTAGAACACACCTGGAGTAATGACAGAAATTATTTGAAAACAGTTATACATGATGTGAAGAGAAAGTGTGTTTAATAACCAAGAACTGAGCTGTAGCATCCCAATAACTAGCATACAATTACTCAGGGGCAGCCTTAAGCATCTAGGGGCCTGTTTCAAGAGCTCATGTGCCCCCTCCCCAAAAAGAAAAACATAAAAGAGAAAAGAAATTAGACTATAATTCAGTTTGCATTAATAATGATATATATTCGGACTTCAACTTAAATGCATTATCTGCACATTTTTGCCTAACAAAGGAAACATTTTTGTCGTTACATTTCTGTTTTCTAGACCTTTAAAGGACCAGAAAATAATTGTCACACAAATGCACAACATGACTCTAATCACAAATAACCAGATGTTGGAAAACATTTGTGTACATAAACTTACATAATGTTTATATTTCTTTATAGATGATACCTTTATTCATTTGCTGTATGTTAGAGTATTCTAACATAAAAACGGCTGAGACTGAAAAGTGTGCCAACAGCGCCCTCATGAAAATAACCCATAGTATTACTATTGTATACCATGTTTGTCCTATGGTATGTTTGTAATGTTAGTATTTTTCACCAGTTTTTTCTGTATTGTTATTTTATCATCTATAGTAGCACTATAATATTTCAATACATCTCTAAAGTAGTCTTAAATTATTTTGAATTGGATTGTATTTTATAGTGTTTCTGTAGTTGTTTTTTGAACACACAATAAAACCTACAATGTTATAGTAAATGTATAGTAAAGTAACTTTCTAGAGTGCATCCAAAAACATGTAGAAAACAATAGGCAATGGTTTATGAACACTATAGTATAATAATGCCTTCACGATAAGATCACCATAGCAAACTCAATAGTAGGCCTATTGCTAGTGTCAAAAAACAGAGAATTACTAAAGTAATAGCCTACTGATATCACCATTTTATTGTTATTATTGTTTTTTTTTGTGTTATCTCTATAACAATAGACGCCGGTCTATATATAATGACGTCATACTAGCCTAAATGGTGCGGGATATTCAAATTCATTTGAATTGCCAGAATAACTTATCTAATAGTTATTAACAACAAATTACAACGATTTGATCATGTTTTACACCTCAGCAGACAGCAAACACCAACAAAGGCTAGTGTATGTCCAAGCAGCAGCTACACAGTCAACAAGAGGAACTAATGAGAACTGAAGGAGATGAAGAGGGAGAGAAAGCGCCTGGAAGAGCGAGAGATGTGACCCACGATCAGCTCATCATAGTTTATCACAATGCAGCCGTTTCATAGAGACGAGCATAGGCTATAACGCGGGTCTGTCTGTCGCTTTTCCCGAGACTCCATCCTGCCACACTTCACTGGACTGAAGAGTAGGCTACCATTAGGCATCACGGTCAAAGAGGGATGAGGGAGTTGCTGCACCCCATCTTCCCGTGTCTATGTCGCTTCCTTTTTATATAGGCCTATAGTCTATGGTCACTAGGCCTACACATAGACTGAAATAAATGTTTTATTTCAAAAGTGGGTAAATTATTCAATTCAGTCGGGCCCTTTGGAGTGCGGGGCCTGCTTCAATTGAAACGGTTGAAACAGCCGAGGCTGCCTCTCTAATTAGGCTTAATGCAGAAGGGTGCACAAAATAAAACTGCATGCAATAGCCTACAAATTTTATGAAGCTCATAGGTTGACAGCTCCTATCTTGTTGCTGCACAGTTGGCAAGTGTTCACATCAGCTTATCTAAATTGTTATTCATTGTGTCTATAATCATATAGGCCTATAGGCAAAGTTGAAAAAACATTTAGAAAAGGTTAGACTTACTGCTCCTCCGCCGAAAGATAAATTGTGGTCCATGAGGCACGTGCGTTCGCTCTCCCCATTTTCGCCCACCAGTTTAATAAAGACACTGTTAAAAGTTCTGGCACCGAGGAGATTACCAGTGGATACTGTTACTTCATAATCCACCATTTTTACTCTGGAGAGCAGAAGAATCCTGGTGGGGAGAGTGAAGAACAAATAACCAATTTCAGCATACATTGGGTTTACTGTCACTATATGATGCATTGGCAAAAGGTATAACAACTAATAGCCTAACCTATTAAATTAGCCGTTCTCTGATGAGTCTAACTGAAAGCATTTCATAAAGCATGTCTCTTACCTGTTCACGAGACCAAGAAGTTCCTGTGATGAACTCAGGGTGCGAGCTAGGCAATAATGGCTTTCGTGGGAGCTCACCTTTTTATTTGGAGGTCGGGGAAGGCCGAAACTCGCCAATCCGGCCCTTCCCCCACCATACCCGGATTTGGATCGCAGACTGAGTGGGATTTAGAAAGTTTCTGTTCTTTGAGTTTAAGTGAGTGAAGTTTATGATATTGCTCTGCCATGCTTTTGGTGATGGCAAGAAAACCATTCATGCTGGTATCTTTATTAAAGTCAATTCATTGGGAATAATCCTCATGAATCATAGGCTACATTAATTATAGCCAATTTTATAGCCTATTTTAGGGATGATCCATGAAATCAAGGGCCTATGGCTGAAGGGGCACCCATGAGATTTTAAGTGTCACACTTCATTTGCTGCATTCTGGTGACTTTTTATGCACCAATTTGTACTTCAAGTACTCTGCTACTCTCAACATGAATTTATGGGGAAAAAAGAGTAAATAAGAGTAAAGCACAATTGCATGAATTATATTAAGGATCTAAACATCAGATAATAGACATGGGCAAAGTGTTTGGTCTGTCAAAATAAACTATTTGGTAGGCTGTATTTGGAAGACAGAACCAAAAACCCATTGATAAACTATAGCAAATGAGCTATAGACCACAGAGATCACTATGGTGGATGCATTACTTGTAAAACACAAATAAATGTGTGACCGGTTGGGTTGACAAAAGGGGGTGCATAAACCAAACTCAGGGTTGGCAGCCAACTGCCTCTTCCGGTTGGGTTGGTGGCGGGGGGAACATGGTCAGCAGCTTACTGCCTTGACCGGTTAGGTTGAGAGAGGGTGGGACTTTCTTACTTTCTCTCACAAATTAGTGATTATGTAGCCTAAGGCTTTGAAAACAGAACTTTTACTTAAGCAAATGATCTATAGGCCTACTTTTTCCACCACTGTATGTTATGTATTTCGATTTGGAACACTGAACCATTATTTGAAAGTTTTGGTTGCACATTAGTAGCCCGCAGTTAATTTGAGGGGCTTTGGCAGTGCTCCTCCTGTTCCTCCTTGCACAAAGGAGCAGATACCAGTTCTTCTGCTGGGTTGATGCCCATCTATTCACTATCCAGCTCTCTTCGTGCAAAAGCCTGTCTCTTGATATCTACTCTATGCTCTTGAGACTATGCTGGGAGACACAGCAAACCTTTTTGCATGTATGGATGTGCCCTCCTGGTGGAGCTGGACAACCTGTGCAACCTGAATGGGCTGCAGGTACTGCATCAAGGTAGAGAACAATCAGTATCAGACAAGATAAGGAGAGAGCAATTGTCTGTGGCCACCGCCTGAAAAACCATTCCCTTTTAGGGGGGTTGTCTTGCTGTTGCATCTGCAGTACAGCTGTTGTCCATTTGTTATGCTATAGATGGTAAATGCATGTATTGTATATCATTCAGATATTAATTAATTCACTATTTATTTACATACATCCTCTATGGTGTAGTTGTAGGAGATGGGCTTGGGGAGGGAGGTCTGAGTTGCTGCAGCTGGTTGGGACGTAGTGATGTGCGGATCGATACTAAAGTATTGATATTTCTCATACCAACATTTCCTGCTGTAGGACTGATACTCATAAAAGGATCGATATCTAAACACAGTAATTTGGAGTAAGTGTGTGTTTTATCATAAGTAATTAGACCAGGATGGTCTAATTATAGCTACTCGGTTGATTGGAACTACTTCTCCTTCCTCCTGTCAAAGTCATGCTTGCGCTACAACTCTGTGACAGAGCTTCTTTGAAGTGAGCCTCTGCAGCCCTTTACATTTCCCGTGACTGACTTTGGCTGACTGTACAAGCAGACATGTCTGGCTGTATTTTAGCTGTGAAGGTAATAATAACGCTGTGTGTGATGTGTGTGCAAAGACAGTGAACAACTTTGCTTGCTGGACCCCCTGTGGTTTGCCTACAGGGCTAACAGGTCAGTGGATGATGCAGTGAACTTGGGACTGCATTACATCCTACAACACCTCGACTCTCCAGGGACATATGCTAGGATCCTGTTCGTGGACTTTAGCTCGGCGTTCAACACCATCATCCCGGACATCCTCAGCACCAAACTCACCCAGCTCACTGTGCCAGCCTCCACTTGTCAGTGGATCACAGACTTCCTGACTGACAGGAGTCAGCAGGTGAGACTGGGAAACATCACATCCAGCACCCGGACTATTAGCACCGGCGCCCCCCAGGGGTGTGTGCTTTCCCCCCTGCCCCCCATCACCATACTCAACAGCCCTGTGTCTGCTGTGGAATCCTTCAGGTTTCTGGGATCCACTATTTCCCAGGACCTAAAGTGGGAGCTCAACACTGACACCATCATCAAGAAGGCCCAGCAGAGGATGTACTTCCTGCACCAGCTGAGGAAGCTCAACCTGCATAAGGAGCTGCTGATCGACTTCTACACAGCCAGTCTGTTCTCTGAACATCCATCACTGTCTGGTTTGGATCTGCCACTAAAAAGGACAGGAGAAGACTACAACAGACAATAAGGACTGCAGAAAAGATCATCTTAAGATCTCTCAAGACTTATACTTTTCCAGAGTTAGGCAACGGGCAGGAAACATCACTGCAGATCCATCTCACCCTGGACACAACCTGTTCCAGCTTCTCCACTCTGGTTGGTGCTACAGAGCACTGTACGCCAAAACTAACAGACTTAGGAGCAGTTTCTTCTCACAAGCCATCACTCTGATGAACAGCCTGTTTACTGGCTACCACTTACCATTTATTTATTTATTCATCATTCTCCATTTCAGAGCTGTTCATATTGTTCATATTGTATATTGTATACTAAATCCACCTACCTCAAGCACATAACACCTGCACATAATACTTATTTATCCCAGAATTCTTTGCACTCATCACACTGTGTACATGTATGCTTGTGTATGTGCACCTGTGTATCACATCCACCTCCGACGTGTACATAATAACATTAATGGTATTAATACTTTTCTCCTGCATTCTTTGCACTATTGCCTCAATCTGTCTGTCTGTTTTTGTTTATAGTATGTATATGTGTGTTCTCTATACTGTAGCCTATGTTTGATTTTATTACTGTATTATTGTGTTATTGTATAAGTAAGCACATCGTGAGCATTGTACAATCCAGAGTCAAATTCCTCGTATGTGTACACATACCTGGCAATAAAGCTTATTCTGATTCTAATTTGGCAACACTGCAAACTTCGCTAAACATCTGAGATTAAATCACAATAATATGATGATGTTATAAAGCAGTGGTTCTGAGCAGGAGATTTTTTATTATAATTAAAGAATTAGACAGTACTTTGATGTCTTGTCATTATGCAGCTATTATTTGGAATTGGTAAGCCCTCATAAATACAGAAATGGCAGGGGGGAGGTTACATTAAACTAGAAATAAAATATGTAAAATTATTGGTATCAGTATGGTATCGGCAATTCCAGCCTGGGTATTACTTGGTATTGGATCGTATAGGACTAAAGTGGTATCGCACATGTACCCATGGTAATGCAGCTCATTTGAACCAAAACTGTCCAACCACAAGGTGGTGGTATTACATAATATTTAAAGATGTTTCTGGTTAACTTCACAACTTCCAAACTCTTTAAATTAGGTAAAGGATATTCATAAAACTTCTGAGCACACTTGTGTTCAGTCCATAAGTGAATCTGTACTACAAATAATTTCTGTAACTTGTAGGCTATCTAAAAAAAATATGATTTTGCCTCAAATGTTGTATACATTAAGCATTACATAAGACATTGAATGCGTATGCAAGGAAAAACTCAAATCTTTCCAAAACTTGGAAATTTTATTTACAGTTCAAGTCAGTCACATGCAACATTTTCTTAAAATGAATAAACATGAAATTAGCAAAAACAAGAAAAGGAAAAAAATGCATATTATTTTCTCCCAAAGAGCAATATACAAAAATAGAGCTTACAAATACTGTACAGCAATTGTCTCCAAAAATATTCTGCTGCAGAATTCTTAGTTTTACAAACAATGTCTGTGAGAGTCCACAAACATAATCAGTGTTAACAAAAGTGTGTGTGTGGGAGGGGGGTGCTCTGGTATGCTGGTATAGTTGGGAGGGTTTGTTTGGACAAAGAGGGTTTTTTGTGAGTTGAAAGGGCACTATGAGAGCTACAGAAGAATAAATAACACACAATACAAACAAGAGAGTTCACTTCAGGGAGGCAGTGATAGATTAAACGTCCTAAAATCACCATCTATAGAGAACGTGTGTGTAGGCCTATTTTTGTGTTTTTTAATAAAACTGTAGTTTTGACATTCTGCCAGAACACTGTCTGCCATCAAACATCATGAACTGAAAGGACAATCTGATGGCTTTCTGATGCCATCGTTCAGACTAGGGATGCACCGAATGTTCAGTCACTGAAATTAATCCGTTGAAAATAGCAAAAAAAATAGCAGTTTCAGTGTTTGCCGAAAACGTCAAAAGCCCGAATAAAGTGTCTGAGAAAGACACCAAAATCGCCATTTGCAGACACTGTTCTGCTGAATTGTCTCCTAGCACAATCACTTCATCTGTGGCTGACTTCTTAGAAAAGGCCACAAACGGTCTGACCCGCTTTGAGTGTTTCTGTCACTTGTTTCTGAGAAGGCGATTAAGCTAGGCGCACCTACATTTAGAGTGCACACGTATTACAGCCATTATGGTAAATCCACTGAAACCGGCCAGCGCGAGGTGACCGGCAGGTTAGCGACTTTGTCCTGTCAGTTTCTCTCTTTACAAAGACAAGTGTTGCAGTATGAGAGTCCTACCTGAAGAGAGGCTATGAAGTATTAATGTTGCGCGATACGAGAACCACATACAACATTATTTATCAAATTGGATCGGACTTGCACGAGGATACACACGTGATAACGTCCGTTTTAAAAAAAATAAGGTGTCTATACAGTATGGAAATAAGATTATTTGTATAATATTCACAGAAAATATAAAACATATTGCACGTGTACATTAAACGTAAATGGATACATGTAATTTACTTTACCAGACCCTCTTGGGCCATAGTCTCTCCAAATCCTGTGGGAAACACTGAGTAAAAAGCACATTTTGACTATTTAATTTATGCAATGGTAAAAAAAAAAAAAATAATAATAATAATAAGGGAAAATAAATGGAAACATTGTGAATGTACTTGTTCGGTATCTGGTATTCAGCAATTATTTTCATAATTTTCTGCTTAGGCCAAGAATTTTCATTTCGGTGCATCCCCAATTCAGACACTTTCTACTTCTACTATGTTTGATGCAAAGCGGTGCTCCTGACTGTCATATTCCATCTGATTGTGTCTTGTCTATTAATGGAGATAACTCACAAGCAGCATTGACGTCAATAGTGATTTCAGTGCAGACAAGCAATTAATTACTATATTCATGAGTTCAGTTTCCATTCTTTTTTTGGCCACAATCTGAGAAAGACTCTCACATATCTCTCTGTCTCTCTCTTTTTTTGGTTGGGACTGGATTCATAACAGTTGGCACTTCAGTGGGATTAGGACGGCACACAGGGAGGAAATGGGGAAGTTCAGGTGGAAAGGCTAAAAGTGTTTACAATCAAACACAACACTTAAGATAGCCAAATGGCAGGAAGTGTTTCTATGAAGGAGCATTTTTGGTGCACCCTCTGTTTAAATATACCTCTACTGATACTACTGTCTACATACATTTAACAATGGTGAAATCAGTGGAAACTTGACCATGCAAAATAGCATGCTTTCATATTAAAACTCCTCATATTCTTTGCCATCTCTCGTGAACCTGACATTCCAAGAAAATGCCATTAGCAGGAACAAAGCTTTAAGACTTGTTATTAGCGTTGCACTACAAAATCTGTTGTCTTTTAGGGACTGTAGGAGAAATACTCGCCAATGTATAGTTTACATAGTAAAGTTCTGGGGATAATGGTGTGACGGACAGTGTCCTCTAAACAAAGACTGAGAAGCAAAAAGGTAACAAATACTGTACACCACACAATATACTGAGGAAGGCCCTTATGTTGCTTATTTTCTTTAACATAAAGCCACAAGCTCTTCACTAACAGGCCAGGCAATTAAAATAGTTTGTAAATGAATATACTGTAGAATGAAGACCTTGTGATATTGGCAATTGACACAGCCCTGTTTTGTTGTGTGTAATTGTGGCAGTTTTTGTTCAAATAAGGCTAATGTGGACAATATGTTGATTTTGAGTTTGAGTTGCATTAACATGTTAATAGTTTCTCATCGGTGGTGGCATAGTGGTGCATTGATGCCAGAGGACTGGATCTTGTTAAGGGTAAGGAACAACCAACTAATGTGTTTCGCACAGGAGAGATAAATCCTGCTTATACTCTCATCTAACAGTTGACATTTTCACCTTTCTGCTTTCTCTGACCCAACCACAAAAGGTCATCACTGCAGGGTGTGGGCAGACAATCCACAGGGATGAAACAGTCAAACCACAGAGGTCGGAGTAACAATGCTTTCATGCCATAGGTGGTGAAAAGCATTGTCGTTTTATAAAACCACCCACATGTTGGGAACCTGTGCAACCCCCGTGCAGTGTTTGGTGTTAGAGAATACAGTCTAATTGGGAAAAATGTGTTGTTAAAGGTACAATCAACAGTCTGTCTTGCTATTTTTAAGTATATTCACAAACACATTTGTGAATATACATTTGACATGTTTCTAACCCAATCGGAATTCACAAAATAAGCCTGCTGAGTTGTTTATTTTTCCTTCAGTAATGTTTGTAAACATTAAAGAACATGTAAACAAGTCTTTTACAGCAGCAGAACACATTTCTGATTTTAATGTTGGATTTAATTGTGTCAGTCCTGACAGGTTCCATTTTATAGTTGTTTTTTTTAACAGTGGTACAACTCCTTTGTTGACACTGGGATCATGGATTGTGCCTTTAACAATAGATATCTGAAGAATATGAATTGTCATTTGACAATTCATATCACATGTAAAAGGCAATCTCCAACTTTTCTTAAGGTTATTACTCTGAAGCGCAACTTTTTTGCCACCATTTTAGATCAGCACATTTACACAACAACACATTCACCAAATGCAGCTAAAAGAGGGGTGAGGACAAAAAAAATGTCCACAAAAGCCAGCAGGGCTCAGAGTTACTGTATGTGTGGCACAAAACAAAAAGCACCCTGTACCGTACAGAAAGAGGGAGAGAGGCGAAAGCACCAGAATACTGCAGCCAAAAAGCACAACTACCCTGTATATGTATGTGTGTGTGTGTGTGTGTGTGTATGAATGAAAATGCTGCTTCATTACAACCTGCTGACAACTGGCTCGCTGGCAGTTCGAGCCCCCTCCCTGTGTGTGCATGTGTGTTTTACAAAGCAGTGTGTATCTTGACCAAAAGATATGCTGATGATATGCTGAGGGCAGTAATTCTGATGCAGGTGTCAAATCCGCTAACTCATTCACTCTATGCAGCTGTACCAAGGAATTATAATAAATATAAAAAAATAAATACAGATTATCTATCGGGGTAGAAGCAAAACTAACTGCAACTGCGTTTGCAGCACATTTTAAGTAGGAGCTGAACAGGACAGAAGGCAAAAGCCTGCTTCATCCTGGTCTCTTCCCACATTGAATAATCAACCATTTCTAGCAGGATATGTGATACCAGTAATATATATCAACATGGCTCTTCAACATTTGCTGTTTTGTTTTGTGAAGCAAGCCACTGGAACATTCACACAGCTCAGCTTCAACAAAATGAAATGATGCAGCAGCAGCAGCAGCAGCAGCAGCAGCAGCAGCAGAGCAAAGTAAAACTGGAACATTTTATAGATTTTTGTATAATATTGCCTCATTACTGGTGTTTGTTCTGAAAAAACTGCTCTATAGATAAAGCACCAGGTTATACACACTAATACTGGTTTAGATAGTCACAGTAGTTACTTTGACACTAAAATTTTCTGTTGGAGAGGCCCTGAATTTTTTCTGATAAAGGAAAAAACGGAGTAATGCCGGGGGTGACAGTATATATACCCATGCATGCCTAACAGCACTTGTGTATATAAAGGATGTTACCCGATAAATTCCTTTAATGAATATATAATTTGTTCACTTCATCAGCTTCCTGTATTGAATTGTATATAAAAAAAGATAATAACAACAGTCATATTGTAATGAATGACAAACGTGGGAACAAATTCTATAGGCTTAGTGTGAAAAATCCAGCGTTTTAACACATTCAAACCTTTCACATTTAGTTAGACATGGAGTCTCGAGGTTGCTTTGAGCTTAATTTCTTATGTGTGTGTGTGTGTGTGTGTGCAATTAGAACACAAAGCATTGTCCAAGTTTCCTGACATCTACCAACATAGGTGCTGTTGTCCCTTTGAGATATTTCCTTTTGTCTAAAAATCAAAATTTACTAATTAAAAAAAAAAAAAACATGTGGCCTGGTACTGTACATAGAAATAATAGTTAATGTTAAAATATAAAACATGACCTTGCTACTACGATCACAAGCAATTAAGGTTTGAATTCTTGTAAAGTGCTCGTTAAAAAAAAACAAATTATATTTTAGTGTATTGTAGTTCTTGGCTTTTGTGTTTTTTTTCTCCTCCTGGTCTTTAGCTGGTGTACCCAGAAAAGTGCTTTGGTTGTGAAAAAGTTATCGACCATGTCTTGGCCAAGAAGGAAACTTCTTCTACATTAACTCTTCTTCATCGTCCGCAAAAAGAAAAACATGAGAACAGTTGATCATCAGTCAGAACTGATATCAGGAAATCCTTTTGTGAACTAATGCAAGGATAGGAGACGTGCAGATTCACAGTTTTTTTGTGTGTATCTGCGCAGTAACTCCAGTTTCTCCGGTCTGTCCACAGACTCATACCAAAGTGTACCTGTACAGGTGAGAGTATGAGTGATGGGATGTGTGACTGTGTGTTTCTGTAGTGTACTGTAAGCGAGGCTATGAGTCCGCTACACCAGGTTCTCAATCCCAGGCAGAGGCTGCTGTATTGGCACAGGGGGATCCATGCTGCCAGCCTGCTGGGCGAGCTGCAGGACGGGCATGTTGCACAGCGGGCACACTTTCCTCACCTCCAACCACTTGATGAGGCACCTGAAAGACAGAAAGATCAGTGGGCATATGGGTAAGGAAAGGACAACAGAGATTAGTGAAGGGGTGGAAGAGACATAAAACTCAGGGGCACTTCAATGGCGCAACTTGCCCAGAGGAGTACTTAATCATGGGGTTAGGGGTAGGACTGAACAATTTTGAAAAAATATCTAATTTAAATAATTATTGGTGGGAATAATAATTTTTACATAATTATTCAAATTTTCTTTGAAAAACATATTTATATGATTATGGTGTGATTAGGGTCTATACCAAAACAAATTTTTTTATTCTCTAGAATATGATGTGTAGGCCAGGACATCTCTGCAGCACGACAATATTTAATTTAAAATAATATTTTGACACATATTTTGCCATTAACAAATATTGCACCCCCCAGCGATTTGAAAATTGCAGTAGGCTAATATTGCGATTTCGATTAAATGTTCAGCCCTAGTTAGGAGTAGGCAGCTATTCAGGGTCAGTATGTGGTGGTCATGCACATACCGGTATCACAGCTAAATATGCTCAACTCATACATATTTTTCTTTTTAAAAAAGTGTGACAATCACATTCTACAACCGCACTAATTAAGAGCACAAGGTCAAAAAATTAGGTTATGTAAAACATCATCATCACTGTGAGATTGTTCTCCAGCTTGTGGTGCCAGCACCATCAATCACTGACAAAGAAGCAGAGGCTGTGCAGTTTTATTAAATTCTCTAATACTCCATATTATAGCTGCACCCAACAGTTCACTGATCTAGGAGCAACTTTAACGTAGAGCTGAAACAACCTGTCAATTACACACCCAGCAGGTTAGCTTATTATTTTTTGCAGTGGAAAACGTGTATATAGGTTAAAGTTTTAGACGTCTATTTTACATTAATAAAATCTTCATTTCATATTTTATTAATGCTGTCAAAACCCATTCAGACTATAAGCAGCTAATAATGAACAAGTCACTTTTAAACCTTATTTAGGCCTGTTTGTTTCAGCTGCACCACAGTCATCCTCACTCAGAAATAGTCATATTATCTCCAGTTGATAACGACAATAGGAATGTTCCAATCAGTGCGACTAGCCTACAATATGAAAGATTACTGTTCATTGATCAGTTTTATAGGTTACATATTAAACAGTGATTACTGCAGTAATGTAGCTCACAGTAAGTGTTTTCAGTGCAACTGTCCACAGAGTCGCAGCGTTATACCTAAAGACGGACATAGATTTTATTCTGTGCTGAGGTTAAATCCACGATGTGCGAAGATCTGTCCATACATCGATGACAGATTGATCATAAAGCGGTCATGTTCAAGATCATGTTTGGGTAAAAAACTAATAGCCTATCTAACCGGGATTTTAAAGTTTTTAAAGATGTAAATGCGTTCAGATATGTGCTTTGATGTCAACAGAATGAATGAGGAAATGAAACGGTGTGTCAGACAGCCACCTCAGGCTCCGTGGGAGGGGATGAGTTAGAGAGAAACTGACGGTTTTCCAACTTATCCTGTGAAGGTTCACAGCATCAGTTGCTGGAGTTACTCAGAATTTTCACTAATCACGCTTTCTGAAGCAGGGCCCAGGTTTGGTTCCAGCTTTGACAATGTGAGGATTTGCTGCTTTAGTCTGTTTTATATCATTAACTGAATATCTTTGGGTTTTGGACTGTTGACCAGAAAAAAAGAACTTTGAAGACATCATCTTGTGCCTCTGGGATAATTTCATGGGTGTTTTTCATTATTTTATGATGTTTATAGACTAACTGTAATGCAAAAAACGTAATTAAACACAAGACAGCCAACTTGAGTAGTGGCTTCCAAAAGTGAATTAAATGTACAGGCAAACATCATACATTATCCATGTATTTAACGTTTCTTCCTTTTTTTTTTTGTCAGTTTATTGACCTTTAATTTCCCTGTTTTTGTGTATGAGAAGATTGCATGCTCTTCACTGCTGAATGCTTTTGGTAACCATCAGCTTGGAATGTCTGTTTTCTCTGTAAAACAGCATGTCTTTACTTGCACACACACACTGAACGGAGTGTTTATACAGCGGATTCAGTGACTGCTGCAATTGGAGGGCAAAAAACTAGGTCACGGGAGGTGTCTTGGTGATATAAACAACTCAGTTGAAATGGCCAGGGCGTGGGGGGAGGTGTGGGATAAAGTTGGCTCAAGCGATCCATCATTAGTTCCTCATGTCATAGACACTTGACTTGAGTTTTATGTACAAAAATATATAACTACAAACTTTTTGTCACAAATATGCATTCCATCCATGCAATGACTTTACAATCACTTCCCTTTAGTCTCTTAAAAATTGTGGATCTCTCTGTAAATGTTCTTTAAATTGTATTTGTGAAAATGTATACTTTGTAAGGAAATCTGTATTGATCTGTGTGTCCATGACTGCGTGTGTGTGTGTGTGTGTGTATATCTCAACAAAAACGTTTACTTACTTTCTATGAAAGGCATGTTTGCACGGACAAATCCCCAGCTCATCTTTCTGTTTGAACTCCTCCAAGCACACCGCACATATCTGAAAGGGAGCGGGGGGAATTACTAATCTTTTCTGAGGAAGGCAATTGCAACAATTTGTTAACAAGTTTGTTGGTTGTTCTCTGTTTGGTTCTTTCCTTCTTAATCTGATCTTTGCATTGGTGGTTTGGAGGTCAAGAACTCATGGAAAAAGAAGACTGTGGGTAACATCTGCAAACAACAGAGCTGTAACTGACCAATTATGTTCTGTTATATAACTGTGACTTAACTCACACTGGGGACTTCAGTTCAGTTCACTTGGTGGCCAGAGGACACCTTTTAGCAGCAATGTTTTTTTTCTTTCAACAAAAAAAATGATCATGATGGATGATGGAAATGAAGAACCATCTTTTTTTCAGCTTTTCTTTCTAAAGTAAGAGACTTATAAAGACAGCCACAGCCATATAAGTGGACCCACACCACCGCACCATAGCAAACAAGACAATTGGTGCATTCTGCCTGACTCTGAGTTTCAGTGAGCTCTCAGTCCTGTAACTTTCTGTCAAAATAGATAAAACAGGTTGATACGCAGTGATAACCGTATTATTATTTCCCTAGCTGGTGTCCTTTAAATGGTCACTGAGGCAATCCTGATGGAGTTGTTTGTCTTTTTGTATGTTTGTTATACACACAAGCGCGTGCATGTTCAACAGACATGCCACCAAGAGGTCATGACCTGCCAGCTATATAGAAATTCATAGTGTGTCATACAGCAAACATCAGATCAACAACATCAACAGACCAACAACCAGACAACTGCTTTACCAATACACACCTACATCACCTGAGTGCTATACAAGTTATACTAAGGTGCAGCTCGCCGACACCCAGTTAACTCATGACTGTGACGTTACAACCCAAACTCACGGCCCATCCAGGAGAACCACAAACGCACGTGTATTTACAGCTGAGGACTGCGGCTTACTTTGGCTAGCCTTCTACTCAACAATCAATCATGATTTCAGTTAATTGATAAAGTTGCTGTTACTATTACCTTGTCTGGGTTACCGGGTGCTTTCTGATCAGATGCTGTTGCGGTAACGCGACACAAGTTTCGTTTTACAGTGGACGGACATTAACATTACAAGTGTATCCAGCTGCAGCCCGCAGACCTGACGGAAGTTGAACTTCCAAATATGGTATGTCCCAGAAGACACCGCGCACAAAACGTGATGACCTTAATCTCGGCACACGTACAGTATAGATCCTAATGCAAAGCAACATGACAAAAATTTATGTTCAGAGTATTATGTGGTAAATTTGCTTATTATTTTAACAAAATTTTATTTGCACAAGTCAGCTGGAGCTTGCTGCTAACATTAAGCACTATGTTCACTCAATATCTGACTAAGAGTTAGCTTGCTAGCTCCGGTTATCTCCCCCAGGCCCAGGCACTAGTGATGGTAAAAGTCACTATTTTGAAAGACTCGAGTCACCAAATCACGTTCATTAAAATTAACAAATCTTTTTTTGTGTCATTTCGTTCATTTTAACTAGGCTGGTTATTGCAGCGCTGCAGCCCCCTAGTGGGCGATTTAAAATAAACGGTGCAGTTCTCAAACACAGAAGGCTGCTTTGCTTGCTGTAATTGACAAAGTATAATGCACAAATTCAGCTCTTGATCTTTCTCTATCATGGTTCTATAAAGCCACAACCAAATTCAAACCATGTAAAAACCACAGAAATATGTTGTCAATATTCGATTAAGCCACTACTCCAGCTAAATCCGTCCATTTTCACAATCTTTCCTGAGTATACTACCAGACCAGTCATATATATATAATTATAATTACTATCACTATATCTCTAAAGTGCTCATTCATACAGCAGCCTAACGCCTATCCATGAGTAAAATCTATATGTTAACATCAGATTTACAGGGAATATATTTAAGTAATAAGTTTGACACACTAGATGAATAAAACATACTCTTATTAAAATTTTACAAATTTAATAATAATCTCAAACACTGTTCACCAGTGAGGAGCGGTGAAACAACAGCACGGCTCTCGATAAATAAAAAGTAAAAGTTAAGTTGTGTTCTCTGGTGGACCCGGATCAGCTGTTAACTGTTAACAAACCACAGGGTTAACGCTAACGCTGCGAAGTGGCTGTGTTTTAATGTTTTAATGAGCCGGTCCGTTTGTTTTGGAGAGGAGACGACCTCTGTGGTAATTCAGCTCCCGGTATAACTCTGTCAGGGCTCTGAAGTGGACCCAGAACAACTCTCATCAGCTGTTAGCTGTAAACACTAGCAGGACTAAAGTTACGGTGCGGCTGTGTTAAAACTATAACTTGGCACAACAAACTGCGCTGTAATAATGTTATGCTTCATTAAATGTCACAAAATTATCAAAATAGATATTAGATATATGTCAGTCCAGTGACTGTTACCTGACAACAGACTCTCATTCTCCGGTGCTGGCAGTAAGTCAGCCTGCTGAGTGAAGACAGACTCCGAGGACCCATGTGAGCGGTGAACAATTAGTTAATTCCTGCTCCACAATAGCCGAGATGTCACGTGAAAAATAAACGACTCAAACCCAGAGAACCACAGTTGAAAGTCGTGAACTAATCAAGTCTGTTTCCTGTGCTGATGGAGCCCAGGCAGCTGCTACGAGTGATCGTAAGAGTCCAAGACTATTCACGCATGCGTGAAAATGAACGCATTACTCACTGAGACAACCCGTTCCTCCTGAGTCACATACAAGATTAGGTCAAATGAACGATACGTTTACTGAAAGACACAACACTACCAGTCACACAGACCACTGCAGCCAACATAGCAGATGTGTCCAGCAACAGCTGAACGATACTGTTCGTACCACTGTTATTCTACCCATAAATTCTCAGTAATGTTGTAAAGTTTTAACCTAACTCAAGATACATCTGGCTGGTGATGTAATGTTACAGAATATTCTTGGTTCGTGAAACTTAAAATCACCTTGGAACAAATAAAATATACAACAACAACAGTGGTATGAATTGAAACATTGCCTTATTATTATCATTAGGCTATTATAAATAAATATTTACAGGAATTATAGTATTAATATACTATAATAATAATAATAATAATAATAATAATAATATAGAATTATAGTATAGTAAATATTAATGCATAATGTACACTGATTACTACGTTGACACTTGAGACCTCTTTTTTAACAGCCCTATGCGTGGGCCGAGCAGCCGACATAAACGTCATCACGTTTTGTGCGCAGTAGCTTCTGGGACGAACCATATATGGAACTTCCGTCACGTTTGTCTGCAGGCTACAGCTGGATCCTTCTCTGTAACATTACACCATCGTGCTGTTGTGGTGGGGTAGACCACATAAGTTTCGTTTTACGGCGGACGGACTGTAACATTACAGAGTTGTTGTTTTCTTTTATCTTGAAATAATCCCATACTTTGGACAGTTTCTTCTTTGTCCCTCGCTATTTTCTCTCTCTTCCTCCACGTAGCAAACAGCGCCATAATAATCTGTCCCAGTCATGTTCACACAGGTAAGCGCGATGTGCGACAGCAATAAATATCCGTGCAGCAAAACAGTGTGCTATATAGTTATATGGATTAAACAATGCCTCAATGCAAAGAATTTGCGTCAATGCATTTTAGTAATTGAATTAATCAATTTAATCGATGAATCGTTTTAGCCCTAGATCATTGGTGACCGCTGGCATAAATGGTAAATCAGAACACCAGTTGGTCTGGTATTTACATTCACATCACTGGAGATGCTGCACTTGATCTTCCTGTCACACTTGCACTCCACCTTCCCTATCCTTCACTTTCCAAAAGACAGGCTTTGTAACCATTGAACATTTGCCAGGGCACTCACCTTTATTAGCCTGCTGCCTGACTGGCAACCCAGAGACCATTATGCCTCTCCTTGCAGTGGCTAGGTATTAGTACATTAAGTATACCTAAGCACCTATGTGCTATGAATGCAATGTATATTTTAGGTAATGCAAGGTTGTACCAGATATTTACATAGCTGTTGCCATCAAGACAAGCTGATTCTGTTCAAAACCTAACAATCAGTTCACTGTACAACTCTGTAGTGTGAACCTGTCAGTGAAAAACACTGCTGGATAGTGAAACCACATATAATGAAGGTAGCAGATGGCTGACTACACCCTCTCCAGATTAACATTAGAGTTGCAATGACAACAGTAATGTGAAAAACAGTTTCTCCCCAGGGACTAGAAAGCCTTAGGGAAGTGGACGTTTCAAATTGTGAGAAAATGTACAAAAATCTGTAACAATGATTCAGCATTCCCATCACAAAAAAGAATTCCCATCATCCAACCAGTGGGTAACAATTTCACTTTCATCAAAGAGGGTTTTAATTTGGCACACTGTTTTCTGGCTGTCCTTTAGCCACACAGATTCTCAGGATGGACAAGGAAAGATGAAAAGAACAGCACGGGGGCTCTTAGCTTTCTCTCCTGAGGATTTTTGGACACAGAACAATCATCTGTTAAGATGTCTGCTTTGCTCTCTTTATTTGTGAATAGATCAATGTTTTTATTCTTTTCAGTGGCTTGTCTATGGTGTCACACTCACAGTTGGGATCTGGTACCATTCGCCAACTTCTGACAGAACCTCTTTCTCCCTATTAAGTGAATTAATCTTGTAAGCTTTAGTTACAAATTCCATGCAAAACACTTGGACTTAATTATGTGGAATAACATTACTAGACCACGGATTTTATCAGAGAAAAAAACATTAACCTATGCCTGTCAAAAATGTTACGTAATATCAAATGTTGAGTTGCTCAGAAGACTATAAAAGGTTCAGCGACAGAACAATAACAGATTACTCAGGTAATTACAAATCAACTTAATGCTAGGGCTTTGTAACAAGCTGTGTTTAAAGAAGAATAGGTCTTTTATGTTTTATATACATTATGTAGACATTATGTCAAGTTTAGATTGTGCCATAAGACTCCCTTAGTTCTACAAGAGACAAATTAATGTATGGCACAAAATAAAAATTTGCCAAGATATCCTCTTGTTGTGACATTTACTTAGTCAAAAGAACATGCTCAAAAGCTATTTGTGGCCAGAATATGCACTAGTTAAGCCCTACGTGGGTATTCAGACCAACAATACCTCTTCACTCACTCTGGATCTCGAGTGACGAGGACATGCTGCCTGTTTTCTTTTCATTTTCACCCACTTTCTTGATATGTTTGGCTGCATAAATAAGAAGTAAATCAGTACCAAGTGCTTCTAATTTTCTTGATCTCCATCAGTGAGCATTTTAGCTCCGCACCAGCACCTGTAACAACAATATGCTAACCCACAACTTCGCTAATGTTAGTTACTTTACTTGCTGTGTCATTGTTCGCTCTAAATCGTGGGATTTGTCGTGTTGTTGGATTTCTCCAGAATCGCTTACTCCACCTTTAGGATTAAGGTACAACGTATGAAATCATTACCTTTAGCCTATATAAATTGAAAAATAAAACAACAGAATACAATCCCACCCCTTATTCTTGCGAAACCTAACCTGAAAGTTGGCAGTTAATCTAAAATTCTTTAATGTAATTACTCACTGTGTTGTGAAGTCGCAGCCAGTTTGTTTTCTAATGTAATCACTTCATTACTGAGTATTTCTACTTCGACCACATTTTGATTATTTTCTGAGCTTCCAGATTTGAAACAAATCCCACTGCTAAACTTGCATGTCAGCTCACCTTCAGTCTCTTTCTACTACAGGAAGTTAGTCCTCGTAGCCGATAACAAAATTATTGGCTACCTTAGTAAAACAGACACTAATTACACAGTGTGAGTGCAAATTGAATGAAAGGCACACTAAAATCTCACCCACAGAACCTCACAATCAGTACAGCACTCCAGCCATCCTATAAAACAGTAGGTTTAAATGGGTTATTAGAGTGTCGGGGGAGGTTGTTTGAGCACCCAAAGCACATGCTGACTGTTAACACACATATATGTATGTTGTGTGTAACTGTGGCATACAGCAGCATTACTTTCACACCATATATGACATGAATGCTGTCGATTTATGCTATCAATGTTATTTTTCAAAAACAATGTCAATTCATATTACAAAAAGGATAACTGGAAAGGTTACACATCCAACAGACTAAAAGATGACCAGTACACTGATCCAATATTAGCACTCCTATACTAGATAAAATGCTGAGATTGAATTCATGCAGCTCTGTCTATACTCATGTCTCCAGGGTGATCCTTTGGCGTGGGAGCCTAAAACTGGGTCATCCACCCAGGCTAGTGCATGCGTCTGTGTGTTTGTGTGCGTGTGTGTTTTCTTATTGTCCTTAAACAAATACAGCGTGGTTATTCTGTCAGTCTTCACACACATGACACCTTTTGAAGCTTTCTCTTTTCTAATAACATAAACAATGAAATCCTGAGGCCTGATGAAACAGTGGGAAATTCCAACACTGATGACAAGCAACTGTGTTTAGCCCCGTGTCAAAGCACATGTGAAGATGCTATTGTTAGCATTTCATTTGCACTACAATGTTAAAGGGATAGTGTTCCTGGCTTGGGACTACCAGGCTGCTTTACACACTGACTGCTGCTTGTAATTTTCCAACCAAGCTGAGCGGTCATGCAGCTTTTTGTAATTACGGTAGTGGGAACACTCATGACTTAACCACAAGATGCTAGTTTTCACATGACACTGTGTCAAGACAGATGTCCTGAAAGTCAATTAACAAACATTTTATATGTCATTGTTGTTGCCAAACTAGACCAAACCCAGAAAACTCTCAAAATAAAGAAGCGCACAGGTGTACAGTTGTGCGCAGATAGTCCAAACATTACCACGTGTCCTGATATGTGCAGACATATGCCATATGTTTGCTTCTGATGCACATTACCTAACAGGAGTTTGTACCATTTGGAACCTTTTATTGTCCATCTGGAAGCTGATGTTTATGTTCAAAATGATGGCATGAGCTGCCCTTTCAGCAAGCCCCAAACCATAGCCATTTATCATGGGTTTCCATGTAACTGCACAACCAAGAGGACAGAAGTACAAAAAGGATGACCGATGGAGGACATTGTTGCTCAGGCATTGTTAAAATGAAGTAGCACATAGACTGGTTAGTCCAAATCAGCTGATATAACAGTACAGTGTGTACATTACAGACTGTTCTACACACTAGATAGTCATCGTTTAAGAGAGCAATGTTTGGTGTTAACGTATCATCAACTGCTAACTGAACAAAGATGATCAGTGCTTACCTCATGCAAATTTAGCTCTTTGACTTTTTCCTTCTGAATGACCTGAGAGGCATAGTAAGAGATAAGGATAGATTAGTCACTGTAATACGGTAACAGAAACCAGTTCCTGTGAAAATACAGTTAAAGACTTAACAGCTAATAATGAGTGTGTGATGTAAAATCTACCAAGCAGGCTATAGATGATGTACTATAATATATGGATTACTGGATTCCAGTAAATGCATTTAGCATGTGTGTGTGGGTTTGTGTATGAGTCTACTCTATGAGCTTGGTGGTGTTAAATAGCCCCCAGAAAAGCTGGACGCATGAATGTTTTTAGCCAGCAGGTTGTAAGACACGTAGGGTAGACAAAATCTGCTGTGCCAGTGTGTGTGTGTGTGTGTGTGTGTGTGTGTGTGCATATGCTTAACTTTGACATGTTGGGTGCTTTTGCATGTTGATATTACATAACTGAAAGACATAGGAGTCATGCTTATGCCCTTCATCACTCCCTCTTACTAGCTTTGCAGGCTAAACTCTGCTGACACACTCAGCTAACTGTGAATCTGACTTTTCCAGCTGAGCCACTTTAGGTTGAGTGCAATTCAGAATTTGAGTACACTTGTGCATACCAAAAAAACAGAGGAGTCAGCCAGACATTTAGGGACCAGAGGGGTTCTTCATGATTTTCTCTGAACAAGAACACATCTTCAGACACTTCATTTGTGCTTGACAAAAGGTCCTGTATGATTTTTGACCGCAGGGTGTGTGTGTGTGTGTGTGTGTGTGTGTGTGTGTGAGTGTGTGTCATTGGAGCGCTTACTTGTTTGTATGCATATAGTTCTTTGTGCGCCTGGTGCCGTAACCTGGGGAGACGTAAAGACAAAACATCTTTTTGATTAGTAGGTGACCATCTCCACCTGGCTACGTTAAATAAAGAGACAAAGTATTCATACATCCTGGAAAAAGAGAGAAAAATGACAAACATGGATGTAATATCCTTATTAAATACTTGCCTTCTGACACCAGTCTATTCTAGTGGATCGTTGTGGTACCAAATGGGTGTTAGAATTAAAAAGCAATTCTCAATCCATACAGAATATAATAATAATCTCTCTCTAGATTTTTACAAATGATATATCTCAAAAAGAGACAAAAAAAGGCAGAGCAGTGCAGAGATGATTCTGCCTATGCATTTGTCATGTGAAACAATCATGAGTCTGCTGACTAAACAAATATTAATTGGATTAACCAATTACAGAAAGAAGTGAATATATAAAAATACCTTCCAAAACTCTGTCAAATATTTGTTTTGCTTAGTAACACAATAGTAGTTAAATATTGATAGATATCATTCTGAAAAGGCTTAGGCCTTAGTTTCTTGTTAATGAAAGTAGAATATCAACTCACAATATCACCTAAAATACATTGGATCAGACATTAAAAGCATTACTGTATGTTGATGAGGCGCTCTAAAAGGTCTTGCAAAACTCCAGGTAAAAAGAAGAGCATCCACAGATAGAACCAATGTTTAAGGTTTATATCAAACTCTTGGTTAACTCTTAATAAACATTGCTCTTGTAAATGAGCCAAAACAAACAACTCAGTGAACAAACAGGGAACAGAAAGAGCACTGGATAAGAAGAGAATCTAGGTACTGAGAATGACAATAAAACATGTAGAATAAAAGGGAGGAAAACAAGAGCAAGAGAGATAGGAGAAATTCATAGGTTTGTAAGATTTACCTCCATTACAAGTAACCTTAACCTCTCGCAGCAGAGTGAGAGGGATCTGTAAAACAAGCAGCACAGTCTAGGAGAGAAACTGACATTTTGAAAGAGGTCAGCAGGAAAAGGTGCAGAGACTCCCAAGGGTAGGGGACAACTGATTATGGGTGAGGGGGTTGACTGATGGGGGGTGGCTCAATGGCCCTTAAGTACAATGTCAAAGTGGGCAAGAAGAATAATCGGCTGAAAAAGGAGAATCAGGTGTCCAAATTTCTCTTCTTCTCAAAATTATCATAATTTGACTGCAGTCAATGGGCAACTCAAAATGTGAAATATATGTCTCAGCCATTATTATAGTCAGGAATGTCCAAACGGTTTAATCACTTTACTGAACATTCATGAGCACTACATGTTACAAACCGCAGTGATAACTAACTTGTAGATTGATCTAGGTTTCTTAACATTGCACATTCATAAAACTTATTGCCATGCTTATGAATTTGGCATTGAAGGCCTCCTGTCCTTTACACCCCATGCTTAAGAAATTCCTTTAAGTTTTTGTAATGTGTACTGCATCATATATTTTTCACGTATGTGTGTGTGACTCACTGACAGAGGTGTTTCAGTATTTCCGTGAGAGTCTGTCTTGCATCAAACTCGTGTGAATGTTATTTTGTTATTCTAACATTAATTCCTTTGTCTCTTCATTCACCTGTTAATGTAAAACAAGTGCAATGATGCTTACTGCACAGAAACCACAGGATACCTGCTTAATGCTGAACTATGAGGTTTAACAAAGCAGTGGCCATAACAAATTTGTAAAAGAGGATTTTGTATATTCATCATGCCTTATGGTACATATAATTTAAGTCATTATGGGCCAATCCTTTGGGAGACTGCATCTTTAGACGCCTTTTATGGAGCAAAATCGCTCATTTTGTCTTTAGTGACTAAAGCTGGCAATCTTGATTTTCAGTAGTGAATCATGGTACTGCATCAAAGTCATAAAGTCTCGTTACAGTTAGATGAGGAATTGTAGGAACACAGTTGTAGTTTACCTACTTACCGTTTGCCCTGCAAGATAGGATATGAGAAGGTGGCGAGGTGTGAATTTTGTTGGGAACTGCTGCTTCTCACTGTCTTAGATAAAAAATGTTGGACATTATTTCTGTTCTGTTTGTCGCTGCCAGGAGAAAACCAGCAGCCAGGACAATTTGATCAGACCAGTGGAGTTAAAAAGAGGGTCAATGACTAGTAACCACCTCCACTTTTCCTTTATAGGTAATAATTACTGGATTGGTCTAAATGCTTAATACTAAAGGACCTTTAATAAAATTAATTTTAATGGTTACAAACATGAGATTTTAACATCCAAATGCAAGTTTAATGAAAAGATGTATGACTATAGTGACAACATAAAGGAGGTTTAGTGGCTCTTTGAAGAAAAGGGTCCTAACTAGTGTCTTTGACGCCAAGTGCCATGATCATAATAATAGACAAGCAGCTTTGGATCTCAGCATAATATTACTGTTTTTTCCTGTCAATTCAGATTATAAAGTCACCAATTGTGGTATCATAGCTACCTTCTCCAAACTGTGCTGTTGAAACATATTGACCTTATATGAAATAACTATCAGCAAGACAAATACTAACTCACACATTTCTGAAAAAAAAAAAGAGATATGCTTTTAATACAGCCTCATCAAAAAACCATTGTGACAAGTGCCATACAGTTTGTTGGATAGAAACTACATCATTATTAGATATTTTAAGAAATTGTTTAGAATAGATTACCAGAACCTAACAAATTCAGGGAGCAGACATGTTTAGCACTGACCTTTACTTTTTTCCTACTGGATATAAAGTACCAATTAGTATTAAGACAGTTTGCTAGTCAAAAGAGGTACACATCACGGTCTTGTAAATCAGGCTGCACAGCGCCTTTTCTGAACATTGTAAATTGACTTGTAAATTTTAAATCTGTTTACAAAGTTGAGTGTACAAGAATGGAAAGGAGCAATTTGTTTATCAATTTGAATGTGTAAATGAATTTGTAGCCAGTGTGCCTCAAAACATTTTTCATTACAGAGATAAATTCATATTCGTCCATCCTGGATTTTTTGGAAAGTGCATGAGCAGGGTAATACAGTTAAAATTTTTACCAGATAAATGATTTGTTGCACCCGCTAAATAGAAGATGTTTGCCTAGCCAAAGAAACCCCTGTATGACACTTAATGCCACATACTCGCACAGCAGAGCAACTTCAAACACAATAAAAATTCTAAGAAAAGCCAAATCATAGCAAAAGGGTATATGGATCTTACCTTATTAAGTAGCAACAGAAGAGTAGGCTGAGGATGAAGACAAAGATGGCTGTCCCAAACACCACAATGTAGATATTGAGGGGAAGGTTCTGGAACCCTATATTTGGCATCCTGAAACTGTAGTGCGGGAAATCGGAGCTCATGGATATTCTGTCATGATGAAAGACAAATGACGTACAACACATGAGTAGTTCCCATACATTTCAACACACTCTGTGGACCAATAATGACACAGCAAAACAAAAATTAAAACTGGAAGTGAACTTTCCCTTTGGTGGTCGGGTTTGGATACCAGATCTCTGTTGGCATTATTCTGCTTTTTGGTCTTGACATACTAAACCATGACTTACTTTGTTCCCATTGTTGTGGATTTTAAAGTCTAAAAAAGATCAATGGACATTAGTAACTGTAGGCACAGACAAATAGGCAATTTCCTAGTGGCATTTGAAGAAGAAGTCAAGTCAGTGTGTGTGTGTGTGTGTGTGTGTGTGTGTGTGCAACAGAATGACAGAAAATGTGCTAGGGATATAGATAAATACAGAAACATTATTTGGATCTGAACTGATAATCCTTTCCCCCCCAAAATTACATCCCTGTTCATCCTTTGCTCACAGTGCCTCTAGACTCTAAATCATTTGAATTATTCCATAATGCTCATAAACTCTATTTGGAATATATTTGGGTGGAGGCTTAGTTCCCTCCTGCTGTGGCAGCTGGTGCACCCGTTCTCATATTGGTTAACTGTTTCAAAACAGGTAAAAAGAGTGCTTTGGTCCCCAGAAACACACATTATGAGTAATTCAGTAAAAAATATGCACTTCACCTCACCTACTCCTAACTAATGAGCTATAGGCCATTTTTTACATTTATGACTCAGAGCAAAACCTCAATTTAAATTGAAGTTAAATTTATTTAACCCTAGGGTGTAGGTCAGATGCTCCAACCTCAAAATCTACACTGAAAGCCAACAGCAGGGCAATGGCACAATAATAAATAAAAGGCAACTCCAAAAACATACATTACATTCTCATGTATGTCCTTTTCGGGTAACAGACAGCTAGAGCTTACTACAGTTATTACAGTATCCTAGCACTCTGTTTATATTCCACAATAACAGAGTGGGTTCTTTGTTTTGTTTTTATTAGTTAAAAAATACTTTTATAATACATACTGGTACACAGCCACATGCAGGGGAAAAGGGTTTATAAAGTATATATATTAACATTTATTTGCTCAGATTTTGTGAGAATACCTAAAAAAGTTTCTTTGTAAGAGCCAAGGCACACCAGCAAGGATCCATTGGTCAAGTGGTGTTACTCAAATATACCAAAGGGACATGACCAGACATGTCTATGCCTACTCAGAGAAAAGAAGGAGGGGAGGACAGGAATAACTTTTGCTCATTCTGAAACCCTGTCTTGTGCCCCTCCCCTTCACTCAATAACAAGAGCTTCATTCCTCTGTACTCATGTGGATAGTGGAAAGTTTTTGTAGGTTTGGCTGAGGCCATTAACAAACGTTTCCTGCTTATGATTACACCATATGTGGCTCACAGTGACCCAAAACACCCCCTCAGCATTATACTCAGAAGCATCTATGTGACATTATTCTACCAGTCTTGCTGACAGTGTTCGTTGTAAGACACCTGGCTCATGAGATCAGGGAACAGCGTTGACAGGGTTAGTGACGTTCTTTCCAACATATTTTTGAAAGTCGAAACATTGTGCAAATTGAGAACAGTGTGCTTTAAATGAAAGTAAATCTCTCTGGCATGTTTTGCTGATGCGTGGGCCAAACAACCTTGTCTTAAAAGACAGCATCATCATGTCCATGAGGTTCAAAACGCTGTCTGGGAGAATGCATCCAGCTCTTTAGATAAATCTTTTGATGGGACAAACAGATTAGACAAGGGATGGAACTAGTGAGGGCACTAAAGCTACAAGATAATAGGGCTCCCATGAAAACTTTATTCAACAGCTCCCATGAGGACAGAGAATTGCTGACAGAAGCCACAGGAATGAAATAGTTGTGATTTTAGAGGACACTCGTTTATCACCCACCTCTTGCCCTCAGGACACTGTGGATGTCTAAACCGTGGAGTTGAAATGATAGGAACGCTGAACTCTAATCAAATTAAATGCTCATAAGCTGAGGCATTCTGGATGAAGATGAAATATCACCCCTCAGGCCTGGCAAACTAGGTCCAGGTGCAGTCGTAGTTGGGAATGGTGCATATATCTAAGGCTGAATGATTCATCATTTATTTTGTCCAAACAGTTCGAGCCATTCCAGCTGTTGATTTTGCCAGCTATCTATCTACCTAACTGTTGCAGGCAATTTAATCAGCTGTAGATAAATGATGCAATGACATAATTTCTGTGTGCTGCTTCTCTTGCCCTCTTTCCGTCCAAACACAACCCAGACAGCCTCCCCACTTGCTTCTCTACACACACAAACATGCTGCAGAGCTACAAGCCATTCACACAAACTAACAAGCACCCCTGGAGATAAAATCAAACCAACACACTGGCATTCCATTCTTCACAGTAGGTAATCAACTAATATATTTTGCCATATAAGTCATAAAGTGACTAAATAGAGTGAATACTAAATATTTTAAGCGCCAATAAAATAAAATAATTAATTATTACTAGCCAACTACTTGTTAACATATTGCTAGATTTACTTTAATGCCGACTTTTCTCCAGCTGGTTTAAAAAAGAAGGACCGGGGTTGACTGGTGGTGAACATACACATACCCGAGCGGTGCCTTCATGCTGAATAGCAGAAAAGTCTGTACAGATCTATATCACAAGCCCTTGAGAAGTGACATGGCTTGTCCTTGAGAGCAGTGGGTTGCCTGCTGTTGACTTGCTTGGATCATAGCCCTTCTTTGCCCCGTTCATAAAGGCTCCGTGCCAAACTCCCTGCCCTGCTTCGCTCTCTGACTCCTTTTGGTGTCTCCGTCTAAACCTCTCCCTGCTTATCTGAGCACACAAACATTCTGCGGAGCAAAATGCTTCCCACACACACAAATACCAACAGAGAAATCTGAGACAAACACACTGACAAACCATCCTACATAGTAGATAATTATGTAAGAACAGGGGCCTTTAAGGAGTAGGTGGGAAAGAACTTCTGTCACTTCTGATTTTGAATAGTTATTTGTTAACCCACAGTTTTTAACCTTACAAAATACTGTTTAAAGCCAGCTACGTGGTTTTAAGAAGTCTCAATAAATGTCTTTTTAAACTTTATTCAAATATATACATTTGTATATTTTACTCATTTAGCTGACGCTTTTATCCAAAGCAACTTACATTTGCTATATATATCAGAGGTCGGACGCCTCTGGAGCAACTAGGGGTTAAGTGTCTTGCTCAGGGACACATTGGTGGATGGGTCGCACACACCAAAGGCATGTGTCTTAGCCACTGTACTATCACCACCCCTATTTTCAGGGTCAGTTCCTGTAGCCACCAAGGTTAGCAATTGCTAATTCTTGTGTGTAAAAGCACTGAGATGTGGACATTTTTGTTATCAGATCAATTTTAAACAGTGGGTTATGGCCTTTTTATATACAGTCTATGGTTGTGGCCCCATCAGAGCTGAGAGTTTTCTTCTAGATGTTTACGGTGGTGGTAGACATTATTGATAACAAAGGCAACAGTAAGGAACGTCACAAAAGGCTGAGTAATCCCTTTTTTTCCGTAAAACCAGACATATTTTGTAATCTTGCAAAGCCATTTCCGCTCTAATCCTTCTTGCGATAGAAGAATGCACACACGAATACTGACATTTATTCTTCATGGAAATAGTTTAGATTTCAAAAGCTAGACAATGCTAGCCTAGTTCAGGGCCTCTGAATCCCTGCTCACAACTCCAACTGGTGTTAAGTCAATATAAAGAAAAAACAACTCTTAATTTATTTAATTCTTAGACAGTTGTGAAAAATGTTAAGTAACCTACCTAAAAATGACAAGAGCATAGCAGATATGTTATTGCAATATGCTACTGATTGGTTTGGGGGTTTAGGAAGTGACAGTATATTCAGTGCAGGTTAGTCTTTATGACATATTTAAAAAAAGTCCCTCTTCAAATAAGTCTGCTCTTAGGCTGTCCCCTTCATTCTGTGCAACAGCCCTACAGTATCAAGATTCGCTGACCTACAGGATCTTGGGTTCATCAAGAGATCTAGAAATCCAACCCCTTTGCAGTAAACAACCGCTTGGTTATATAGCGCTCTCCACCACCATCATCATCAAAGACCTTTAGGAAGAGTTCATCAGGTCCACTGAAGCTCACTGACAGACAGTAGTGGCCTTCCAGCTTACTAAGACAATTAGTAGTGGGCTTCAATTTCATTTGTCTCTCATCTGTGTTCCCATGAATTTTGACAAATCTTACAGTCAAATGAAAAAATAAAAACTTACATAGTCTAGGCTTAGCACTTGCCTCCATGATGCTTCCAGCTGCTAAATGGCTTCCTATGCACCAAAAAATATGTTGTTGCCCCTCTCCTGCTGTGAAACCGAAGGGCTAGTGATTTGCATCCACTCTCTCATCCCACCAATTCTGCCACCATCTGCCTCTCTCATTAAGACACTTTCATATAGCCCCACCCGGTTACATAACCAGCAACAAGATCATGCACAGCACATCACATTCATAGGAAACGAACAAATCACTCTCCACATTCATTGTGCACCGTTTCCTGTGGTATGATGGAAGAAATAAGCATTTATACTGTATATAGGAAGGGAAATGAACAACCAATGAGAAACCTAAGAAAGTTAACAGTTAAGCCTTAAAACCCAAATTATGAAAAAAGGTAAAAACATAAATACTTGGGCTGTGACGAGATCTCACGCCATGAGATCTTGCAAGATTAAATTGTGATGAGAATTCTTGTCAGGTAAAAAAAGCTGTCTCACGAGACTCACACAAATTACATATTTCACACGCTGTCAAGCTACACATTTATTTTCTCACGCAGTGAAATGTATAACTGAAAAGATAGACCCGCGGAGCTAATCAACTCCGCCCAGCTGATTGACACAGGCGTAGGTGTACGCTGTGATAGTACAGCTGAAACTGCTCGCGCAGTGAGTCCAGACCTTTTCATATACATTTTGCAACATAAACATCTAAAAACTGAAGCGCTGCCTGCTCTGTTTGGGACAGTGAGCTGCACTGGAAGTTAACGTGTGTGGATTAGTGGTGACATTTCTGCCTGATCAAAAGTGTTTCATTTACTTTCGGTTTCATATGCAACATGCAGTCCCAAACTGCGTCGGTCAAACGGTCTGAAGGGGCTAACGTTACTACCAGTGGATCAAGAACGTAATGCACAGTAGAGCAAAGGGCAGATAGACTTCTCATTAAATGATGACGTTGTTCTGGTAATATTCTGCCTTTTCTCTGGACATGTCAGAGAACACAGATAGCCTATGCGGGAGAGATTCTGAATGTGCAGAATCTTTTGACCATGAGCAGAAAAGCTGCTGAAACACAGGAGTTATTAAAGTCCAGGAGTTTATAACTAAATTAAAATTAAATAATTTATTGTTATGGTGAAAGGTGCCACAGTCACATTTAAAGAGGTTTCTTCCCCAAACAAAGACACAAAGAGGAGGGAAGACTAAATCATGATCAGCAGGGATGATTTTAACACTAGAACCGCCAAGGGGTCAAATTTACCCGCAGCTGTTTTTGTCATTATACATTTTTCCATTGGGTAAAAATCTACTATGAATTTTGGAATTGTTAATAATCATTTTTTGGAATAAATAGCCTACTTTTATTTGGACTTTCAAACTTTTGTAGCTATGTGTTACTCTCTGGATGCCCCATGGAGTCCGAAAAAACAGAACAGCAGAACAGTAAGAACTAGCCAACATTATGAGGCTATTATTACTGCCTATAAAACACTACAACAGTCAGTCTTTGTTTTTAAATTATATGCTGCATTTAAATTCAAGCTGTGTTTAGAATATAACTAGGCTATACCATCTGTAACAGCGGCGAGTGGATGACATCAAAAGAGCCGCCGCGTGTGAACGTGCCCTTCACAGATGCGCAGCGCAAGCGAACTACCTGCACAGTGAAGACAATGAATAAAATTGAATAAACATTCTTTAAATGCCTGAAATGTGGGGATGGTATTTATAGGAAATGCACAGCCAATGTGCTAAATATTTCCCAAAGTTTGTTGGAGCAACATGTAGCAGAAATAACCACAAAATCACGGCCTTTTTATAGCGGATTATAGGTATACAACGAACCTTTCTAGTGTTAAATAAGTTGATCTACAGGAGAAATAGATCTGAAAGCAGCACAGAATGACTGAGAGCTGCACTATAATCTGTTACAGTTAGGTTATAGATTTTGAATTGTCACCTGCCACCGGAATTTTGTGTTTCTCTTTATGTAAATAAAAAAATCACCATAAATTGCTGCAGAAAAATTAATCAGAATGTAGTATATAAAGTGTTTAATGCTCAAAATTTTCATACAATTCAGCTTTAAAGATTTCTTAAAAATAGTGTTAAACTCTCGTCTCGTCTCGATCTCATGAACCCAATCTCGAATCTCGTCTCGTGGTAGGGCTGTTGCGGTGAAGTAATTTCCACCGCGGCAATATGTTTGCAAAGTATGATCGCATTTTTCATCAATGAAGTAATTTGGTGCCATACAGCAGAGTAAGAGTGTCTTTATCTGTCACCTCAATGCACCGCGAGCCACTAACAGCAGCTTTATGGTCTGATTAAGCTAGCTGCTGCGTGCTAGTCAACAACATTGCCAAGCAAACTCCTTTTTGTAGTTTGACCGTGTCTTTTTCAGACGTAGCTATATCATTACCTTCAGGGCATGTCTATCAAGTCAATTTACATACCGCGGTGCACGCCAGTGTTGAGTAGAATGGCTGTCACAACTAACCACTGCGCTGTAGTAATGTTATAACTAAATAATATATATATATTCTATATAGTGCTTACATATCGGCAAGAAAGGTAGCCACACTCACATGAACGCACACAGGGGCATCTTTTAGGCATCACTAAGAACCCTACAAATAATTATCCAGATAATGCACTAATCAGCAGGAAAAAACGATTAAGTCAGTGTGCTTGGGCACGCATCACACATGAAAATCACTCATCCCTTTGAATACACTCTGCTCCTTTGTATTGTGGGTTCACTTAGTGAACTTCGTATAAGCCATTACATGAAACTGAAACTAACATACAAGCTAGATTCTGTTTAGGTCAGGAAGAGTGTCAACTAACAGTATGCTTTTTATTTATATTAACACTAACAAGCATCAAAGTTGCATGTTGTTGAGCATTAGAATGAGAATTACAGAGTCACACTGATCCCTGATCTAACCCTCCAATATAAATATAGTAGTTTCACTATTGCTAATTCCAGACTACAACTGCACTTTTTGAAGGACCATTTCCACTAGGCAAATGAGTCATTACTTATTCTAGTAACAAAGTGTTTTCATTTTGACTTATGCCACGTCAAACAAGTACACAAACAATTATAAAATGCAGAGACGTTACCATTTACTTTTATATGTGATACCGGTTTTGCTGATCAAAAACTGATTCCGGACATAACTTATGAGTAGTTGTGAGTAGTTGGAATAGGTATTTGTAGACCATAGAGAAACAATATGTTGTTTTTGTAACTATTTCACTACTACTGGTTAGCTGGTAACAAGCCAGACTAGAAGAAAAATTCAACCAACCAACCAGCCTTACATAAGGATGGTTTTAACAAAACTGTAACAAACTTGAATGTTATCAGACAACCCAACATCATTCTTAAACATCTGACCAAAGAACCCTTCCTTTCCCGTTCTCTGCCATTACACAACTCATTCATCACACGATGTGATGACTGTAGAGCTTAATCAAACATACAGTAAGCTCTACACCCACTCTCCGCCCAGCAACCTCCCCACTCTTCTCCTATATCCTACTCATAAATCAATAGTGGCTGAACCATTAGCAGACACATCACACGGACAAATCATGACCTTTGGACACACGATATTTCATATATTTGTCATGTCAAAGTCTCAGGCAGCTGCTGAGCAATACTGCCATTAGATTTTTTTTCCAAGGAGAAAGTAGGCAAATGCTTAACCGAAATTTTTAAATTAAATGTACACTTGTCCTTTGTTATTTTCAAAATACATTCTACAAAATAGTGTACTGTATGTTTATTTAATGCAATGAATGGAATGTCTTTTTGTTTTTTAATCTCATCATTATTTACTATAATGTCTAATTTACTATAATCCCCTTTAAAAACAACCTAAACCCTAAAAGCTCCGTTTAGGAGTTTCTTGTGATTAATATCACATTTCCAAATCACTGTCCAAATGAAAGGTGGAAATTTCCACTAGCAGCCACGGCCGGGCCTGTGATTTGCACATCTGAAACTTAATATGCCAAAGGGCAGCAACAAACCCAGGGCCTCAGAGGCAGAGCAAGAGACTCTTCAAAAACTGCTGGCTGTGGTAAGCGAAATGTTCACATTCATATGATACTGGACCTTCACCAGATTTCAGCAGTTTGGATGGGGGAGGTTGTGGGCCACTGGGCATTCACATATCTGGCTGTCCATCCATTCCTAGATAAAATGTTTTATGACAAGAGTGGCTAGTTAAATCGTCCTTTTAGCCAGAGAGAAGACAAAACAGATCAGTTACAAAGCCTCTAAATGCAGGCCTCGGATAAAGCTTTCAGGGAGGGTTTTAGAAAGCTCCTTTCTCTGTTTAAACTGTTAGTTTGATTATGTTACTTCCTGAAAGGAATGAAGATTATGATATTGATGATCACGCACCCCATTTCTTATGAAAGTAGCCAACAGTGTTTCTATTTCAGGCCCAGAAATATGCATTACAGAAAGCTTGTTTTTCCAAAGTTGGGCCAAGTTCTACAGTAAGTAGGTCGCTGTAACTATGACTCCAGTTATGAAGACTTGGGAGGCACAGGACTAGAGTGGAGCTGACAAGGTCAACCTAATGTCGGCTGCTGATGGAATTCCAATTTCTGGATTTACATCTAATGCCCCTCCATTAACTGTACAACGCATGCAGTGTATTCCCAAACCTGCCCCAACATGCATGGTAAATACAGTCAAAACCACATTATGGAGACCAACTTAGTAGTTATCTATGCTAAGCTAATACCGGTATCTGACCAGAAACTAACCCTTGAGACAATATGTACCTACTTCATAAAAATGTTTACTATCCATTAATGTATTGAAATAATTCATATTAATAATAATTAATTCATTATCTATAAATTATATCAAAAGTATTTGCTAAAGCCCATCACAATTTAACTTCAGCCTCACTAACCAAAATATTCAATTTAAAATATTTACTTCATTTGTGAGGCTGTTACGAGACATAGATTTGTATGATTAATCAATTAATTTGACATTTATGATATTATTAATTCATGACATGCATGTGTACTGCCAACAGCTAACTAAATGATGATATAAATAAGGCAAACAGGAAAGTAACAAACATCTTAAAGAGCAACTTCTTGTGTCTATGTGATTAATTGGTACAACATCTTTTGAAATTGGTCAAGTATTGAGCAAGCGAGCTGCAGTTGGAACAGGGCTGCTCCGTAACCCTAGCAGGCAATTGACCTCATCAAAGTACGTCCACTAAAGTGCTTGTTTTTGCCATTGACAGGCTCAGATTATTATTATAGGAGTCTGACAACATTATGGAAAGGATCCCTACAGAGATACCCTTTTGTAAATAGTAAGATCCTTTTTGTTTAACCAGAAACAAAGTCCCTATATCGCTCTCGTCAAAGCCACCAGAGCCCCTTGAGAAAAATTAACTAACTGAAGCAGCAGTGGAACAGCAACTCCCATTTTCTACTAGGTAAAATTACTGTTTGTATCAATGGAGTCTTATGGCTTTGCCCGCATGGCTTAGGTGCAAGCCCTGTTTTTCTGCTGCCGACTGCAGCGCGCTCTCTCAATACTGGACCAATTTCAAAAAATATTGCGCCCACATGGACACATAAACAGGTTGGTAATACCGAAGTAAGCCTTTAACAAACTTTTTATGATTTGACTGGGAAAGAAGAGGGTCACTCATCATCTAAAATCATCCTAATGGAACGAAAATGAAAAAGTTTGTTATGACCTTTTCTATATTTGCTCTTTAAGCTCTCTCTCCTTCCCCTTAAATCCTTCTAGTCCTCAGGGGGCTCTGATAGTAACACAAGCTGACACAAACATGAGGAACTGACACACACAGCTGTCTCATAGCACTCTTGTCTCCCTGTATCCAGTGCCACTTTTTTTCTGAAGGTTGTTGTTTTTTTTTCCTTTCAGAGCTCCACGACACCTCACTAAACTGTCGTCATTTGACTGCCTTAGTTTAACTTTCTCTTCTACCCCATTTGAATGTATTTTTGTGGACTGCTGGTTTATAAGAGTGGTGAGTTTTTTTCATTAAAAAAACCAACCTTTTTTTCAAAACAGTATCACTGAACAAGATGATGTTCAGATCGTAACAAGCCTAATCCTAAGATGCGTCTTTTCACAGCTGCCTACTTCAGAGAAACGGGACCCTTGGTCTGCAAAGTGAAGGGTCACAGACACTATAAATAAAACTTGTAGTCATGTGAGGGTGAGTAAGTCAAGCTGAAACAAAAAAAACATGCTGAACCCAATACAAGTCATGTGAGTTCTTGGGGTTATCGGCTACTGACCTGCAGCAAATCAACAGAAATAAACAGTGTAACAGAGACAAAACAGAACACAGGTGTCAAGTTCACAAACGATAACTAAATATTCTATTGTTTATTTTGTAATGGACACCAACTTTGTATGCCTACTCAATAAACCTATTCAGCTTCAGAGATGCATTACTTTGTACAAGCTAGATGCTATTTGAGATATGTGTTTGGGTTGGCCAAGTGCCTTGTGCTTGAGGCCAAAAGCAGCAACAATTATGAAAATGATTAGTGGATGAAACTAAAGAGTAACACAACAAATTGGAACCTAATATCATAACTACTGATAGACCAATAAATTGGGCAGATATCTGGCATTTTGAGATAATCGGCTTCAGCTGTTATCTGCTCTCATGAGGCTATATGATAGATCATCCTTAATGACAGCAAATCTAATCTAAAATCATTACTGGCTAGCGTTAAATATATATTGTTATACTGTAGAGAGAAATCCAGTTGAATGACATCACTTCTGACAAACTGTACCCCACTCTCCCTTAAACACCAGTCACGTTCTGAAATCTACAGCATAACCCAGTGTATTTTTGTGTTGTTTTGTGTGTGTTTCTGCTTAAAAAATCTAAAACAACACGTTACTGGCTAAAATATTAGACTATAATCTGCATGGAATAATGGAATTACACATGACTTTTCTTTGTTTTGAAATCGGTAACAGCCAACGGCTGCCCTGCTTTCTCAAAATCGGTATCGGCCACTGAAAAACCCATATCGGTTGACCACTAATCAAAACGTTAGCCACTGAAGGCCCATTTATACTCCTGCGTAGGGTCTACGCGCGTACCTACGCCGTAGGCTACGCACGTAGCCATGCATTTATACTTGTGCGTAGGTGTGTCCGTCATTCTGCAATTACACCCCCAAACACTAGTCGGCAGTAGCGCTACAGCATCCACTGTGTTGACTTCTGCCGGCCGAGCAGGCTAACTTCTGGTTTAGCGCTCCGCTAACGTAACGTGCGGCTGGTGTAACCTTTTCAAATGTTACCGACTGAATGGATCACATTCTGATAGTGAAATGAGTCATTTTGCTCGGTCAAATATATTGATTCACTGTGTTACAGCTGCCGTTTTGGCCGCCAGTAAATGTTACACTCTGGTCGGCTCGGAGGCATTGCGAGGCTACCCAGCTGACCAACCACAGAGCTTACGGTCCACGTCGACTCGACGTGCAGTTACATTTTTGAGGAGGTGCGCGTCAGGCGACGGTGTAGCCTATGCATAGTCCCGTAGCCTACGCCATCGATTTGACGCAGAAGTATAAATTGCCCTTAATTGCTCTGCATCAAGATAACAATGAAGGGGGCCACGTTTTGTTCCAACATACTGACTGAAACAGATATTCCAACCTTTGCAATGGACCTGCTGTGTTCTCTGATTATGCAATATAAATACAAATTCAATATACTACCTTTTCCCCGGGCAATCTACTTTTAGTGTTATGCCACTGGGGATAGGGTTGGGCAATCTTCTCAATTTTTATATTGTCTGATCATAGCTACTTGAGATCACCAATTGGCAATCTGATCGCCAGCGGCGGTGTTACATTTCAGCAAGTCACTGAAATGCCAGCATGGCAGAAACAGGCTTATTAGCTTTAAGAGAAACAGGGTTTTTCCTGCATAGAGAAATTTTTGGCGCCCCCTAAAGAGGTTTTAGTGAGCGCCAAAGAAAAATCACCAGTGCCAAAATGATCAGAATGGAAAAAAACACAACCGTTCAAATCCTCTCCGTGTTAGGATTGGTTGTGTGTTCATGTTTTTCCTGTTTAGTCTGTTTTCATAGGTTTGGTTTTGTGTTCTGTAAGCTTTATTTGATCTCGTCATGTTTGGGGTTTTGTAGCTTAATCTAGTCTTTTGTTCATTTGCATGTTTAAGTTTCTTAGTATCTGTCTTGTCGTTTATCATAGTTCTTAGTCCTGCGTTTTAGTTCTTAGTCTTGTGCTTTAGTTCATGTTTAGTGTTTTTCCTGGTCTGTGTACTTCTGTTTTATTATTTGGTCTGTGTCTTATGTCTTAGTCTTATGTCTCCATGTTTTAGTGTAGTCCTGTCTCCTGTTTGGTCCGGTCTCTGTCCATGCCCTGATTTTGCAGTCTTTCTAAGTTTTACTTTGATAGATTTGTCCTCGTGTGTTCCCGAGTACTTTACTTCCTGTTTTATTTTGTAATTTTCTGTGCCTGGTGTTCTTTTGGTCTGGTCTGGTCTAGCTTTGTTCCTGTTGTTGATTACCTGATGTGTTTCAGTTGTGCTTCCCTCCCTGCTTGTTTGCCTGTGTATACATTGTCCTCAGTTGTGTTCAGTGTTTGTGATGTCTTCGTCTGTGTGGAGTGTTCCATCCTGTACCTGCACTTGTGGATTTTTCCATGGTTTGTACCTTTTTCCTTTGTTTTGGATTTTTCCCTGTGGATTATGTTTTTGTTTGGAGTAACTTTTGTTTGGACAGTTGCCACTGAGCTCCCAGTGTAAGCCTACTTTACTCGTTTAATAAATCTTTGTTGGACTGCAATTCCCCCGCCTCTGTCTGCATTTGGGTCCACTCCTTGACAAGTTAATTTGCATAAACAAATTAGTGACTGACCACCATGTAGAGCATTTTCAATAATTTAATGACTGAAAACAACCCACAAAAATTAAACTATTTTCTCCAACTGGAATTACTATTATAGGCTACTAGTGTTAAGCTATAGTAGCCTGTACTATGATCTGAAATTATAATGAATACACAAAAATTAGCACTAATCAAACCTTAACCAGTGGTGTAGGTTAATATCAGAAAATGGTTTTATTTGTGAAACAGGTGAATCTCAACTAATAAACTATCTGTAGGCAGATTATCCAAATAAAGTGTACCCTGTAAATATATCATTATACTAACATTATACTTTCTATTTATATAATGTTATATATTTATTAATACAATAATTTATACTTTTGCACGTCACGCCCCAAACGCATGCGGTGGGGAGGAAGGAGTGCAATCAAGAGCAGCTATTTACAACATGCTAACCTCGACAACCCAGCTGTATTCTAACGTTAACATATCCTTATTAGCTAGGCTCTTTACACATGCTTGCTTATAACTTATTTGAAAGTTGGTCTCGGACAACATTGTGTTAAGAAAATAGATCTTCTCAGAGTTAACTTGAATGCATTAGGTTTTCTACATACAGGTGGCTCCACTTCAATGTGTGTGAGAGAGAGAGAGAGGGAGCGAGCAAGCGGAGGTGCTGAGTCATCTTCTGACAGTGAGTTAGTTATAATCGCCTTAATATCAGCGCATGAAAAACCAATCACTGATCATCCCTTCAATTGTCGATAAGCGATCCAATCACCAATCGGAACAAGCCTAACTGGGAATGAGGCTATATAATACAAATATCAAATGTAGCAAAAATCGCCAAACCAGATTAAGAGTCAAATGTTATAGGGCTGGGCAGTATATTGGTATAGTGAGGTATACCGATTTAATTTCAAAATAGATATGAAATTAGACAATACTGTTTATACCGACTAGCGCTACCAGGGAAAAAATTATCTACTGCGCATGTGTGGAACGTGTCCGCCAAGGTGACTGCTGAAGGTAGTATCAACAGAAGTAGTCCACGTCCGCATCTGTCTGTGTCCGCGTGCGCTCCCGAGTATAATCAAGGCTTCAAATGTTATTCGTTGGCTAACACGTTGGTTTTGTTTTGATAGGCTACGTCGTCAACACCCCTCCTCAACATGCAGCTCAGCTGCTGCTGTGAACGGAGTCGCAGGTACCACTGCCCGGTACCAGCTCGACTCACCTCGACTCACCTTTTTTTGGTTTTCCATTGTGTAAAAGTTATACTTGTACCTGCTACGAGGTACTTTTTTTCGTATCACCTCCGCCTTATGTAAAGACATTCTGAGTAATGTTGAAACGTTTTAACTTAAATCAAGAGACAGCTGTTTGTGGGTCGCTGGTGTGTGTGTGTCTCATTGAACATTACGTTGTGGCATCTGTGTGTGGCGTCGCTATGACCACCAACTACACTGAGGGGTTCCATCTCTGGGTACTATGTGCAATGGAAAACAGAGGATAGCCAAACAGAGTCGAGTTGGGTGGAGGTGAGTTGAGCTGGTACTGGTAATGGAAAAACGGCATAAGAAGCGGGGAACGCTGACGTGTTTGCAGCAGAAGTACGTTAGGTTTGTGAGTGTGAAGAGAACTGAAGGAAGCAAATTCAATAAGTGAGTGATACTTAAGATGTAGAATGAAGTATAATTAAAACGGTGAAATAAGAAACAAGCCAAGTTACTAAAAATAGTAAACCCCCCCAGCCCGCTTAGCAGAAAATATATATACGATATATATTTTATACCGGAATTCTGCCTAACAGTACCGGGATATGACTTTTTGGCCATATCGCCCCCAGCCCTAAATTGTTAACAGGTTTAGCAATATCGGGTGAGGTAGACCATCCTGTCAGCAATTAGGTGCAACTTTCTCTCTTTGATTTGCTTATTTACGGATCTTCAAAAAAACAAAAACTCGCATGCATGTATTCATTACATCACAATCACACACACAATTTACCAATACATTTAGGGATTTCGATTATAATATTTTTACATTAGGTATGTCAAATAACAGGTAACAAAAACCATCTGTTGTTATCTATACTTTGTAATTACTTGTTATTGTGGAAATAAACCTGGGCCACAGCATCATTTTTTACCTTTAAGTTCAGCTGATTATTAGGGGTGGGGGGAAAAAATCGATACAGCATAGTATCACGCTATTTTCCGTGGCAATATCGCATCGTAACACGGACGTCAAGTTTACTTTTTGGTACTATAATAAAAAAATCAAAGTTTTCCTTTGGGGACACAATTTGAAGGTGATAATATTGTATCGTGGGGCCTCTGGTGATTCCCACCCCTACTGATTATGTGCTCTGCTATGGTTAACCTCTGAAAGTTAGGGTTAGTCTGGCCAACTAACTAACTACACAAAAGGTATTTTAGATTATTATTTTATGACTGATTAATTCTGTGTTACCTAAAACAGAATTATCTTAGGTTCTTTCTCCCTCTGACTAATTCTGCATATTTCACCTTCATTTTATGTGAGCACTGCAGGTACTGAAGGAGAATTCTTGATCACCTACGTCTCAAATGCCGCGACAGTCAAGCGTGTATTTTTTAGGCTTAGAAACATGCATTTAGAATGTGTTGGTATGACTCTACATGTTGAAGGAGACATTAGTCTGCCACAAATCTGGTTTGTAATGTGGTATTTCAGTACAGTATTTAACCTCTGTCATCAATGGGTCAATCATTCCTTCCTACATTCAATGAATGTATCAGTTATGCTCATTCCCTCTTCGCTGGAAAATTACACTACTAGGATTACCACATAGACAGTATGACATTATACTGCCACGGACTCGAAGGCTTTGCATGGGGGTGTTCACAAGGTGTTCACCGTCAAAGTCATCTTAGTATAAGATTTCCTTTTAATCACAGGAGTGTGTTTTTTTATATTTGGTAATATTTGCTGTCAACACACACAGCTGAACCCAATTTTCTCAGACCCTTTACATAAGTAATTTAAATACCAAAGCCTTACTGGTACAGAAGCCCAGTGCTGCACCTACATGATCCCTCAACATGTTCTAATGGTATGCTAATGATGATACTCATTAGTGATACTAATGATGTCATTTCAGTTTACTTTGACAAATGTAAATGTAATCAGCCCTAACCTCTAGAGAAGTCACATTATCGATATGCAAATGCTAAATGATTTACTCATATTGCTAGATAGATGGTCCATGCAATACTAGGCAGATCAACAGCTGTGAAAACAGATCCATGATGCTTCTTTGGCAGCACAAAGTAATAAAAGTGTTCTGAATTACTGTGTATACATGTGTTCCCATATTTATTTCTCCAAAGCACTTCAACTGTGAAGTAATATCACTTAATATGTTTGCAGCCTGCTTTGACAAATTTTTGACTGATGTTTTATTTTATTTTAGGTAGGTGGGTGGAGTGTGGACATGAAGTCCAGCCATATGTATGGGGCAGTCAGTGGTATCACTCTCAGTCAGTGCACAGAAAGTTGAGCTTGAACTTTTGGTGCAAGCCACCACCACATACTAAAGTGCAAGACAACAAACCTCCTTTCAACAAGATCACAGATCATAGATTCACCTCAGAGAGCTTTGCACTCTGTACAAATTGATCCTCAGACCACTACAGGTGCTATTAGCGTGACTGGTTTTGGAAAGGACACTGTACATAGTCTCTGGTTACTTGACAGCTGCTTCCACAGCAAGCAGTCACTGTATGAAAATGATTTCTGCCACCATCAGGACTGCATGGCTTAGAAACAACATTCCTTGCATCTCATGCAGCATATTGGAGATCACAAGCACCTATTTTCTACTCCATATGCCAATTTCTTTACAATCAGTGGATGGTGTAACTCATATATAACTTAAACACAGTCATACTTGCACTGCTGCCATCCATACCCGCTCAGGATTAGCGTGTTTTAACTCAGGCATGTTACAGCCCACACAATGGGACCAGTGTTGACGGAAACACAGAGAAAGCCCTACTCTTTCCCTTCCATGCTTTTTCACAAGGATCATCGATGTCTGGCTAATAGTGCTGCTGTGGGTTCAGGTTTAAATCACGGTGGCTGCTGGATCAGTCACTGTTATTAAAAGCACGGACATGATTATGATGAGCGAGATTATAACGGTGATGGGTCTTTATTGAGCCAGTTGACTTTTTGCTAGTCTATGCGCGGTATGAGAGCTAACTTTAATGATTTGACATAACGTTATCTACATCAAGGTAAGCTGGCATCGGAATGGCTTGTCTAAGCTTAATCAATTCTTGGTGTGGTTATTGCTTAACGTTATCTCGCAGGACGGCAGATAACTGGGCGTGGGCTCGCTAGCTAGCAGCTTTTACGGCTAACCTTAGCTCCTGTGACATAGCGTTACTTAACGTTATCCCAGGGCAGTCTACCGTCTAAATTAACTAAAAAACTGTAAAACAGTGTTAAGTCAGTTAAGAAACATTCGCCCAGCCATTAGAAAACCCCGTGTGACATTATATAATGACTCACAGGCTAAAATAGTTTTAAAAAAAAACATACATCTGACTGGTAACGTTACTGAACTCCAAATATGACTGCATCAATGCAAGTTCTGCCTATTTAACGTAACACTTAGTTAACGGCTACCAGCTAAAGATAAGGGTTTTAAAAAGAAAAGCATCCACTCACCCGCAGTTCCCTCAGCCCGAGGAGCAGCGCTAGCTTTGTTCTTCAGTTATGTTATTTCTTCACACACTCGGGGTGCTTGCAGGTTTTTGAAAAGGCGAGCAGACTGAAAGCGAAGACTGTCCTGGCGACCAAAAAGAAACCCAATACCTTATCTTAACACCAACAAAACTCTGCTGCAGCTGCACGGCGACCGCATCACACAGCCTCCACCCGACTGTGATGTTAACGGTTGTGATGACCGGGAGCCTCGCTGGGTGTGTGAGTTGAGGACAGAGGGCAAAAAAACGGCGAGAAATAAAGAAGGTAGCTAACAGTGGTAGATGAAGGTTTGGATAGGGAGGGGGTGCCTCGAGGGGCTTTCGCGTTGTGATTTCCCCCTCCCAAAAAACGTCGTTGGCAACAGGATTCGTGGTTGGCAATCTGCACGTTTCGCACGTAAACGTTTCCTAGACCACTACCACCAGTAAGTTAGCTAGATCCCACCTCCTCCTTGTCGGCTCAGCACACACGGACCGATGCGGGTAACGCCGCTGGAGGTTTTGAGGACAGTGTGTACGAGAGGGGAGTGATGCTGGCCAGAGAGAGAGAGAGAGAGAGAGAGAGAGAGAGAGGAGGGGGGGGATGCTGGAAATAGTCACGTAGCTGATCGCAAGTGATCCTTAAAAATAATGGTTCCATTTAGAACCATTATTGGTTCTTTAATGGAGATGTTTTATTCCCATTCAACAAAAAAACTGCAAAGGACCATAATTACACTTATGTAGCTAGAGGGTGTTTTGCCGTTTTATTATTCCTGAATATACCCTATGTCTTATTTGGAATAGTAACCTAGTAGTAGAAGGTATTATCTACAACATGTAGGCTACCTAAAGTATTAGGAGCACTCATACAGAGTGGTCTCTTTCAGAGTGGTATATTATTTTATAATTCATGTGTATGCATAATGTTATTGTTGTATCTGGTTGAGGTGGAGCTTTTAACTGTTTTATATGCTGTTGTCTAGGCTAACCGATATCATATTGTATTGAACATGGGTTTTGCTTGTAACAATATGCAAAGTAACTATAGCTGTCATAAATAAATGCAGGCACTGAAATGTTGTGGATGAAAGTAGCATAAAATGGAAGCGCTCAATTAAAGTACCTCAGACTTTAGTACAGTATTGAGTAAATGTACTCACTGTTACTTTCCATTTGCTGAAAAAGAAGGGTTAGCACTTTCAAATGCAACACACTTTAATGATATATATGTGGTAACAAATTATCTAATTAATAGTAAATAAATACTTTTCCAATGCTTTATAGGTCATTGAGTCAATAATAAACACAACTGTTGGGTTGCCAGGTTGTGAATGATTTGTGGCTGGTGTCCATCCTTCTCCAGCATGATGCTTTGTCTTTTTAAATAGCATTTGAATTCACTAGGCTTCTGCAGTGGACAGTGGGAAACTTCTATTTATTAACAACTTACCTACATTTACAATCTTGCAGGCTTGATTGATATTTGCTTCTTAGAAAGCGAGAAGCTAGTAACTCTTTGTAATGAGTTGACATCTGACTTAGGAGAGAGTTATAAACTATTATGAGAAAGGATTGACATGAGAAAGTAGCAATATCTATAAAGCATATGAAAGCAAATGATTATAAACCATTAATAAATCCATTACTTACAAAGCATAAACCCTTTAAAGGGTGCCTTACTAGAAAGTGAAAGTGGTATCAAAAAGGGTTGTGATGATATAGAAAATCCATCCAAGTTTAAAACACCTACACATGGTTTTAAGCTCACAATCACACAAATCACAAGGTCGTTTAAGCTCCAAACACAAAAGGATATAGGTTAATTTCTTTACCACAAGGAACCACAACTGGCTCTAAATTGAACCTTTATTTTTAAGGGTAGCTGGTGCAGAAGCAGCAAACAGTGTTTATTCGTGTCTGCGGCTTATGCTGTTGGTCTTTCTCAATGAAGAGGATGATGGTCATCCTTACCTCTTTTAGTAAGGGGTGGAGAAAGCTGTGAAAGAGAGTCACACATTGTGGTAATAACACAAAATTGCCTCATTAAATGTTTTTGGACGTCAGAGCTATTTTTAGGGCTATTTTTAACATGGATTTTGTCAGTTACTGTAGAGGCAGTGTCAGTTTGTTCTGAAACATGTCATATGTGGGGATGGAACAAAGAAAGCCTATATTACAAAGATAAACAACATATGGTCTAATGTAAAAATTATCTGATCTGAGTTTCAGGTGTTTTTTGGTAGGCAGTTCATTTGTGATTTCCCCACTAAGGAACCAGGGCAGACAGTTTGAAGCTGGACATCGTCCTGAATGAGGGAAGTACAATAACTTTAGAAACTGGGGAGAAATATTGATCTTGTCCCAATATCTTCAAGGTCAGATGACTTAATGACTAAATATCAAAATATTCAGAATGTGTAAATTGCAACAACAAAAAAAAGATATTAGCGTTTTCTAAAATCATAATTCCAAACAAAACCTACTACTTCAACAGTACTTCAGGCACCCATTTTTACTTGTTCATTTATTATCTGTTGTACATTACAGTGTCATGCAGCCTATTTTTTTATAAATATCTCTAATAAAAGTTTTTCAGTTTTATAAGTAGCTAATTGTCACATAGAATGAAGTCTTTTGGAGCAGATGCACTATATTGTGGAATTTTCTCACATTACTCTCAGCTACGAGACTACAATCAGCTCTCAATACTATGCAAAGACGCATATATCAGCCAAGATTTTGCCCCTTTTTGCTGGTGAGGTATGAAAAAGTACCCAATTTGTTGCTAGATTGGACTTGTCCAGTGAGTCCAAACATAAATACTGTGGAATAATCTAAATTGCCCATGTAGACTCTTACATGTGCAGTATCACAGATAACCACTAACAGACTGAGAGATGCAAGCTCACCTTTTTCAACAGAGAACAGCACTTATCTGGACCCACACATCACTCTCTAGAAGCAGAATTCCAGCAAAACTGTGCTCGTCTAACAGACATATCTTATCAATAATTCTTAAAGATTTTAACATGAGAGAAGCCTAACTAGACCTAATTACTCTGAATTATATTAGCACTGTATTAGCACTGTTGGAGGAACCCTTGTTATCTGGAGTGGCCATTCATGGGAAATTTTGATAAATTTCTGTAGCATGATAATCAGACTGAATTACGGAAGTGTGGAACCAGGCTAGAATTTCTATACTTCCTTCCCGATCAATTTCACTTGTCTTTTACACCCTCACTGTATCTCTCACATGAAATGCTGGGGTTACAACACATTACTGGTAACCTAACACTTGCTAAAGCTCACTGCCAATCCCCAACATACACACACACACGTTTCAGCACTTCCTCCTAAGAAATATGAATACCGTATCCAGGAAGCCACACTTTGGCCACCCAGCCCGGCACTTCATTTCCTTTGAGACTAGTGGAGGAACATGACCCTTCCCCGATGCACATCGCTATGAGCGCATGTCAATGAGGTGCAAATGACAGGGCTGCATTGTGAGATGGGCACAGAGTGGGAGTGCCATGTGACACTCCTGAATGGGCTGCCGGGGGTTGTCCGGGGGGAAGGATGGCATCATCCACAAAGGCCTATTGAAGGATTGCAGACTAGGTACAAGACTGGCACTGGTCCTCCTTCCCTTCTATGGGATGGCAGGAGGAGGCTGCTGCTTGGTACCAACTGAATAAATGGATTATTCCACAAGAATTGGAGAAAGGAGGTGTATTACCACCATGTTACACTTCCTTCAGTCTGTCGATGACCATTATGTCCACTTCTTCACATACTATACTGTCTTTTGTGATTTACCACTCTGTCTTGTTCGTACAGCCGTAGCTGTTGTGTTTTCAGCTTAATCAAAACATAATAAAATGGCACAAAATGAGACTTGTGGAAACATGATTACATCATTTTTTACCCTGCCATGGGTCAAAGAAACAACTGTTCTTTCTCGGACAAAAACTGTAATTTAATTCAGTTACAAAAAGTAATGGATAGTTGCTTAATCAGAAGAACTGATGGCTAAATAACTAACAACTTACAATAGTTTTCCCTCACTGGGACCAAACATATTCCATAAAGTATAAAGAATAGTTTTGTTAACAGTCACAGTTCTTTGAAGAACAATATTAGATTACCAAAAACATGTGCTATCAGTTCAAAATAATGAATTGCATGACTATGAATGGTGCCAGACCCATGCTGGCTATTAAGTCCAGTTGGGTCCAGAATTTTAAACAAAATGTTGTTACTTACAAAGTTGTGTGGACGGAAATGTCTTGTTGATGTCAGAGGTCAGAGGAGAATGGGCCAACTGGTTCAAGATGACAGAGAGGCAACAGCAACTAAAAAAAACCCGTTGTTACAACAAAGGTATGCAGAATACCATCTCTCAACGCACAACATGTTGAACCTTGAAGCAGATGGGCTACAGCAGCAGAAGACCACACTGGAAACAGGAAACTGAAGCTACAGTTTGCACAGGTTCACCAAAATTGGACAATATATACAGTAATTGGAAAAATGTTGCCTGGTGTGATGAGTCTCAATTTTAGCTGAGACATTCAGAGGGTAGGGTCAGAATTTCACTTACAACTTGAAAGCATAGATCCATCCTGCCTTGTATCAATGGTTCAGGCTGGGGGTGGTGGTTTTAATGGTGTGGGGGATAGTTTCTTGTCACACTTTGGGCCACTTGTACCAGTTGAGCATCATTTAAATGCAACAGCCATGTCAGATAGCTCAAATAATCTCAAACTGGTTTCTTGAACATGACAGTGAGTTCACTGTACTCCAATGGCCTCCAATGGTCACCAAATCTCGGAACAGGAGATTTGCATCGTGGATGTGCAGCCGACAAATCTGCAGCAACCGCGTGATGCTATCATGTCAATATGGACCAAAGTCCCTGAGGAATGTTTCCAACACCTTGTTGAAAGTATGCCACAAAGAATTAAGGCAGTTCTGAAGGCAAAAGGGGGTCCAATCCGGTATTAGCAAGGTGTACCTAATAAAGAGGGCTGTGAGTGTATATAGACACACATGTATAGATACAGACACATAATATAAACATATTCAGTGACATCCTCTTGTTTTTCAGGTGTAAATATGCTGGAGGCCTACAGTATGTTTGTATTAACTAAGCTGTTGGCTTCACAGAACAAACTGTCAAACTTAAAATTGTTCACTTTGTTTCAATTCAGATGTTAAGAATATTTCACAGACCTACTGTGCTGTTTGTCCACAGCGTGTGTGGGGTGTTCAGGAGACAGACACATTAAGTGAAAATGTGAAATGTTTGGCAGGTGCATTTGTGCAAAGACACATCATTGCACTAAAATCAATATGCTACCCTCTGGTGGTGATCATAGAGCATTACATGTTCAGATAATTTGCTTTAAGTCTATGTATAAAATATACACACAATATAGTCAGTTGATATGATACAGGTAAGGCCTGATTAATAGGCAGGAATGACATAAGGCCTAATTAGGTGACTCTGTCTCAGTTGTGTGCAGGGAGGACTGTGATATTTTAAAAAGTTTTATTTTTTGTGGTATATTTCCCACCATATGTGACTTAAAGAGCTGAAAAAAGCTATCAAAATGTAATGCATAAAATATTTCTATAAAAGCACTTATATATACATATACTATACTCCTGGCTGTTTCTATGAATGTCATGGTTGATAGAGGAAATTAGAACAATTATCTGATTTCTTTGCGACTGAATTTGTTGGTTAATGTCCATAATGATCTAATGGTATATGCTGTTTTTGTGTCTGCTTTTATATATGCACACTGCTTTGTTTGCCTTGTGTCACTTTTGTGACTGTGATGGTGCCTCCCCTTCCTTGTACAAACAATAAGTTATTGTACACTTTGTACACCTTTTTATACTGTTTGTATGTTTGTTATGTATTTGTATAATTGTCTATTTAATAAAAGTAGACTGTAGAAGAAAATTTGTGTGGATCAAGTCTTGTGAGCTAAGATGCATGATATTAAGCTACATTACACTGCAGGCCTTAATGCTCAGTTCTGATTTATTGATTTTTTTTTTTGATTGACTGTTCAATTTAAATGTGGCCCATATCAGAGCCCTTTAAAGGGTTCTGGCCCATATTAGACATCAGAAGTGAATAATACCACGTCACACGCAGAACGTTGTCCTACGGAAGTAAACATGGAGGCCAGCGAGGCCAGCGAGGCCAGTGTCTACGGTTTTATTTTAAGTTGATTTCAGGTGGAAGAGAGGGAATTCATGAGCAAATGATAATGAGGAAGAGGAGAAAGAGAGTATTTTTTGGGAAGCAAGTCATTTTCTTCTATTTCCGAATTATGATGACAGTATGTCCAGATTTTAAATTAACCGTCCTGTACCTGATTTGGACCACATATGTAAGTGGCCCAAATCTGAACTGGAAAAGATCAGATTCCACGTAACTTGGGCTGTTCACACTGTCTATTAGATCTGAGTCACATAGGAGCAAAAAATTTAGGTAACTTTTGCCTGCAATCTGAACTTTTTGTCCTGCTTTGGCTGAGGAGTCACGGTGGCCTGTAGAGGGCAGAGTGGTGCTTTTTTTAGGCTACTGTGGAGTCTTTGGAAAAAGTGAGATCTACTCTAGAGAATTTACTGTATTACAGATGTCGTGATTATGTCCCAGCAAGTTAATAGTTGTTTGACACTAAAATGATATGTCAATTTTATTGAGTATGTAGCAATTAAATAACATACAGGTTTAATTTCTATAAAATATAATTTCCTTTTCAGGTGAAAATTTCCTTTACATTACCCTGCAGATATAGTGATGAATTGAGGTTGAATTTCCTTTCATACATTGTGTATCACTGAAACGCCTGTGTTGTGATAACAGAGCATTACTCTAGTTCAGGCAGTACTGCAGTCATGTTTACATCACCTGATCGGTTATCAGCTTTTTCATTCCTGCTTTACTATTAGTGACATCTAGTGGAAACAAATTAATTCTCTTGAGCCAACAGCTATTTCTGACTATCTTAGCAAGAATAACTGAACAGAGGGCAGTGAATAACTCTGGTAGAATCAGAAGAGTGAGTTTATTGAGCGTTTTTCCAGATGTATTACAGTGACATTAATGTACATACAACACGTCATCAACTGCTTTAGCTGTATTTTCTTATTTTATCTGAGTTTTTAAAGATATGTTAAGCCACTGTTTCTAATCATTTTAACAACGATGTTGTATTTATTAATGAACTTTAACAAAGAGTCAACATTCTTTCCACTACAGTTCAACTCCTGCAGCTGTAGTTACAGATCAGCCACAGTTTGTTCAATGTTTACAAACCTGCCAGCTTGGACTGGAAATTAAAGGAACATCTTCCATGCATGTGAGAGAGTCAGCATCTCCTGCAGTCTGTCTGACATTTAGAATCAGCAAGGTTGTGCGGCTGCTGTGTATGTTTTGTAACAGGAGAGAACCACGGTCACATAACTCCTCCAGCTCTCCCACTGAGACACACATAACATTCCCCTGGGATGAGGCGGCGTATCCAGTGACAAACACAGGCGAGATGGAAGAAGAGTGTGTTTGCTGACCTCACATGGAGCAAAGCATGGAGGAGTGTTGCCACAAGCAATGCACTGCAGTAACTAACTAACTATAGTTTGCCAAAAGGATAATTCTTTGCAAAACAATGCTACATTTATTTTAGGAGCCACACTCCTGTCTTTGCAATTTGCTGATTTGTAAAGGACAGTTTATTAAAATTCCTAATTCTGCGCAATGGGATTCCTCTAGAAACATTTTTCATTTGTAATCTTCTGAAACAATATTAGTTTTTAAATGGTCACCTCAGACTTAAAGCCTGAATCAATATTTTTATATTAAAATTAGATCCGATGACCATGTGTAATATAAGGGACTGATTGATGAACCCAAAGAGAATTATCACTTGACTCCAGTTCCCATCTGCCCTTCAGAGCATTTTAGCACACGCCTATTGTTTTGGTTTTGCTTTACTGTTTTGGTTTGCTCTCATCAGCAAAGTTTTTTGTCGGAGCAGGCAGCTGTTTTCAACAACAAAAAAACACTCTGGTAAACCCCACTGCACACAACCTGCCCAGCAGCAAACGCCCCCCAAACAGAGCTAAAATAGTTATTAATGCACCTTTTAAGTTGGTTTGCCAACCGCCAGCTAAACTCTAAAAGAAGAAGAAGAAGAATAGTTATTAAAACATTAATAAATATTGGACTTACATTCATGACTCCAAACAAATCTGAATGAATGTATCTGCTGGATGAGTAAATAAGCTACTGTTAACTAACATGTTTGCCATATCAACTTTGTAAGGTAATAGTAAATATGTGTTTGGCTGGCAGCTTGTTCTGCTACCCCCAAGAAGGCAAAAATGGGATCATAAGTACGTTTTACTGGCCTCTGCTCTGAAACATCCTGCTTCACCAAATCTTTTGTCTGTGTAAATACAGAGAATTTACTGTATTACACATGTCATGATTATGGGGCAGGGGTTGCAAATTAGTTATGGCTAGAAACCTGTATGCATGGCATCTACTATGTATTCTTTATAAAGCAATGTTCTATGCATTTGTCCCTGTCAAATAAACATTAAATAAATAATGTTACAGCAAATTTATAGTTGATGGTTCTAAAATGATATTTTAATTTTACTGGGTAAGTAGCAAATAAATAAAGTATAGGTTTAATTTCTTAAATTATTTCCTTTTCAGGTAAAATTTTCCTTTACCTTACCCTACAGATAGAGTGATGAACTGAGGTTGAATTTCCTGTCATACATTGTGTCATACATCCTGTTTCACCAAATCTCTTGTCTGTGTAAATACTGTTACTAAAAGTTCAGAGGTGTTGTCTCTCATCCCTTTCCTGGACTTCTAAAATTACCTCCACATGTGCACTGGTCCGGTCAGTGGGTTATCTCTCACCTCCCTCTCACCTTCCTGTCCTCACTGTCGGACCACCGGATGAGACACAGCAAAGACAGTCTGAACAATAACATAATTACCATACGTCATGTTTTTGTTCTTCAGGCCAAAGATAAGGCAGGGAGCTATATATATTAACCTGCCCCTCCCTCTTCAATTCCATCTTTGTCTGCTTCCGCCCTCCTAAAATCTCGACATTCATCTTACTGCCTCTTTTTCCTTTGCTGTATCTATTTGAAGTCCTAACTCGTCACACTTTCCTCAGTTAGTTGAGGAAATGAATTAGTGGATGAGACTGAAAGGAAGATATGGAAGAGTTTGTGGCCACATGCTCCCAAGCAGACTTAAATCACAGCAATCATCAGACATTTAAGAGACTACAGTTACAGTTAAATTTCTGTATATGAAACCAAGGAGAAGTCACATTTCTCACATTGCTGGGTTTTTTGTTTTTTTTTTGATATCTTGTATTTGAAAATCAATTACATGATTTTTTTTTTTTTTCAAATGGATTACGACCTTACTCCCTTTAAGACTCCTTTGTGGAGTCATGCTGTTACCATGATGTTGCTGGTCATCGTGTGGAGACTCCAGGAAGTCAATGCACCCAGCCAAGAAATAGTCTGGCACATAACCCGTCCATGTCATTTTGACACTTTGATTTTTGTATGGATCAAACAAACACAATATAATGTGTTAATTAGGGAGCAGAATCAGGCTTACCAGTGTTTGTGCTAAGCTAAGCTAAGCTAACTGACCACTGTGTTTACTGTACAGAGATGATGACTGCGGTATCAATCTTCTGATCTAACTCTCAACAATAAAGTGAAGGAGCAACTTCCTTTAAAGAGGTGGTATTATGCTTTTTGGCTTTTTCCCTCTCGTTTATTGAGTAATATATCTTTTTGTGCATGTAAAAGGTTTGCAAAGTGAAAAAGCCCAAAGTCCAGCCCAAAGGGAGTTCCCATCTCCCACAGAAAGCACTGCTCTGAACTGCTTGAAAACAGCTTGTGTGTAGTCCAGCCCTTCACTTCCTTTACTTGTGATGTCACAATGAAAACGCGTCATAAAGCTTGCCAAGCGGCTAGCGGGGGTCAGACACGCCCTCAAACCAAGCTAGTCTGAGCAGAGGCCCTTTGGCTCGCCTTTGTTTGGTTTTTCCATTGTAGAAATATTGCACCTGTTCTTTTTTTCATATCACCTCCATCAAGGTTCCAAGCGAGCTGAGGGATATTAAAATGTAACGTGAAAACACGACAGACTGCTGATTGGTCAGAGAGAATATTCATTATTCACTGCATCATCATTGCGTGAGCCAGACAGAGGCCAGAAAGTTTTATATTTTACAGTTTTTGTATGGAATTTCATCACTAAATCCACTTCTGGCAAGTTTTGACATGAAATCAGCTCTGTAGATTTCGAATATTGACAGTTTTATGAGAAGTGATGGTGGAATGAAAATGTGCGTGAATATTTCCGGAGTTGAGGAGCTCTGCAAGTGGCTGCGGGGGAAGCCTGAGCCGCAACAACGGCAGAGGAAAACACAGCTGGAAGGTTTTCATACCGCTTATCTGCCTTTACATTCTGAGTAATATTGAAACGTTTTAACCGTAGACTGTATATATTTTAAAAGCTGTGTGGATCGCTGGTGTGTGTGTCGCATTGAACATTACGTCGCAGCAGTTGTGTGTGGCGTTGCTGTGACTACAAGCTACATACTATCTCTGGGTACTATCTGCAATGGAATACGGAGCAGGGCCGAGTAGAGTCGAGTCTATCGATTTGCGCTTTGGTAGCATTTTCGGAAAGGCAGCAGAGATCGTCAGAACACCGGCAACAGTTCAACGTTCCTAGTCCTAATGGTAAAATGTGGAACAACGATGTCCTGTGGTTGTGGAGTAACTTACACCATCTGCTAGGTTACGGTAGCAGTCTGAAGTGGCTTTGATTTGGATCACAATACCTTCTTTTTCTTAGGACCCGCCCTTCTCTGCTTCTGATTGGCTAGTAGTCCTTACCTGGGAACTGCGCATGTGCAACTCCCAACAAGTAAGATGCATCCCTCTGTAGCTCAAGAGCGGAGCGTACAACACATAGGGCGAAAAGAGGAGCTGCAGCAATGTGCAGTATGAGAAAAATATGGTGTTTTTTGAAAATTAAACCATGTAAACCTGTTCTGGTATAAGCCCTAATTAAGATTTTGAACCTGAAAATGAGCATTATACCACCTCTTTAAAGCTTGGCCTTATTTTTTCTCTAATTTGTGAATACATGTGTTTTTCTTTCACTTGAAGAAAAAACAAAAATTTAAGCCTGTAACAGTTTCAAGGTAGTCAGGAGCTCTTTGTTAATTTGGTAAGTTAATTTGGTCGCATGAAACGTTTATGTAGAAGAGGAAGTGCAGAAAGCACACCTCGAGCAATGCCATACATACATATACATGAAACAACAAACATTATGCTCATTGCTGTAAGTTAACATTTTGTTGACTTGGATAAAAATCCAAAAATAATTGGAATGGACCACAGAATTAATTATGCTGAGCAAAACAAACATCCAGACAAACAGATAGCCTAACCACTTTTACACAGACAATGTGAGCAACTTTGAGTCATGGCAATGTATTGGATTGTAAAAATACAAAATAGCATGACAAGTGCAAAAAAGTATCACAGAGAGGTCAGAAAGTTGCTGATACTTGTAAGTTTAATGTTAAATTATGATAAACCATAGTTAAACAAGGTTACATTGAGCTTCATAGTTTACTGCTGCTGCAATGACTTCACAATTATGTCATCAATACATTTCTATGTTTTCTTTTTTAGTTCTGTTTTCATCTACATAGAAAACAGGACAAAGGAACTTGAGAAATTTCTTCTATGTTTATACACTACTCTACTCATTTACTCATCCTTAAAGCAACATTATGCAATAATTGGTATATTTTGCGATTTGATGCCCACAGTTTAAAGGTTCAGTGTGTAAGTTTTAGTGACATCTAGTGGTGAGGGTTGCAAATTGTAACCATCAGCTCTTGGTGTATTCATGTGCTACTTGTATGGTCCCATTCCCGAAGTTGTGAAGTCGTTCTTCGGACTTCAGTGTGTGTTCATGTGCTTAGGTTGGAATGTGGAATCAAAATGGACGCTACTACAAAAATGTGTTGATTAGCATTGTAAGAGCATAAAAACAACACACAGACATTTAGTTCACTCTACAAACCTTTATAACTAACCGTTATAACCATATTACAAATTATGTTTGCAATATATGTATATTAGGGTGCCACTCAATGTAATTGCCAATTCTTTTTTTCAACATTTTCCAGGCACCACCCCCTCATTCTGTTCCTTTTATGATGCATAGTAACTGTGAGAAGTTTCATTCAGATATATTAATATTTACTGGTAGCTCAATGGGCTCAATGTTTTTATATTTACTTTCATTGCGATAAAATGTTATTTAATTCAAAATTTCTCTACCAAAGTAAATTAATCCTTGAGTAAGTATTGTTATAATTTTTTATATCATTTAACTGTTCTTTTCATATTCTGATTTGTGTTATTATTTGGTTTAAATACGATGTAATCAGAATAATATTTTTGGGTTTGCACTATTGCAGCCGTAGTCAGTAGTATCGTTAACTCTGTGCAGGGTTGCGAAAGGGCTGGAGCCAATCCCAGCTGTCATTGGTGAACCCTGGACAGGTTGCCCGTTCATCACAGGGCTAACTCATAGAGACAAACAAGTCATACACACGTTTGCACCTAAGGGCAAAGAGTCACCAATTAACCTATGCATGTCTTTGGACAGTGGGAGGAAGCAGGAGAACATGAAGAGAACCCACACAGACACTGGGAGAACATGCAAACTCCACAAAGAAAGGTCTGGGCCTCGATCCACAGAACCTCTTGCTGTGAGGTGACAGTGCTAACCACTGCACCAGCATGTTGCATCTGTGTGTCATGTTAATCTTAATTATTCTCATTTTTAGCACCACCTACCAGTTATTTTCTGATAGAGTAAAGAAGTACACTTCAAGAGAGGTCACTTAACAAGAGCTTCTTCTGCAGCTGTTGCTTCTATTTGTTGGAGCGCAGTGTGGATGTACACATTTAGTCTCTCAGAGCTTTCCACCGGGCTCAGTGATCTACAGTCTGAACATTTTCCGGTTTCGCCAACCAATTCTGAATGAACTGTCACATATGGTAAATGGGCTGTATTTTGTATAGCACCTTTCTAGTCTTTTCGACCACTCAAAGTGCTTTACACTACATCACATTCACCCACCTATGAGCAGAGACCCAACTGCTCATCAGAAACAGAACTCATTCACACACTGATGGCACAGCCACCAGGAGCAATTTCGGGTTCCCAACCTTCCTTTAAGGGGACGACCAATCTACCCTGAGTCAAAGCCGCCCACTTATGCCACTTCAACACTTCCATAATTAAGGTCTATCTGAAAGTCTATCTGGTTTACATGTGCATGTGTTTCGTCGACTTCATAGAAATCTGCAGCTACTCTGTGAGCTGGAGAGCTAGCCTACAACAAAACACATGTAGCTGTTTTTTAAGCTGCAATACAGTCATTCTCTGGAATATTTAAGTGTTTATTATTAACTTATGAAGTAACTGTTAGCAGCTATGTGTCTTCTTTTTGAGGAGTTTTACATTATTCTAACTTGTGATATTAAAGTTAATATTACATGATAAAATCCGAAAATGTTGAATATTGTAAAACTTTGTGAGTGTTGAGGTACCAGTAAAAATTATTAGAAAACATTCAAATTTTGTCAACTCAGTTTTTGTCACATTATTAACACATTTGGGGGATGGGAAGATGAAAATTAGAAACTTTAATTTTGAGTGGCACCCTAATGTATATGCAATACAGGTGCTGGTCATATAATTAGAATATCATCAAAAATTTGATTTATTTCAGTAATTCCATTCAAAAAGTGAAACTTGGATATTATATTCATTCATTACACACAGACTGATATATTTCAATTGTTTATTTCATTTAATTGTGATGATTAAAACTGACAACTAATGAAAATCCCAAATTCAGTATCTCCGAAAATTTGAATATTACTTAAGACCAATACAAAAAAAGGATTTTTAGGAATGTTGGCCAACTGAAAAGTATGAACATGAAAAGTATGAGCATATACAGCACTCAATACTTAGTTTGGGCTCTTTTTGCCTGAATTACTGCAGCAATGCGGCGTGGCATGGAGTCGATCAGTCTGTGGCACTGCTCAGGTGTTATGAGAGCCCAGGTTGCTCTGATAGTGGCCTTCAGCTCTTCTACATTGTTGGGTCTGGCGTATCGCATCTTCCTCTTCACAATAACCCATAGATTTTCTATAGGGTTAAGGTCAGGCGAGTTTGCTGGCCAATTAAGAATAGGGATACCATGGTCATTAAACCAGGTACTGGTAGCTTTGGCACTGTGTGCAGGTGCCAAGTCCTGTTGGAAAATGAAATCTGCATCTCCATAAAGTTGGTCAGCAGCAGGAAGCATGAAGTGCTCTAAAACTTCCTGGTAGACGGCTGCGTTGACCTTGGACCTCAGAAAACACAGTGGACCAACACCAGCAGATGACATGGCACCCAAACCATCACTGACTGTGGAAACTTTATACTGGACTTCAAGCAACGTGGATTCTGTGCCTCTCCTCTCTTCCTCCAGACTCGAGGACCTTGATTTCCAAAGGAAATGCAAAATTTACTGTCATCAGAGAACATAACTTTGGACCACTCAGCAGCAGTCCAGTCCTTTTTGTCTTTAGCCCAGGCGAGACGGTTCTGACGCTGTCTTGTTCAAGAGTGGCTTGACACAAGGAATGCGACAGCTGAAACCCATGTCTTGCATACGTCTGTGTGTGGTGGTTCTTGGAGCACTGACTCCAGCTGCAGTCCACTCTTTGTGAATCTCCCCCACATTTTTGAATGGGTTTTGTTTCACAATCCTCTCCAGGGTGCGGTTATCCTTATTGCTTGTACACTTTTTTCTACCACATCTTTTCCTTCCCTTCGCCTCTCTATTAATGTGCTTGGACACAGAGCTCTGTGAACAGCCAGCCTCTTTAGCAATGACCTTTTGTGTCTTGCACTCCTTGTGCAAGCTGTCAATGGACAGCTGTCAAGTCAGCAGTCTTCCCCATGATTGTGTAGCCTACAGAACTAGAATAAGAGACCATTTCGCAGGTGTTTTGAGTTAATTAGCTGATTAGAGTGTGGCACCAGGTGTCTTCAATATTGAACCTTTTCACAATATTCTAATTTTCTGAGATACTGATTTTGGGGTTTTCATTAGTTGTCAGTTATAATCATCAAAATTAAAAAGAATGAACACTTGAAATATATCAGTCTGTGTGGAATGAATGTATACATTATACAAGTTTCACTTTTTTAATGGAATTACTGAAATAAATCAACTTTTTGATGATATTCTAATTATATGACCAGCACCTGTATGTGATTTGCACAAATCAACATTCTGTATCCTTCTTTATGTCCCATGTAAATTTTATTGCTCTTCTTGAAATAAAGGTTTAAGGAGTAAAAAAAGATTCTGATTATTCCGACACCACATGAGTGCATCACTCACCCCTCCCTTTCCAAGCGCAGGAGAAGCTATGATGGCCAACACACTAAATAATCTATGTGGGCCTCCACTTGTCCAAATTTCTCTTCTTTTGACTACGACTACTACTACTAACGTTACTTCTTCTTCGTACATATTCAACATAGTGACAAAAAGGTGCTCTGTACAGTAGTTTGTCCATTTTTGCTACTGAAGAAACATCATGACGCCGCAACATGGCGACGTCCATGTAAGGGGACCCGCAGTGTATGTAGATAGAAATGGCTCATTCTAAAGTAATAAAAACATAACGGTTATGTATGGTCTTTATACAAAACTGAAAACTTTGCTAAAACAGCCCAACATTAAGCAACTGCAACACATGACACAGCAAGCCAGCTAATAAGTTTATCCATTCAGCGCTTTTAGCTCACTTCAATGAGTAAAAGCCAGTCCGATATTTACTCTTGTCCAGTCTCTTGCTTGGTCATGCTCTCTTTTTTTCTTCTTTGCTTCCTCAACAACATCTTCTTAGGTCTCTTTGCAGCCTCTGCCATGATATCCATACTGAGAATACAGAGTTAGCTAGCTTGCTGAAGAGTCTTGTTGGTATGTGATATGGTGCCATAGGAATTCCAGTGCTACATAATGTAAAACCAGGTGCTCCAGGCCCTGCGTGGCAACTACAGAGACACCCTATTACAAGTCAGAGTACCATCTAAATGATTACATAATTATTATATAATTTCATGCCGAATTAAAGGTTGATAAATTAACACTCTCAGTTTAATTAGAGAGAGAGAGGAGCACTGGGACATCCTGTTTTTTTCTTTGGAAATGAAAACCTGAAATTGTAATTACTCATTTCTTTTCTACACTGCTCAGCCACGCCTCTACAAGTATCACTGTGTTACTCACGCCAGCTCCTTTCACTAAAACCACAGAGGAGATTTATGTGGGTGCTGTGTGTACGTTTATAATCCCCTAGATTGTAAGCCTTGTTAAATACTTTGAGAAGGTGCAGTAATGTCTCTAAAACCTTAGTAGTACTGCAATGCTGTATTTTAGAATTTTATTTTTATTTCTGATTATTTCTGATAATATGAGGATTTTGCACTGCTTGTTTTTGTCTTACTGTACATTGATTTTGGGAAAGCAGAGGTCTGTAAATCAAATTTTGTAAGAACATCAAGGTGTGGCCAAAATATTTCTTCATACAGGTAATATTGTTCCAGTCAATGTTTGAATTAGCTAAGTGGTATAGTGGGAAAGTCTTATCGGAGAACTAAACAATCTCCTGCACTTGTCTTCTGCTTTTCTCCCCGACATTTTCAATAACTCTATGTTTATTAATTAAAAAACACAGCTTCAATAATTTTAATGTTGCACAGTAGCAGCACAATTAATTCAATTGTGTACTACTAACCACAAGTCGTTTGATCTTCATATGAACATGTTTTTGCCTTATTTACAAAAAAAACAGCATATAAATTTGGAGGAGAATGTTTTATATTACTGTATACACATCGTTACCACTGCACAGCCTTGCGTACGGAAAGCTGCTTTGTCCTTTGGGTAATTCTGTAAGAAAGGCAGCCTACTTGTTAAAATGTGAGATCGAGAGAGACTTTAGACTGGAGGGAGTGCAGGAGGAGGAGGGCAGCATCAGTTTCAGTGAGGAGGGAAGGATTCTGCCAAAACACTTTGTGACAGGGCTCCTTGTTACACTATAACAACAGAAAACTGAGACCTCTGGCCAAGACCTGTTGCGCAACCGGTGGTGTGATAGTGTACACAAAAGGGAGGGAAATAGAGTAAGGGGCAGTAGAGATTAAGGAGAGACGAAAATTATGTACAAAGAGCATATAATTAATTAGCAGCTACATTTTTATGATGACAATGTATGTGTAATGTGAAAACAGTGTGACAGTGTAAAAGGGGTTGCTCGGGGTGATGACCCTTCAGAGAATTATCCCCTTGAATCTGATTTACGAGAGCTTCGAATTTCAGTTCATTGTTTAGCAGTCTGGCCCACAACTTTACTGTTTTGGTTCCCTCTCACAGCTCTTATAACATTGTTTTCTGACACATCAGGCAGCTGTTTTCATCTCTAATAACCCCATTACCTGCTCAGCACCAAACGGTAGACAGACACAGTTAGCAACTAGCTAGTGAACATAGTGGCAGCTAAACAGCCAGATATTCCCCCCAGGAGCTGGTAGAGACCAAAACAAAGCTAAAATGTAGTGATTACTGGCCTGATAATTTATTAATAGGTTCAAACTGCTAGATGTATAAATAAGCAACTGTTTGCTTACAAGTTTGTCTTTATCATCAATTTAAAAGGTGAAATGTCAATGTAGTGTTCACACTTTGTTTTCGCTGCCCAATAGAGGCAAAAAAAATCAGTTTTTGCAGGTTTAACTGTATTTTTTCTGGGGTTACAGTTTACGATAAAAAAGCCCTGTTCACAACCAGCACATCCTCTGTGTAGGCCTACAATATCCCCACTGTGTGGAAGCTGGTCCTGGATGCTATCAGGATTTAGGCAAACGTTATCAGCTATGTCGCTGTGTCCTGTTCTTCATTGGATTTTGGGAATTTGAGCAACCCTAGCGAACATTAACCGTGATATTGTTATGTTTAATGAACACATCATATAGTCCATCCAAATACAAGTTAACTGGGAAAATAAAAAATGTAGCTGGAGACTGAACCAACTCATGACATTAATATTAGCCTACTTAGCTAGCTAGCTACAGCTGATATGGGGCAGGACTGAGCAACGCAATTAGACTTACATTAACGACCTCAAGATTTCTAAAATCCTGCAGCTGAATCCGTGAAGCTCTGTAGTGGATGTTCTTTCCCTCTCTCAGAGGACTTTGAAGTCTGACCAAAGTAGGCCTATGTTACGCTATAACATAAAAACCTGCCATTAATGAGTGCACTGGTTCTTGGTTCTTTGCACCCCCCTCACTGCTTCATGGTGGTGTTGGAGGTAATGAGTCACTCCGTAGTGTTCATGCAGGTTGCTGGTTGCTGGGGAATGGCTCAGGATCATGAAAGGCAGTTGTAGCTAGCTGACTGACTCCCCTCTTCTCTGAGTTCCTGTGCATGCTTCAACTGTCGCATCAATGAAAAGCCACTTTCTTTCCGCCTTTCTGGTGCGTGGCTGTGCAGGAGAGCGAAAGGGAGGTGGGAAAACCATGGACAATACAGTAACCCAGCGCTGGCCAGACTCACAATGTGAGGTCTCTGTGCTCTGGTGGACCAACAAACAGAGAGGCCTTTCTCATGATCCAACTGCTTCACCAATCCCATGCCAGCATTCCTCTGCACTTTAATTATGCAGAAAACACATGCATATTCACGTGCTAATCACATCATCTCGCCTGGGACACCGTGTAAAGTAATTTTGAAATTGAAGGGAACATGTGACCTAAGTGGACCAATACATAGAAAATATGCAAAAAGACTCTTTTGATTGCATAATCCTGTCAATAAAAGACTAAGGCTGTTTATTAAACCAGTGTTAACCTATCTTGTGGGGAACCGCAGGGTGTCCTGCTGTGTCCTTACAATTTTAGCTTCAATAAGCACAGTATGTCTCCATCCCATGTCAAAACATACATCCATCATCAGCCACTTATCCTGTGTACAGTCTGTCTTTTCCATCTTGTCTCAAGGTCTTTTTATGTCATATGTAAAGCACTTTAAATTGCTTCGTTGCTGAAAGGTACTATACAAATAAACTTGCCTTGGCTTGACTGACAAAGCTACAGCATACCAATGAATGTATAATGTGTATAATAATAAAAACTACACCATGAAATACTTTATTGATATAAGTGTTTTTAAGTACAGAGTGTTCTTCCACATAGTTGTGCACAGATTAATGAGGTATTTGTACAAGATACTATAATTTCAGTATAATTACGTTTCTCCATGAAGATAAACCTACTCAGAAGCCTCCAAACTATTTCTTCACTGACAAAGCAAATCTAAACACTAACATGGCCCAAACTATATTTGAATTCCGCTGTGGAAAATAAATATTGTTTAAAAATGAGTCAAACTTTGGATTACACATCTGGAGTTTGAGTGCTAATATGAAAAGACGCCTACTTGAGAAGGTAAAATACATTAAACTGCGATCAATGAAGGTGGTGGAAAAGTCACAAGTGAGGATCTTCTATTTACAAGTTGGCAACTTGCACAAAATCAATAATGTACTGATCAAAAATAATTATCGCTCTGTCCGTCAGAAGCCTCCTGTCCCTTCTGGCTGAAAAATAGTTCATTTTCTAGCAGGCCAATGATGTAATGATGAAATAGGTTGCGTATTCAATTTATGCTGAGTCATTTGCTACTGCATCTTGCAGAGCTTGACTTATATGTAATTCTGGTGGGAAATACATCATCACTGTATTTTATTTTCATTTATCTCAAACTTTTGCTTAAAACAGTTGCTTATATACACATCCAGCAGTTATGAAGCAACATTTTCATTTATTTAGAATTGGATCTCTGGTCACCTGATAAATGTAAGTCCAATATTCACTCTCCTGTTCACTCTGTTTTTGTTCTCTACTCTCTCCCGAGGTAAATATCTGGATTTATAGCTGCTAAATGCTCCACCATGTTCACCAGCTATTGGCCAAATGTGTCTATCTGCGTTTTGGTGCAAGGCAGATAGGTTCAGTGGGTGTTTAGTGCATTTTCTCTGACAACAGCCACCTGCTGTGGCTAAAACAACTGTGAAGGAGGAGGAAACGGTGTGAGAGTTGTGGGCCAAACAGCTAAAACAATGAGCCAAAAGTCCCACTAAAGCTCTATAAAAGCTGTTGGGAGCTGCAGAGTCAGGTGATCATTCTCTGTAGGTTCCTCTTTCACATCGTCACATTGTCATTTGACACATTGTTGTGACAAAAATAGAAATTATAGCCACTTTAACTTTTTGCCTAAAACAGTCAAATTTAAAGATATTGAATATTGAGAAACAAACCCGGGGACAAGCACTCATTGTCCTCAGTGGCTTTACTTGATGGCCAGTGCTATTCTACCTTAATATGGTGTAAAAGCAGTAAGAATATGACATCTCCAAACAAACAGATTTGGTCATAAAGCTACATCACTGGTGTAAAACAGAAATTTATTTTCATATTGCAACACTGTTATTGTGTATTATGGTTTGTGTACATATCTTTAGTTTTCCATAGAAGTGTGTGTTATTTTCTGCTGATTATTCAAATGATTGTCTGACTAACTTCCTTCTTTTAACAAAGGACAGACAGGAAGGAAGGCAACCTGCAAGACGAACTTTAGTAATCATTGGCCTGTTCACACACAAATGCTGATGACATCTGAGAGGTGCACCGCTCCACTGAATCATCTATATGACTTTCTGTTAGTTTACGAGTTTGGACCTTTTTATACAGTCTATGGTTTGGACCAGTAGTCAAAATAGCTGGGGATGGCCTTTTGGAGAAGTTAAAGGATCAACCCACCAAAACAAACAGTGCCTGCTTCCCGGGGATTTCCTGCTGAAATCCACCATCATCAATTTAGAACACTGTCTTGTCATTGAGAAGATACTATACACCTTATTTTTCGTCCAAACACTATCTGAACAATTCTGACTGTGTTGCTAATTGACATAGTTTATTTTAATAGTTTGTTTTTGTGTGGTAGCAGGATGGAGGTGGGGTTGAGGTCGGGTGTGCTCATTTCCTTGTTCCTTATTATTTTGGCAACTTAGTTGATGATGCATTTTATGGCGTAAATATTGTACATTTGCCTCTAACTTTTACTTGAGAACACGAACTTGAGAAAAAATTAAAGACTATTCATTTACACCCTAAATAAATTCTCTTTTTTGCTGCATGAATAATGGGAATGAACAAAAAATCTCTCACTTGACTTTGTTTCATGTGTCTCTTAAGTATATTATCCTATTGATATGTTGTTTACCTTTAGTGACAGCCTTCAGTGCCGCCCCTGGCTTTGACTGCGCCCCTGGTGGTCCCCATGGAGCATCAGAATCGCAAGGACACACACACACACACACACACACACACATACACACACAGGGTGTAGATCAATATCTTATAGCATAATAACAGCTGATCATTTATTTGCTATTATGTGTTATGAATGACAGTATGCAAAGTACAAAGTTAAATATTTTTAAGATTATATGGATTTATATGACAATGACGCTGTTAAAAAACAGTGTGTTTAAATTATAAAATACATAATGTTTTGTCATTTTTTTTAGGTACAGTGTGTGTGTGTGTGTGTGTGTGTGTGTGTGTGTGTGTTACGTAGCTCTATGACAGCAGGCTTACTCAGTGGAGGGCTGGGCTTTGTCGTCAGCACAGCTCATATTTAATTAATGAGGAGGCAGCGGCCACGGAAAAAACTGGCTGCTTCTGGTTTCCAGGCATAAATACAAAGCGGAGCCGGTCTGAGGGAAAAACGGCACAAAGGAAAGCAGAGCACTCTGAGGTTTTAAAGCTGAAGACCAAGAGAGTCAGGTAACCTGCTGCCCTACTAAAACCATATGTTTCAGAATGACTAGCCTATTTCATAGCGGGACGGCGATGGTGAGTGCGGTGATTTAAATGTTAACCAGAAGAACGGGCTGTATCAGATATTACTGCGTGCGAACAGCTTATTTACTGGAGTTGTCAGCCGTGTGAACGACCGTGATACGCTATACTAAATGTCAGTGTTGATAAGACAGACAAACGCTGCACAAAAACAACCCGTGTAACCACACCGCCGGCAGATCAGATATTAGTTACATTGATGGATATTAACGTTATAGGTCACTGTGTGTGTGCCTGCGTGTGTCTAACGGGACGAGCTGCTCTGGATGAAACAAGGTGGATTTATGGTTTTTCGCTTCATGTGTCTGCTTTAAAATGTGTTATAGGTTTTGTCGTGTCTCCACCACATGTTGTCTTTCACAGACTATTAGTCAGAGTAACTCGTTGAAGTTGTTTGCTTTGTTTCAAACTGCTGCCACTTCAGCATCCCAGCTTATACGTGGCAGGAAAGGCTTTTCCTATACAGCTTAGGTTTCCAGCAAGGCAGCATATAGGATGACACAGAGCCGACCACACACTTTGATTTCTCTGTCTTCAGTTAGATTTTTCATACAAAAGTTTTCATTCAGTTTAATTATTTGCATTTTTGTACCACTTTCATATAAGCCACACCTTGTAAAGACGCTGTAACAAATGGATGCATCAATGGTTAATACATAATTTACTAATGCTTTATGGATCAGAGAGAATCTATTAATAAAACATCGAAAAAAGGTTTGGTTAGGTCAAGACAAATTCTTTTAGCTGGTGTTTACCCTTGCTGTTTCACAGGTTTCTCACTTTCTAATAAGCCTGCACATATAAATATTAATAAGTCATTAATGGAGGGGTTTAAATCCATCAAGTCTGTAGATATAAATGTTAACAAGTTGTTAATAAAATAATAGATTTTGGTCCAAGTAAAGATTTTGGTCCAAGTAAAGTGGTCAAAGTGTCCAACCAGGTTTCCAGATCCATAAAGCATTAGTAAATTATTTATTAACTCTTAACTCTTGGTACCCACATTTTGAATTTAAAGGGTTTCAGTTATGTTTTTTATTACAGAAATATATATTTAAAAGTTAAGCCTGCCTGCCGTCATTGAACTGACTTGCGTATATCTTTGGGACTACGACAATCATCTCAGGGCACTCTTTATCTGCACCAGCAGGAACATCCAGCGTGGTGTACAGTAGCACAGCTGTGGAGTGTGTGTGACGCTGTGTATGTGTGTGTTGCCTCAACTCCATCATTCCAGCTTGGGAAAATCAGAGCTGAGAGAGAAGTGTGGAATGTCTGGCCTTTGGCACGAGGCAACCAGACTACGCTGCATCTTTCTTTTTTTTTTGGTTTGTTTTATGTAGGATATAGAAACGTTACCATGTTAATCCTCACATGGGACTGATAAAGGAAATGCAGATTTGAGTGTGGACACAGCTGGAAAGAGTAATGTCCACAATGGAGGGAAAGAGGAAAACAGTAAAGATGAGGGACGGTGGCTCAGACATAGTAATTGAAGATATTCCTGTGCTTTTTAAAGGCCAACGGCAGACGCACTGTACTGTGGACTGCCATTTCTAGGTCAATGGTAGCCCCCCTTCCTCCCTCCCTTCCTCCCTCCCTCTCACTCCACCCCACCCAGAGCTGTCTGTCTACCCAAGGCCACACATTAATCTGCGGCGGTGGTGTAAAGTGTGCATGTGGCGAGTGTATTAACCAGCCGTGCAATTATAAGCAACCACAGGGAGGGATGCGCAATCTGTCAGAGTGGCCAGTGTGTGAAGTGCTCAAATGCTGTCTACAAATTAAATCTGTCATTCATTTAAAATCTGTGTTGCTTACCCATTTAGCTGAGTAAACACTGATGTGAACATCTTTAAAGCTAGACAGTTATCTGACACAAGTCTTCTAACCTCATTTGACTTTTTTTTTATGTACAGTAAAAAGCCTAAACCTGCTCGGTCAGGTCATCCTGTTTCTGGAAGTAGAGCAAGGATTTCTGTTCCAAACTCACCAACTTCCATGGTGAATAGAGAAGGGATATACTACTACTACTTTTAACAAATTAAAAACACATTACAGTGGAGTTTTGATCCCTTTTAAACATCCCGTTTCTCTAAGATTTCTTGTCTGCACGTGTCTTCTGACAATAAATTTCTCCCGCAAAACAGCACAACATTAACAATATAAAAATACTTGCTAATGTGCCACTGATTCAAGTAGTTCCAAATAATGGCTAAAAGGGTTTTATGAGGAAAAGTGTGTGTCAAAAACAGTTGCCCCCTACGAAACATTTTTTACACCTTATGTATTTGCACTTTGTACCTTTATAGTATTTATATACTGGTTTTCTCCATTAGTCACAGGACATTTTCTGACATTTGATCAGAAGTGATTTGCTTGACTGCAGGTTATAAAATCATACTAATAGATGTAAAACCTGCTGCCAGTGTAAATATGTTAATTATATATTTATATTAAGATTCACACATACTGTATGTACTCAAACAAAGACATGCAATAAACCTAAAATCATATGCTCACGGTCCAGGTCGTGGACAGTGACTGGGAAAATGAGCCGTTGTGTTTTGCAAAAGGCAAACAAATTCAACAACAAATACAACATTTTACAGCAAACATAACAACCCCATCTACCTCTGCATCCTCCCTTTGTCACATACTACATGTGTTGTTTGCCACAAAACAGCGTCCCCCTGTGACCCTCATCTCTACCAGCTGCGGAATATGAGGCAGCAGCCAGAGTACTGAAAGTACTGAAAATACCTACTAAAAAGAAATCACAGTTTATAAACCATCTGTTCAACTAATTGCACAACTAGCAGCACAGGAAAGAAAACCTGTAAGCCTACAGATTCAGTTAACATGTATCACCCATCATTCACAGACATCACAGCCTTTTGTTGGAGGTTTGTTTGTGCGACATTGTAAATAATCCCAATTTAACGACCTGTATCATTTTAGGTGATTCTGCTATAAATATTTAATTGTTACAAAAATAAAAAGTTGAACCAACATCACACTTTTTTTTTCTTTGAAGCCCAAGAATGAGTCTATTCATGTTGTTACAGTTCAGGCCAGATTCTGGGAATCCAACTGATGATTAACATCGTAGTTAAACTGTGTTTTTCCTTGTGCAGAGATTTAATGCAAGGCATTCATGGCTGAGATTAGTTTTCGGAGAGAGAGAACTGGAACTGAATCTTGGCTTTTGTTTGGTATTTACAAAGACGTAATTCAGTGTAATTCTGTAGTTTAGCAGCAATGTCTTAGGAACTACAACTGTAGACTTTCCTAGGATTGTGGGATGGATAAATCAATTCACAAACTTTAAAGGGACGAAATAATTAGAATAAAATAATTAGAAAGGAAAGTCTTTAGTTCAGTGAATTAGATACCTGCCAAATCAATAAACCTCATTATATTAATGTACAAATCATAATCATAAATTATAAATATCTAATATTGCCACAAAGCAGTCAGGCTCATTGATTGGCAACACTGCCCACAATGGCCTAATGCACCCATTATATTACGCTGATAGCTAACACAATATTAACAGTATGGCAAAATCTCAGACAGCAGCCTATATATTGTCATATTGCCACTTCTCAAGATCAAAGCCCGTTCAGCAAATCTGTACCATGTCCAACCCACAATCAGGACGAGGGTTATGAAGTCAGATCAGATGTTGTGTGTTGACCCGTGCAGATTATCAGGTTTAACCCACATCTGTGTTGGAGGTCAGCGTTCAAGACAAGACTCTGGTAGACTTTGAAACAGACAGTTATAAAGATTTACAGAAATCCCTGAATGTGTCCTCTTGAGTTTGACACACGTTACCCGCACACATGTTTTCTTGCAGAGCTGGCTGGTCGTTTCCTATCTGACTCTCTCTGTCAGCGCTTGTTGAGCATGTGACCCCTCCAGCTGAGTTGACAAGACTGACAACTTGCTTACAACACAGTTTCTTAAACATCAAAGTTGAAAGTTGAAGATGGCCACCATCCTCTGCGACAGTAATCTGTATTTGGAGTGTACATGTACTTGTCGAGTTCTGGCCAATCAGGGGAAGATTAAAGGATTCATATAATTTAAGATAAACAGACATGGATGATGGTGATGCCATTAAGCAAATCTCATCAGCTATAAAAGAGATCTGTGTAGTCAGCGCTTGATTACTAACGCAAGACAACACAGCTCTAGAATCCAAATTATCTGTGCCTAAATTGTAGGTGTTTCATGTTTGGTCAGTTCAGTCAAATTATTTTTACTTGTCTCTTGTGGTATCTAGTCGTCCCAAGTTTTGAGATATCTTTGAGATTTCTGTCTCCCCCCCAGTACAATGGAGTAATAAGATTGTGGGGTTCACATCTCTGAAATATTGCGTTTAACAATTTTTTAATTTTGTCTTTCCACAAACAGTGCCTGTGTTACTGTGTTAATCCACATACCTCACTGCAACAGTTTTCATAGTTTCAGTAAAAACTGTTTATAGCATTTTCTGTGGATTGTCCAATATGTAAGACAAGTAAGATTGAAACTGTTTCTTAAAGAGCCACCAAAGTCCTGAAATGTATTTTGTTCAATACAGGATAATAACTTGCACAACGTATTACCTTTGATCTGAAACTTGTTCTCACAAGGAGCTTTATATTGACATTATTAATTATCTGTAAAATCATGACAACATATGGCAAACACAGATAAACTGCATCAACAGAAGCAGTGACCAGTAGCTGAAATTATTATGATGACTGGTGATATAGGAGTGCATAGGAAGTAAGTAAGTGTCATATTAGTGTGCACCCTAACCCTAACTGGCATGCAATTATAAATATAAAATATGACACACCCATCTATAAGTGTTTGCAGTCATGCATTAGTAAGTATATTATTTTTCAAAGTTTGTTATGTGTCATTTATAGAACATATAAACTCAAAAAGAGTTTTCTTTCTTACACCCAATCTTATTTCCTGCTGTGTGAGTGTCTGTAGCTTGCTGACGCAGTGTTAAAATGCCATTTTTAACTTGGGCCCTTGTCTCTACTTTGTCCTCAGACTCAATCGAAGAGGAGCTTGGACGGCATGCAAAGTTGTGAAATTTCCTCAGACAGCACTGATGATCCTCTTAGTAGCGGCTTACGCACTCATCGGCAGCCTCGAATAGTAGTGATTGGTGCTGGCTTGGCCGGCCTTGCTGCAACTAAGGTCCTACTGAAAAACGGCTTCACGGATGTCACTGTCCTAGAGGCTTCAGACCACATCGGCGGGAGAGTTCACAGTGTTCAGCACGGTGAGAGGATGCGTTTCTGTTTACCTCAGATTTTGTGTTAAACTTATATATAAATAACACCTAAACTGCATTTCTTTAGCTCTGTACCCATACCATAATCTAATGTAATCTAAACACTGAAACTGTGCCCTTTTTAGCAGCATCACTGAAACCAAATAATAACATGTAATCACACGCTAACTGTGTAAAATCTACAGTATATACCCTAAGTGCAACATGTACAGGTACAATACAACTGTCTGTGCATGCATTGCTCATTTTGCTGAATTTACATGCATTTAAGTTAAAGCATGAAGTGCTGAAACCCATTCCCAGTAGACCTAGTGCACTGAAAATAATGTTTCCTCTGCCTTTTGATTTTTTTCTAAAAATACAGCAATTTCATGGATTATTATATTATAGATTTGCCTCTTTTACCACTCCACATCAAAATGTCTAAATTCTATTTCATAGCTATGAGCATTACTTATGTAGTGGTAGATAGACCAGAGACTTCACATGAACAAGTACCAATTCATTTGTACTTTAACATGAACAAGTAACATAATTTACCAGTTAATGTAACACAAAACAACTGGTTGAAATATTTTTTCAAATTCATAAATTTACATTGCACTGAGCAATTGAGCAATTCTTCCCAGTAACAAGTTCACGTTTTGCTCAGCTAGGTCCATACAAAGCACCGCTGATATATGATAAATATGATATATAATAACAAATTATTTCCCAATACAAGTTGGGGTAACATTACATTTAAGAGCCGTGCTGCAGAACCAGTATTATAATCTACATATTTTATAATCTTACATATCAAAGTACAGTTTTTACACTTGTCTAAGGTCACATTAACTTTGATTAGTAAGCACTGTTCATATTTGCTTGGAAAACACTCCAGTTTGCCAGCCATACATTAACACAATCAACATTGTTTCCCTGAATAACCTGTATGAATCCACTTATCGGATGCGTGTCTAGTTCCAAGAGAAATATCTCACTTGATCTGCTTGAGTGAGGTGTGTTTCCCCAACAAATTCCACTGAACTGCAGGAAGTTGCCTCTTTCAACTGGCAAGAACAAACAAGTAGGGAGCAGCATTTGCTTGTGGCGTTGATATTGTACGCACATAAAAGAGGTCACGTGTGGTATGTCAGGCACACGCATAATTGTATCTGTTATGTAAATACCTATTTATGCTTGGACGTTATGTAATGATAAAAGCATTTAGTCAATGCTGCATTAGCCTGCCTTTATTACATAAATTAATATAAAACATGGACAGTGTCAGATGCCATCATCCTCAGGAAAAATGTTAAATTAATGGAACTCCGATGGGCTTCTGCAATTGCAGTATGTTAATTGAATTGACCTCCTTCTTGAACTGCCCAATTATTAAGTGTGATTGTGGCTTAAGAAAGCAGACTTATATACAGTTTCATTCAAAGCCATGAAGGAGATGTTATGTTCAAAGATATTATTTTTTCTTCAACTCACAATGATCTGTGTTGCTTATTATTTTGTAGGAAAAGCAACTTTGGAGCTTGGAGCCACCTGGATCCATGGTGCCAATGGGAACCCAGTGTACCACCTGGCAGAGGACAACGGGCTGCTGGAGCACACCACGGATGGGGAAAGGAGCGTGGGACGCATCAGCCTGTACACCAAAAACGGTGTGGCTCATTACCAGACCAACATCGGGAAGAGGATCCCCAAGGACCTGGTGGAGGAGTTCAGTGACCTGTACAATGAGGTGGGGGGACACATGCACATAGATACACACATGAATTCACACTTAAATGCACAAATGGATGAAATTTTCCAAATCAAAATATGTATTTAAACCATAGTGCTGACCCCTTAACAAATTAATGCTCTGCAGCCAAACATCATTCAAACCAATAAAACTTTATTTCAAATTCCAGTGGAGATCCCAAATTTTCCACTTTTTGTTGGGTTAATGTGTATAAAATTATGCACAAAGACATGTTTCCGATTGACGCAGCTATAAAGACATGGAGACTTGACTGTGAATATTACACACTGTGAACATCACTCAGCTTTAATAAAGAATTGGAACAGCCTGATTGAGGATATATAAGATACTGTCAGACAGTGTAGATTCAAATGATTTTAAGAACCTCAAAGCTACTGAAGGGTAAATAAAAGGGGAGACAGATGTGACATTCCCTCTGTTCCATACACCATACCACAGTATTACATATAACTTCAGCCATCTTTAGGTGAACCAGTAAAATGCCCACCAAAGCTTTAAATTTAACAAACAATGGCCATTTTTGTTAGTCCAGTTCTCTGCTCTCTGCGCTGTAGCAGCCTCTTAGGCTGTTAGAGCTTGATTATTATACTGTAAGTAGGTCACGTCTGGAAAAGCAGTTACAGAGGGAAGGTATAGAACACACAGAAGACATTTTGTTTTCATTAACCCTTGGACATCTGTGTTTTCTGCATAACCGCCTTGGGTCCACATGTTGTCTCCTTTGGATAAAGTTTCTTAATGGAATTTCATAACCCAAACCATAACACTTTTAGACACTGTGCCGGTTTAAGCATCCTAGAATTGACATATTCTTGCTCGTGCTACATTTAGCAGCCCTGTATAGCCACCCCAGCCACCTTGCCCACCTGCCTCTAGTTTTCTTTCATCCAGTTTTCTTTCTTCATCATGCTTTGCTTTGATTGTTGTATAGACTGTGAAGCTCTCTGAGACAAATTTGCTACTTTGGAAATAAGATTGACTTGACTAGACATGTAAAGCCTCCAAGCTGGCGTCGACAGGGAGTGTTTTTTATGAAGATGACTCAGTATGCTCTGGGTTCTATTCTTTATGGTCTTAAAGGAGTATGTCAGCACTTGAAAGATGGCATTTTCATAAAACTGGGCTGTCTATACAGTAGAAAGATGCAAATATTTTTGAAATCTGTCAAAAGAAAGCCTACAACTACCAGAATGCACTCCCAAACTTCCCCAACTCCTATAAACAGCTGGTCAGAGCTACAAACATTAGTCTATGTTTTCACACTGTAAAGTTACCGTGCTAGTAACAAAACACTGTCACACTTACTAGATGCTCAAAGACGTGTGTTTCACTCCGCTGGCTTTGGTTGTTGTTTTTTTCCAATTTATTTTCGGTATCCTGAAATATGTTTCAAGCTCTCCCCTGTCCATATGTGGCCCAAAGCTTTGGTGTAATTATGTTTCCATTGGTGCAAATTCACCTGCACATGTAAATACTGTTTCATCTCGTGTCGTGCACAGACCTGGCACGTCGCACATATTTGTTGTTGATTGTTGATCTTTGTTGTTGTATATTTTTATGTTGTCAGTTTATATATTTATATGTACACAATATTCTCTTCCGTTGCGTTACTTCTGCACGGCACAGACCCATAATAATGCACATGTATCTGTAACATTGTTCTTCCATTCCATATTTATATATTTCTACATTTATTTATGTTGACTGTATGTTTGTCTACGTGTAGCACCTTAACACCAAAGCAAATTCCTCGTATGTGTAAAACACTACTTGGCAATAAAGCTCCTTCTGATCTGATTCTGATTCTGAATCATAGCAGCACCACCAGTTGTCGTTGGCACAGGGCAGCTCTGTGACGTTATCCTCACTGGCTGTGGTGGCCTCCTCCTCCCCCATACGCCGCAATTCCTCCGGACTGTATTCTGTCTCAAGAAGCTCTGAAAGTCTGATTCCAGCATTACACTATTAAAATCGTTTTCTTCCATATCTACTGGAACATTTTGCCAGTGGTTGTTCTTGCCAGTTGATTTTGAACAGTAAGTTTTGATTTTGGAGCAGCGAGGAGCTGCCCTTCTTCTGACTGTCTGTAGAGGCGGGCAAACAAAAAAGGCAGAAGTACAATTTGAAATTCAAACAAAGTCTGCCAGATGACGGCAAATGAGTGGGGTGCTCTGGGTGCAGGCAACATGGAGGGAAGTTAACCATTGTTCATTTACATATACTGCCTACATTGTAACGATACAAAGCTGGTTGAAAAACACCAAAGTTTCCCTTTAATCTTCTTGTTGAGGGAGGTGAGGGCAGAAGCACACTGCAACTGTTATTATGTGTACACATAACAATTATTAAAATTTTCTATTAATCTTTACATCATCTGATTTTTAGATACATCTTTAGGTCTATAAAATGTCAGAGAATAAAATACCTGTCAGAATTTCCCAAAACCGAAGTTAACAAATTCAGATTGCGACTTTTGTCCGACCAACAGCCCAAAACCAAAACATATACAGTTCTTTATTAGAGAAGACCAAGAAAACCAGAAAATATTCACGATTCTGACAATCATCTATTGTCAATGTTTCAGTACTACAGCAACAAGATACAATCTCCAACACAAAGTCAACATAAAGGTTGTTTTATTATCAAGGGTTATAATGTCTAAACATAAACATGTGTTGCTCCACTTTGCCAAAAATGGCGCTCAAACTGAAAACATTCAGAACTTGTTCTGCATTACATTTACATTAAGCTGACTCTTTTATCCAAAGCGACTTACAATTGCTATGTATATCAGAGGTCGCCCGCCTCTGGAGGAACTAGGGGTTAAGTGTCTTGCTCAGGGACACAATGGTAGACAATGTGTCACAGTGGGGAGTCTCCCACACCAAAGGCATGCATCTTATCCACTGCCCTATCACCACCACCCCATGTGTTGCAAGTCATGGACTTAATTAAAGTAATCACAGTCCAGATTCACACAGTTAAGGTTTATACATGTTCCTACATCCCTGCTGTTGTTTTGACCTGGCACTTTGTAGGAAATTATCACCTTTTAATGTCATGAAAAGACAACGTTACATAAACATAACACAGCATTTCTTCTTAGTCTCTTTTCCTACTGTTGTCTTTCTGTTTTCTTTTCTTTAACAATGTGCTGCTCTTGTAGCGGCTGGCAGCATTTCTTTTTAATGTTCTGTGACTTGTGCCTCCTGTAGGGTTTCTCCATTATGCCGCAGTTTCCATTTGAAACAATCAAGTACTGATCTGATTTGCCTTAAACTGAACTGAACTGGTTTCTTTTCCTTCCCTCTTCACCCCCCTCCTCTCTTTTCTTGACATCCTTCCTCATTCTCCTTCCTCTTGATTGCCTTCTGTCTTTCGCCTTTCGCTCTCCTTTAGGTGTACGAGCTGACTCAGGAGTTCTTCCAGAATGGGAAACCAGTTTGTGCTGAGAGCCAGAACAGCGTTGGCGTCTTTACACGGGATGTGGTGCGCAAGAAGATCATGTTGGATCCTGAAGATTCTGAGAGCACCAAGAAGCTCAAACTGTCCATGCTTCAACAATACCTCAAGGTGGGTGTCCATGTCCACCTGTGAGTGACACTGTGGCAACATATCAGTTCCCTTTTCATTTTCCCTCTAAAATTACACAATTACTTTGTGAATTTGGAGGCGCTTTATAACCATACTGTTAGGACTGATTCACTGCTGGTGTTGTGCTGAGGCCCTGAGCTCATACAGACTGATAATCAGTGAAATGCATTCATGAATCATCAAGTCAGAAATGTGAAAACGTAGTTTTTAAACCTACAAATGGAATGAGATAGCAGATATTGGCCTAATCTGTCTGCCTGCTGGCACTGATAGCTAAGGGTTAATTAGACACTAATTAGCTTTTAATTACAAAAGGATTGCTTTGATAATTAGATAGTAATTATGAGGTTTTATTTACTTCCTCCTTTAATCCATGTAGCTTGCCAATGACAAATAATTAGCCTGGGGCTTTTGTTATTTCAAGCAGTGTTGTTTTTTAATGTTTATTCACTAAAGCACAGTTGAGAGTTGTGGTTTACTCAGATCTCTTTCCTGTTTTAACAGCAATACTTTTACTCTGAGAGCCTGAATACAATATGAAATAATCTTGTTTATATTATGAGCAATGATAGAAAAACATGCAGGCTTTATTCAGATTAGGAAGGAAACATCTTGACTCTGTTTACTATTTTCTTAATGAATGCTTTAGTCTATAAAATGTATTCAGATCACTTGTTTTGTCCAACCATCCATAATGAAATCATATTAACATTATAATGTTTGGCTTGTTTGCTTGATAAACAATTAATATGAACAGTGGAAAATTTTGGGGAAATCCGCTTTTTTTAGATGAGAATATTGATACCACTGTCATGTGTAAATAATATTAAGCTAGAGCCTGCAGTCTATTAGCTTAGCACAAAGACTGGAAACAGGGGGAAACAGCTAGCCTGGCTCTGTCTGACGGTAACAAAATTGGCCTACCAGCACCTCTAAAGCTCACTGATTAGCACGTTATGTCTGTTCTATTTAATCCGTACAAATACTGAAGTGCAAAAACAACCATGTGCCGTTATGTTCTGGACTATTACTTGGCTGATAGCAGTAATTTCCTGGAATCTGGCAAATGCTCAGAGCCAGAAAGTGAATAATCATATTTCCCAAAATGTCAAAGTATTGCTTTAATGATTAATCTGTAATGTTGATATCAATTAATTTTCTTTTGATCCGGCTAATTAATTGTGAGAGGGTATAAACACAATGTACAGAGTTTGACCTTTAACATCGGAGGCTATGTTTTTTTTCTCGTCTTTTGTCTATTTGTCTGTAGATAGAGCTAAAACTGCTGCTCCTCATGATTATTAGGCTTGAAAACACCTTATTTGAATCTTTGGCTCGCAGGCATTTATCACTAGCCATTTAATACAGTATATTCATGTGAGTTTGATATTAGTGTATATTTATTTGAGCTCTCCTCCATACGCTCTCGCCCACACACATAGACACAGGAAACAGAACATGTTGTGAAATGCAGTAGTGATAAGTCACCTTAACTACCACGGAACCTTTACCAGCATGGTGGTCACTATTTAAGGCAGAAACAGTAACGTATTTTTGCTTTGCAATAACACACTACCAGTAGTTGTTCTCTAAATAAACACATGTTCCTACAGTGTGACTTCAGTAGGTGTAGGGAGTTTTAAAATGCCCGTTGGCAAAAGTGATCCAAAAAAAATCGACTTTGGGTCTAATTTAAGATGTGTGCTCTCGTTAATAAGGCAGCAGGTAATGTGGCTGCAGGTATTGCAGTGGAAATGTAACTGACTGTTCTCCTGTTTCAGGTGGAGAGTTGTGAAAGCAGCTCTCCCAGTATGGATGAGGTGTCTCTGAGTGAGTTTGGCGAGTGGACGGAGATCCCTGGTGCACATTATGTCATTCCTGAAGGTTTCATGAAGATCATCGAGGTCCTGGCCCAGGACATCCCCTCCCACACCATCTGCCTTAGCAAACCGGTCCGCTGCATCCACTGGAACTACTCAGCCCAGCATCGGGAGGTGATCGCCAAGAGCAGCGACAACAACCATAATGAAAACAACCACAGCTGCCAACCTCACGAGGGTCACCCCATTTACATGGAGTGTGAGGACGAGGAGTGGATCACAGCAGACCACGTGATCGTGACAGCTTCTCTAGGCGTCCTCAAGCACAACCATGAGGCCATGTTCTCCCCCTCTCTGCCAGAGGACAAAGTGCTCGCCATCGAGAAGCTGGGCATCAGCACCACTGATAAGATATTCTTAGAGTTTGAGGAGCCCTTCTGGAGCCCGGAGTGCAACAGCATTCAGTTTGTGTGGGAGGACGAGGCCCAGCTAGAGCAGCTGGTCTACCCTGAGGAGCTGTGGTACAAGAAGATCTGCAGCTTTGACGTCCTCTACCCGCCCGAGCGCTATGGCTACATGCTGAGTGGCTGGATCTGTGGGCAGGAGGCGCTGTACATGGAGCGCTGCGATGACGAAACAGTGGCTGAGACTTGCACTGAGTTGCTGAGACGTTTTACAGGTCAGGACAAGCACACACAAGGATATCTGAGCATTGCGGGCAAATGCTACCAACCATACATCCTGTTTACACCATAGAGGCTTGTGTGGGTTATCTAAGTTGATTTCTCCACAGGGTACCATTATTTTGTGTCTCATTTATTCCCACTTTCAGATATTTCACTTCTCTGACTGTTGTATTGAATCATTTATCCAACCAAAAAGATCTCTTAATGAATATTAATTATAAAAGACACTGCTTTAAATAATTCTGATGTCTGTTGATTTTTATGACAAAAGACAAGATAAAAGACAAGATCCACTTGTGTCTTCCTACTCTATTCTTGTTAAGCTTTCACTAAGAATCAATAATCTAAATCTAACACTATAGCCTTGGAAGGCCAAGACAGAGCCTTCCAGCTCAATGACTCATAAAAACCATAACTGGGATCATTGCGTCTCAAATAAAGGAAACGGCATTAGACTCAGCGGTGACGTCAGTAGCTTTTTGCATGACAAAATGGTTTACAGACAAAACAGCTGAATGACTCAGGTGTGTGTTTTTGTGTCCTAGAAAGCAGGAGCTACCACGGTGCTGCTCCTCACCTCCACAAAAGAACAACACACTGAGCAGAGGGATTGATCAAAGATTACTTACTCTAACTGACATTTAACACCCCCCCCCCCTTTCTTGTGACACACAGATGACATGGGTGCTATATTTTCTCTGAGGCTAATTCACTTCTTGTGCAACAGGGAAGTTTTCCCTGGAACTAAAGAAGACATAGATGTTTCAAGGTGATTGCAACATGATATGTAAAAGGGTTTCATCACATCACTGTAGGTTGACTCATTGTTTGTGGTTTGGCAACAGATTAGGAGTGTGACTCAGACTATTACCCGGTAAAGTGATTGCCTCTGTGAGTGCAGAATCTTTGACTTCACGATGAGGTCAGTGGACTTCCTTGCTAGATAAAGACTGTACATCACACAGAGAAACTACACACACACACACACACACACACACACTTTGCTCATTTAGGTCAGTGTGGTTTAATCTCCTCGGCTGTTGCTTAATTACATATAGACTCACTGGTGCCTCTCTGCTAACAGAGGAGCACGAGTTGATTAGTGTGGGCAGATTGGACATCCCAGTAAAAAGCCTCAATTCACAGCCGCCGCATTCTTAGTTTGAACTGGTTTGACTCGGGGTCGCTGTTAAGTTTCTCCCTCTACTGTCTGTGCTGAGTCCCTCTCTGTCTGCCTGTCCACAGGGAACCCTGACATTCCAAAGCCCTGGCGTGTCCTGCGCTCCTCGTGGGGCAGTAACCCCTTCATGCGAGGCTCCTACTCCTTCACCAGGGTGGGCTCCAGCGGTGGGGACTGTGAGAGGCTGGCCATGCCGCTGCCTTACGCCAACAGCACTAAGGCTCCGGTAAGGCAACCACAAGACAACACGGGGTGGACACAATAATAAAAACACCTCTACCATATAATCCAATTCAATAGCCCTGACAATAATTACTTTAGAGTGTTAAGACTGTGTCAAAAAGGTATCACCTCACCTCACCTATATAGTGATTGCTAGGCCAAAGTTAGTAGTGTTGGTACCACATTATTTAGTTGCCTGTTTTTGCTATATTGTCCACCACACTGTAAGGTGTATAGCATAGTTAATATGCGAACACTGTGAGCTGTTAGTATCAGATAGTAGAAATAAATTGTATTGTAACTGAAAGTCAGTCACCAAAAAGGTTGTGTAACGCAAAATTTTGCACAGCTGTAATTTCTTAGGAGGTTTTCTGGAAAGAAAATGCAATATGGTGCAAATTTTAGGGAAAATTAAGGCAAAGTTCTGGGACAGTAATTTGACAGTTGAGTGGGGAGCTTATAACTAGTTCATCTAGTTCAGTATTGATTCATTATTAATTTATTACTAGAAACTTTAGTGCCAGTACATGTTGAATTGTATGATTGCCTGTAGACAAAATTCACATTGTTGCATGTTCAGCTGATCTGTGTAGTGGTAGTGACTAAAAGTTTAAGTTAAGGTAGCAGTTAATTGAAAGCTCTTTTATAAAGACAGGAATCTCAAGTGTCTCTCTGTCTGTTTGTATTTCGAGAATGTCAGGAACCGTTGATCCAATCTACTTCAAAACGTGGCGGGTGTGTTGCTGCGGATCCAAGGAAGTGCAGTGTCGCGTTTGAACCAAACTTCTATAAATATAGTCAAGTGCACAGCGGAGCAACTGTGGGGAATGCTCACTCGGGTGGGGATTATGCTGCTCCAATGTGGTAGTGAATTGTTGAAACGGAGTTATTGTCATTGTGTTGTAAGAGTTTTATGTTAAGTTCTAAGAAGGCTATCTAGCAGAATAATATATAGAATATCTAGAGTAATTGTTGCTGTCTTGACTGAGATTATTTCAGCACCAGCTGCTATTAAGTATGTTTTATTTATTTATGTGGGCCGCCTATTGCCGACCACTGCTGTAGGTGAAACCAATGTGAGATGCACATTTTGAGCAAAAAGCACAGGGAGGCGTCACATCGGCCCCTGAGGGTACTGCACTAGTTAAATAATTAGAGGTTTACCGATACTGTCTCCATATCCTCCATAATTAGTACCAAATTACACAGTTCTTTCTAGAAACCTTACTATTAATTCACAGTAATGCATCGATTCCTTTGTAGGAAATTAAAGTATACTAAGGGCCCCTTTCATTCATTGAACTCTGAATGTTGAAGAACAATTTACATGCAGATCAAATACATGTGGTATCAGGGGGGTTATGAGGCCTGATTGCTGGCCAGCAGTCTAGACCATGAAACCTGATGCTTTCTGGGTGAAGGGGGGGGGGGGGGGGGGGTTGTGTGCTTACTTGACACTGCTGAAGGAACAGCATGACCCCTCCGCTGAAGTCCTTCAACACTGTCAAACTGAAATGTTAAGCCCTCAGGAAAGTTACAGTAGCCTCCTACATGAAGAGCCCCTAGTGGGTGCGGGATTATATCTATGTTCCCAGGGTCCTGTGTTCCCAGGGCCCTAACCCCCTGACCCCCTAAACCTAACCCTACAACTGGGGAACATAGGACCCTGGGAACATAGAATAAGCCTGTAGGGGCCGCACGTGTGGCGACCGGCAGCACAGTAGATGATGCTGAATAAAGTCCTATTGAATCACTCTTTCCACTATGTCCTGTTTTTTGCTGTTGTCCATCAGGTGTTTTGTTTGTTTTTGTATGACCCTGGCTGCAAACCAGTTTCTCTGTAAGGTACAATAAAGAAGCTTTGAACTAACTAGGGAATCAGTGATGGAAACATAAAGCAGTGTTGCTTCCAAAAGTATGTCAAGATGACATTGGCGGATCTTGTTTTGAATCTGGTTTTCTCCTCTAAAATCTTTTCTCCTTTCCTCTCTACTCATTTTCCCCTTGCTCCCACCCTCCCTCCACCATTCTCAGCCTCTACAGGTCCTTTTTGCGGGAGAGGCCACCCACAGAAAATACTATTCCACTACCCATGGTGCTTTGCTGTCAGGACAGAGAGAGGCCACTCGCCTAATAGAGATGTACCAGGACTTGCACAGAGCTGAAACCACAAAGCCTAATATGTAAAAAAAAAACACACACACACACACACACACAAAAAACGAACCTCCAACTAGTGAAAAAAATACAAAACTGATGAGTTTTAAGATTTTTATCTTGATGATTAATTTATACTTAAAAGCATAGCTTGGGCATTATTACATTGATAACAAATGAGTATTGTTTCTATTGTACTGTAGATTTGAATCATGCTAAATTTTATTTGAGATGTACTGTTCAGAAGTTGCCAATGGTGCTGTCATTTCTTGTCTTTATCATTCTGTCATTCTGTTTTTGTTTTTCTAATCAGTAATTTAATGTTTATAATAACAGCATCTGTAATTTAATTTGTTTTTGTAAGTGCCTTCTGTACGTACGTTTATGTTATTTCAAAAATAATGGAAGTACTAAATAAAATTTGAGAAGGTTTTAACAAAATAAAAGTTCTATCATCATCCAACACAACCAGTTTTGTCTTTTAATTCATTAGAATATTAAAACACACTAGTGATATCTCCTCTTAATCATCTTCTGTCCTAATGAATATTTTAATGTACAACCACAGGCAAGGGCTGTTTCCATACTATCAACATTTTGGTATCCTTTTGAATTTATGAGAGAAAAGCAGAAAGTGAGTGCACATGGAAAGAAAAGAAAAGGCTCTAAAAGCCATGTGCCAAAGTGACAGATGGTGTTAGAACAGGCCTCAACCCAATCCTCGCTTCTGTTGGACAGCAGTGTTAATCCGCTTCTATAGTGGCAAACACGATCAGAGGCTGAAAAGAACTGGGATGATGCTGTATTTTTTATGTTCATACTAGTTTCCTCATATAAGGGGCGATAAAGTAGGACATTAATACGTTTTTTGTTTGTTTTGTTTTTTACATGTTCTTAGTGCAGAAGCCAAAACAAGTTCATGCCCCCCACCACAGCAAAAGTAGATTTAATTTTTATCTGTCATTAACAATACAGGTGAAATAAACAAGATTCAGGTTAGCAAAATAGTCTTGCTTGCATCAGTGCACTTTCGTTTGTTTTTGCCACTGTGAATCATATTCATGCAACTTTAGGTCCTCTCAACATCCACGACCCCCCCGAAGTGGCTTCATGCCCCCCAGGTTGGGAGCCACTGTCTTGGTGACTAGACTATATTTGTCATGTGCCGGTGGCAAAATAATAATAATAATAATAATAATAACTTTGATTTTTATAGCGCCTTTCACAATGAAAAACAAAATTTTCTTCAAATCTCCTACATTTTCCTACATTTACCATTTAAAATTAGAATATTTTGGTTTCTCTGTAGAGTCCCTCTCACTTGACTAGTCAAACAAAAAAAGGGATACTTATTATTAAGTCGTGCAACAGACAGCTCTTTGAAAAAGATTTTAAACATTTTTTAAGTATCAGTAAATGAATGCAGAAGAAGCTGAGATATCCTGGGTTCTAGCCCCCAATAGGTCTGGTAAATGCCCATGTCTTTCAAACTCCACACCCATGTCTGTACAGTTAAATGCATTAGTCTCAATAAAAGTATTTCTTTATTATTTAAAAGATCTTTTTCAGTCCACATCTACACTAATTCTACAAGTATATCAAGCACAATAAATAGACCATAAAGATGTGACTTTTTCATGTGCAAGACATTTACAGCAACAACAACTCGTTCCAACGTGTGTCTGTTGGAGCTGCACAAAGGCTTTTAATTTTGTCTGCTTGATAGTCTACATTGAGGTCCATAAGTGTTGGCCCTGAGAGCTCAACACACTGCAACTTAAATTCATAAAACATCATCACCTATTGGACAACCCGCGCAGCATTTACAAAAAATGCAGAAGCACTGCAAGTAGCGCAGACGACTATGGATACTTTTTCTAAAGGAAAGGTGATGAACACACTTGCTGTTGTGGTTTGTGACTCATCAGGCCATGGCTCATAAAGTTATTGATGTCACCTATCCATCAGTGGTGTTGGATAATGAACTAAATTGTAGGGATTTTTTGTGAGACAACAAGCTCCCAGTCGTCCCAGGCTATTTCAACTATGTTTTTTAATAAAATAACATAAGTTGGAAAAAAACTCTACCAGTCTAGTTAGATTTTTTCAACCTGTTTCTAACAGGAATCACCAAGTGAAGACTTGAAATTCAAAGAAGCAGAAGATGAATTTAAAAAAAAATTAACAATACAGTTATTAAAATATTTGAGCAAAGGATTCCTCTTTTACGTCTGTTAAGATTTAGGTGCTCTCTGGAGCCTTGATGTGGCAAAACTTTGGTTATCCACAGTAAGATGTAACTGGAGCTTCATCTGCATCTGACACCTCACAGTGTGAAGGGCACAGAAACAGCCGAGCCTGCCAACAATCTTCATCCCATAGCCAATCAGAGCTCGAGTTACATTTCATGGCAGATTTGCCACAACATGGTTTAGCGCTTTACTCCCTGAGCTCTGAGAGAAGACATGTACACAGCTGTGTCTCATTAAGACAGGACAGAATTAATAATTAATAGCTTAATTTGTCACTGTAGCTACTAGAGAAAAACACAGTGCTGATATATCACCGCCCTATAATTATTATGGGTAACATATTAGACATAGATTAAAATTCCAGCAGACACACAGCATTAGCATCCATTTCAGGTCAAGTTTTACTTCTACTTATTAAGGACATGTTTGTATTCTTTACCAGGTAGAACTTCTTTTGCTAAGAACATCTGCCTGAAGCTGCTGCAGAAAATGAGGTTGTAAAGTATTTGTGAGGCATAAAACCAAAACAATGAGCAGCAAGAGGGATTATTGTGGATTGTGATTGTGTGTATAAGGCTTTACAACTGAAACCCTGTTTTCTGTGGGCAGTGTACTCACCCTCCTCCTTCATTCAGACAGTTGGAAAGCAGAGAGGGAAACACAGGGACAGCGTTCTGGCAGGAGGCCTGGTCCAGCAGGGGAACACGAGAGGCTGCAGAGGATTTAACCCTTCAACTATAGCTATCACCAGAAGATAAAGTCATCTTTTGTTTGCCCGTTATGGTGAAACAGAGAGATCATTACATAGTGAAATGTTTTACTAGATGTATTTTCAAAAAGGTAATGCTGCTTTCAGGTGTTTTCTTGTCAATTTATGAAGTTACAGATGAGTTTACCAAGACATTGCACTCAAACAACTCATAACCAGTGGTAAACTTGTACAAATTCCATTATACAGTTTACAAGCCACATTTGATAACATATGCTTATTTTGTTTTTATGTAAAGCGCTTTGAACTGCTATTGTATGAGATAGTGCTATACAAATATTTATTGAATTATATGCCTTTTATGATAAACTAATCCTTAATAATTCTTTGTTTACACATGATCATGAATTGTATTAATTAATTTTAAAAACATTAGAAGTAGTTATTGTGCCATTTGTAAATAATTTATTATTAGACATTGACATATCATTTAAAATTACTTACTCATTACTTTTGCTACTGTTTGTAGATTATTATTTAATTGCAATTTTTTGGTTCCCCCAAATTAAGCAAATATACTAAGAAACAAAACTACTTTCACTTACCTGTAGTGTAATCTCTTTTAAGGACTATGTTTTTGATATAAAGTAGTTCCAATAATAACAATAATGTGATGGTTGAAGAAGGTCATAAGGTAAGGGCGTATCGGACTTTGTGGGGCTTGTGGCTTGTAAATACAACTCAAGTTCCTTGTTATTTCCAGAAGACATGAAGCCATGCACATTACCCCGAACATGTTTCCCACAACAAACCACCCACACCTACATGTCCCACAGAAAACAGGTCAAGGCTGTGTCACCTTGCCTGCTTGTTGGTTTTGCATCACCGTATTATGTCAGCGCTGCATCCGCCATTACTGTACTGTTCTTCCCTCTCAGGTGAGGATGAACACTCAATGCTGCCCTCGCAGACAAATATCAACAAACAGGATGCTGAGAAATGACCAATGTACTCAGGGTGTGACGCTGACTAACAGAGAAGTTAGGATTTCAGTAACTTTGGAATATAGGTTCACACTATTTCTGCTTGGTATGTATTTAAGTGTGCATACCAATTATATATATAAAAATATTAAACCATTATTTATAGATTTATTTCAACAGTATACAACATGCTGTTAAAGCGGCATTAATATTTCTTTGGCCACTATGGGGCAGAGCAACTTCAAAACAAGATACAGGTCCACAGGGCCTTTCTCATTTCCTAAATTTGTGTCTCCTCGCCTCCTCGCTCCTCCAGGTGCATTTCAGGAATTGACATGTCCTTCAAGATGGTGCGTTGAGATCGATTTCCAGGTCACAGCCTCGAGGATCTAGGCGGCGAGGAGGCACATATTTGGGAAATGAGAAAGGCCCAGACATACAGTGTGTGTTATTATGGCAACAAATCTGCCATATTAGTGTTTCTAGTCACCTGATCAATGCATTTCCTGCTTTCCTTTTACTTCTCCAGCTCCTACAAAGAAAACCTCAGTCTTTAATTGCTACAGCATATTTTTTGAGCTTGTTCACGAGCTTCTGTAGTTGCTTTGATGTTAGCCGTTTTGTGCTAAGCAGCTACCATACAGTGAGTTACCGCAGACCTTTTTCATGGCAGCCATCTTGCCATCATAGCAGGGAAAGGACCTGTGCTCAAGTCAAAATGGCAAGACAGGTCAAAATGTCTGATGGGAGCAAAAAGAGACTAAAGGTTGTTGGTTCTGCTGCAGAGTTGGGTAATAATTTGTTGCTCCAGGTGACACAGTCTGTGCTTCAATATACCTGTATACAGTCTATAGTTCCAACTGCAGGATACAGGCTTAATCAAAGGCATGCCAAAATTACAAAGAGATGTTTTCTCATGTAACTACAGTATAATGGTATCTGTCATACTGTATGTGGTATATAGTATCGGTCTTATTTGCCAAGGTTTCGAGACATCAGATTTCGGCTGAATTAATTTTCATTTGTGGTGCTTACAGCATTCAAAGCTTTATTTCATTCAACTTCATGTCATAAGCTTTAATGTGTAATGCTTTCTTTCTTGATTGCCTATGTGATTTTGTTTTGGCCTTCTTGCACCTTAGCATTGTGTTGTGAGTGCAGAGGTTTTCTCAGAAGGAGCTACATTGAAAAACTATATTTAAAGAAATTCATCATCACTACTTTCAGGACACCATGTCATAGCTCTGGATAGGAGTTCTTGAAACGAAGAATAAATTCATTTGACCCTTTAATCGCAATCTACAATTTCCTTTCAAATCCTTTTAAAAAGCAGGGGAAAGTATGAGCAAATACAATTTAAAGCAGTTTTATTGATGACAACAAATGAGTGAAAATGAGTAAAACATTTCCATCTATTGCAGTCATCGCAGAAGGCTGATCGTCTTTTGGAAACGTTTTTTTTTTCCAGCAACAGAATCCTTTTTGTCGTTTAGCAACATAGATGAAGTTCATGAATAAATTGACATACCTGTCGATGGCATTCAAAGATTAAGTAGTACAAAGACAAACTGCACACTTAACTGCCCAGGTAAGTGTTGAGGTAATGTGTAAAATACTATTCAGATGAATGGGCAGAGTACAATCAGAGTACATGAACACTCACTGTTTTTCAATTGCACAGTATGATACATGGGTGTAACTGCAATAGAGGAGGAGTAAGACTCGATTCTGAATATTAAATAATGAAATTAACATATGAATGAAGAAGCACCTTGGTTTATAAGTGATGCTTCAGTAATAATCAATTCAATAAATCTTCAATAAATAAATTAGATATGATTCTGTTTTATATGTGGAGGCCTAAAGTTATTCTGGCCCCTCTAATCTGCCGTTTCAGAGCGTACAGCCTCTGCAACATCTTCAGCAGGTCCATTTTTCACAATAAAGCAAATGTACTGTTGCTATGAGCATGAAATCTATAGTATAACGCAAAGTTAAAACAAAGACAGTAACACATACAAAGGTGAGCGTAAGGTCATATTGGCAATGAACCGAAAAAGCACTTAACTGTTGGTGAATCGGTATCAATCTTTAGCTTCCCAACCAATGAAATATGAGCTACGGTGTAAGAGAAAAGACGCTGCTCAGTCATAGAAGTTCATATGTAATTGCTGTGTTTCCAAAATCTTCTTTCCATGAAACCGAACATGTAAGAAACAGTTGGCTTCTTACCACAGAAACAGAAAACGCCGCCAGGCATCCTGCCGACAGAAACCAGTGTCGTTTCTGACTAAACTGACCGACGACGGACCAATAAAAGTGTTCAGGAGAAAAAGTGCATCACATTTTGTCAAATACTGAGAAATAGCTGAACATTAGAAACAACACTCTTATAATAAACATCTGAAATATCTTCTTTTTTTTTTCTCACTAGTGCAACAACAGACTGGATCAAATAAAATGAAACGTTATTAACCTGCAGGCAATCAAAGCTCTTAAAACATCTAATAGATTTCACAGTAGCAGAACAGTTAAGAAGGCAACTTAATGATTGATGCTTGAACACAAACATGCCAACATTATACACATCGCTCTTTTTTTTATAGAAATAAATAGCTGAATTATCATCTTTATCCTCTTCTTAAATAATTTCCATCTCTATATGACTCTGATGCACATTTAATATAAAGTATCTAATACACAACTGCAATTTCAACACTACTGTTATACATAATATAATTCTCTATCTTTCATTCAACTTTGGAGAGAAAAGGCTTACAGAATGTAACCTGTAAACTTTCACTTTTTCCACTCATAAGTATAACCTTAATATTATAACATCAAATGTTGGTCCTTTTTTTTTTTTCTTGTTTTTGATTTTTTTTTTATACAAACATTATGTACAGAGTAGCTGATAGTGAAGGCAGGATTGTCTAAAACTCAAAATCATTAAGTGCTGTTGTGTTTTCTCTATTGTGTCAGCAAAGTTATACATCTTTCCCACAAACATCGTTCCCTCAATGAAACCGAGTGGACAATCAGTACCAGTGTATGCAGTACTGGAAGAACATGAAGAAATGCCACACCCACAGCTGTTCTCACATATTGACCTGGAACATCATCACTACAATATGCAGCTACACAAGTCCTCATAAACATTTTTGACTATGAATCAGAGACCGAAAATAACAGCTCACAGCTTTCCTCGTCAGTTTTTTTCCCCCACATGCCACACACGTCTGCTTGGCATTCCAGGGACCCTTCACCTTGCTCTGTTGCACACTCCGCCCATGGATGTGATGGTGTGTTGTGACAGGGCTAGTTGCCTTGTGCTGAATGAGGTGTGCCAGGTAAAATGAACAGGCGTGTCTTAAGGGAAGGGACAGGACGTTCTGCCTGATGTGTGAATCATTTCTCAACCTGTTTCGAAAGGGTGTGCGCAAAGTCAAAGTGATTGTAAGCGTCTTAGGCAAGCTCTGTTTAAAAGGGTACTCCAGCGGTGATTGTGTATTGCACTTTCAAAATGTTTGGGGACTCGCAAGAGACTGATGCAGCAAATCCTGACTTTTGGTCCCTAGTTTGGGTCAAGCTCCTATCCTTCTCATTTCTATAGACCCTCTTTGCATTGTAAATGCATCTTTCCACACATTTTTATCTACATGCCCTCCGATTTGAATGAAGGTTTCTGTATTCCGAGATAAGCATTATGAGGGCTACTTACTCAGACATGCCAAAGCTCCTCCAGAGCCGCAGCAGACAGTATACAGCCGTTTTCACAGGCTGGGCTGAGTAGTACTCCTCATGAAATATAAACTGATCTTGATGTGTAAAACTGTTGGAACCCCCTTTACGTGCAACACAGGGGAGTGCACGCTAAGTGTCCCCACAGTAAGTATCGCTACTCATACTGCTTGAAAATGTCTGCAACATAGCCATGCATTGCAACAAATCAAATTTGTAAATTTGTAAGTGATACCAATGACCAAAACGGCAAAGGTGACACATGTTCTGCCCTGCAAAGAGTACAAAGTGGATTATCACACCAGCTGTCCGTTGGCTGTGTAGGTGCTTGGAAAAACCAGCAGAGGGAGCCAGAGGCTGCCAGCTGAAAAATATAAATAAGGATTGTTCAGGGCCTCAGCCATGACAAGCACTATTAATAGGAATGGCACTATTTAGTATGAGAAAGTATGAAACTCACATGATATATAAACACTAACATCTATCGTATATACCTGGAGACCATGTTTGATATGACACACAACACCCTTATGTTCAGTAAGAACTGTTTACACTCAATGAAACGTAAGCTAGTTTTGAGTAAACATCTTCCTTACATGGTCCCTCTTCCCTCATTAATGGCACATTGGAGAAAAATGCTCACTGGAATGAGGACAAACACTGTTACAAATGGCACTAGGTTTTGAGAGAAATGCATTATGAATCATCTTCCAGCCTTGTGAGTGAGTAGAATCAGATACTGCATCCTGTTCTCGCTTATGAACAGGTCTAGAGATACTATAACCATCACAACACTGAGTCCAGGTTTGGGACATGATGCTGTTCATGTGAGGAAGCAGAGGATGGTAGAGGAGGCTAAATGCATCTCTGCCATGCAGCCAGAAGACTGTCAAGGTCTGTGTGTTACAGGGAGTGCTGTCCTTGTGCTCTCTCTGTTGTGCCTGGAGCTGGTGCAGCATGTTTCTGTTGTGGGTGGAAGCAGTAAGTGTTGAAGGTTGTCTGTTGTCCAGTTTAAACACACATTAGTGCAGGGCAGGCAGGATGAAAGCCATTTAATTCATTCCTGGACTGTATGCATTCGCACATCCGCTCACACGCAAACAAAAAAGCTGCTGTCGCAAGACTTTTAACCTTGTACGTCTGTAGAAAGTATGAATGCTTGAAAATGTGCTCCTGCCCACGAGCTGTTGGTACTGAAGGTAGTCTCAAGTATATGTCAAGCATTGTGTGGATGCAGACAGTTAAATACAGCGCTGTCACCTGGCTCCAGGCGTTTCAAGAAAGGGATCTGGCTCTGTGCAGTGACACGATCCATTTTTATGGTGAAAGCAAAACACGACTGAGAAAGAGGAATCTGACAGTTTTGTTGGGTTATTTGAGCCTGTAAAGTTTAAGACAGGACCTTAGTTTGATATATAGTGCCATTGTTAGTCCAAATATGCCTCCTGACTGGGTTTCAGTCATAACCGGCATGAAGGAGATTTTGATGGACCCTTACTGAATAGTGAATGAGTTTTTCTGTTTGATTTTTGTACTGGTGGAGGATGCACATTGAGCCTCGGCCCTGGTTCATCCAGGTTCATGGCGTTCTTCTGTTGTTTCTGTCGGTGCTGCAGACGTATTAAACCCCATGGAGTGGGCTCAAAACAGCTGGGTCTTTTTGATTGACTGGAGCCAAGTTTGCGCTTCTTCAAGACTCGAAGCATCTGCACAAAAGACGTTAGCAGAGGCTGTCTGCTTTCACATGGAGGATTTTGGAGAAGCCAGGTCTCTTCTTCAGAGCCTGAAAGAAAAAAGGGAGGAAGGGCCATCAGAATAATTTTCTCAAAGGTGTCCTCTGGATGACTTTTTTCTAAATATCTGATGCTTTCATGCCTTTATGTTTTCTGACATTAGCAGTGTGTACAATAACTGATGTCTGATAAAAAGCTATAAAAAAAACTGTAAAGCACTGAAGTACAGCAGGTTAAGGATGACGGTCTTGCTTCAGAAGCGCCACCTCTACTCACTTCAAAAAAACGGATGATTAAACACGAGAGGATCACTTAAACAGGGAGGGACAAAAATAAATCATTGCTGTTTGCAGCTTTTGGAGAGGTTACCTAACTGCTGTGAGCAACCCCACCATCTTGAGTGTAATATCAAAGAAGAACACACTGCAAACTGACTCATAAAAACAAAACATAAATAAAGACCTGGGATTTCGCAGCTTTTACATCTCTGTTTGTGTGTGGTCAGCTATAAGAATGACCCGAGCCTCTCACAATAAGCCTCTGAGTGAGTTAACACCAGCGCATCCACAACCAAACCATCACTGGGACTTCAAGGGTTGAGTCATGGTTTAAATGTTGTGTAGCTGTGACAAAAATAGATACATCTGATCCTCTGTACAACAACTGGCAAAGCAGTTAGTCATGAGCATACAATGGTGCAAAACGCCAAGGACATGTTGGCTGAAAAAGAAACTAACACAAGAGAGTGCAGACCTACATTAACAAAGCTAATCTCCCCTTTAGCCATTACATTCACAAAGTCAGCACTGCACTATGGCAGTAGTTACAGTAATACTACTAATATAATACAGGGCATATGTTCCCTGTCTTCATTATTTCTGTGAGTTGTAATGTATGGTTCATCAGCTGACATGTATGTTAAACTGAAACAGTGGTGTGCTGCAGGTGCTGTATTTTTGATATGAGACACAGAGGTGCTTTTACCTGCAGCTTGTTAACCATCTCATCAAACAATTTTCTAGCTTCAGGGCTGTTGGGGTCCTCAAAGTAGTCTTCTATGCCAATCTGAACCACAATGGACTTCAGGTTGCGGCAAACGCCTACACGAGTGGAAGGAGGATTTAGGCGGCATTAATTATCATATGTATTTTTGTTTTTTTGCATTCTCATAATAAATTTGTACTTACAGCTATGAAAAGTAAATGCACTGTAGTTTTCCATGATATTCTTGAAATAGGAAAGAGGAGGCAGACCACAAGGGACTGTGACAGCAAAATAGTGCAAAGAAATCTTGTGCTGCTGATTTAGCATTCAGCATTTTTCTTACAGTTATAGGTGCCTAAATGTAATCCTAACTTGCATTGTTTTAGAAGCCGACCCAACACCATAACCTAAAACACTATGCAAAATATTTGTATTACCTGATTTTACTAATAACCATAACAAAGAAACCTGTAGGATGAATCAAGGCGTAGCTCTCATTAGGCTATCACACAAATAACACATGAGATTAGACTGTACAGTGCATTTTATATTAAGTTAGAGGGACACTATTACAGTTAACTGTTATATGTGCATTCACAAAAGGTTTTTGGGCAGAAGGCCTACAGTAGTTAGTACAGCAGTATCCAAACTCACTGTTGAAGTGGAGCAAGGCTTTGGGGGTGACTGGCGTGGAGCTGAGCACCAGCATCTCCAGACCTTTCAAGCCCTCTCTGCAAACCTCTGCTGCCACCTCCTGGTTGATCTCGCTCACATGATCCAACTCCAGCACCTGCAGGCGCATGCAGTTCCTCGCTGGTGGTCGTGGGGTTGTGAATGGATGTAAGGAAATACAGAGGTGGGGAAGATAAGTGGGGGGAGTGTCAAGAGAATAACAGCAAAGGTTACAGTAGCACATAAAGTAAAGCCTCGTTTAAGGTCTCAATCAATATTGCTTAAAATGCACACTGTTAGAAAGACAATGTCAATAGATTGAGCAGATACTGGTTAAATATATTATCTGTGCATTCCTAGTCTTCTCACATGACAATAATATTGTTTAAACCTCTTACCATAATTGTTACATCTGTCCCCTTAGTCATGATTTAAAAAGTACGGTGATTATATTTGAATACTGAAACATAAACATCATGAATAATGTATTTCTGTGCTGTAGATTTAACCACTGAAAGGAAATAAATTAAACATAGAATAGTTGTTTTACAGGCAATGTTTACCTAGAGAGGCCAGCCCCTGAATGCCACATCCAGCTCCGCCTACACCAAGAGCACGGAGGTGTGGCCAACATCTTCCAATCGTCTGCAGGCATCGGTTACTGAAACGAGCAGGTTGTTGACTAAAAGAGACAAAATATGATTCCATGATCATTTATTTAATAATCCAAAAACCTTGCTATCATGACAGAAAGCATATTTCGTATTTATCAAAAGTTACAAAGGTACAGTATATTTCTGTCTATTACCATGGGTGTAGTGGCGCCACCTGTAGGGAGATGATGTCTCTACAGCCTGCTCCGAGGGCCCAGATCACCTCCTGGCCAACTGGATCTGTTGCGCTTCTAGAACACAAGTATTGAAAATTTTCTTTATATTACACAGCATAAAACTGAATGCTGTCTTATGGGCTTATTAAAGCAAAGTCAGTGGGGGTAAAACTGAAATATTTTTGCATGATGCAGGGGACAGGGTGCATATTTACAAGAGAGACAGGAACTGGGTGTACTTGGCTACCTGTAGGTTACAGCCTGCAGAGCTCGGCAGTAGCAGCTTGCCAGCCAGAGGGAGCGATCGGTCAGCAGGTTGGGGCAGTGTGAAATCTTCAGTATCAGCAGGTTACTTCCTGTGGCCTTTAACAACGCCTCCAGACCTTCCTCCAGACAGCCACTTAGATGGAAACGTAAGGGAAGGTCAACAAAAAAAGATTGACAGAGACAGAGCAGAGGAGGTGATTTTCCTGGCCTTCACAGCAGCACTTCTACCATTTATAGCACCTACCAAATGTTCCTGCAATGTTTGCAGCAATTTATTCATGAAACAGCAATTTAAGAGCAGCTTTAGGCTGTAATGTGCTCTGTCTCATTTATCTAAGCAACTTTACTTTTTCAACTCATATCAAAACATCTGCATTCAATCACTTATGTTCCCTTTGCTGGCTTCCTCTCATCAATCACTGTTTGACGAGTCATTCAGGATTTCACTCAGTTCAACAGTCTTCAAAGCAATGTGCTTAGAGAAGCCAACATAATACACAATGTAGTAATAATAACCCCAGTGGAAAAAAGTGACTTTTTTAGAAATTGTGTGCAGCTGTAACTTCCTCCGCATACCTGTGTGTCTGTTTCTGCTCAGTGTGTGTCTCACCGTGTGCTTTTAAGGTAGTCCTCCTTGGTTTCCTTCTTGCCCCGCTGTCTTGGTTTGAGGTTTTGCAGGATGAGGGAGTGTGTCTGAGTGCACCACTGAGACAATATGCTCAGGAACTTAGAGAGAAGCATAGAGAAGAACATGGGAGTGAAAATCTTCATAATAAACAGCAAAGAAGACACAGCCAAATGCACCACATGCTACTGCTTTGATAATGCCACTGACTATTGACTGCATACAGTATCTAAATGGTCACTATGCACCTTGGAAGAAATGCGGGCGTTCTCCAGCAGCACTCTGGTCCACACAGCTGGGTGACGAGCCACAAACTTCCAGTCACGGCAGACCTCAGCAGCTCTCAGCAGCGTTTTTGTATCCAGGTAGGTGAAGATGCAGAAGAGAGCAGCACGCATCTTCAGGATCTCTGGACTGATCACCTCGTTGGATTTGGACGGGCTCTTTTCATGGCGGCATGGCTTGTTGTAGACCCCATCAGACCGACCTATGGGAAGAAAAACACAATGTGAGTTGATCTAAGTTAAAACAAAGGATCCCAGCATTTAATTTGGACTTTCAGGTTTCAAGGATTTATTACAGGATATATTCTCTGCTGTACCATGAGTGCAAGTTCTTTCTTAAAATCATCAAAATGGCAGATAAGACAAGAATCCAATATTGAACACATTCAAATCCATGTAACTTTTCCTACCACTAGCAGTGCTCCTGTATAGTTTTATTGTCCCACACGCAGAACAGAGACTGGTAAAAGGTTAACACAATGAAAAATTAAAGGCTGGACACATGAATATTATAAAGTTTAAATCCTTATTTCTGGCTTCAACCAGACAGACAAATTCAGTCTTCACTTGGTCCAATATGTAAACATGTTACTTCTGTGAGAAACCCAAGTGTCATTCCAGCCTCAATTATGAATTTCATTTCAATGTCATCCAATCTTGCTTCTACCATCTCTGGAAATTTGTTGCATTTCATTCAGTTTTGAGTTTTAACCCCTTGCCACCTGAATTTATTTACAATTATATAAGAAATGTATTATTTTTGTTTTCATTTGCTTTCAAGCTGATGCTAAATTAAGTGGAGTTTGTTCATTTGTTTATAGAACACAGAAAAGAATTCAGGTATGATGCAAATTAGCAACAACAGGCACCAACGAGAAACCAGTGCTTGCAAAAGGTTCCTCGGTACATATCGAATATGCACAAACAGGCATTGAGGGAATCCATATTTTACGTCGACTCATTACTTTTAGCGCTTCTTGAGTCAGAAATATGTTGCAGTTTCCGGAGCTAGGTGTAAGACTAAAGGGGGTGAGATCTGTGTATATTTATATTGTTTATATTTGGTATTTTACCAGTCCTTTTTCCTAATTTTGTTCTTGCTATTTCCCTGTTTGCTCTATTGTTCTTATTATTTTTTTCTATCGTTTTATGTTGCTTTTAGTAAAACACTTGATTTGAAAACACACCATTATCATTATCCATCCATCCATCCATCCATCTATCATCAACCGCTTATCCTGCGTACAGGGTCGCGGGGGGCTGGAGCCAGTCCATCGCAGGGCCATTATCATTATATAAGTAGTAAACATACATTTAAAACAAGACCAAATTAATTTAACTTCAAGCTTTATTTTACTTCTGTATCTGTGGACAAAACCGTTTAAAAGCGGTAGAAATGTATTCTGTCACATGGTGGCGCTAACCTTCAACAAGACACTAAATGAGATTACATAATTTTTTTTTCTTCTTTTCATCTTTTCATGCTCTCTGTTGCTATCTATTGGCTGATACCATGTGTCCAATCCAAGCCCGTCTAATTCCTCCCAGCAAGATTGCTCCTAGATGACTCATTTCATCTTTGGCCTTGGAAGGCGTCTGCTTGAAACCATCAGGGCTATGAACCATTACTTACACTCTCACTCTCTCTCTTCCTCGGTCTCTCTCTCTCTTACACACACGCGCACACACACACACACACACACGCCGCCTACGCTCAAGACTGCCAAATGAACTAAAAAAGCCAAGCTGTGTGTTACATACTGAGAAAAAACTGTGTGCATAGAGATGCATACCATCTGATAAAACCTGGCAGACTCTCCCAATAAGAAGAACTACGTCAGAGCAGAGGAATGCCAGTAACGTGGTGAGTGTTACGTGAGAAAAACCTTTGAGTTAATGGGACAGTCATAGCAGTTCATGCGAATTTGTCATAGGGCTCTGGCCCAGTTTTGCTCCTTCCCAGACTGCCTCAGTCCACCTGGTATTTAGAAGAAACCCGACAGCAGGTGGAGAAAAATGGAGGGCAGCAGCAGTGAGTTTAAGGATCTTGGCAGGGTAGGAAGTTAACAGAGAGATGTACAATCTGTGGTGGATCTGAAGAAATGTGCAGGCATGACTGGCGGTCTGATTTGGCTCACTCGAACCAGAGCTTAGTATGAGACAAGGAACTGAGATGATACAACAGGCAAACAGCGCTCTCGCAAATACAGACATGCTGAATGTCTACCAAAGACACAGACGCACAAAGAGAAGTGTATAGCAACTACAGCAATGTATGACTTGGTTACTCATCATCTATAACAGACATTCTGGTGGTAAACAAAATTGTATAAACCCCTCATGTCAGTAGACTTTAATACAAATTTTATTCTCCTTTTTTGTGTAAAAATATGGTTCTAATGTATTTCTTTGCCTGACAGAAATCACTTTAAATTACCTCTTAGTTTGAAATATGCTACACATACTTTTTGTCAATGCAGTGCTTGACATATAAAATATTTTTTCAGTTTTTTGATTGATGCACCTGCAATTTGGCCACATACAGTATAATTTTGGCGTCTTTGGAGCCCTGTTATTTGTCTCACGCTGCTTTAAAAATAACATATCAGAGTGCTTTTGTATAGCTCACAATGCAACTAATTGGCATTTTAACTAGACAAGTTAAGTCAAGTCAAGTTCATTTATAAAAGCCAAAATGACAAGTTTGTCTCTATCCTTAGACCCATGCTGTGGATAAGACAAACTTCCAAAGAACATTTGTGGCAGTACTTCAGAGTTGAAGTAATTTTTCATAAAGTGTTCACACTGTTGTGTCTACACACAGCAGCAGATATGAGGCATCATTTCTCCATGTTTACCATATATGCTCATGGCTGATCCACATTCACTTTGTAGAATGAGCTTTGGTCACTGATACAGCTCCAGCAACATTACAGCGGCTGCTACTCAGCCTGACCTAGATCCACATCAGTGACTGCTCTCACGGGAGTCATTTTAAGGCCTTTTATTCTGTGAATCCTGGTTCCCATGTGTCTGAGCCTCTGGCTGAAATGTTAGATTGGAGAGAGTTTGTGACAGTGTGTACATTTCTAACGGGTCTGAACAGTTTCCCAGAGAGCCGTTACCTGTGTTAGGGCGATATCCTGCCCTGCCGTGGTGAGGATAAGGAGCGGCAGATTGCTGGACTTCAGCCACAGCTCTCCTCTCTTGTTCCCACATCTCCATCTCAGACTCGGTGGTCCGGGAGCCTACGTCTGACACGTCCCCTTCCTCACCTTCAGTGCTGTTCCTGTAAGGCCGCCGCTGCCAGTTCTGGATAGCCTGTTTACGAAGACCCCAGTTCCTTGATCCGCCAACGCCACATCCAGGGGACCGCTCGTAACCCCCCTCACCCATTCGACACTGCATGTGATAGTACTGAGCCTCGGGACACTCCTCCATGGGATGCATCTCAACGCTGTCACTGTCGTAACCTCCAGAGCCCTGTGAGACAGACTTGATCCGTCCTGATGCTCTGCAGGAAAACAGAAGGAAGTGTACTATAAATGATGAGGAGAGATGCAGAGAGTTAGATAAGAAGATATATACAACTCTCATGTCTGTTTGTTAAATATGAAACTAGAGCTGTTTAGCTTAGCACAAAGACCAGAAACAGGGGGGAAACGCCGAACCTGGCTCTGTCCAAAGGTAACAAAATTTGTCATTTAAAATGACAGATTGTGGTTTTACCAGGGGTTATGTAATGGCCAAGCAACCAGCAACCAGCAAACAAAATATAACATGTTAATTAGTATGCTGTAAAGGCAAGGAAAATGTATTAGTAAAGCACCTTTCAAAAACAAGGTAATTCAACGTGTCTTACATAAAACATAAAAGGCATTAAGACAAGATATAAAAGAAACACAAGCCAATATAAAAATGGAATATGGAATGGAAATGAAATAAAACAGAAGATAAAAATGAGCTAAAATAGAATAAAACAGATTTTACAGGAGAATAAAAGTTACAGTGCAGTGGAATATATGAATGGTGGAATATATCAGTGACAAACAGAAAAGTCATGAGCCCTGTTTTGAAAGAACTTAGAGTTAGAGCAGACTTCACGTTTTCTGGGAGTTTTTTCCAGATATATGGTGAATAAATACTAATGCTGGTAGGTACTATACGACTGAAGTAACAGCTGTATTTCAGAGGATTTGTAGTAGATAAGGGCAGCTTTGTACTTATGTACTGCTACAGTACTTAAAATAACCTCCCAACTAATACATATAATGAGCAGTTACAGATATCAGCCTCTGAAAAAGTAGGCCATATTTCTTTCTTTTCTCCATTACATCTTCAGCACTCCCTCCTCTGTCCTTCAGCACAATATTAAGAGTGGAAACATCTGCATATATCATTTTAGGAGTAAAAATGAAATACGATACTGCAGGTATCGCTTAACAGTACTTGCAGTACCAGAAACAGCTTACCGCTTATCTGTACTTGCAAGAGAAAAGGATGCACAGAAGATGAGATGTGTGTAATGCAACATACTGTATGAATTGAGATTATGTAAAACCAAAACAGTGCTATGTATTTTTTATTTCAACAGTCTAAACTGGGTCAGTGAAAAACTGGGGTTCATTACAGCCTAATTAGCTGGCTGTAAATCAGTAACCTGATAAAAACTGCTATAATGTTTTGTCAACAATAAATCAACAGCAAGACATAATCTGCAAAACGTAATGATATGAGGTGATCACAATCATGCAAAGCAGTTGCTTATTAATGAGTTCAGCATGTGTATCCAGAATGCAAAGCAGCACCAGAGAATAAATATCTCTGTATATATAAAACTCAATAACCAGTAGAAGAAACACAGTCCCTCCTGTGTCATGTCACTGCGTGACACCAATATGAGGAGGTGGCTTTACACTTTAAAGAAGTTAAATTTGAACTATGAAAGAATCAGTGATAAATTAAATTTACATTAGAATATTTCTATGTTGTTTTGAATTGAATCAGAGCACAGGAGCCCAAACAAAACTGATTTAGCAACTTTAAGAGGACACCTCTGAAATATTTCCATGCAAAAACTGTTTCCATTACTATATATAAAACATATAATATATATAATTAAAGAAATAGAAAATTTAAAAAAGAGCAAACTACCAGAGGCATTTTGGTATAAAATTGACACACGTAGACTGTTACATAAATATCTGGTGAGGTCCAAAACAATAAATCCCCAAGCTCTTGCACATGTCATATTATTAACTTTTACTATATCTAGTGGCAAAACCATCTTGATCCCTGATAGAGAGCTATTAAAAACCAGAAGACAGAAGGCTTAGAGGCTTGTCGTTGGGCTACTATGTGTATTTGTGTGTCGTGCCATCAATGATTCAATGGGGAAGGCCTGACAAGTTCTGCGTGACATCACGTCAGGCAACACATTCACATACCAACTGGGGATGACAGTTGTGTTAGTCAGTTAGTATTATGGCACAGCCATTGTGTCTGAAATCTCCAGCAGAGACCTAGAAATACTTCAGTCACACCTCATGCAGAGAGACGTCCAGCCTGCTCTGTGCTGCTTCTTACTGAATCAGAGTCTGACTGAAAATGGGATCTACTCCATCCAGTACTACATATTATATATGAATATCGTAATGTGGCTGCCTCAGTGTGAAACAACATGGAAGAGGAGGAGACACTCTATTCTCCATATTATACAAACTAAATGCAGTAAATATCTCCTAGTGTCAGTGCTGTAGGGCTGCAACTAATGTTATTTTTATTTTTTTTTTTACATATGTTCAGACTAAAAATATCATAAAATAGTGAAAAATGACCATCACAAGTCCTCTGAGCCCATGGTAACATCTTCAAGTTGATTGTTTTGTCTATCCAACAGTTAATAAGAAAAATATATTCAATTTACAAGGATATCAAACTGAGAAAAGTAGCAAATCCTCAGATTTTAGTGCCTGCAAATCTTTGGCACTTTTGTTTAATAAAAAACTTTAGAAATAATTAATTATCGATTATGAAAATAGTTGATAGTGATTATTAAAAAAATCAACCAATCAGTAGATTTATCTAGTAATAATTGTTTTAGCATAACGTATTGTATAATTTCTGTAGAGATCTCTGGATCTGTAACTTAAACAAATGAGGGAAAGACAAAATAAAACAAAGCGCCACAACTCAAACGGGTTGTAACCATGTGACTTCCACTGTTTTCACTGGGTTTTTTGGAGCTACTGTAACCAAAGGCCCAAAGGCCAGGGGCAGTGAGCGCAGTAGATGGTGGTTAAAAGCTCTGAGACTAAAGGCTCTGTTGTTTTTCCACATAACTGACAAATTATGTTTCACTACACCAGCTCTCACAAGGTAAGAAAAATGAGGTGTATGAAATGAATTTGACAACAAAGAGCCACACAATCTCCAGCTGGACCAGAAAACCTTCTTTCTTTCCAAATAAATAAACAGACCGACACATAGACAGACAGAAGTCTTCCTGAAAAAGTTAAATAATTCCTATTGAACCACATGTAATATGGTAATTATGTGCTCATATAATCCTCTCTTTACTTCTGGATGAAGTGTACCAGTAAGTGAGAGTCCACACTTGTGGTACTGTGGTGGTGTACGTTACATTTCAGAGGTGTGAAATCTGAAATTCTGTAAATGTGGAACAGGACAGCATGCTGACTTACCCTGTGCTGGGCGAGGAACGTCTTTCTGACACTTGGTACATGCCTCTTGTGCTCCCAGAGAGGCTGGAGTTTCTCTGGAAAGACACAAACATGTAGACTGAAGCGTTGTTTGCAAAATTACTCTGTACCCTGAAGCTTCCCTTAGCTGCCCTTAGCTCAGATGTTATGTGGTTATGTGTGAGTTCAGTATTCCTACGTGAGCTCCTGAAGAGTGGATGACAGGCTTGATACTCTACTGTACTATAAGTTTGTTCAACAAATTGTCCATGTATTGTCCATAAAGACAATACACTCAGAACTACAGCAAGAGATATGCAGTATTTCATTTAAAAGCAGTTGTAACACTAAGTTAGTACTGCTATAAAAATGAAATGGGTACAGGAGGCTGCTTAACAAATCCCCACTGAAATGACAATAAAATCAAATAGCAAATCAAAAAGCCGCCTATTTTTCTGTTATCATGAGAAGCTTCTTTATGTGTTTTTCAAATAAACAGTCACAGCTCAGATGTTTAACAAAAACTAAAACTGAAATGAACAACACAAGTGATCTTCAAATGAAAGATATTTTCTGGATGGTTTGGTAATACAGTTTGATCTCTCATCAGCTTACAGACTTGAGCATGTACATTATGACGGGTGACAGTATCGGACATAAATCAAGGACATCATGGACAAATATTTACCTAGCACAAGAATAAATGATGATCAGTCATAGATATCAAATAGGCAAGAAGAAGCCTGTTAAGATTATTTTGCCCAGAGGAACAAGAAAAGCTCAAGAAGTGAACGTAAAATGGAAAGGGTTCAGTCTCTAGGGAGCATTTATGTAACAAGTAAATTTCATGTTTATTTAATTGTGATATTTTTTTTTTTTTAGGGACTAAAGCGTTGTTTAACAATGACAGTTTTGACCTGGTGTTGAACTGTTGGCCTTATAAATCATCATCTGTGACCATAAATAACCACAACCAATTTCATAGAAATCCTGTCATTACACATCACTATCTTGTGTCCAACGTTGTCCAAAACGTGGCGGTACAGGAAGAGCCTGGAGTCAAATGGAAAGGGTTCACCCAGTATGGAGCAGGAATATGTTAAATAAAACTAATGCCAAACTCACATTGAGTTTTTATATGTATTTTAATATGTGGAAAAAACTTCCCGGCAATCTGGCCAGTACCTGACCGAATAACATTTCTATCCCTAAGCCCTCACTCTAACAACACAAACGCCTTTAGCATCTTCACTACTACCTAAAATATTTGGTTGTGCCTCTGATAGCAGGTGAGGAGTGTAAAGTGTATTTCGTTGTGGGTATGCAGCCTGACTCCCACTCACTCTATTTGCCTGAGAGCAAAATCCTCCTAGTCACTCTTTCATACACCGCTTAAAGCTGCCTGTGCATTGAAGTATGCCGTGTGTAGCGTTTATATGTGTGTGTATGTCCGTGTGTGTGTGTGTGTGTGTGCGAAGTAGTGCCAGGTGGAACTTTGTGTACCAGACAGTCGACGTGCTACAGAGGGAAAATGTGCACCAACACAGACACTGTCACTCCCTTTCTCTCTCTCGCTCCCTCTTTCTTTCTTTTTTTTCTCTACTTCTACTCACACAGCTTGTTTCTGGCTTAGTGCCGGTGAAAATGGACCATGGAGAAAACAGGTTCTCATTCCTGGCAAGCATGCAGCAAATGCAGAACAGTGACAGACTCTCAGAAATGGACGGATAAAAAGGTAACATGGTGACCTAAGTTTGGCCTTCAGCTCGGGTTTTTCTTTATTTCTAACGTTTGTCGTCTCTCCCTTAAAAAGGCCAAACGTTTATGAAACGCTTGAATTAAAGCTATCTTCCCCTTGCGCTTCCTGTGAAGAATTGCATTTGATTCAGCTTGAATTGACAGAGAGAACAGGAAACAAGTCACCCATCCCCTCTCTCACTGTCAGTCCTAAAATACCTCTGTGGCTCTAAAAGCTGTCTCCTAGGAGATAAGGGCGACCTCGCTGATCCAGCGACAGAGAGATTGAGAGAGAGATTGTGAGATCTCAGGGCTTCCCTTGACAGTGTCACAAGGTGCCAACCAGTCTGTGACTCCACACTTGTACTTGTCATGATGATTATGCACAGTCCTACAACAGTGTAAGAGCACACAGACATGAAACTGGCAGATGTTTAAATCCAAAGAGAGGGCGTCTAAATTTAGGCAGCATGTTTCAGGACAATCACAGGTCAAACGGCTCTCTAATATAGCTCAAGAAAGAGGAACAAGTACATCTATGATTTTTTGTCAACACTTAATGTAATTCTCTGCACTGTATGACTATTCAAGGTGAGTGAGCCAAGGATGCTGACAACATCTTTGCGCTCAGTGATCCGAAGAGAAGACATTTACTGAGAATCTCTCAAACAACAAGCACGAACGAAACTAGCTAGTTTCTCACAGGCGGATCTGTGCCACGTTACATCTGATTCAAAATCATGTTGGATCCTTCAGCAAGAGCAGGAACTGGTTTCCATGGCAGCACACACATCTGTGCAATGAAATAGGGTCGCCTCTCTTTCAGGTGTTGGATAATAATTTGAATAAGTGACATTTTTAAGAACAGAGAGTGTCTGCTTTTACATTTTTGTCATTGTTGTAATAAGGCAAAGCAGAGAGGGTGGGAGGACAATTGAAGCTACAGAGAGCCTGGGGACAAAGAGCTGATCTCCAGTTTCCGGAGCATGAGGCAGCTTTGTTATGCGAGTACACTCTCTGGTCGACTGCTGCAGAGCTTTCCGCTGTTTTGATGCTGAATGCAAATCAGACAGGGATCAAGCCTCCAGTTTCACTTTCAAAGTCCTAACTTTATGATCTACGGTGGGTGAGCATCACTTTATTATAAACCAAAATGCTGTAGAGATATATCCACAACATGGCCAAAAGTATGTAAACACCCCAGTCCACATCTGTTTATGTACTTTTGGTCAGGGGCTGTTTTTAGGGGTTGGGCTAGGCTCCTTAGTTCCAATTAAGGGAAATGTTTAACCCTACTTTGATATCTTACTTAGACAACAGTGTGCTTTTAACTTTGTAGCCAACAGTTTGGTGAAGGCCCCTCCCTGTTTAAACATGACAGCGTTTTTGTGCACAAAGCCAGGTCCATGAAAAATTTGAAGTTGACTGGCTTGCAAAGAGCACTGACCTCAACCCCATCAGCACCTTTGGGATGCAACTGAAACTGCAAGCCATCTAAGCAAACACCATCAACGCACCAATCTCACTCAAGCTCTCATGGCAGAATAGGAGCAGATTCCTGCCGCCAAATTCCAAAATCTATTTTAAAAGCCTCGCCAGATGAGCTAAAGCTGTTATAGCAGCCATGTTTTTGCATAGAGATGTTTAACATCACATACTTTTTTTTTTCAGCCTGCAGGTCTAACAACACAGTTATAAACAAACAGGATATAAACAAAACCTAAATGCTTTAGAGAAAATAAACCCACGTACAATCATTTAAGCAGGCATGTCATGTCCACACCTTGTAATGGGTCTTTGTTTAATTTCAGATTATAAAAGAACATTTCTGCAAGATTTAATTAAAGTCTTGCTAATACAGTAAACTAATGACTGATTCCTGAAACAGGAGGCACAACAAATGAGCTAAATGACTTCGAGCACACGTTCAATACATTTGCATGCTCTCTCTCTCTCTCTCTCTCTCTCTCTCTCGTGATCTTCTGTTCTACTAACAAACCCCGAGCTTGTAGGTTTAAATTAAAATCTCAGCTCAAATGAAACAAACGCCAAAAATCCCATTTAATTTTTCTTCTCCAATCATCCAGAATCCTCTCGTCTTGCATGAGTTCAGATTTAATTTCACCTGCTGATGTACAATATGACAGGGGAAATGGGAAAAGGCCTGGACAGTTATTGCAGTTAAGCTCCGGAAAGAAGAGTAGATTTGTTGTCTCGGGCATCTTAAAGTCTATTATAGGTTTATGGTGCTTTACAGGGACATTACTCAGTATAATCAATGCACATGCACTATTCAACAGCAAAAAAAAAAAAACACTCATCAATCAAGGACAATCAGAAAGATGGAAATAGCACTCTTGAATTGTGTTCTTGGGTGGTAAAACTAACAACTCTAAATATTTATAAAAGAATCACTGTTATGAAGTAATATTGAGTTATTGTGATAAACTACACCTTGTAGTATTTTTTTATGACAATTAAAATGTGCCACAAAATAATATCTGAAACAGCTCATATGATTCGAAAAGCTTTTCATATAACGCTTTCTGTGTTATCATGCAGTTCAACACAATCAGGATCACTTCAGCTTTTTAAAACTATTTGTATGTTAGCAGCTGTCATTATGTACGGCTGAAAAATTCCTAGATTATGTTTCATTGCCCTGACAGTCTGAAAACAAGAAATGTCTTGCATATGATCAATACAGTCAAGTCAAATCAGACAAGATACACAACATTTGCAGTGTGCTCTGATGCAACAGGAGATACAAGTGACGTGTGTATTCTCACCTGGCGTCCATTGCCCTTTGAGGCCTGGAGGCTGCAGCGTCCCAGGCTGCCGTTCGGTGTGGTGCCACAGCTGCTGATGATTTGCAGCTGTTTTTCAGCGCGGTCAGCCCGGTCCAGCAGCTCCTCAATGAACTGCTGCAGCCGAACCTTGGCGTTGGCTTCACGTGCCGCCGTCTCCTGAAGGAACTGGTCAATCTGGGCGACTTCCCTGAAGGCAACGTAAATATTAATGGGACATTCTTTAAACTCTGCGGTATACTTATTTGTGAACCTGCCTCATCAGGCGCCAAACTACAGATTTGTTGAACCTTGCTTATGTCAAAAACTTACATGTGCAGCTTAGACTGTTTTATATTAAAAAAACATTCATTTTGTGACTGCAGGACACTTTTTTCCTCCCATTTAAAATAAAAAAAAAACCTCTCTCACTCCAGCTGCCATCCTGCCCTTTTTGCATGAATAGTACGCACACCGAGGGTTGGTGACAGAGATAAATACACTACACAGACACAAGGGGAGGGAGAGAGAGGGAGAGAAGAGGAATCGAGGGTCAGAGAGCCGCAGGATATTTATACAACCGCAGGCACAGCGGGGCCAAGTTCCCATCATTTTAGGGGACAGTGTGTTACTCAGATACAGACAAACAAACCAGGAATTCAGACAGTGTTAGTAGTCTGCAGCCTGCTTGGCACACTGTATATTTCTAGCGTGCAGTGATTTTGTTCTGTGTCATCTCATCTGAAATGGTCTGGTGATAACAAATTCCTAAACGTTCAGATATGATTAGTCACATCATATTAACTCAATAGGTTTAAGCCTGGATTATGAATTATATAAACAGCCCCATAATGTCCAGTACAACTGTGCGGTCTCTGCGTTGACGTGAACTGGCCTTGACTTGGTATATGTCCAAATCAGCGACAAGGAACAACTTAAACCAAAAAATAATGTGAATGGAAAATGTTATTGTTTACCTTAGTGACAGCTGCCACAATGAAAAAACACAAAAATCCGCAGACATGCAGATAAACTTCACCTGACTAAAGCCACCTCTGTCCTTAAAAGATTTTTTGGCCACTTGGGGGGAAGCAGAAACAAGTTGTGAACACAACAGTGGCATACATTATCATCACCTTTTGATAGGGTGAACTTGTTACCAAACACATTTTTATCCACCTATTTACACATTCATCAGTTACAGAGGAACATGAGTTGTATTTCTGGCTATCTGGCAAATGTAAGTCCAATATTTACCCTTTTTTAGCTCTGTTTTGGGTCTCTACCAACCCTTGAGGGAAATTTCTGGCCTTTTAGCCACTGAAAGCTCGTTTTTGTCCACCAGCTCATCACTAACTTTGTCTGTCCGCTGGGTAGTGTACAGTGGGGTTTTACAGCGTCTTTGCTGAAAACAGCTGCCTGCGGCGGCTGAAAACAATGCTATGAGAACGGTAAGAGTGATGCTGGTTGTGTCTTTGATTAATCCATGAATCATTTAGTCAGTCAGAAAATAGTGCCCATCATTTTCTCAGAGCCCCAGATGATGTCTTCAGTACCTTGTTTGGTCCTTGACAAAGCCTAAGGAATCGTTAAAAGGTTCAGACTGTCACACAGATTTTATGTCCCCATTCCCTAATGGGGACATAAAATCTGTGTACCTCCAGTTTAAATAGGTTTGAAAGTCATGAAAGAAACCAAGCTGCTCATCCGGGTGGATACTTTTACTTCCAAATAATGTCAAACATCCACTACTACTAACCATAATACAATACAGAATCCATCCAAAAAACAGTAACAGCCCTCACAGTGAATTTTCTTGAAATGGGGCCATTCTGAGATAAAAATAGTTTGGCGCCTGGCACAGTTACCTTTTTTTATCCTCAGACAAAGACTACAAAAATATGGCTCCAACAATAGTCTAGGTGTTTGACCGTAGGGGAAAATGAAAACACATGTGAGTCAGTAAATGATACCAAAATTAAGTGGCCATAACTTCTCTTCCTCTCATCTGTGATCAATCCGGTTTAGAGTTTGTCTCTTGGTAATTGCTCATCATGTGAGATAACATGGTTTTTATCTACTTTGGGTCACATACAGCCTAACTGGATGTTAAGTGATTGAAAGCGGCCTATTAATGTACACTGTCTCCACTACTGGAGATGACACACTTGCTGTGGGAATTTACAGAGAACACACAAAGAATGTGTGTGTTTGTGTATGAGACATAAACTGTCGCAGCTCCAAGCTCTTTCATCCATCAAACTATAAATTCTCCTCTCTACTTCTGGAAAAAAGGAAACGGGAATTTCAAAATCCAGCCAACACATCAGAAAGATTGTAACAGGGATTTCTCAAGGACAAACTGAAGATACAGACAGGAGGCAGGGTCTGGTTTCAACCACATGAAGGGACATGGTGGGCTTTATCAATTAAGGGTATTAAAGCCAAAACAAACTTGCGTCCTCATTAACTACCGACAAAAATATTTCACTCTTTAGCAGCTTAATGCTCCACTATGTTTACCAGCTAGTAGCTATGCTGTTCTGGGTAGGAAATTTTCAGAGCTTTATCGCTGAAAGCAGATGCCTGTTTCTGTAAAGTTGTACATTAAAGTTGCGTGTTAGCAGGGCCTGCAACTTACTTTACTGTATGATGCTAACATGCTTGTCACACTATAGATTTCTTACTTTATTGATGCTTTAATCGATGCTTGTATGTTCCTCAAATGTAGGTCGATTTGGCTAAAAGTGTCTGCCAAATGAGTAAATGTAATGTAAATGTAAACTGCAGATTTGAGTGATGATTGTGGGTTCTTCACTTTCACATAATACACATTCATTTGATACATTGTTGACATAAAACATATTTATCAGCGCAGCTTTAATAACTCATCATTATCTACTTTACACTTAACATCTTTACCTCTTATCACAATCTCGTCATTTAAAAAAAGTCCTTTGAAATATGTTCTGTCCTTTCAATTTGTGTTTCAATGTTTCTATGCCATATTTCCTGTTTATTCTAATTCAATATGTATGTAAAGCACTTTGAATTCCCCTGGTGAGTGAAATGTGCTACACAAATAAACTTTCCTTGCCTAAAGGAAGGGGAAGAATGAAAAATGTAGGACTACACACTGATAAAAATATTACAAGCTTTGCGCAATATAAACACAAGATTAGCTTTCACAAATCTACATGGAGAATTCAAGTCAGTATCAAAACTGACACAGGACTGCAGGGATTCTTCACACTATCCAATCACAGGCACTTTTTGGTGAACTGCTGTAGTGATGAGGCTTGTGTGATCAAGCAAGGCAAAATAACATGCAATAGCAAACTGCCTCAGCAGATTATAATATTTATTCATCCTACTGTGTATCATGCCTCTTAGTACATCCCGTCTCATTTTGATTTAAATTGATTGGAGCTGTACCTAATGTGAAGTATGATTAAGCAGCCTGAAGGGAAGGTTTTGCTCTCATTATTCAACTTATATAATATACGGAGAACAATGACTGAGCAATGTTTTTAGTTCAGCCTCCAGTATAACAACATACAACCGTCTCACAACTGTACTGAGTAGCTGAGCTAGTTTTGTATGTATCGTGCATTAGGTCATTTGTGTTTTGGCATCCAAATTGTAATTTGTCTTATTAATTATTCAACTGCATTAGATATTTGTTGTTACAGGAGACAGATCCACCAATCCCATAAGGAGGAAACAGTTGGAAGCAACACAGGAAAGCCTTTCCCTCTCTTTCTTAGTGTAAGGAAGACATGCACAGATGCACCACACCACCTGAGAGCCTAACCACTCATCCTTATGGAGAAGGAAGAGAATCAGCAATTTAATTGAAAGACCGACATAGATGTTGGAGAGTGGTGATGGTGTTTTGGGGGAAGGGGGAGAGATTCACCAGATCCCAGGAGACGTGGAAGGAGAAGCCAGAAACGAACAGGACTGAAGCTGATAAAACCCCACGAAGAGGAGGGAATGGGCACAAAGACTGTGAGGAAAAAACACTGCAGAGGCTAAAGCAAACGACGGCAAACAGAAATCTGCAGTCATGTGGAAGCCGAATGCACAGGAGGTTTGACAGAGGAGAGGAGAGAGAAATGAGATGTGGCTGCTTCCTGCTGTCAATCTTAATTTCAACACACACACACACACAGATGTACACACACCTCTCACAGCGTGACTCACTCTAACACCTCAGAAATAAAGCCTCAAGGTGACAAATATGCCCCCGTGTTTATCCGGACGCTGGGGGAGCTAGAAAGGGCAGACCGCCATCTTTTCTGCGTGATGAACATGCAGTTTGTTAGTCTGGGGCATGATTCAGAGAAAATGACTTAGCGGTGGTTCCACGCTGGTTCGACACTGTCCGCATAACGCCATGGCATGTTCGTGGGTGAAGGGATAGCACATATTTGTGACCTTCGTGCTCACAGCTTGCTGACGGTGCCACAGAGTTTTGCCTCCTCTCTATCTTAGTTTCCATCTCACACCCACACCCACACACTGAACACCCAGGGACAGACTTTATAATACACACATACACTAGGAAATGGACCAGCATAAAACAGTATAAAACTTAAAATCATAGTTTCGTCATTTTGGGGAATATGTTTCTTTGCTCTTTTGCAGAGAGTTAGATAAGAAGATTGATACCACCCTCATATCTGTACGGTAAATGTGAAGCTGAAGCAAGTAGCCAGGTTAGCTTAACCTGGCTCTGTCCAAAGGTAACAAAAATACACACACCAACACCTATAAAGCGCACCAATTAACACATATCTTGTTTGTTTAATACATACAACTTGGTGGACTTTATAAATAAACCACAGCAGATGCAGTGTTTAGCCATTAATTCATTGCAGGTATGAAATGTTTATTATATAACTCAACAGCTCACAAGTAAGCAGCCAATTAATAACCATTACTTTGCACTTTGTCATCTTAGACTCACAAGGTTTTTGCAGGTTATTAAAGATTCTATTTATATTTAATGATCATAATTGCACCACTGATCTTACAACATACCATGTATATCTTACCACACTGTATTAAGGTCAAGGGGTCAAATACATTTAATTGTGTTGAGTAACCTCATAATGTCCGAACTGTTCATTGTGATTAAATTTTCTTAAAACTGTACAGGCAATTTTTCATGAACAATTACATAAATGACAAAAACTATTAACTCAATATCAACTTGTATTGGAAAAAATCTTAATGAATATGTCATTATCAGATTTTAAAGTCTCAAATATCAATCCCACAATGTCAGTCTCTAGAGAGACCGGTAGAGACCAAAAACACAGCTAAAAGAGAGTGAACATTGGACATTCATCAGACAACCAGAATCATGACTCCAAATGATAACTGATGGATGTTTAAATAAGAATAGTGGGCAACAAATATGTGTTTTGCAGGTTGACATATTGCAATTATGTCAATCTATCCTAAAGACCTACTACTGCACAACCCACCACCTCCCGTTAATCACCATTACCTCCAGGATGTTCAGGAGTTTCCATCATCCACCTGCTGGCGTCACTTTGGGATCCTGTCTTTTCTCTTCTCTTCATATTGTTACACATTTCCAAATGATCTGTCTTTATTTAATTAAATATTTCATACAAGAGTAAAGCACTGACTCAAACAATGTACCAGACTAAATCCTAAAATGAACACGCTACAGTTGAGACACAATCAATACCACTCATTTAAAAGAATATGGTTACAGTGCCTTCATGCTAGTTTTACCACATATTGAAACCGTCAAACAACAAACACTGGTCCTGCTATCTCTTCCTTTCACCCATGAGAGAGGAAGAAAAGGGCTTGTTAGCCTGATACGCATTTAAAATCCGATGCCTTCTTGTCCCTTTAAGCTCTTGGAAATAAAAAAAGCAGAAATTATTCTTACTTAGTCCAGTCTTCAAAATTTCGGCCTTGAGAGCTAAAGATAAAAAAATGTATCAAACGAATGAAAATGGGCTTTGAAGACCTCAATAAATGTCTACTGCTACGGCATGCACTCAAAAGAAATACTGAATAGCAAAGCCAACCACGTTTAATTTCCCTACCACTTAACAGCCATAACAAATAGTCTATAGCAAAGACATCCAGCTGTTACAGACATGATTAATACGGAACGATCTTCAGAGGGATTCTGTCTAAATGTTAATTACAATCACTGGTCAGCCTCTTTTCACAGTTGTCATCATCTCTGTGCCATTAATTCAAAATTGTGCCTCATTAATATTTAAGAGCAGAGATGATTGACTGAAAGGCCTGCATGAGGAAGACGAGGCTGTCGTATGAATACGGTCTTTCTCTCCTGTAACAAAGGACAGCTGCGCATGTGTCGTTCTCTTTTGACGGCTGGATCAAATAGGTTGTTTTTATTTAGACAGATTCAGTAGGCTACATTGTGTTATTATGTCATAATGTCACACATTTGTATGCATTACACACAAACACACAAAGAGAAAGGCAGCATGAGGAGCTGTGTAAAGAGTATGGCTACATGAGAGTGGATGTGACACGGACAAGGATGAAAGGGTGAGAGAAAAGGAATGATGAAAGAGACGCAAGAGGACGTGCTGTTTTCAAAGCCTCTCAGACAAAAAAAAAGCATGACTGGTTTCCCGAGAAATCACTAATCCAGGTCTTGGCTCTGATCAATCAGGGGAAAGTAAATACTTTATTGTGGCTCGACCAGTACTCCCAAAATCTTAACTCCTGTTGAAAATGGCAGATGGCTGAGTCACCCAGAGACACAAAAGCAAGGTGATGATGTAGAACAGTGGTCGGCATTAGGTGGCCCGCGGGCCAAAGCTGGCCAGCAATAATATCTGGCCTTTGGCCAGATTACTTTTATAGTGGCAAAAAGAAAATATTATAGTGGCTGGTGCTGAAACGATGATCTCAGTCATGACAGCAAAAGTTACTCATAATCACTTCCTCTTAAGTGACTGTGCCAAGAAAATAAAAGCGCGAGAGTGTCTTAGCAGCAGTACTTTATGTTGTGTTTAATTGAGAGCTTTTACTTTGAAAAGTTCTGAAGGAAATTTAAAGAGTCTCTAGCTTGATTGACACACCTCTGAAAAAGCCAACAGAAAACATGAGATCAGATTACCCTGAATGAGAAACTCCTCTGCCTTGAGAACAAGTGGGGACTGAACACAGAACCCTTAAAACAGGAGTACTGTGTGCTACTGACTGAGCTAAACAGGCACACAATAAATGGCAGATTATAAATAAAAACTGACTATGTTCTGGCCCGCCATCTAATGACTTAAAAAAAATGCCAGTCTTATTTGCCAACCCCTGATGTAGAGCATTTCACTGTGTACAACAGAAGTTGAGTCATTATGGAAGAATAGGCCTGCTGAAAAACAGCTGCCAGATTTCAAAAGCAGAGAATGAATCTGTCCTCAAATGCTTGTTTGCAATGATGAGGGCCATGCTTTGTACTTGTGGATGCAATAATTTTCTGAAAAATAGAAAAGCAACAGGAACAAAACTGGAACAAAAATACCAAATATATGTATGGAAATTCTTATTTGTCCGACCAATATGGTATATTCAGTTTACAGTGATATAAAACTGAAAAAAGCAGTAGATCTTCACATTTTAGAATCTGGAACCAGAGAATTTGGGTCAATTTAGTTTAATTACTCATCAATCGATATCAAAATTGTTGCTGATTAATTGTCTGAACATCAAATAATAGATGAACCGACATTTCAATCAAACAATTAAACATTTCATCTCTAGTGTAGGACCGGCGACCTGTCCAGGGTGTACCCCACCTTTCGCCCGATGTCAGCTCGCCCCCCGCGACCCTGTACGCAGGATAAGCGGTTGAAGATGGATGAATCTCTAGTGTAGGTTTTTGCAAGGGATACAGGCATTTTAACATATACACACCAGCAGCACTCATTCAGCTCTATGACAGCTTGACAGCTCAAACAAGAGGGAGGAGAATCATGACAGCATTGTCTCAATATCAGGTTTTCACACACATACTGACACTAAACCCCAGTACATCCTCCAAGCGTCTTACACTCCTATAATCAGAGTCCATCTGCTAACAGTGTAACACACAGAGTGGTTACTTCAACCTTTTGCATCAGTCTTAACAAAATGAGAAAGAACAGACTGGATGCAACATACTTCCTGTTTCCTTTTTGTTCAAAGCGCCTCATCCAGCCTAAAGGACACACATCAGATTCTTCTATCTAATGATAGACATGAACAGCCCTCTGCTCATAAATCCTGCTCTAACTCTGCTGGATCATCCATACAATATAGGTTATCTCATATCATGCGGAACCCTTTCTTGTTATAAGCCACTTCATATCGCTGCTGGAAATCTGAATGCAGCGTCTACGTGCGCACGTTTGGTATACATAGAGCATAATTCTCTCTGAGCTGGCCTTATTTGCCAAAATAGAACTAAATGCAGACATTCAGTCCTAGCAAACAAAAACATAGTACATGTCAAGTAATTAATTGTGTAAAATCTGTAAAATGCATTCTGTGCATGCATTTGTCAAGTGTGTGGTGTCTGCGTTGCAATGTTTTTCTGTCATCTAAATAATTCAGTGGCTTACATGACATCGGTTCCTCCAGAGTTTGGACAAATATTACTATATTGTCTGGTGCTTTGACACATTTTGAGATACACTGCCTTTTAACATTTATATTAAAACACAGACCCTTGTTTACATCCTTCCTTGTATGTAGTATTAGCATGCAAGTCTTGGCATGCTAATACTACATGTCCCTCTCTCTGGGACACGGTTATTAATGAGGCGAGTTCTCTTCCTGCTCTGACAGCTTCACTTTTGCATTCAAGATTGCTGATCAGTGGAAAAACAAGGTTGATTTTTTTTAGAAAGAGAGACCAAGTGATAGCAAATAGACTCCTCCACTTTCTGCAGTGCTTTTAGAGTTCTCAGCTATCTTATTCTGCACAGGGAACTTTTACCTTATCATAGCTGGTTATAGGAATAAATCAGGCCTTAGGGTTGAGGACTACTGCAGCAACTGAGAGTGTGTGCGTGTGTGTGTGTGTGTGTGTGTGTGTGTGTGTGTGTGTCTGTGTGTGTGTGATGAATATGATATGAAAACCTGACAGTTGTCTCTGTACTGCTCTCCTCCCTCTTCTATACAGAGATCTTAAATCTAGTACAAACTGCAACACTGCAACGTTTAGTACTTCCGTAGTTTGCAGCACTAATTTCAATACAAGACAATCTGACACGACGATGCCAAAACGTACAGCTACAGTAATTACCATAATAATCACCTTTCTAACACAATCTCAACAAAAATGCACCACCATAAGCGTGACAAAGGAGGTATTTGCTGTAGGGCGGCGCTTACAATTATTTAAATTATCTATTACTTTGCCGACTAATTTCTCAGTCAATTGTTTGGGCTATAAAATGTTAGAAAATAGAGAAAAATATCCATTCCATTTTGACAGACATTTTGCCTTTAACAAATATTACACCTCCTGCGATTTGAAACTTGCAGTAGGCCTAATTGTGATTTCGATAAGAGTTTGATTAATTGTTCAGCCTTATCCTAAACTGAAAGGTGATGTCTTCAAAAATGTGCAAAAGAGGAGTACAGCATGTGGTGTTTTGATTTAGTAAAACAAAAAAAACGACCAGTTTTGACCTTGGCAAGTCTTCTTCAGAGTTTCAAATCAATACACAATGCCTGGCCAATACAGACCCTTTTCTACATTCATTCTGGGGTATGTCATAATTGAGTAATCGGGACACCAGGTGGGAGATAATGAGAGTCATTTAGAGATAACCAGAGATATTGTCCATTTCATTGCTCGGACAAATCAATGATTAAATGTGCCAACATTATCTCCAGTTAACCAAAGATAAAACTGAAATGACTGTCTTTGGACCCAAAGAAGGATCAAAAGTCAGTTCTCAGCTTCAATTACTAACCTTAAAGACCACAAACCAGGCCAGAAATTAAGTCATGGACCCAGAACAAAATTTTAACATCCACATTAAAGCTGGGGTAAGCAATTTATATCAGAAGCATTTTTTGTTATATTTGTTGAAATTCTCTTTACACCATGACAGCAATCAATAAATCAAATGCTCTGGCGTGAAAATGAAAAACATGCAGTATCTGTGGTCTGTGAGGATCAATAAGGACTGTAATAAGCACTGCCAATTCATTCGGTCTGAATGAAATGGTGGGGTGGGATTTTTCTGTTGGATACTTTCAAAATCTAACTGTCTCTCGCTAGTTTCTCCAACGTTACCCACCCTAGCTTCAAGAAAATTTTGAAATCTGCTTACTACCACCTTAAGAATTAAGGGTCTTATGTCTCAGTAGTATTTGAAAAAAAAAACTGTACATTCGTTTATCTTCAGCGGGCTTGACTACTGTAATGCTGTCTTTACACGTCTCTCCAAAAAGTCGGTAAGTCAGCTGCAGCTGATTGAGAAATGCAGCTGCTAGAGCTCCCACTAAGAACAGGAGAGAGCATAACATCACTGCAGTTCTCAGATCTCTTCACTGGCTTTCTGTTTGACAAAGAACTGATCAGAATAAGAAATACTTTACAATATACAGTCCCATCCGAAAGTATTGGAACGGTAAGGCAAATTCCTTTGTTTTTGTTGTTCAGTGAAGACATTCAGGTTTAAGATCAAAAGATGAGTTTGAGACAAGAGTTCAGAATTTCAGCTTTTATTTCCTGGTATTCACATCTAGATGTGTTAAACAACTCAGGGCATATCACCATTTGTATTAGACCACAGTATTCTTAGGTGAGAAAAAGTAATGGAACAAATAATCTTAAAGTAAATAACATTTAATATTTGGTGGCATAACCCTTGCTTTCAATAACTGCTTCAAGCCTTTGACCCATCAACATCACCAAACTGCTGCATTCCTCATTTGTGATGCTATTCCAGGCTTTTACCGCAGCTTCTTTCAGTTCATGTTTGTTTCGGGGTGTTTCTCCCTTCAGTCTCCTCTTAAGGAGGTGAAATGCAGCTCTATTGGGTTAAGGTCAGCTGATTGACTTGGCCAGACTAAAACCTTCCACTTTTCCCCCTGATGAAGTCCTTTGTTTTGTTGGCAGTGTGCTTTGGGTCATTGTCCTGCTGCATGATAAACTTCCTCCTGATTAGTTTCAATGCATTTCACAGTAAATTGGCAGACAAAATGTTTCTGTACACTTCTGAATTCATTCTGCTGCTACCATCATCAGTTACATCATCAATAAATATTAATGAGTCTGTTCCAGAAGCAGCCATGCACGCCCAACCCATGACATTACCTCCACCATGCTTCACAGATGAGCTTGTATGCTTCGGATCATAAACAGTTCCTTTCTTTCTCCACACTTTGGCCTTTACATCACTTTGCTAGAGATTAATCTTGGTCTCAAGATTGTGTTCCAGAACTTTTGCGGCTCATCTCTGTACTACTTTGTAAATTTCAATCTGGCCTTGCGATTCTTCCTGCTGATGAGTGGTTTGCATCTTGTGGTGTGGCCTCTATGTTTCTGCTCTCTGAGTCTTCTTCCAACAGTGGATTGTGATACCTTCACCCCTGCACTGTGGAGGTCGTTGGTGATGTTACTTACTGATTTTCTTCACATCTCTAACGATATTTCTGTCATCAACTACTGTTGTTTTCCTTGGCCGACCTGTTCGACGTCTATTGCTCAGTACACCAGTAGTTTCTTTCTTTTTCAGGACCAAAAAAAATTCCAAATTGTTGTGCTTGCTATGCCCAATGTTTGTCCAATGGCTCTGATCGATTTTCCTTCTTTTCTCAGCTTGACAATGGCTTGCTTTTCTCCCATACAGCTCTCTGGTCTTCATGTTGGTTCATCCTCTTTAACAGGAAATGCCGTCTTTATAGGTTTGAACCAAGGATGAAAACTTAGACTAGTCATGCAGAGCTATTTAATGTTTGGACAATCAACCTAAAAGGCAACACCTGAGCAACAAGAAACATCTGTCAGTCACGTGTTCCAATAGTTTTGCTCACTTGAAAAATGGGTGGGTTCAAACAAAGGGTGGTATGTCCTGAGTTGTTTAACACATCTAGATGTGAATACCAGGAAATGAGAGCTGAAATTCTGAACGCTTGTCTCATACTCTTCTTTTGATCTTGAACCCAAATGTCTTCAGTGAACAACAAAAACAAAGGAATTTGCCTTAACGTTCCAATACTTTTGGAGGGGACTGTATATTGTAAAATACTAATGGTCGGTTGGTTTATAAAGCCCTGAATAGTACATGGCTAAAATACATCATTGATCTACTGCTCCGTTATGAAACATCCAGACCTCTCAGGTCTGCTTTCTGTCCCCAGAGTTAAAACTAAACATGGAGAAGCAGCATTCAGTTTTTATGCACCACATATCCGGAACAAAGTGTCCTCCAACTTCCAGTTCTTTTAAATCAAGATACATCTGTTTGCCACTGCATTTATTAAGTTAAATATGGAACTATTTACATCTTGCACTGTAATTTTTATACTGTTTAATCTTTCTTATGTTGTTGAATGGTGCTATATATATAAATGTGCCTAGCCTTCTGTGTGCGTTGCATGTATAAACAGTACCTGAAAATGTAGTATAATGGTGTCCTGTATGATGTTTATTAATGTTCCCTTCTCTTCTTATCATTGCTCTGTATGCTTAGAAAATCCCAAAAACTTTGTAATTTTAATCTTTCTGTCTAGGGACTACAGATGAAAACAGCCGCTTGGCTAACTTTATTAAAGTACACTGCTACTGTTAAACAAACCAGTCAATAAATCAAGTCTTAAACAATCATTGCTGCTGTGTGCCTCCTTAATGATGTCTTCAAATGACCTGACTGACAGTCCGAAAACAAAAGATATTTTTCCCACAAAATCACACAAAACAAAGAAAGGCGGTTTCCTATTTTTGCTTAAAAATGTCTGACTAATTAATAATTAAAACAGTTACCAAATAATATATTTTTATTTTTTATATATTATATTTTTTAGCAGTAACTTATTTCAGGGCTTGGGTATTGGACAATTGCTGCTGGACTGCAAATACTACACAGGTCTAAATGATACAGTATCAACCCTCTCATCGCATGCAGTACATCTCATCCAGACTGTTCCCACGAGAAGAGAAACAATTGAGTATTAAAGGAACAGCGGCTTATAATCTGGCTGCCACTGGAGCGTACAGCATTATGCCCTCCTGCAGGAGCACTCAGCGAGGCCAGCCATCCTTTCCATGCATGAAACGGATCACAAACTGAACTGCAATAATAAATGATACGGACATGATGAAAGTTAATTAGAATTAGCTATTTAAAATTATCTAGTGGAACAATAATAATACAGTTGGCATATTAGTGATTGTAATAATTTAACAGCAACTAAATAAACCTTGCCGTATGTCATTAAACAGTCATTAATGGCTGGAAAGATTATGACAGTATTCGACATATTTCTGTAGCAGACACAAAATGAGGCTGTTCTTCACGCTAAAATGATGGAGATAACCATCCCACCATTTTTCATTTCTCCTCAGGCTCCAGTTTCTGCTGATTACAGCTGCTCTCATTTATTCCAGATGCTATTAAACCACTTAACAGCCAAGCTTGAGGGACTGTTATTCATTCAGTTTTGACTGCAACAGTGTGGTGTGATGTTAATCATTACATAATTTCAGTGACTGATCCAGAGCATGCAGTGTGTTTTTGTTTGTATTGTTGTTTGTGAATGAGATTATGATGAATACTAAGCTGAAGTGTACCTGAGGCGCTCAGTATGCTGTTGTACAATTATTTACAGTGTAGTGCACTGCTAACAGCAGACGACAGTTCGTAGGAGTTCCATCTGTCTGCATAGCAACTTGAGGTGACTTTGCATTTGACACCACTGATACAACAACATTTCTCCTTGAAGGACTTTCACAGACTCTCCAAAGTCACTCATGAGTATAAATGGGGATTTTTTTTTCAATCAGCTGAGTGTATAAGGTTCTTAGGCAGCCATGTTTGAGCCAATAAGCTGCTCCGTGTCTGTTAACTACTGCTTAGTCATCAACCCTGCTGAACATTCACCGACTGTGATGCTCTTTTTCCACCTCAGACCTACTCTATGTTTTAGAGACTGAATGAGCTTACTGTTTGACTGCCAGCTTCTCCTCAGAGAGACAGAAAAGGTGTGTGTGTGTGTGTGTGTGTGTGTGGATCTGCATTACTATATTTGTGAGGTCCAAAAAACTGGAATTCCACTATACATGAGGGGTCCGACTGCTTTGTGGGGACCAAAATGCTGTTTTTAAAGTTTAAAGGGCTACAGTAAAGTTAGATATAGAATTACGTTAGTGTGTGTGTGTGTGTGTGTGTGAGAGAGAGAGAGAGAGAGAGAGAGAGAGAGAGAGAGAGAGAGAGAGAGAGAGAGAGAGAATGAGACTAGGCTTCTGGCATAACAAGGAAGCGGTCACACAGTCCAGGCAGGGACTATGACCTTCCAAGTCTGATGCTGCCAGATTTGGGAAACATTACCACAGCTACTGTAACCTTTAAAACAGAGGGGCGGGACGACATAGAAGAAAAGCACACTTGTCTTCTGCCCATCCAACCGAATGAAACACTGTTTTGTATCATGGTATCACAAGATCAGCAAAGTCAACTTTTTCAACAAAACTGTCTTTGTCATAAAAAATTTAATAATTTCTAATGTTATAGACACAGGTATTAATGACCCAGATGTCTGTTTATTGTAATTTACAGCAGCACTGCACATCATCTCATGTGCACTGAAACACAATAGACAATTGTAGTGCTAACACAACTAAATAGATCAACTAATCGATTAGACAACAATTTTGACAAAAGATTACTCTTTTAAGCCTTGTATCTTAACATGTCTGCTTGATAAAATCTGATGCCTTTTTTCTGTTTTAAAAGATTGGAAATAGAAAATCTTGAGGTTTTAGAGTGCTGGTCAGACAAAACAAGGCCTTTACTGTGAGGAACACTACATTGGTGAAGCGGCAAGGACCCTGGCCAGGAGACTGAAGGCTGGAAACATGAAGTTTCTGTGAAAACTAGACCAGAACCAAACATCGACTGGGGGTCACAGCTATAGACCAGGCGTCAGGCGTCAGTCGTCGGTGGACAACCAGAGAAAGATCAGAAGGACATTCACATCCACTGCTAAAGACATTCTTGAACAGAGACAGGGGTTAGAATCTTTCGCTATACACGGAATGACCACCTGTTTGAAGTTTCATATTTAGATCACAAACCATCTGCAACCAACTGAGCAACTTCATCAACAGGTGAAGGCCATGAGATGTCGATTAAGGTAATGATTGTTATTTGCAGCCATACATTAATTAATGGCAGAAGGGCACATTTACATAAACACACGCACACATACAGTGCAGTGATATGTGCAGTCTGTGTTTGTGATGAGATTAGAGGCCTTGGAAAGCGCCTTTCTGTCTCTGACCTACTGTCACTTGACATGCGGGCCTGATAAAGAAACTGAAGAGACATGATAAAAACCAAGAGGAAGATAGAAAGACGAGGCTGGCTGTCCTTTCAGAACAAGACACAGTACAGATACCAGATGACTTTAATGTGAGCCGTGAATGACACTGTAACAAAGAAAAAGGCTGCAAACAAAGGAAAAAGCTTGTTTTTGTGATTGCAGAGGCAATGAAAGGACTACACCTCAATCTATGCAAGTGGATACAAACAACTTTAAAAAAAAAACTATTCTAAAATCTCCGCTTGACATGTTTACTGGGCTTTCTGAGAACAAAGTCAGATGCTTCAACTAACTATGATCTTGTACTGAACACAAAATAACCACTCTTTCGCATTCTTCTGTTTCCAGAGACCCATTAGATTGTTATTGTGCCTCATTATTCTCTTTTGTAAACACGACTCTTTGACATTGGTAGAACCTTTTTATGGAAATTCAATGTCATGCATCTTTAAAAACCACCATCAGTGAAAGAGGAAAAAGGCAAACTGTTTTGTAAAATCTTCATAAAATCATCAGTAAAAGAAAATTATGCATTGCTTCTAGCCAGTCAAACTGAAAATAGCAGTGATGTTTGGAGCACACAATAAATTATTCCAGGATTAATTTCAATAAAAGCTTTGAACATCAGAAAAATAAAGCCTGACCACTCTTTGTGCCATGCTGTGGGAGAGCTCTATATCATCCTCCTCAGATTCAGAGCCAGCAATACCTTGAATCACCACACTGTGATTTATATCCAAAACACCTCCTATTTACAGCAGCCGTGCTTTTAACTAGTTCATGAAGCAGCTCCTTTACGGAGGGACTGGCCTGAGAGAAAGGCAGGCGGTGTGGTGGGGGGGGGCACATTGGGGATTGGGACGTGATAGCAACTACACATCTCTGTTGCTGCTGGAGAACAGATGCTGACCACATCTGGAGGGTGGATGCAACTGAGAATTAAACCATCACAGAGTGGCAGAGGTAAAGGAGAGGAGGACAGTGTGTGAGTGTTTGCATACATGACAATGTGTTTTATAAGAGGAAGAGAAAGGCATACTGACAAGCAATCTGTATTGAGGTCAAGGGGGGAGAAATTGGTATTCTTGGTATAAAAAAAGAGAGATGGACAGACCGATCCACCAACAAACGGACATCACCGTCAACAGAAGTGAGATAGTATGTGAGTTTTCATTTTTATTTTTTGGATGCACAAAATTTGGGCCACAACTAAGGAGTGTTTTCGTTATCGAAATCCCAAAGGTATTTACTGTCATAGAACACAAAAAAACCCTGCAGATATTGGCATTTTTGCTTGATAATTGACCTAAACCAGTAATCTTTTATGAAAATTGTCTTAATTTCCTCAGGTAAGCACACCAACAGGCCTGCCACTGTTCAAAGCCCACACTAATATAAGATGACAAGATACAATATATCACTTACTGTTGTTTGTGATTGAGCTCCTCCTCCTTGTTCACCAGGTCCTGTTTGAGGTTAGCTAGCATTTCCACAGAGACGTCCACCTGCCGGGAGAGCTCGGAGGCCTTATCCTCCAGGTCTTGTTTCTCCTGACTCAGCCGCTCACTCTCCTGCTTGGCCCGGTCCAGCTCAGAGCTCTTCCTCTCCAGCTCTGCCTGTAGACGACCTACGCGGGCCGCTATTTTCTGCTCCACCTACAAGACAAGAGGCACTTGAGCTACCTAATGTCCCACCATAATCGTCACATTGTATGAAACATAACTAATTATGCAATTATGGTAATTAAATCTGCAAGTGAATTCAGCTAAATCAGAGGATGCTAAAATGGCAGGGACAATATATAGTCCCTGTACTAAAAGTGCTCAAATTATAAAACAGATTGTTTTTTGTCCAAAAATGTTACGTCTTAGTATGAAAGTCATGTCTCGTCTAACCTAGAAACACTGAAAAGATTTCAATCAACTGAACACAGTTATTAAAGTCTTAATTTCTTCATTCCTGGGATAATGTTATTCACTATACTCATTCTGGTCAGCAAAGAACTTCCTGATCACAATTAAGCGGCTGCTAAGCTGCTTTTTTTCCCATTTTAGCTACTCTCCATTGGTTACTGATCAAATCTAGGACTGATTTTTAAGTGCAACAGACTTGGTGCATGACAAACTCATTCATTTTCTCTCTGTTGCTCAGGAAGAGTGCTGCTGGTAGCATAACATCCAACCTACAGACAAAGGGCGATGAGTATTTCCCTTCAGGGCCACTGGACAGCGCAATAACCGACCTGCGGAAATCAAACTGGCAACAAGGAGCAGGATACATAGTGTTACGATCTTGGAGTGCTACCTAAGCCGGACACCCATTTGACGTTGGTGGACCGAAGCTATATTGCAACAGTTTTTCCTTCTCCATAATATTTTGTTGCATTACAACTTCCAGGCATTTGTGGCAGGACTGACCACACTGCTGCTTAATAGTGCTCCAATCACTCTGTATTTTTTGCATTGATTTTAAAGGTAATCACCAGTACTTCATTTGGCGTTGAGCACGCAGCCTTTAATTTACAGCTGCATGACCTGAACTATTTCTCCTACACCACAGCGAAGTTATCTCTCAGGTGAGAAACTATGTTCTATATTCTTCTCTTGAAGAAACTGTAACAGTAGTTTGTGTCCTCTTGCCTGTACATATTAGCTATATGTTAATAAATTTGCTTATGTCTGTTTAGCTTGTTATCTTTATTTAGCTGCATGTCTGCATAATGATCCTATTTACCTCTTCAGACAGCTTCTCCAGCCTTTCATCCAACTCCAGCCGTTCAAACGCCCGCGCCTTCAGCCTGGCCAGGCCTTCCTCATAGGCTGCCTCCACTGCACTGGCCGCTACATTAGCTGCCACTGCTACAGCTGTGCTGGGGTTTCCATGGGGACCCGGGTCTGCGGATGTCATCGCTTTCTTCATGAAAATCTCCCCCAGGGGAAATTCCACATTGGGAATATACCTGGCGGCAGTGTTGGAGTTAGCAGGGGTCAAACTAAGGTCGTCCGCACAAGGAAGCTCACGGCAAGGGAATCGCCGCTCCTTTAAAGCTGAAGGCCGCAGGGGCTCGAAGGGGTCGTTATTGTTGGCAGGTGTGAGAAGAGCTCCCTCAGCCACTAGGGGCAGCAGAGCAGCGGCGTCACATACACTGTTGGATTTGGAGAGTACGTAGAGGGTCTCGTACGTGTGATTGTACTCCAGGTGGGCACGTAAGGATGACAGGCTTCGAAAGCGCTTGTGCTCCCCGCAGCGAGGACAGCGGTATGGCAGGTCCAGAGAGGCCATTCCGTGCAGTAACTGCCGGAGGAGAGGGGGCGCTCACGCAGCACAACGGAGGCGCCAGTATGGGGGCACAGAGGTCACGCACCTGACAGATCCTCTCATGGTGAAAACAGGGTGGCTACAGCAAATCAGGGGGAGGAAGAGAGATCCCATGTGCAATGGTGGCGCCCAGCTCAGTCACACAACCACACATAGTGGCAACATTCAACTGGTCTTTTCACTTCATCTTCCAGGGTTCCCCTGTCAGAGGTTCTGGAAACAGAGCAAGAAAATACAATAATTTTGTAATAACATCAGATAAGAATCAAATTAATAAAAAAAAATCAACCATAAGAAAATTGGCGACAGAAAGTTGATGACAAAGGCTAATGCCAGTGCAACTGCAAAACAAAATACTGGGGAAGATTTCTGTGCTTCATAGCCCTTTTGTACAAATATATCAGCACTGTCTTGCAACAAGGCACAGAAAATCTTCTCCTACAATTGCTGATTGAATTGTAATAAAAAGTTGTTAAAAAAAAAACTAAAAAGTGATATTAAGTAAATTCAAAATCACAAAATCAATCAATGACAAACGTGTATATACAACTCGGGGCTGGTTACATTTGCACATGTCATCCAACAATTAAGAAAAATCTTTCATAAAGGTCATTAACTGCATGATATTAGCATTTTGACGCATTTTTGTAAAATGTGATTATTGGCAGCCCATCCATCTCTCAGTATTTTCTACTCCAGCTGTCTGGACACAGTAGACACGCCGCCTTAGTAATATTGATCTGGAAGTTTAGCGGTCAAGAAACATGAAACCTGTATTTCACTATGGGTTGAAAAGCAAACTCCTGCACTCGTACCCTGAAATACTCAGAGGGATACTGGGGAAAGAGTCGGGGAATAGGAAATGGCTCCATTATTGAAAGTGCTTGTTAGCGCCAACATCCTCATCTGGTCTGAAGTCTACGAGGTCAGCTGGACAAAACTCTTTAGTCTTTTATGAGAAGATCTAGTAACTCATACAAGAAACTCCACTATCTTTTATGAGATGTGTGCTCTTTATCTTTATCCTTTATCCATTTGTCTCTGCAGTTTCTTGTAAGCTTTTAATGCTGCCATATATTTTTAATAGTACCACAGAAAGAAAAGATGAGTCAATTATATTCATACCAAAAATTAAATAAAGACAAACAAAGCATGAGATTCAACTATTTCCCTTGGACACATTTCTGATAATAATGAAGCTTTTCAATAATTTAATTTGTCATTTCCATCTGCTACTTAGATGGCGACCAGAGTCGAGCATCTGCAAGAACACTGCATCTCTCTGTTAATTCCCCCTGCATCAGGTCCTCTAATTATAGTTCATTTCTCTTCACTGATTTTGATGAACACAGAGGCTTTTAGAGATACTTTTGTAACAATTTAAAGTTTTTCAACAATTCTGAATCTTAGGTCTTCTGTGAGCTCTTTTGTTCGAGGCATGGTTCACATCAACCAACGCTTCATAAAAATAGCTAAATTAATATTGGTGTGTGTGTTTTTTATATGGCAGGGCAGCTCTACCCAACACCTCTGAATTCGTCTTATTGATTGGACTCCAGGTTGGCTGTATTTTTGAACATTGAACATACCTCATCCAACAAATGACAACATAACTGTAATTTCCCTTATTTTTTTAAAGATCAGCAACTCAATGGGTGTATTAAAGCCTTGAACTTGGATTGGTGTACAGCACCACATGGTCTTTATATCAAGTGTACCCCATGTAGTAGAGTGGGACCATTTGGACTCACCAATCCAAGACAGAAGAACAGACTCTCTCTCAGAACTTTCTACAGCAGCTAATGAGAGAAGCAGTGGGCAAAGACATTGGCAGTGTAATTACAAATGAGAGATGCAGGCTGTTCTTCACAGAGGGCTTATACACTGGAAATCCCCAGAAATCACCAAGACCGTTATTAGAAGTCTGGTGAGGCTGGAACGGGGAGTGTACTGGCAAGCCGTGCCCACTTATTAAGGAAGGAGGATCTCACAGACACAGTCAATACACTGCAGGCAGCAGGCATTCCCATCTGCTTAAAATTACAAAGTGAGGTTTTCAACCAGGCAGGAAATGGAAGGAAGTGAGGCTGTTTGGTAGCCACATGTCACATCCTGCCAATGGAGCTGAGCTGAGACATCACGGAGGACTGCCTTTAATGTTTTATTATGATTAGTAGTGGATAGTGGATATGTGTTTAACACATAAGATACACAGGTAGCCATAGCCTCCAGCTTCCCCCACTTCTACAAGCACCAAAGAAAGCCAGGAGATTTCATCTTAGTCAGGCACAAACACACTGAAAGTACAGCATCCTACATCTGCTGCATCTAAAGCATTTAGGGCTCATCGTTTTGGAGTTTACATCTTCTGTATTTATTTTTAAATATTGTACGATCACATTACAAAAATACCAGACCGAAGCAGCTCTCATGTTTATTTCTCATATTGTCAGTTTACTTTCAGTTATAGGCAACATATTCTGAGTGGTCATCACCATAAGAGGAACCTGTAAACTGCAGTGAACAATTCTTTGATCCATTGGAGCATTCACACCAAAAAAGATGAATATCTGCACACTGTCAGCACTTAGTTTATTGGAAATATACTGATTCAGTCATGGACCTTCGTCAGGTATCAGATTCACACGAAGAACTACAGCTGCAACTAACAATTATTTCCATTATTGATCAATCTGGTGATTATTTTTTGATTAATCGATTATTTGTTTGCTCTATGACTACAAAAAAGCCAATAAGCACAGCTTTGCAGAGTCCAAGGTGACATCTTCAAATGTCTTGTTCTGTCTGACCGAAAGTCCAAAATATAAATCAAATATTAAAATAGTTTTCAATTTATTGATTGTAATACAATACACTCACAGTTTGCTTGTTCTCCGTTTTGTGTGTGCTCTAATTCCTACACTGCCCTGGCTCTGTAAATGGAAAACAAAGAAAGTGGTGCGTGTGTGTGTGTGTGTGTGTGTGTGTGTGTGTGTGTGTGGACCTTACATTGTTCCAGCCAATCAGCAACACGTGGCGTTAGTGCTCGTGCACAGAGGGCAGTGGGAGAGAGAGTTCTATACATTGGAACATTCGAACATGTTGGACTCCAGGCACTGTGAAGAAGGAGAGATGGCCAAGAAAAAGCCAAAGAGGAAAAGGTCTTAAGAGTATAAACAGAGGCAAGGGTGAAAACTTTTCAACATTGAAGGAACCTCAGAGATTTGAAATTTTGGGGTGCAGAGCTTCTGAGGGAGCACTGAAAGGAGGGGTGTATTTGTTTGGCAGTTGAGTTCAAATATCAACAATCCTGCAGAATGACTTACTCTCCCTTTAATTGATTTATCACTTCAGGTCTACTATGAACCAACAACATCTTTATACTTGGGCGATTGGCTGCAACAACCAATCAAAAGGGGAGGCAATTCACAAACATCTGAGATAATTACAGAATCAACAATAAAAACATCCATAAAATGAGACATAATATTATATGATGCTAATAGGGTTTTTTTAATATGAGATGGGAACTGCAAAATGTTTGCACAGGGGTCAGAGGGTGGGAGATCAGTCCTATTCTCATATACAACATTAGACAACACTTATGTGGTTCGATATGTGGGGACAAAAATGTGACTGACACTTGACTTGAAACCAGTCTATTCTTTTTCTGTAAATCATCAGTAACAACCAAAAGGTAAAGGTGCTTTATTTGTCACATACACAAAAACTATCAGTCTTACTAATGCCAGCTGCCCCCCCCCCCCCCCCCGCATCCATGATACAGTGGGCTGTGTAACTCATAACACTGAACAGACATACAAGAGGTCCTTTAAGTAAAGGCAGTTTACTCATTCACTGATCAGAAGCACATCTGCCACAATCCCAAGGCCACATTTTGTGTTGTGGCACTATTTTAAGATACATGCACAGAGTGGCTGCGTAATAATGATTCTACAGAGCAGCCATCTGGTGCTATGGCATAATATCACAGAGGCTGGTATTGTATTTAGCATTTAATTACAGTATTTAAACACATTTACTTTAAATGTGTATAAGTATTGATGCTAAACACTAGGTTAACCTTTTTAAAGCACTTTTAATGGATGGTATATTCACTGTGCTTAGTTGCCTCTAACTTAAGACCAGGACTGATGGGAATACACAGTCATTAGTAAAGATCCAAATACTGTTACTGCTATATACATACCTTGACTGACATGACAGGTCATTAAAATATCTCCCTAATTGGATGTCTTATTTCTGTCTCTTGAGTAACCCTAATGCACAGACTCTTAATGGAAAGCTACTTTTTGAAGGGTCTTTGCTGGGAAACCGTAATAATCTCATTTTCATCATCTGTCAATCCCATGATGGTCAAACAAGGCATTAAAGTCCGTCCAACATGAAGCAGAACATGGGCTCCAATTAGACCACGGTTCTTAACAATAAGGTCAAGACTGAGAATGAAGGATATTGCTGTTTACATCAGGGCAGTGACCTGAAGTTGAGGGGCTGATCTACAGAGCTTGCCAAGTCCCACCGGCCATTTCTATTGCACAGAAAAAAGGTTTGTGAACCTAAAGTCAAGAGGGAACAGGTGAATATCCTCAAATAGAGAGAATATAAAAGTGATGATAAAGTGAAAGTGAGTGGAGAGGCAGACAGGCAGGGGAGCAGAGATTTAGGTGTGAGGAAGAGTTTTACAAAGTGTAAAGAAGTAATCGATAGCCAAGAGAGCATAGCCACTGTAAAATAAGTTTAAATTATGTGAGCTAACAGGCAGCAGTGCTCCCCAAACTACTAATTAGGAGATAGGTTGTATTTTGCAGTTCAAGAGTAGGACAGGAAAATAATACAATGTTATTGTTTATTAAAGGCACCCTGTGGGGTTTTTGACCACTAGAAGCGGTGTGATGATCTTCAGTTAGTTGCAGTAACACGCCAAGAAGTGTATAAGCAGACATGAATGTAAACAATAAATGTTTCTTTTTTTTTTCACCTCCAGAAATGTTTATGAGGAAGGAAATGCATTCAACAGCTTTATTAGGCCCCAAGGAAACACACAATGCGTTTTAGTGAGTAACACTGAACGTACACCTTGAACTTTCAGTGCAATTGTATTGTGATGGCATGCTCATATCATGCTACAATTTTACAAACTCTTAAAGTCTAAATAAACAATTCCAAGTAAATTGTCACTTGAAGGTAATAAAATGAGCTACAGAGGTCAATCAGTTTCATTGTTTTGATTCTTTAGATGTGATTTTTCATTATATTTTAACATTGAAAATGAGAAATATATATTGTAAAGAGCTGCAGAATAATAAGCATGATATAAATGCAGTCCATTTACCATTTGATTACATCCATCGCCCAGCCATAATCAAGAAAGCACTAAATAATAGGTGTATATACCGTCCATATACCTTATATTATTACTATGATGTTTGTGTTTAGGTCCTGCAACAGCGTTCAGAGAAGTGTACAGACACACATTGTACTAAGTCTAACCGTGTCCCCATATCTTTTCATTTTAAGCACTACAGGTATGGGGTCACTAGCTAACAGTGTGCGTACACAGCAGTATTTAAGCAGTTTTAATTAGGAGTTATGGGATGCTGCATTGCAGCTCTGCATGCAAACCCCCTGATTGTATTGCTTTGCTGTGTCCAGCACAGCAACATTTTATTTACTGAAGAGCAGAAAACACCAGTAACATCTGTTTCAAACCACAAACTTTGCAGATCCATGCTGCTAGACATTATAATCTACATTCAATGCAAGCTTAGCCACCCTAGCGGGTGATCCCTCTCTGACTACCTACCCAAGGTCATTCTCTTTTTAAGTCTCTTTATACTCAGTAGAGTCTTCTTCTTAAAGATTTTTTTCTCACACCATACATGGTCAAAAAGTAAAGTGCAGCTCCCTGTGTTCTATGTAATATTAATTCCTGATTTACTAGATCAAAGTAGGCTTTTCATTCTCTGTAATATCCTTTGATACGTACTTGTCCAAAAAGGTAGATTAAGTAGATTAACTTGGACGCCAATGCTCTGCACAGCTGTTAACACTATAAACAAGATAGAAAATTAAAAACCTCTTTGGTTTGTGTTATACATCTGTTTGTTCCTCAAGTGACTGTAAATACAGATGGTTTCACCTTGTTTTCACAGACCACAGGTTAATGAATGGAAGGAGATGATTGCTGAAAATATTCAAGATGAGTTTGGCATTACTTGAACCAGCCCATCACCGTCACAGATGTAAGAGACCCAATGTGACTGTTGTCTAAATAAGACCAGTGTCAGCTCCAGCCCAGAACTTGAGTTGCACTTGAATTAGCTGATTAGCTGCTACATTCATGCTTCACAATGAGTCAATGGCTTATTCACAGCTGACAGCAAACACTCAGTCATATCCATGTAGGTATCAGAATCAGAATCAGGAGCTTTCTTGCCAAGAAGTGTTTTACACATACGAGGAATTTGCTTTGGTGATAAGGTGCTACACGCAGACAAACATACAGTTGACATAAATAAATGTAGAAAAATATAAATATCTATCTATCTAACTATTTGCAGAGAAAGAACAATTTGACACATATTTACATGTGCAGCACTCTGGTTTGTGTTGTACAGACGTATTGCAACCGATATACAAGTATATGTAAATGCTCCGTATTTGTCTAGCACCTTTCTAGTCTTTTCGACCACTCAAAGCGCTTTTACACTACATTGCATTCACCATTCACACACATTCATACACTGAGCCTAAGTGCTCAAACAGAAACTAACATTCACACACATTCATACACTGAGCCTAAGTGCTCAAACAGAAACTAACATCCACACACATTCATACACTGGTGGAACAGCCCAAGGACACGTCGACATGCAGCCTGGAGGAGCTGGGGATTGAACTGCTGACCTTCCGATTAACGGGCTACCTCCTGAGCCACAGCCGCCCCTATATATACACGAGTATACAGGTATACAAGTATGCAGGCGACACTTAAGCTAATACTAACTACATACTCAATTTTCCAGTTTTTGCCCTTATTCCAAAAAGACAATATTCTTAGCTAAGTAACTAACTAAGCTGTTCACATGGTTAATGAAAATGAATATTCCACTAATATTTCCATTCACATGCAAACATGCATACTCTTAGTGTAATGACGTACGTCCTACAGCTACAACCTATGGAGGAATTTCCCTCCTTCCAGTCTGTTAATCAGGTTGTTCGTCTTTCAAAATGTTTAAAAGCAGGTATGTTTCCCCATTCAGTAAGACACCAGCTTTGTCTCTCTACCTCAGCCTTGCAAACTGTGGGCTAGCTGATTTGTTTACAACGCACAGAGCTGACTGTAAACATGCAAGAGGCCATGTGTTGCAAACTGCAGTAAAACCCAAAGTTATACACATATTCCGAATTTCCTGTATAAATGCTAAAAGAATGTTGCTAAAATGCGAATAATATCGGCATATCCCAAATGTCTAAATCAGCAAAGGCTATATTCGGAATTAGGGCTAACTTGGAATTTCCACATTGAATATGCTGTATACATAGCGCATCAAATTCTGAATATTATGGTATTCAGAATAATCTTGGAAAACTAGTGTGTATGTAAACTTAGTCACTGTTTGCTGCCACCGCTCCCTCCACAGTCCCAGCTTCCTCCTTATGTGCTATATTTTTGGTATTTAATGTCCATTTATGAGATTAATTCTCCCAGCAGAATCCTCTTGCTTATCGGATTCTTTTCCGCCAAATCTAACTGTATAACCACTTTTTGTAAACATTTTGTAAAAATCAACGAGTTCCTTGACATTGATTTCTGACTTTAACGTCACCAGGATCAGCTGACATTACCAGAGGCATAAAGCCACAATAACCCACTTATAATAATAACTAATTCAAACTCCTTAAATTATCTGTGTGAAGATACTGTGGCCCATGCTGCAGTCATTGCTACAGAATTCTTAAACTCTGCACCATGTGCATAAAACATCAGCTGGCCCTCAGGCTACACTAATGACGTGACTATAAAAAGTTCAGCTCATAAGGATGAACACCAACTGATCAAATTGGTATGAATTAATTCATAAATAATAAAAGTCACCACCTACAAGCGCAAAATGTCACTCAGCTTTCCACAATTCACCACACCGGCTCTGGAGCTCTACGTCATAGCTAGGTGAGATTTAATTCCTGTGTGCCTGTCCTCTCTGATAAAGATTTGTTTTGCTAGGAGATGTAAGGAGCAGAGTGAGTCAAGGTGTATCACAGCAACCATGCCAGTGCTGCGGCATAGCAGTTAGCAGTATGATACTGTACATAATACTGGAGGTGCCTGTATGAGAGGATCAGCCTACACCTCAACAATGGAGCTGTTTTCACTGCTGGTATTTTTCATGTGTAAGATGTGCTCCTCCCACTCTCACAGTAAATGCCATAAAAGAGTGTGCTCTGCATTCACACAATATGATAGCAGCAATGTAAAATGTGCGCTAAACTCTGCAAGCGATGATAACGCTTTTGACGTGTTCCCCTGGACAGGCCAGATTACAATATATATAGACTCCTTTTTAAACTGAACGATAGGCTTAAAAAAAGCTCCTAATGCCTTCTTGGCTCCTATATGAGCATGTCGAATTGTGTTAGTCCTGAGTAAGCCATGGGACTCCTGTGACAGGACAATCTCACAACCTGGGGCTCTTTACCTCACAGCAAAGGGCAAACCTAAAAACTAACATTAAAAAAGATTCAGCACACTTCAGTTGTTATAAAGAGAGACATACTTCTGAAGAGGGCCAGTTTAAAACATTTCATCATTCATGTGACAGTATTACCAGAATACTACGACATCTGCATTTAGATATAGCTATTAGATGTAGAAGAAAAATAATCAACAACTATATCATTTTACCATCTAAGAATCAGAATTCTGTAGCAGATTTTGCTTTGTTGTCATTTACAAAGCTTTGACCTGATATCAAGACTTTGGGAAGAGCCTTTTGTTTACATTAGCATTAGCTTTGTACTCTAAGTTTATCGTGATATATTTGCCAAACTCATCAGTTTGTCCTCATGCTTTATATCTTTTCCGCTGAACATGTTGTTAGAAAAGCGTTCTGACCATGGACCACAGAATGCATCTAAAGCAGGGGAGTGGCATAATTTCAAGGCATGTGGATATGTCAGAGGGAGTGGGTGACATGACCAGTATCGTTTGGATCATTTAAAGTACAAGTTCTGAGAAAGAATACAGATACAATTCCGGCTTTTATTCATAAAAATATTCTATCAGAGTCCAAAGTTTACCCAGGCTGCAGCCACTCCGGCCTACCCCCTTCCAGAGTCTGTGGTTCTGATAAAGCGTCCAAAAAATTCACCTGTGTTTGGCATTCTTTCATTATATTTATTATCTTCATAACTCCTCTCTCACTCCTGTCAAGCTCAAGAGGTTCTTTGACTATTCTCAGTCTTGTAGGCTTGCCATCTTTTAACAAAAGATTCTGTGACACTGGTGTTCCTGGCAGCCTAGCAGCACTGTAACTTAGCTTAACATTATTTGGAGACACTTTCCCCTCATTTCCACTCTTTAGGACTTCACATGAGCTAAAATGTAATGTAATCTATTGCACTTTTTTTTTTGTTGCATGCCTAACCTTAGCAGACACAATGTGGACACTTGCTTGCAAACCCACTGTACACTACCTGCTCTGCACCAAATGGCAAGACAGACAAAGTTAGCAATTAGCTCGTGAACATAGCTAAAGAGCCAGATATTTTCCTCAGTAGTTGGTAGAGACCAAAAACAGAGCTAAAAGAAAGTCACAATTGGACTAACATTCACCAGGTGGCCGGAAACACTTCCAAATGAATGATAATGTGGCTCTGTAACTTCTGGATGTGTAAAAGCAACTGTTTGCTAACAAGTTCACCATATTAACTTAGACGCTGATAATATGTCAATGTTGTGTTCACAACTTGTATTCACTGCCCCCAAGTGGCCAAAAAAGAATGTGTTATTGCAGGTTTAAGTAAAATCAGTATCAGTAAAACTGATCTTATGATTATTGTCACAAGTATGGCACAGTAGTTTCCAGAAAATCATTGGATTGAGTATGGTAACTGTTAAAAATTGTTGATGAATAATTGTTGATAACTATCTGTCATTTAGCCATTAATACCCGGACGAAGGAAGACATCACGTAAATGCTTGTTCATATTTTATGACACAGCAACACTGAAGCAACATTAACATTCAGTTGCCACTGTGAGACTGAACACAAAAACAAAGCTAAAGCAGCACAGCTCTCACTGCAGTGACACAGAATGAGCATCATTATAGGAGCTCAGGTTGGGATGAGGCTGGTATAGTGAATGAGATAGACTATCACACGTGTAGGCTGATGGACAGACTCATTTCCCGGCTCACCACTGTCTACTATTGATCCAAACAGCTGTTAGCTATAGTTAATAGTTGTCCTCCAGTATACATAAATCCATAATACAGCTTCCTGCTGTTATCACCACGTATGTTGGCAAGCACATACACTTCATGTCCTTACGTTACACATGTGTGACCTCCATCAAGAAGTGCTACAGTTTCTTATTCATTCAGAGCCGGATAGATGCTGTACTATCTTAGTATCTCATATAATCTTACACGAGTAAGATTTGTATATATGTATATTAAGCCCCCTGTGCCAGCCAAAACAAGACAGGGGACGTATCTTCTATAGAGGACGTCTGTGGGAGGTGATGCATAAAATGGCCTCTGTGATTTGTGGCCGCATTTCAACTGTCTCTGAGGTCCTCTTATACTCATTAATCCTGAGCCTGTGTTGGTATGATATTCAAGTTGCTGGTAGAGGAGTGAGAAAGTCAGTGCAGATTAAATATTTCCTATTTCAACTGGGCTGATTTATGGTGCTCTGACAAGTATGGGTGACTTCAAATGAGAGAGGATTTAATAAAGTTTGATAGCGAATCAATCATAAGGCATACGCCTTTATTTGATGGTTTGAAAACCTTACAATACCAAACAATAAAGACAAATTAGTAAATACTGCACGAGTGCAATTTATCCATTAGTGTCAGTATTTTTCCACATTCAGTCTTAGGCTGTCATGAGCTGTCAAGGCCAGAATCATGTGCCTGATCCTTGATCTGTAAGCGACGGTTGGATGAGCACCATTTTACAGGCAGCTACAACAATAACAAACCGGGCCGGAGATGCCTGAGCCAGCTGTTCATGGGCATAAACACAGTCTGATTATAACAGAAGATAATACCATGACGGAGTCGTAAATTAATGACTAGCTAAAGGAAAAACGCTCTGATCACAAGAGAATGGACACTTACGGCTTGAAACTAGATACTGACGAAATAACAAGTTTCAAATTAGGCACAAAACTGAAAACAAAGAAAAACTCCAAACATTCTCTGGTTTCACCTTCTCCAGTGTGAGGATTTGCTGCTTCTCTCAGTTTTATATCTAAATAGCTTTGAAGTTTGGACTGTTGGTCAGACAAAACAAGACATTAAATACAGAATGATGAGCAAGAAAATAACCAGCAGATTAATCGGTAAAGAAAATAATTGTCAGTTGCAGCCTTATATTCTTTTTGTCAACAAATCCAATAAAAATACCAAAATTGCTTATTCTCCTAATAATACCACATTGTATCCAAAGCTTCCATCCATCCCATCCATCGTCAACCGCTTATCCTGTGTACAGGGTCACGTGGGGCTGGAGCCAATCCCAGCTGACATTGGCGAAAGATGGGGTACACCCTGGACAGGTCGCCAGTCCATCGCAGGGCTGTATCCAAAACTTGATTAAGTTTTTTCCTCTGTGCCAAAGACTAGCTATTTTTGAAAATTACTGAGCCTTTTTTATGAAACTTTACATTCGTGACACTTTGTCTTAAAGACAATTTTCAGCAGGAGTGAATGAGTTTGGCGAGAGACAGGATGGGTAAGTCGGATGTGTGAATTTTAGTGTGTTAGCTTGTACACATGAACTGACAGGTAGATCTAGATCTGCATCTCTGTCTGATCTGTGAACCTCACATCCGGAGAGGTAAATGTCAACCAGTCAGTTGATGGATGGAGGGATGGATAGATGGATGGATAAAAGGTGAGTGTAAGAAAGTAGCAGAAAAAATACACTACGTGCCAACCATACACTGTATAAAAGGTGCCAACAGACACTTTGGAATCAACAGAAATGTAAAGAAAACTTCCCTTACTGTCCAAAAATGGAACAAATACAATATTGTAAACACAGATTAATATGTTTTCTAACAACGGAGGATTTCTATCTACTGTGGGATCATGGGTAATGATTATGGGATTCAATGTAACAGTTCTAAGAGCTGCGCACACACCAACTGAATGAAAACACACTTACACAAAGAACATAACCACACACACACACACACACACACACACACACACACACACAATCGAGTAAAATATTCTGCATCAGTGAGACTGCTGAACACTGCAGGTTTACCATCACGTCTTGAAACTGTGAATGACAAAGCCATGGGGGTCTACACACAGGCACTTAGCATGTATATGCATGTTGTATGCCTAAACTGCGGCAGTGCAGATCCAGAACACGACTCTGTCTTGAATAAGAGAGCAGCCAATCATTTATTAGCTGAGTTATCTTATGACAGATTAATCTAATCTACAAAAAAAACACCAAGCATGTTTATTTTCTGCTTCTACTCTTGTAGCTATTCCTCCTCTTTTCAGCATGACTGCTCCAACTTTTGTCACATCTGATTTCTACAAACACTAAGTTAAAGCCAACTGACTTTCAGATTTCTCATGCACTGTAGTCACATGACAGTTTCCCAAACTCCAGCAGCCCTGGCTGTTTGTCACTTCAGCAGTGCGTGCTGCCTGAAGAGCAGGGGCACACACTGAGTCTGAGGCTTCCCATGGGAATATTATTATTAGAGTGTGAATATTACAGTCATGATTTCCTTAGACACTTTCCTCTTGAATCCAAGTGTGCTCAGAGGACTATTAAAGACCTCAAATGTGCATGAACACAACACCGTCTGTGAACACAACTGCAAGAAGAATAAACTCATATTTATTATACTAAAATTCATATTCATACACCACAACGACCAGGTTACAGCTGTGTGTCTATATAAGCTGACACATTTAACTTGTAACAGAGCCCATTTCAATAGCGTATCTCTAAATACAGCAATTCCAGGTACAATTCTCACACATCCAGGCCAAACAGGCCGGTTAAAGTCTCCAGTCTGAAAAGCTGATTCAAGCTCTCGATTGACAACCAGTTTAAGAGTAGCCTAAACATTGGCAGATTTGGCGCTAAAAAAAAAAACATTGATCCTCATATCTGCACTGCACATGGATCAATCGCAAGCAGCACATCATGTGGGTGTGGACGAGCGGCATCACCAAATGTCATCACGAGCAATGAACGCCGCCGTAATGACTTAAATGCACTAACAAGCCTGGAGTCAGGTTAATTCACACCGATGCTGATAGCAGCAGTTGTGCCCTCTCGGAGGAAAGGGCGACAGCCTTGCATGCACACGATTTTCTCCTGTTTCCACAGCAGCGCTGGCTCATCGCTGGGCTGGTCTCCCGACGTTGCGTAAATTTGTTGCACATGAGCAGCGGCGTCAATAAAGCGATTATTGTAAACACACACACACACACACACACACACACACACACCGACACAAATGTGATCGGGAGAGGTGGTTAATATGAAAGAAATGTACATTTCACTCACCTCGCAATCTTCTCCCCATTTTTTTCCGCTCCAGCCTTTCACTGACGTCACGCAGCCCCTCTCTGCAGCAGAGAGCAGCAGGCCTGCAGAGGACGACCAGGGAGGAGAGAGAGAGAGAGAGAGAGAGAGAGAGAGAGAGAGAACGCTTGAACAGATGCAGAAACATGAATGCAAAAACTCAGTCCTTCCCATCTTCTGATTAAGGAGAAGATACCTGAGAGTGAGGCTGTGGGTGTGGAGATACGTGACAGACAGTAGATAGGATAGGATAGGACAGGCAGAGAGCATATCCCATTCATCCAGCTCAGCATTACAAGCTGTTAAGACAATTTGGTCCTGCCAGTTGCTGCTTTGCTTTGTGAATCAATTGACATCAAGTAAATTGGAGGATTGTGAGACATCATCCATGTGCCATAGATTTTACTATTTAGCATCATGTCAGTCATTCAACCAATATGTTCCCCAGCCAGTATTGATACAAAAGGAGACATGAGGACTCATGCAATTCATGGACCCCCAGCTGGTTTTGTTCCTCAGCACCTCAGAAAAATACAAGGTAGTTCGAAGATAAATTTTGCTCTAAGAGTTTTTTGATCCACTTAAAATTTGTTTAGACGGATCAGACACATCACAACAAGACTGCCTATAGCTAAAACGTAGTGTAGCCCAATACTAGCACATGCAAAGAAGGGTTTTCAAGTCAGCAAACTAAATCAGTTGCTATCTATCTATAGTTTTCCAAACAGTAGTTACCATAAGCTCCTGGTCATACCAGAACAAGATGGATGTAGCAGCAAAATTCCTGACTGTAGTGAATTTAGCAAGCATATTTTATTTCTCTTGAAATAAACTTCAATTTGTAAGAATTTCTTTTTATAATGTTGTCTTTCAAAAGTTACATAGTCTCACTTTAACATGAGCTGTAAAAAATATAATATTGTCCAATACAATAGACCTGTAATAGATTGGTTGGTCACTGAGCTCTGTAAAACTGGGATGTCTGTCACTATTTTCCTACCATGTAATAGATCAAATAATAAATGGCTTAATCAAGAAAATAATGGACAGTCGACAATGAACATAATTGTTAGTTTTAGCCTTAGTTGTCAGAGAGGTTTTGCACAAGTACTCTGTATTGATTTTTTATTGTATTTGCTAATTCTGGGGTTTGCATCCTGCAGCTCTAATTAAAGGCTGATTTATTTTGAGTAAATGTTTGCATTTGACTGATTAGACCAAAAACACTGATTTGGAATTGCATATTTCTCCAAAGGAAATGTATCTCTTAGTTATTGGAGAAGGCTTAGAAACAGGATTTAGTAATAGTAGATATACTCTGTTGTACAATCTAGAAGTACTAGTTGTAGTAGGGGAGACCGGGTATGGTTGTAACACTTTTTGTTTCAGTAACTATAACTCACTGAATTTATTAGCTAGAGTTCTCAAATTTTTATACAAAGTACCCACATTTGTTCACTACAAATGGCACCAATTCACTCCTCTACAAGAATATCACAGACCTCGTGAGTTGATGTCAAATGCATTGTGTTCCCTTGTTGGGGTAAGTTGCTGGGGTAAGTTGCAACAATCACACAAAAGAATCAAAAATACATGCCACAATATATGATAAGCTTTCAAAACAGGTCTTGTCTGATGACTCACATGCATGAACAGTATGTAAATTTATCTATAGAACAAACTTACTTAAAAGTATACTTATATATACTAAATCCTACTAAAATGTTCCTAATTAAAGAACATATCTGTACATCCTTAGGTCTAACTAAAAATAGGTGTGTGTGTGTTTGTGTGTGTGTGTAAATTCTTATTCAGAGTCACAGTCAGTGCTTGAAGTGGGCCAGTATTCATCGGTACGTATACCAGCACTTCTATATTTTACTCTTTGGCGTACCGGGACTTTTTATTGCGCACAGGCACTTCTCACAAGCTGCCCATACACTTTTCTACCCTCTCCACCGGCGGAGACCGAGTATGGAAAAGGCTGCGTGACGATACACATGCCAACATGTGTTCAACATGTGAATGGGGAGTACTGGTGACAGTGCTGACAAATTAATGCTGGTAACCCTGGTTGCCGGTTTGCTGGGCCCAGACTGCATAGGGCACTCTGTAAAATATTAAAATCAAAGAAAGTCCCTAGTTTTATGTATAGAGGATGGTTGCAACACTTTTTTAAGAAGTGTTACAACCCACCCCACCCCTGTCAGCCTTTAGCTAGCTGTATTACCATAGTGGCTTGAAATTAGAAAGGAAAAAATGCATCACATGTTGCCTGAGAAACTATATTTCAATCTAATATAAGTCAAACAATTCTATCTGCAATAGTATAGATACTAAACAAAAAATAGTCTTGGTCAAAAAAATTTACTTTCTTATCTCAAAATCAGTTTTTTCTCTATATATTCTGAATGCACCTCTTTCCAGACTTGATAACCACCACACTTGATCTGGGAGGAAGTAGGTAAATACTGAAATGATCACCTAACTCCTATCTTATCTCTATTTGGTGGAATTGGTGTTGTTACAACTCTCTCCATGTTACAACCATACCCGGTCTCCCCTAATGGAAATTGCAAAACACTTGTCAGATATGGTGTCAGCATTGTGCTGTTTTTTTCTTTGTGGGTCCTTGACACCACAAGGTTTGAGAACAATGTGGATTGTACACTAATCACGTGTTAAGTTACCCTATGGTGACGGAAAAAAGAAGAAAATAGAAACAAGACTACACAACTATAAATCTGCTCCGAAAAAAATTTCTTCATTCTCCAACTTATGCTTTGGTCCCATTCGTCACAGCATTTTCTGTACCAGTGATTATAAATAGCTGTGTATTTACAGCAACTAGTATTTGTCTTTATCATCTACTTTATAGCATTTATCACTGTAAATTGCATTCCTGTGCTACAACTGTATGATGGGAGGTTTATCCTTGATTTTGACCAAAAGGTTCTCCTACAATTCAATTCAATTCGATTTTGTTTATATAACGCCAATACTTAACAAAAGGTATCTCACTGCACTTTTCATATAGAGCGGATCTATACCATACTCGTTGTAATATTCTTAACAATTCCCATCATGACCAAGTGCTTGTCAACACAGGCAAGGAAAAACTCAGTTTTAAGGAGGAAGAAACCTTTAACAGAACCGTGAGTCAGAATGGACGGCTGGTTAGGGTCCACACAGAAATACAAAAACAGGAAAAGCGGTAGTGGTACAGACAGAAAATGAATGATGGTACTAACAATGGTAATAATAATAATGATAATAATAATTGGATTAATAAGAATAAATGTAGCAGCGGGAGGCGAGCAGGAACATGGGGGCAGCAGGAAGCCTGCAACCACAGATCCAGACTCCGCAGCTCCAGAGTCAGAAACACCTGCAGAAAGCGATAGAAGGAGAGAGGAGAGGGACGAAAAAGCACAAAACTATAAGAAAGGGAAGAAATCTAGTTAGTAATGTGCATTAATGGGATATGATTGCATACAGATGGAGAGGAGGAGGAGAGAAGAGCTCAGTGCATCATGCGACGTACCCCGGAAGTCTAGGCCTATAGCAGCACACTTAAGGGATGGTTCAGGGCTCACTTGAGTCAGCCATAAATATGAGCTTTATCAAAGAGGAAAGTCTTATTCCTTACTCTTAAATGTGGAGATGGTGTCTGTCTCCAAAATCCAAACTGGGACCTGATTCCAGAGGCCTGGATGTCGCTGAAGTGATGCCACATTTAAAATAGGAACACAGTCAAAGCAATTATTTTTAAGGTTGTGAATTCCTAAATCTCATCAATCTGTGTTTCCTTTGTCAGATTGGGCTCCCGTTTTTAAACACATCATCAGAAAAGGATAAACATTGGTCCACTCAGATAACATACGGTATTTGAATGAGCATGTAAGGTGCAGGAGTTTGAAGATTTGCAACACCTACACTTTTGGATTATGGCTAAAGGAAGTCATTACACCTCAACTTCTGCATGTTTATATGTTGTATTGATGTTTGTTAAAATCATTTGAGATGGAAGATGCTAAATGCCTCTAGATGGCAAAATGTTCAGCTGTAACACGATCCAGCTGGAGACAGCAAAGTGAATGTACAGTATAAGGTTTGATTTTATAATGAATTGATTTTATTTGAATTTCCAAAGAAAGTTTGTGCGTGTGTGTGTGTGTATGTGTGTGTGTGTGTGTGTGTGTGTCTGTGTGTGTGTGTGTGTGTGTGTGTGTGTGTGTGTGTGTGTGTGTGTGTGTGTGTGTGTGTGTGTGTGTGTGTGTGTGTGTGTGTGTGTGTGTGTGTATGTGTGTGTTTGAGAGAGAAGGAGAGAGAGAGAGAGATGGAGGAGTTGCAGGATCCCCACAAATCCCATTTAGGAGCTCAAGCACCACTTACTGGTCAAAGATTAGAAGTACACCACATACAGACAGCCATTTGAACCCAATTTAGCAACTGAAATATATTAGTTGACACTTGCCATATGATATGATATGTATGACTCAGAGATGATTGAACTGGGTATTTCAGCTCTCTGTAAAGTCTTTTGTGCATGTAATGAACTGAAATGATATAAAATACAGTATATGTCACACAACTCCCCATTATATTATCATAAATTAGAATGACCTAAAAAAAACCTCTTTGCATCATTACCACTGCAACACCTCACATAATTACAGATTTTAACATAAATCATATCATCAATACAAATACACATGAAGTACAGGTTGCCACCTGTAACAACACACACTAACACGTTGATATTATGGTGTTCTACATCAGGATTACAAATGAACTGATAAAATCCATTTGTCAGTTTTTTGGATGTAGTCTAAAAATGTTATTCCACAGTCTAAAAGTGACTTAATAGCTTAATTTTGAAATTGCAATTAAAAAGTCTAACCCTTTTTGTCTGAGGGTTTCTGAGAACTAATGTAGTCCACTCAACTGTAGATTATTCTGAGCAAGTACACAGAACATTAAGGTGTCAAATGGGCCATAATTCATCACACTGCTGTGACTGTCAAATTATTCATGCCAAATGTCAACATTTTCCTCACTCATTCTCTCAGTAGAACTTAGTAGGAGATCTATGATACAGCTCTTTATGGCCAATGAGTTTTCATTTTAAAGCTTTTTTTATTGTGGTAAATACAATTCTATGGTCATGTAGTTAATAGCAAGCTGGTGTTCATCAGAGGGAATGTTTTTCGGTAAAATTACACAGGAAACACATCCACAGATCTGACACTGTTCTAGCTGCTCATTCCCTCCTTACCTGAACTGTTCACTTGAAGATTATAAAAAGCCTGAAAGACTGATTATAAAAAGCCTGAAAGATACTATATATATATATATATAGTACTATATATATATATATATATATATATATATATATATATATATATATATAGTAGATGTATTTGTCAGTCTTTCAGGCTTTTTATAATCTTCAAGTGAGCAGTTCAGGTAAGGAGGGAATGAGCAGCTGCTGGTCAACACAGCTGACGTGTTTGCATAAGTTTTGAATACCTCAATAACCTTTGTTTAGCAAACATGCAAGGCGAATACAGCACATACTAACAATAATTTTAATATAATTTAATTAACAATGATTAAGCGGACATGGTTTATTAAATATTTATGTGCTTTGTCTTTATAGTACACCAGTTGTCACCAAATCAATACCTGACAACAGCAGGCACAAGACAATAAGACAATCACAGATGCATCTTTCTAATTTATACAGCTTTACTGTCTGCAATATCCTTGAGATTGTCATGCTGACACCTTCAGGCTGTTTCTAAAAAATATATAACCCCTTTCATAATTAAAAAAAAGTAAAAACCCAAACCTGTTACATCAATCTCTACCCCTCTACGCCCTCTACATGCTGCACTCATCCAGTCATGACAGGGAAAGACTGACACACAAAAGCTTAAAAACTCTCTCCCTCAGGAGATTTTGATAGGATGAATATGATGCTGGGCCGTTTTCTCATTCTCACGTCAAAAACCGTGGCAAATTTAGACCGAACACCTTTATCCATCCCTTCTTATTCATATTTATGAGGAGAGACTGACAAACTCATTGTGTGGTAATTACAGTGTGGTGAACCTTCATTGTCTTTAGACTGGTAGAGACTGAGACATGCTGTGCTTTGGCTTGCTGCACTAATGCAAACCTCTTCCATGTAGATATTATTAGTCACTGTTTGCTTAGCAACCACAACACATGTCTGACATTTTTGTACAATGAAAATGTTTTGCCCAGAGTTTATTTTATTTTGGCTGCAAGGATTTTAAAAAATGGCAAAAAGGAGAAGAACATTGAAACAACAATGTCTGTTTTTATTGGCCTTTATAATCAAAATGTATGACGTTCAACATTACGTACGTTAGAGTTATTTAACAGTTATATTCTTAAATGATGTCAACGTCATATGTGAAATCAATGGAAGAAACAGATATCTATAAACAACTCTGGTGATCACATGTTTAATTCATCAAAAGGAATTAACTATAATTTTGTTTATTGGGACAATAGTTCCCCCCGAAGATAGTTATTATTATATTCTCAAAGTAAATGAGCCCGTCTATCTAAACTTGAGATCAGTTTAATTCAATAGGTCATGTTAGACTAAATAGCCCACTCTTAAACACATCAATGAGCCTTGGCTGTAGGATGTAGCAGCAACAATATGTCAAGGAAAAAGAGAGAGAAAGCAGTTAACGATTTGAACAGCAGAGGGCACCAGTAATATGCAAGGACTGACTGATGCACATTATGACAGTTACAGAGAGAAATATTATAGTTCTTTTTAGTCATTAGAACAAGATCAAATGAAATATCAGAAATGTATATAACTGTTTGTGCAGACATTGTCTTTATGGATGATTGTTGCCTTAGTGTCAGCCTGTTGTCTGTATTTTTCTCATTTCCAAAACCACACATGGATAATGCTCAAAAACGATTAGCTGTACAGTGCAATATGTATATAGGTGTTGACTGCCATCAAATCTTTTGTAAACATTGTAGAGTAATTTCGCAAAGCCATATGCTCACTGATAAGGGACCACACACAGTGCAAAATGATCCTTTGCAAAATCCTCAGAAGGATGAGGAATTCTTGCTAGTAAGTCAAATGGGCTTTGGCCGTCTGTTAACACAACAGAACAACATACAAGCCTGTGGGAGCTCAGCCAACATCAATATAAGTGTCAATTTTACTCATTAACGGGACAAAATGAGATGAAACTCAGGGCTAACCGCTTGAAAATCATTATCACATTCACTGCACAACAATACAACTCAGCTGTAAGTGTACAGTTATTATCAAGCAGTCCAGCTATGAAAATCAGTGTGTGCACAGACACTCTGGGGCGAGAGGCCAAATAACGTGTAAATATAAAACATTTGGAAATCACTTGAAAATGTATTCAAGTAATTTTGGCAAAAAGTGCTACTATTATTTACAGTTGGCGCTTAACACAATTATCAGTATTCTGGAGAAATGTTATATTGACAAAGCAAGAATTATTATCTAATTTCTCCACTTATACAAATGTATGTTTGAATTTTCTTTTCAATGGTGTGGTTTGGTCCAAGAGCTGTTAAATGTTTTCTAAGTGTTGCAGACACTGCCAGCTTTCATTTTCACTAAAATCTGAAAACTGGAAATAGATGTATTGTTGGCAGACTGTTCAAATCTATTTGTCAGATAAAAATGCAATACACAACCAAACACGAGAAAATCAAAAAAGTTTACAATGTGTAGTTCTGTGATTTGTTCATTAAATAGCCAGAAAATGCATACTGATACACCTACAAAACTACCCCTTTTAATAGACATATAAAAATGCATGCAATGAATGCGGTACTCAACATTTTAGACATCTTACATTCAACCTACTAATATCATTTCTGCAGGATATCCAACAATTGTTGCATAGTTTTTTATGGAAACCTTTATTTATTTATTATAAATAAAGATGAAAAATTAAAACTCGGGCCATAAAGAAAGGTGTAAAAGAACCAAAACCAGACAAAGTGTTTATCACCTTTCCAGGACTTTAACATTAGCAGAGAATAAAAGAATCAAGCTGTTTAAAATCCATTTCACATTACAGTGTTTTGTCAGAAAAACAGGATAAATTAAAAATGATTTTTCACTTGTGTGAACTGCCACAATATTGTCATTTTAATTAGTGCAATGTACAACTCTGTACAGGAAGGAGTAGGCTATATCGATATTAATCCTGAAAACTGAGATATAATAATGGGCAGAGGCTTTTATGTTGCAGACAGCTCAGTTTATGTATAGTTATTGTTGAAAGGATTTCTCAATGGAAACTGATCTTGCTGACTGCAAACACATTAATGTCCCAATATAGTAATACATGGGTCTTATAGCAAAACCCCATGTATCACAATGACAATGATTATCCAGATCTCTGCATTCTTAGCTTGAGCCATGGATGTTGCCATAGTAACACGAGTATGTCTTATCAAGTACGGCCCTTGTGATTTTTCACAGCAACTTATTTAGGCTGTTCACTGTAGGTATGACAACAGGCTATTGAGATGTTGCATTCATTTCCATGTTAATGGAGTTAACAGCCATTGTATGTTAGCTTAACCTTTGATCTTGCCTTGTCAAATTGTTGTCAGCTAATATTAAATTAGGCTAGTAATAGAGGCTTTTTATGTAAATGGTGCAAAATGCTTCAAAACTATAAATAGGTATTATTCAGCTGAGAACTAATATGATGATCTCTGCAATATCAAAACATGTTTGGTGCACTTTAATTATCAGATTGTGAAAAGCCATTTATGACACAGGTATGTAGGATACAGTAATGTTAATTTTATTCATCCTAATCACAGTATATTTTGGATTTAATTCTATGATGGCGCAGCATGCATAAAGTACATTTCTGCTGCTTTGACACTGAAGAAGCTGAAACATTAGAGGTCATGATTCCACATAATTTTCACCAAATCCTATGTAAATATGAGTGAAACCAGTCTGGAGAAACACTTTAATCTCTGCAGCATTTTGCTTGCATAGCATAACCACAAAGTGCAGATTTTATTTGAACTTTGTAGTCACTTTGTAGCTCCAACTCGTCACACACTTGCGCTTCCTCCCTCGATGAAAATAATGAGGCTGTTTGATGTGAGACCACTATGGTCCGTAATGAGAGGAGTAGACTGTTCAGGACACATGAAAGCTCTTCAGTCCATTTGGACCATGAGCGGCCATTACAGCGCGGGACCGAGACACCATGGAGGTCTGCTGACTTTATGAAGGGGTACAGGATTTAATGATGGATGCAACAGCTAAATCGGTCACCCTTTTAACTTCTCGTGGAAGGAGGGAGAAAATATTTCAGAGGTGTTAAACACAGGGAGACCTTCAACATTCAAGGGCATAGTGAATGGGCCATATGAATAGAAACATGGTCACATTAAAAATGACTGTGTACCACACAGGTGCTGTAGGAGATCACAAATGAAGAGAATCTGCTACATAAATTAAAGTCCTTGATTGTAACAGCTCTACGACTGTTTAAGTGATTGTTCAACTTCAATCATACTTCTGTATTCGTTCATAATGATAATTTCTTTGAGGGTTGTTCTTTGTCAGAAAAAAATACTGCTTTCGCAACCCGCAAAGTGATGAGTCCATAAATTATCTTTTTCTCGTCCAGAGGCAGGAAGCAGCACATCTAGGCTGCCTCTCATCATATCAATCTATCTTCCTCCTTCACAAGACGCCACTGTCAGTGGTGCCAGAAGAGACACAAACACCGAGAGTGGATGAGTAGGAGGAAGGAGAAGCTGATGGTGATGGAAGGATCAGCATCTCTTCACTTATCTGCAGGACGATAGAGGAAGAGCCCCCAGCTGAGGTGGGGTTAATATTTCTCCAGCCCAAAGTTCTGGGGAGCATTGTGATTTGTCACCTCAGTGGTGCCAAGAATCTAGTTAATGGTTAGACAAAGCATCCTGCCACTGGACACCATTTTGGGTCCATAACAAAGGAAAGCCTGCCTCAGCCACAGAGCACTGTGGATGACCGGGGGCCCTGTCACTATCTGTCTCCCCAAAGATGGCAGTTCCTGATTAGTTAATAGTTAACGGACATGTGGATGCATCAATCCTGAGGAGTGACAAGGAGTATAAATGCACAAATACACAGACGGTGGGAGCCCAATGCTGATGCTGTAAACATATCTTGTTAACAGGAAGCGGACCCTATGCCGCCACAGCATTGAGTGACAGGATCACAGATGACTAACAACAACAGAGCAGACTCTTTTCCCTCTTCTGTTTCCTCACTAAGCATTTGTGCTGCAAATTTTTCAAAGCTGAATGTAACATTATTCTCTTTATTCATTCTGTGCAGGAAACTTGATTTAGAAAAATGGAAATTAAATGATTTGTACCTTTGACAGAAAGTATCAATTTATGCCGTAATGCCTGGATTGCAGGATTTTGACTTTATTTATAAATAACTTTATGTGTTGTATTTTATACATTTTTGCAGTGTTTTATATGCTCATCTACTGTGCTACAGCATAAATCACACATTTAAGGCGCTCAATTTCTTCATTTTCAGCCATAACGTTCTTTCCAAGGCTACAAAAGCAATTAAAATAACTACAACCTAAATCACATTGTTAATTCACATGCTGATTGCTTACAACACAAGACAAGAGACTTTGGGCCTGCAGTGAGAGAAAGCATTTTGATTTTTAAATGTGTACTGCTGATGTGACTCATACATATGAAAGGCCCCATTTAAAGCGCCAAGAATCACAGGAGGGGGACAAAACATGTCTCTTTAGGTTTCCAACACTCTACAGGTTTGAGATCAGAGACAGCTTCTGTCTGATATATGGCTGGGGCTTTTAGACTTGGGCTTTTAGGCTTGGGAAACATACTGTACTGTATACACCCCTGTGTGACCCCAGCATGGCTCCTATACACTCAGACAGGGGGAGACGTCACTCTCTATGCTCTCCCCCTCCTGTGAAAGTGACGTCCATCACCAGCTAAAAGCCACTGGGAGGGCAGATCTGGCCATTATGCACTACTGAGAGGGAACAGTGAAGAATAAGGAGGGGACTGTGTGATGCTACAGCTTGGCTATGCTGCTAACCAGAGGGGGATGAAAGCAGAGAGTACAAGCAGGCAGTGGCGGAAGAACTATTAAAGTCCTGTAGTACAAAAGTAACATCAGCAAAATACACTTCAAGTATCAAAAGGAAAAGGCCCCTGTCAGACTATTGTAATTATATATTAAATGATTATTATTTCAGATGCATAAACACATATGTTTTAATGCTGTAGCAGTAAATGGAAATACTCAATGAATTACATGTATCTCAAAATACTATTGTACTTGAGTAAATGAGGGAAATATTGTGCTCTTTACTCCACTACATTTATCTGACAGCTATAGTTACTAGCCACAGTGCAGACTCTTTATTATCCAATTGGGAAAACATTGCCAGAGCTATTAAGCTGCAGAATAAATAATAAATACAAAGACTGGAGGCTGACAAAATAATAGAATACAATACAACAGAATAAAATAGAATAAAGCAGAACTGTACAAAATGTGATTGATTAAAACGGAATAGAAGATAACAGAATCTAATAGAATGGGACAGAATACAGCAGAACTGAGTAGATTAAACCAGAATGAAAAATAACACAACAGCACAAAGACAAACAGAATTTAATAGAAGAGCTCTCCTAATGTTAAAATAAACAAAAAAATACACTTAAACACAAAGTAAGTGATCTTAAACCTTTATAAAGAACCACAGTCTGATTCCATCTATATGATTTAGGTCATTCAAATAAAAATTATAAATATTGAGGCTCTGTGGTCTCTGTTATTCTTTACTAATGGCTCCAGTCCCCAGATATCAGAATTCAGCTGGCATTAAAACAACTGTTGCGGCAGAGAAAGCAAAGCTGCTAATGCTGAAGTAGCTACATTTTGCATACATTTCATGGAGATCCGAAGAGCGATGCTTGATTTGGATGGTTAATTTAGATGCAGAATACATACTGTAGTTGGCGTTGAGGCTGGTGTGCACATGCAAATCATCGCCCTGCTTGACGGGAGGGTGCACTGTATGAGCTGAGCATGTTCAGCCCACTCATTTTTATACTACTAGTCTTTATGTCCCAGCCCAGCCTCCTCTCCCAGTCTCTGATTCCATCTTGGCAATGACAGACATCCATATACAAACACACACACACACACACACACACACACACACACACACACACACACACACACACACACACACACACACGTACTAATACACTTCACATACACTCTCAATTGGCCTCCCTCACTCACTTCTTTCTCTCACTGAAACACACATGCGCACAGATTCCCTCAGACTTCGACACGTTCTCCTTGCTTCTCTATGGGTGAGCCATCATTATCTAGAGAGAGTGCCAGTGTTTGGCCACAGTATGCCTCCTTCCCAGCGTTGAACTGAACAGCCGAGACATGGGCTGCTGGTAGTGACACAGCTGTCACAGACATGCCTCATTACTGCTGTTGCAAATGTCAAAGCACTAAAGTAATCACTCACAGCTCTACTGGACACATGGTCATACCGTAATTTATTTTATGGGAAAAGGGGTTAACAGTTGTGTGTGTGTATGGTGATGTTATATGGAAGAGTGGATTTTACACATTTCTTTTATTTGAAATACTTTGCGAGATGGCTGCATGCTAATGTGACAGCAGGTTTCTAGATATTTGCAGCAAGTAATAGCATGATGGGCATTTTTTTTTTTTGCACAAGCACAAACTTCCTTCAGAGTCATTACTGTCAATCCAGGATGCTTCCAGCTATGTTCCTCTCATGGAGTTTATCATATATTTGCACCCGAGGCGTATTTCCCCTGCAAACGTCAAAGTATTTGTGCTGGGTATTTCATTGTAAAAAGGTTATTCAGCTTTGTTCCACCAACAAAGTGATGAGAGCATAGGTGTTTTATTTATATATATCATGAGTGATTTGACTGATCATTCACTGTTAGAGGAAGCTGGAGTACTCTGCCACCGGCTGATCGGGTTAATGGTTTACATTTCATCCTGTTGTCACTACAAGCTGCTGTCACAGCCGTCCAAACTACCATGGACCACAGTCAGTGTGGTATTGTTATGGATTGTTATATAAGTTGCCTTGTAGTGTTAGTTATTTTAAGTCTCTGATATTTGAAAAGTATAAAGAAAAATGGTCAGAAGAAATGTTAAGCAAGCCAAAACTGAGAGCATATTGTGTTACTAAGCACACTTACCATCCAGAGCAATGTGTCAGCTCTTTTTGTGCTTGGGTAAGATCAGTGATGTATGTACTGTAAGTATATATGTGATATAATGTGTTGTGGTTTTTCTTGTTCCCTCTCGGAATGCATTATAAGTAGTGTCTTGTAAGTCCATGTGGGCTGGGAACCTTTAGGTGTATACCACTTGAATAATAAATATCCATTCATTCATATTCATTCATTTGTTATGGAAGGAGGGGGAGAGAAGCTAATCAGGTCTGTTTTCAGAACATGAGCAAGTTGTCTTGATGGAAGACGTATGATGGTATTTCCTTTTTTCCTTGAAATTCTAGAGGCTCAATTTGTCTTTAATACATTTATATTAAACCTGAAAATAATTGATTCTTTCTGGGTGAACTTGGAGGTGGCTGAAACAAGCTGTGAACACAACACAAACATATTATCACCTTATAAACAGCTGTTTATTTACACATCCAGCAGATAAGGTGCAAAATTAGCATTCATTTGTAGTTGTGTTTCTGGCCACCTGATGAATGCAAATCCAAAATTCACCGTCCTTTCAGTTCTGTTTTCAGTCTTCACCAGCTTCTGCTCTTTAGCTGCTAAATGCTCCACTGTCTTCACCAGCTAGTTGATAACTTTGTCTGTCCACTGCTGGCGGACAGTCTACAGTGAGCTGTGAAAACAGCTGTCTGTTGCAGCTGAATACTACACTATGAGAGCAGTAAACAGTGAACCAAAGCATTAAAGTTGTGGTTCGTAAAAACCTAAACAATGAGCTGAAAGATGCTAAAATACTCCACAGAGCTGAGCGGAACTACAGAATGAGGTAATAATATTTGTTGGGTTTGTCACTACATGAGTCTCCTTTCACATGAAACAATCTTATTCCTTAATCTTCAAAGTTTGAACCTTGTTCTTGTTCTTTATTGTCTGCCTGTTCACTTCCCGTGTTGTCGGAAAGGTTTCAGAGACAAAGAGCGTCCCCGTAACCAGGAGACATTGCAGATAGTCATTTATTGTTAATATAAAAATACTGATTATAGCAGTTTTAAATTATTTATGTTCATGTTATGCTGTTAAGATAAATGGTACCCGTTCCTATACTTACCTCAAGAAACAAGTATCCAACACACCGGGATTTCAGACCAACAGGTTAAAAAGAAATGAGTAGGGTTACAAAGCTGTTTCTATGGACTGAAAAGAATATTTCCATTGACCAGATTCCAGATTCCTGTGTTGTAAGGACTCAACCCTGAAATGTTCCAAGGGCAGCTGTGAATGTTCCTTGGTGTGTGAATGCATGTTCACCGCTTTGCATTACCATAAAGTGCAACATATACTGCAAGTCCTTTGAGGTAGTTACCATAGAGATGTTATGCCCAGGATAAATGTGGTAGACTGGAGTCCTTGATCCTGGAGCTAACTTCTAGTTTATGAAGGAGCAAGGGAAAAGTTCTTCACTCAGTTTTGTGCTTCGCCTGATCAGTAATACAAATGAAGAATTTGGGAGCCAGAACAATGGAAAGAATTAGGCACTTAAAAATGTTTGCATAACGAGCTCCTTCTCACCGTAATGGTTCTCTTCTTTTTAATCACCTGCACTCTCCAGACCACCTACACCCTTCTTCATGATCAGATACAGGACCGACAGGCTGATGTATGATCCGAGGAATTAATCTGCTAAGCCTGATTGCCATTACCGCCATGCGATTATGCACCTTGATTACTGAGCCCACCCCAAGGACCATGACGTGCCCTGTTGCACATTTTAAAGGTGCGCATAAAATTATGTGGTGATTACCCCACAATAGATCAATCCACAAGCGAATGAGACTGTGTGGCCATATAGACCGTCTCAAGTAGGACTGTGATTATTAATAGGTACTTGAGGTGACCTGATACCTGACGCTTGAGCAACTGAAACTGCCTCAGATCCTTCATATAAGCAAATAAATTCATTTTCATACATTTTGAAAGTCATTATTGGATTATTGTTGTAGAGGTAGAATTGTTTGGAGTTCAAGCATGGATAAAAGGGATGTTGGGCTCTTCAGAGACGACTGGGGCTGCACTTGTCCCTCTTAAGACAAACTTCAGGCGTCTAATGGCAGAACACATGTGGATGGGCTTGACACTGAGGAGGGTGGCACGGTCCACTTATCAGTCTGTATACTGGTAACACACATCTATTGGAGATCAGTTTTTGCTTGTGTATGATGCAAAAGAAATTGAAAAATATATTTTTGTGTGCCAATCAGAAGAAAGAGAAAGCTTGTGCTTACAAGTAATGAACATGTAAGTACATATCATTCTGCAGTGACACTTATCCTCAGAATTTGGGCCCATCTAATCCTTCACTGTCAATTTTAAGGATTTTTTCATTTAATCCTGAGCCAAAGTACTCATTTGGTAGAGCAGATAAATAGTCCCACTGACTTATCCAGAAGCAATCCTACATCAAGCGATTAATTGGATGAGACAATGAAGAAGTGAAATCACATCTGGTGACATATGGACTATGTTAGTCACACCGAGACATTACCTTGGATAACCCCCCACCCCTCCTTGTGCAGCAGTCCTAATGTTAACATATTTGCATTAGTAATATCCTGGCAAGGATTTAATGGACTACCATTCACAGCAGAGGTCCATGTTCTGAGAAAGCATGGTTCTCAGTGGCGGTCATGTGCCCTCCCCGCACAATTACTTAATGGCTTCAGCAATTACGCACATCTACAGGAGTAAAAAAAAACATAAATGTCAGTCAGTTGAAAAGAATTGATTTATGTCTTTTGTCTGTATCAAAGCACAAGCTAGGAAGGTTTTTGACATTGTAAACGTATTTGATAAAGACAACACAGCTGAAACCGTACGCACATGCTGTAGATATATCAAGGGCCATTTACAGTATGCAAATGTGAATTTGAGCTTCCAAATGCACAAATGCAGAAATTCCATCACTGGCCAGAGTTCAATAACTCTTCAGTCTTCAAGTGTCTGGATAATGGTCACTGTGACTGCACATCACTGCAATTCAAAACCTCAACTATCCATCGCTGGACAATGTTTGCCACTAAAACAACATGGATGAGGGAGTGTGTGTTGATGCTAGTTGGGCCCTGTGCTATTGTAAGTAGTCATGAGTGATGGACAGGAGAGGATGGGTACATACTATTCACAGTGCTCCATGTGGCAGCTTGCATTTTCACACTGGTACAGTATGTTTGTCAGCTACAGACAACGCAGGCACTTACGCACTGTCGTGGGCAAGCAAAGTAGTGTTCTGCCAGCCGACTGCGTCACGGGCACATGCATGTCCTACGTACCGTGGAGTCCCTGATAATACATGCCTGCATGGCTTGCAATGACAGATTGTAAGATCTTGGCATCCTAGAAAGATGCACAGGACATCTTGAAATCCTATTTTAAGTATGGACACAGCAGTCTTCTCCCCAAAATCTCTACCATGCACACTTTGCACCTTAAACAAGTCGCATTTGCTTACCTTAGACATTACTTGTACTATGCTCAAAGTGTTGGGAATTGTACCACTCCACATGGAAATGCAGTGGTATTCTGTTCTTGATACTGCTTTGAAAAAAATGCCCCCCCTATTACAAAAAAAGCAGTAGCTTGCACCATTGTTTTTCTTTATCTCTATTTTTACAGCCACAGAGACCATTTACTGCATTTACAGGAATGCACAGGCAGTTTTGACAAGAGGAGACTTCAGTACCACCATTCTTTGAGAGGAAAAATACATGATAATAGACCATAATCGACTTCAGCAATAGAGTGGAAATTAATATTCTTTTATTGCAAAAATGGATGAGTGAATGAACAAAGGAATGAATGAACTGAGAGCATCAGATCATGTCATTGACATGGCAAGAAAATGTCCTGTGTAACAGGTTTCCCGTAGAGATTACCACAGTGTCCATGATGTTCCTCTCTACATTTACAATATGAGAAAATCAATCTCTGAAGTCCGGGGGATTCAGAATCACGGCGCTGAGTAACAGTGTATTCACTTTAGAGTATTTGTGTCAAAAGCTTTGTGAGTCACAGGGCAGAACTGTGATGTCTTATGCTAGGGCTACAACGTGGTGCTGTTATAATGTATATTTTAAGAAGACATACACTCATCTGAATGCTCTGATGGGTGGTCCCAACACTGTATGAAACAGTTTGGGCAGAGTAAGAAGGAGAAAATAGTCACTGTGATCAGTCTAAACCATGCACAAGAAACTTGCTGCTTCCAGAAAATGTTTATTTTGTTCATAAACTTTTCATAAAAATAACAACATCAATATTAATTTAAAGTATTGTAGAAACTGTATATGTACAAAATCTTTACTTGAACAGTTAATATAACTTAAGGCGAGTTAAATAACTTTTTTGCAGAACCCGGTTGGTGACAATTTCACCAAACTCTCAACATTGTTTGGTTGGTGATGGGTTTTTTTTGTTTGTTTTTTTGTTTTTTGCTAAAGTGAACATTTCAGCATACAGTATCTCCAGCAAAAGATACCAGAAGTCAAAACCCTTTCATCACCAAGGTAAAGTCCACAGAAACTCGCAGCAATGTGTGCTACCTGATTACTCAAAAGCAATGTTTATATGATTTGCTAGTCATGTCTAGCTTGATTAAACATACTTCTGTACATACCATAAAATCATTTTTGTTGAAAAGCCGTACCACAACTAGTTAACATACTGGTCCCTTTTAAATGTAGATCAGCTGTTCAAATAAATAACTCTAATCATACCAACAATGGGATGAAGTGCGAAAATGTTTCTGATATCAAATTGTAACATTTAAAATATTGTGTTACTAAACAATAGCCCTCAAAAACCAAGACATTATTAATGATTTAGAATACATTTCACCTTGATAAATGACGTTCAATTGTGATTAATGTAAAATATACAGTTAGCTATAAAAATACAAAGAAGTACAGTAATACAAATATATTTATTTCCCATTTATGATATATCTTTCACAATTGTAATAATCCAAACAATTGTAACACAATACAAAGATCAATGACAAATAAACACTGACAACCAAATGATAAGAAGTTAAACAAACACTAAATTTGATCAAAGATGGACACATTTATGGTCAAAGCCATAAATGTGTTAGCCTACATTCATGTCAATAACCCTCACTATGGAGTGAAGGAGTACCTTGACAGTGGTTGATATTCCAGTTAAAGGAAAGAAACACTGACATAAACATGCATTTTAAGAAACATAGTCCAAACCATTGCTCTAAGAATGCTAAAAGCAGAAAATAAGAATCTTAAATGGAGATATTAATAATCTGTAAGTGCAATCCATCCAGGCTTGGAGGCGATGGAGGTTGGAGCTGTCCAGATGAAGAGGTGCTGAACAGCAGTCATGCAATGCCGCAGCAGAGAGGTTTGGCTCTACTGACAGTAACAGCAACAAGTCACTGTTGATCTGTTTACCGACTTTTACAACTTATGCATCTTTGCATAAAGTCAGCAGCATCAGCAGCAGGCAATAAGGCCGAAGCAGACCTCTTTATCCCTTTCTGCTCCTAAAAATTGTAATATTCGCAAAACCTCTTGCGTCAGGCATTGGCTTACAGTCAACCCAACTCAGACATCAACTTGTAGTCAGCTGGCTTATCTTCCAAGACGGAAAGATCCTAATATTGTATGTGTGGGCAAAGCCTTGCCTTCAAATTCCCTCGGGAAGAGTGAATGGCCATGCGCCGGTGGTCACCTGTGGCTTTATTTCCATTTTCTCCTTCTGTTTCAGGTGTACGCGTCCGTGCCGTTTCCTCTCGTCGCTCCGGGCGAACCGTTTGCCGCAGACATCGCAGGAAAACGGCTTCTCCCCGGTGTGAGTCCTGGTGTGGGTGGTAAGGTGATCGCTACGGCTGAAACTGCGCAAACAGATGCGGCACTGGAAAGGTTTGTGGCCCGTGTGGATGCGGATGTGCCGGTTGAGCTCATCCGAGCGAGAGAAACGCCGGTCGCAGCTCTCCATGGGGCAGGCGAAGGGTTTCTCTTTGGCTGGGCCGTGAGAGGCGGCGGGGCTCTTTCTGGCCCTTGGGGGCTTCGTCGCACGGGTGGTGTAACTTTGGGCAAAAGAATCTGGCAACAAGGAAGAGTACAGGATGGAGTCTATGGTGCTCGGTAAAGCTGGTGACGTGTATAAAGAATCACACTGATTGGATGACTGTGGAGGTTCGGGGAAGGGTTTCAGGTTAGAGGAGAGGCCCATCGGAGGTGGTGGGAGGTAATTATTGTACAGGGGGCTGGAGTAGCTCTGAGAACAAGTGTCAGAGAAACACGGTTCCTGTTTGATACCTCCCTCCACTTTAAACTCCATCTCTGGGTTGGGACAGATTGGGGGAAACGTGTCTAAAAGTTCCTTAACATCCATTTGCTGGTCAGGGGGGAAATCACTTGACATGGGGAAGGTTTCTGTCTGGAAACTCGACTCCAAACAGTCAGATTTATTAAATGCCCCCCACTCATAGCAGCTGCTTTCAAACTCATTCTTGACCACAACAGGGAAGGAAGCGGCCTCTGACTTTGGTTCACCCTTCTTCTGGTTCGGGGCTCGGGAAGAGCCGAAGCTTAGCTGGGAAGTGGACGGGTCTTGGGCCTGGCTGCCAGCCTGATCATCAGCATACCTCGGGCACGTCTCGTCTGGAGAGTATACAGGGGGGGAAGGTCCGGAGCAGGTGTAGGATTGCCTTTTGACGCCGGGGTCTCCAAAATTGCCATTGCTGCTGTCCATCGGCGCAGGCGATGGATAAGTTCCTCGACTGCTGCCGCTCTGTTGCACTTCTGAAAGTGGCAGTGTAGATATGCCCACGATCTCAGTGATCATATTGAGAAGTGTTTCGGTGCTGCACGGCGCTCCCTGAGATGCCTCAACATAGAAACTGCCAGAGTAGGCGAGCGAGGAGGGGGTGTAGGTGTCTTTTGGGCACTCGCATGGGTTAAAAGCAAATTCCGAGTTGGAAGCTTCGGTTTTGAGGGTTGCAGGGGCTCCTTCTGTTAAATTAGAATAAGAGAAAACTTTGTCACCGCGAGTGTTTTGAGAATAAGTGCAAAATAAACGAGGAGGAAAAACAGCGTTACATAAACACATGCGTATTTTGGCACAGGAATGCCTTGATAAGATACCTCGATATACACGACTGCACGTTTGGAGTTATCTATTTCTCTGTGGTGCTCACATTTAACACATTTAAATTCTCATGCATGCACATTTTAATCGACTGTGCAAAGATGCGAACTCACCGTGGCCGAACTGGGCAGGTACCCCCCGCTCTGCATCGACGTACACCTCCTGGTTGTCCTTCCGCACGCTGTTTTCCATTCCCAGGGAAGAACTGCTGCAATTCTCAAACTGAGGGTAAAAAGAATCTTTCGCATTCAAATCCATATTGTTCAACATAATGATGCACTTAGAAGTCCGTCTCTCCCAGGGAAAAAGGTAAAAGGGGAAAACTGTAAAACAAATTATGCAGATGACTGTTTTCTTTCAACCCCCCTTTTGATGGTTTTCAACAAATGATCCAAAGACGTCTGTGTCAAAAGGTGTAAAAAGCAATTAAAGGTATTCCTTTTCGTCTCCGCTCCTCGGTAGGTATTTGCTTGCCGTGGATTTCACATCAGCGACTTCCCCTCTCTCTCCTTATATACACTTTGGCAGCTCCCTCGGCCCTCCTCCCCATTCATCAGCTCCAGTGAGAGGATTCCCCGCTGCGTGTAAACTTCATGCCCATATATGGACAGAGGATGTGACGGAGTCCCCACCCCCCTTCTCTTTCTAATCCTCCCTCCTCCCATACTGGAGAGATGGAGTCTGACGTTGCAACAAGTGGCGACCAGTGTTGGTGGTAAAATGTTGTAATGATGGCATTTCTTTCCACAGTAACGATTTATCAGTTCAATTAAAATACAATTAAAGCAAAGCCAGACTTAAAATACTGTTGTGGTATCACCCTCCAGCACACACTGGAGGTAATATTTCTCAAACAGCGACGGTACCTCCACCATCCGCCGATTAGTTTTGACCATCCTCTCAGGGTATAAGCGATAACACATGGTAGAAAAGAGGACACCCGCGCTGTTTAACTGACATTCACTGGTGGGATATTCCAGTTTTTCCATGTGACAGACATACTCTTAGGGAGTCTTAAGTACTACAGTGCTGAAGTAGGGAAATTAGAAATTAAATATGTTTTATGTTTAAGAGGGAAAATGCAATTGTACAGATAGGACTAGTGTAATTTTAACATATTTCAGGATATAGCTTACCATACATGCATGCAGGCCTACTGTATAATTTATACAGTATTTGAATATAAATAAACACTAGTTAGCTTTATTCTAATATAAGAATATAAAAATAGAAGAACCAGCAGTGAGTTTAACTCATTTCTACGCCAGACTGCATGGCCTAGATGTTTTCTAGCAGTTCAGATGAACAACTCCTCCCGGCAGTCAACTGCTTAGATTTACTTTCACAAATCCACAGCCTCTCGTGTGGTCCCTGGAAATTGCGGTCGCTTACACCATCAGGGCGAATAACTGCAAAGCCCAGTCTAAACGAACCCTTGGCCTTTAAAAGCATTGAAGGGAGTCAATAACACCCCTGAGGTGTTCAGTGGTTGAACCCAACTGTTCACATGACATTTCAACCCCCAAAGCATTTTTTCTGTTTATCTGTTGCTGGGTGCCCTCCGTGGTCACACTTCCTATTACAAAAAGTCGATACTCTTTCATAGTCGTTGCAGTCTGCAGCAGACCTCTGGCACCGGTTGGAGGTTCAGGACCATGGATAGCGACGGTGCGGCATTCAGCCATGTGATCACACATGGACCAGCAGCACACACTTTACTTTTCACTGTACACTCAATGGATCCTGTGGTTCTTTATTCGTGGGAATGGCAAATTGTTTTTGCATATCACCCCAAAGGACTATGGGGAATTCTAAGTCACTACTATCACAATGATTTTGCATTTATTATATGGTGCAATTCTTTCTACAGTAAAAGTCATCAACAGAATCGTAATGATCCTCCTGATAGGCTACAATGAGCAGAGGTTTAAGCAGTATATTATTATACTATAACTAGCAATATGCAAAGGCAATCAACACATTTATCGGATGATATGAGTCCAATATGTTTTATTCCTTTGTAATAAAGATTCAAGCCACAGACATCGCCCCTAAAATCTACATTTTAGTGGTGATGTACACTTTTTTGCCACTTGTTGCTTCTATTCCACTACATTTCAGAGGGCAATATTGTACATTTTACTACATTTATTTGACAGCTTCAGTAAATATTTAATTTTGCACTCAGATTTGATCAGCTTGTATAATATGCAGGATCGTTATAGTTTTAAACCTATATAAAGCTGTTAAATTAGCTCCAACTTGACCAACTACAACATTAAAGTGCTGCTTAGATGAATAACACTGACAGGAGTAGTTTTACTTTACTATTTTTTGGTACCCTCACAAAGAGTCACAAGATTGTTGGGGTAAAACAGTTTCGAAATACTGTTAATGAGAAAGATGTCTAAGAAAAGAATATTTTAAAAAATATATACACGATTTTCTTTTGGTAAAATGTTGCTTTTGAAAATGTCTTACCACAACAATCTTGTGACCCTTTGTGAGGCCTTTATTGACAACAACCTGTGACAAGGGGTCACAAGTTCACATGGCTGGACACAAGCAAGAATGTTTGAAACCACTGCTGTATAAGATAAGTGGACCAAGGTTATATCAGAAAATCATACCTTCACACCATTAAATACTGCATTTTACCAATAACCACAGGATTTTTCTTTTACTGCAATGAATGGGCTCCTGTGAGCTCAGGGCTCAGGTTATTCCAATTGTATCCAAGTGTGCTCTGTTATGGACAAATTTAACTGAAGATAAGAAAGCTTGTGGGCAACATGGAATAAAATATATTGTGTCTAGTGCAGCTCAAATGCAACAAGACTATTAGACATAATACACAGCCTGCTTATACTAGACTGCTCGGATTTATGTTATCTCCTTCAATACTGAACGGTGGAAAATGTATCAAAGGATCTCGGAGTCGCTGCCCTGTCATCTTTTTAAGGTAGTGTATGATAATAGCGTATAAGCTCTTTCGTTGCAGCAGTGACATTCTCCTGAACAAATCGTTTTCACCTTAGATGTGCACTCTAATTCTAGGCACAGAGATGTTTAGCTTTGAGGAACTGCCTCCAAGTAATCCAGAGTCTATTAAAACCAATCTGATCACACAGAGTTCAGATCACGGGATGCTGTTATGATAACTGCAGTGTGGCTAACCTCTCTCCTCCATAAAATGCCACAGCACGGGGACTAAGTAATGGATTTATGTAATGTTAGCACTTACTGACATTATAGCGCAGGGGTAACTGCATACCTGTGAAAGTTAAATGAAAGCCTTTGCTTTATTCCCTTGCATCTTAGCACTGTGAGACAAAATGCGCCTGTTTCTTAGGGAACGGTGTGGTAGGTTGAGAAAGAAAATAGAGCAACACAATGCTTCCATGTTTTAACAAGAATATTGACTTCAGAAGAGTTCAAAGTACTGGCTATGGAAAGAAGATGAAACATTGCTTTAATGAAAAGATATCCTGGCACTTCTACTGAATGGATCATTTCAGTAAAGCACAAGTGGAACATGCTTAAATATAGTCTTGACCTAAAATAGGTTCTGTGTTTGTTTTTTAAAATTCAGCAAAAGAATAAAATTGTCTGTCTACGTAAGGTAACAAATTAAATCCATATTTCTAGCTACATATTATATTACTTAGGTATTTTATTAACAGAGTGCTACCAGAATCCTAATAGGAACTTCCAAATAAATTGCCCATGTGCATATGGCACTACTACGAATTTAATGCATATACATATTAATGCATATTTAAAAAGATCAAGAGTCTACAGCCATTCTAGTGGAACTGTGAAGCTAAATGTTAGCATCAGCATCCTGACATGCTCACACTGACCTGCTAATGTTAAGCAGGTATAATGTTTATACCTTATTTATACCACGGAGTTTAGCATATTAGCATGCAAACATTTGGTAAGTACAGTTGATGGGAATGTCATTAGTACTGGACAAAGTGAAATGTTGACCTGACAGTTGTCAAGATATAAGGCCAAACCAATATCCCAGTCCAGACTGATCAAAGTGGTGGAACAACCAACTGACACACTGACATTGCCATCCCTAGAGTCACGCTGCTAGCATGGCTAAAAATGCTCCTGTTCAGCAAAAATACAGCTCATCTTACATAAAACAACAGTATTTTGCACAGTACAATAGTTTTGTCTCTACATGCTCAAACAGAACAATGTTCAGTCTCTGTTGATTAAATTGTTGATGACATTACTCCAGCTTCATCGATTGTGTGTGTAATGGCAAATATTGCTTTCAGAAGTGAAGTGAAAGTGTTGTGCCCCAGGGAAAGGTAAATACTTCTCTTCATCCTGTACATGTAACCCCCTGGCTATTTTCAGGTTCTCTCCTGGACAGGGCGTGGGAGTTGTGCTTGCAGGTGGGTGCCTGATAGAGTTGAAGAGGCAGTGAGGAGTGACTGCCCTCTGAGATCACTGCCTGCAAGATGAAGGATGGGGTGGACAGTAATGTCTGTTCTATAGTTTCTTATTTTAACTTTTAATATTATTCTTCTGACAACCCTAAACTCATCTAATCCAGTAATATGGCCAAACACAGTTGTCTCTCTCTGTATTGAGCATTTATGAAACATATTCACAGACAACATATAAAACATTAGCTTTTACAACACATTGTTTTAGACAAAATCTACAAGCTGTGGCATGTTGTTGATTTTGCTAAACTGTGCAGCAGTCAAGCTATTGATAAAAACTAAAGGCCCATAAATGGATCATATTACATCTAATTTGGGTTCTGTCCATGATAGTTTTAGAATTGAGATTTTCAACTGGACAGAGACCAGCATCACTGTTATCATTGATTATTCTTATCATCATATATACATATATATATACTGAAATGATCCATCTATATATCCATCTATATATATATATATAAGGACTGAGAAATATATATATATATATTTCTCAGTCCTTCATCGACAATAACCATTTTAAACCCAGACTAACTGAAGACCAAAAAAGTTTAAGTGAATTTAATTACTACTTGACAGCATTAAAGACAACCATTCTGACTTACAAGTTTTACTTCAAAATGGAATATATCTCACTTGATGTACAGTAGCTCCTCAAAGTCTCAATGCCTTGGCATTCTGTCAACCAACTATGCAACCCACACTGTTTGAGAGTAAATAATAGAAGAACCTGATCCATACCAGGAAATCCACTGAGATGCAGAGGCTGCCATTGCTGTTTGATATAAAAAAGCACTTAAAACCTAGCATGATCCGGAGAGGTTATACAGGAAAAACTGTACTGGATCGACAAGACAAATGCAAAAAGCCAGAGAAAAAAAGGTAGGCAACAGCTTTGCCTGCATCCATATAGTCATGAAATGCATACAGTACACACATTTACATTCAGCCTCAAGTGCTGTGTTGTACTTTTGACTAATGCCTTTTTAAGTTTGTGGATGTAAGGCAGATTTCATGGAGCAATCCTACAAAAGCCAGGGTTGCACAACAGCTGGAGAAATTCATCTACCTCCCCCAAATCACATTCTGACATGTCTCACAGACAAATCTCCCCCCAAGGCGTTAGATGAGGGAACATCTTCAATCTAAACCTGGATACAATAGGGCCTGTAAGACACCGCAAAAATGGATTGGGAGTGCTAAAACCACAGAAACCTCTGCCGGAAACACGACTTTCTATAAATACAAGATACTCGCCTCAGCTGCCAAGTTCGTTATTTTCTCTCCCTCTCTTTCTCTTTCTCTCTCTCACTCTGTCATGTCGGGCTCTGCATAGTTATATATATACTGCATCATCATTCAAACATTGGACAATTGATAGAAAAATAGCACAAATAAGAAAAATAAAAGCAGCGGAAGCGTGGTTCTTCTTTTGAAGGAACATCTCTCTCCTGCTCTTCCTCTGAGAGTGGGAGTGGGTTAGGGAAGCCCGGTACCAGGCCCCGATGCTGCTGCTGCTGTTGGTGTGGCAGGTTTCCCGTGCGATCCAAAAATACTTTCGCACTCGCCCACTTTGGTCCCCAGCTGCCTGTACTCTTTGGTTCTACAACAAGGATGGGTGAGAATCATATTCAGCTCTCCAATCGTGATTGCGGAATGCCCCTGTGTTTCTTTAACCATGCCCCCAGACTCCTCCACACGCATTGCACTCACATGGCTCCCACCTTGCCCTCTTCTCTGCTGGATCCATGCTCGCAGCACTCTGACAGTCCAATTCTTGGGCCTGATCCAGATACTGTACCTGCTGTTACCTAACTGCATGGACATTTTCAAGAGAAAACCATGAAATAGAACAGTGTATTTTCCTATTTTCTTGACTTCACTGATTCAAAAATGTTTGAATCGAACTAAAGAATGCCTTCACTCCCAGATAACTGATAGTATGTTGATAACAATAAATAGAGTGCAATAAATATGTAATTTCACACTAAATGCAATTTTTTTGCTTCACCACATACGCCAGCAATTCCCTTAAACTGAAGCTCAATAACATCTACTGCACGAAATCATTATCCTGCAACATGGGACTAATTGCATGTACTTCTGACCAATCCATTGACACCACAAGGTGTATGAACAGATATAAATGTTAATCATTAGGAAACATTGTTTCTATCACTGCTTTTTTGATGGACATAACAGTCAATATAGGGGCATGCAATGCAAACAGATTCCAACAAATAGCTAACAGCAGACGTGAGGAAACAGATGAAGAATGTTAAGAGCTTGCAGCTAACAAAAGTAACTATGGAAACGGCCAGCTCTACATTGCACTAGCTTCCACAGCTCTCTCCAGAAATAAAAACTGTTGGGCTAAGAGCGAATCAGGTAAAGACAAAAGATCCCGGGTGAACCTATTTATAGTGGGCCTTACATAACATACATAGACCTATGTTGGCTGAGGCAAGTTTGGTGCTCAACAGCAAGCTTCTGGGGGGCAAAAGCAGGGTACAATGAGCTAGAGATGCTGGATTCTGCAGGGTATTTTACAGACAAACATTAAGTATAAACAGCAATTAGGCCAGTGTGGACGATGATGCTGATGGCAACTGAATTAAAGAGAAGAAGGAAGGCTTGCTGTTTTGATGTCAGGGAGAACAGACACTGTTAACACGGTCCTGGGAGGGCAGTGATGTCAAAGCCGGAGTTCCACGAACAACATTAACATGCGGTAAACTGACAGAAATTGACACAGTAAACAGTTCATCACAATGAGGCCTGAGGAATGCACAGGGAAACAAAAGCACACGTCACAAGAAGCAGAAGTTCATAGCCAGTTTGCCCGAAAGGCCTTGTTTATTTGTATGGGAGCGAAAAAAGTTATGTCAGTACGCACACACTCATACATTTGTGGCCTCAGGAAAAAACGTCTAATATCTCCAGTGAGATGATATGAACATACGAGCCCACATACGCACGGAAAACCTGTGTGAGAGCCACTGCAATGCAGGAGCAGTGATCATGTAGAAATACTGCCTGCCACCATATCTTAAATCCAAATTGAGCCATTAGCATAATTATCCACTTATACTGCTTTAATTCTAAGTAGCTCTCCATTGTAAGTAAAATGATAGCTAAGCTGTATTCAAAAACCTCTTTTCCACTCACAAATGCCTTATTAATTAGCTCCCTCTAGCATAAATTCCCAGTAATTACATTCAATACAGAAGTCAGTGCTACAAGGGGGATATTTCCAGCAACTATTAGACAACTTTATAATTACTCTGCAGATGTAGCATGATTTCCAGCATAAAAATATTCTCTTTCAACATTTAGTAGCAGCCATTTGGATACCATGTTCACTCCATGCTCACTGCACTCCTCGGACAATTCATTGTTAGTCGGCAATCACAAAATATTCGCTATATAGACGCTCTGACATGGTTGGGATGATATGCAAATGAACACTCCCTGACTCATCTGTTTATTATGCAGTCACATTAGTTAGCTCCGATGCTGTTTGGCTATTATCCCATCTCACTGTGAAAAAAGGGTCTTGGGTGAGGGGGATGGATTGCGCAGTGAGTGCTTTAGTCACACAGATTGTCCGCACTCTTCAAAGAAATAAATGCATTTTCGACTGTGGTCGTATTGAAGGGATGAGGAATCCATTTCCTCTGAGAGAAACAGTGAAAGGCAGAGGATATGGCTCATCTGTGTCCAAATCCCTTGATACCGTGCTTTGCGTTAACAGGTCAAGGGGTCAAATGATGAGCTTGTGTCTCCCACGACTGAGCCCGAAGGCAATCATTGCGCATTGATACATCATACGCTAGTTTTTTGAGATCTAAACTCACAAACGATTCAGACAACTAAACATTTCCCAATGTTGAAAAAAAAAATGCTAAAAGATTCATTTTTTAACCTTATTCAACATGCACACAGGTACTTAATTATAGTGTCTATTTGTATTGCTCTTAATAGACAGTATCTACCATTTTAATGAGAAGAAAAACTGAGGGACATGCTGTAGCTTCTAATAAATGTGGTGAAACTAACAATCTGTGGCTTCACAGACTATCTGCTGTTCTGCTAACTGATAGAGGCACTATTTTTAGCCGCGCAACCTTAATGCACCATGCTGCCTTCAACTATACAACTGCACATCTAGCCCATTCAAAGGATTCATAAAAGTATAGAGGTTGAAACCCAGTGGTCATGCACACAGACTAAGAGCCCGTATCAGCGCTCTCTGTACCATTTTTTTTTTTGGTGTCAAAGCATTAATAAGAACATTGCCTCCGTTTGCCCCTGTGTGTGAATGTATGCCAGCATATGTCAATAAGTAAGAAGAGTTCGCCACCTATGTGCTCTCTACGGCTTTTGATTTTAGCTAATTAAGCACCTAGCCCTCACAGCAACTGCGCTCCATGGAAACCATGCAAAAAAGCAGACGTCAGCTAGAGGCCTTCAAATGTGCCATCTGACAAAAGAAAGAGGACGGGGCTGCTGTACTTAAGGTCACAGTCTGTTGAAGCTACTTTCTGCTTTGACTGACAAAGGTTTGCTGACATCTCTGCTAAAGAGTTATTAACTTGAAGCTGAAGAAAAAGACCTTGTAATTTCAATACTTTACTTGTAAAACAGGGTCAGTTTATGTCAATAAACAATAATTGGAACTGCAGGAAGGTATGATTTTGGGCTACTTAGTAACACTGCAAGCAGATCAATCAAATCCCTGCTGTTAAGGATGTACACTGAGAATTAAATACCCTGGACAATACACTGTACTGTCTAATATTCATTAAATATTACAGCTCTTAGAGCTTATTTGTATTTTGGGGGATAATATTCACTCCTAGGCATTATTGGGACTACTGGAAAGATTTGAAAAATACAAGAAAAGGAGTCATGGTGGGTTTTCATCTACTGGCAATAAGAGCAACTTTACCAATGTAAGATTACACGTTATATCCAAGATATAAAATGTGCACACATTCAAAAACCATGCATGCATCCTGCTGTGACATTTATCATGTGGAGTAACACCAACATTTCCAAAAAAGTACAGTATGACAAAAATTATTTAAACTGTTTATTGTTTCTAACAAAACAAAACCATTGTCACAGTCACTGTTGAATTCCCTGCCAGTCAAACCACGGGCTGTGTATATAAAAATGTGGCTGCTTTTAGAAGCAGTAATTTTTCAATGTTGAGCAAGACTCTGTAGAACTTTTTCTGAAAGACTTGATCAAACAATTAAATATCAAAATCACCCATTAAGACAGAGAGCTAAGGACATACGATTAAAGAGAAATGGCACAATCAAGAATAATGGCATTTGTCAAGTGAATACAGAACTTGTTCATTTATGCACCGATTTCCCAGATGGAAACTTGAGATAAATCTGAGACGTTCTTCATATACGACATCACTCGTAAAGTGTGTAAGCATGAACGCAGAGAGATGAAGCAGCATATTAAAGAAAAACACTGTAATCACCTGTCTTGATTTTCCATATTAAAGCAATGAAGTTGTGCGTGTCTGTAGTTGTGAGGGCTGAGTTCATTAAGTGTTTCCTAAATGCATCTTAAGTACACATAACTGAAGCACTAGACAGTGCTTGGCTCCCCATACAGCAGGTTAGCTGCACTTACACTTGAAGGTACCCTTCAGAGAGCAACTGTGTGAAACCTGTTATTTTAATTAAAGGTGAAATGTGATCATAAATACCTATTTTTCAGAAGGATCTTGCAATTACAGTTTTTCAGTGGCTAGTAGAGTTTCATCGACCAGACAAGACATATTATTTTATCTTAACACCTGATCATGTAGTTGTCTCAACCACATCCAGATAAATGAAAGCCATTATCTTAGAAAAGATGAGATGAAATCTACAGTATCAGTACTGTTCAGCCATCATTAATACTGTCAGGGATGACCAGCCAGTGAAGGGGTGGCTTCCTTGGCCCCTGCCAGTGCTGTCATTGTACTGTTCCCAGATATACCCTGTTTCAACATACTGTCTATAAACATTATTGATGATGTTAGTCCTGAGTTCCTCATAAAGAGCAGCTGCCTTCTCTTGGTATGGTCCTTCTGTGTTGCTATAGTGGTGGAGGGCTCTGACTGCCAAGTAGTTGATGTTAATCCATATCGGTCCCCTCCAGTAGGGTGCATCGTGTTCTGTGTTTCGCTTCATATACAGCGGATCAGCCTTAGAGAGTGAACGCAGGCCGTACGGTGTCCACAGCTTATTGGAGTCTCTCATGTCACGGAAGATATGTTCTAGTTTGGGAGAGTCCGGTGTGAGAATGTGAAGTAAGAAAGGGAACAAGCTAACATAACCCAAAGCATTAACATACTGCAGCTTGGGGGCCCGGCGGACTGAGCGCACAAGGCGAGCCACAGGGAACTGGTGACGAGGTTGTCCGGGGGGCACGTACACCTTCTCCTGCTGCAGGGACACAGCCTGGGTGTGGTTGCCAAAGTCACTGAAAGCATGAAGTTGTTCTGACCAGTGGAGCTCATTCAGCAGGTTGTTGTCTGTGAGCACTTGGTGGGAGAGTTCATAGTCCTGATGGGGCTCACCTAGAAGCCGGGCTATACTTGCCATAATGCCTGAGGCCAAGGCCATCCAGCAGTGTAAATCCACATGGCGCTCATCTGCTGATGGGTGTGAGGCCCGAGGGTAGTCATCTAGCCCAGAAGTCAAGGTCTTGGGATTAAGGAAAAGATTAGTGTCCTTGTCACGTCCGCGCCAGCGGTAAGAGTTTGCTAGGGGCCCTGTCTGTGTGGTGTTGTACCATTCAAACCAGGTTTTCAGTCTGGGGAAGAGCCGTCGGAGAAAAGGCAAGGTCAGTTGATAGGCCACTTTCTCTGGATTTGAAGAGAGCTGTTCAATAAGTTCCTGAAGAGCTAAGAAAAGGGTAGGTGGGTTGGCATTCTCATTATGCTGAACTACAAACTCAGCTGGGACTTTACTGCGAGCCTCGTCTCCCAGGATCTGCTCACGGGGGATCCAGCCCTCCATATTGATCAGGTCTACCCAGTGGGCAATCGCCTCCCTTGTCACATGGGGATCCCACTTGCTCAGCAGCAGCTGGTGAAAGCCTTCATCCCAAAGGAATCCTCTGGGAAAGAAAGAGCGTGACGGTACGGCTGTGAATAAAGCACCTTCAGGGTACAGGAGCGGGTATTCATTATACACTGACTGTACCACTGACTGGCCATAGAAGTAACCCATTCCACCCAACATGTTGCTGAGCGCTGCCTTGCCAAACTTAATATGTGCTTGGCTAAAACCTTTGCTCTCAAGCCCAAAATTCTTCTCAAACTTTGCATCAAACTCCGTTTTCCTCTTCTCCAGCTCCTGAGTCATGACGGGGCCCACGAGTTGGTTGGGACGGTTGTGGAAGCTCCCAGACTCAAACAGAACTTCAATCTGGAATGGCGTCTGGACGGTCACCTGGTGAACCACAAAGTCGCTGTCTTTCCTTGTGTCAGCGGGTTTCTGATGGTTTTGGTGGGGGGGGGGCTTGTAGGTGTCTACAGCTATATAATGCCTCTTCTCGCCAGAGGGAGAGCTGTAGACAAACCTGCGGTTCAGACTGTGCTTCACAATGTCAGTCAGCTTCTCCAAGCCAGGAGAGACAGTCTGAAGATAGTTGTAACTGAAAAGACAAGAAACTATTAGTTGTTTTCAAAATTGATGAAATCAAAGCAGCCACAAAAACCTTTAAAGTAGTTTATAGTCACTCACAGACAAACAAGTGATATCAACTGCACTAACAATGTTTGTGAAGCCTTTGCCTACTGTGGCATAACCTTGAGCGTGGTATAAGCCTTTGCAGGGGGTGGTAATGGCACAATGGATAAGACTATGCCTTTGGTGTGAGAGACCCGGGTTCAATCCCCCACTGTGACCCATCCACCATTGAGTCCCTGAGCAAGACACTTAACCCCTAGGTGCTTGCATGTAACCTCTGACATATATAGCAATTGTAAGTCACTTTGGATGAAAGCTAAATGAATAAACGTAAATGCAGTATTGTACTGGTGCCTCAGAGGTTAAGCGACTGGTCACAGTAAAATCAAACTTTAAGCTAAAACTTACACTACATGATTCATCTTCCCACAAGAAATCATAATTTAAACAATTCTCATAATTTCTATCAGTGCATACTGTACCTTTCTATTTTGCTAAGCTGGTCCTCTCTGGCCCTCATGAAATTGTGAAATCGTTTTGCTCTCTGTTAGTGTTGCTAGCAGACAGTCCTGATCCACTCAATACAAAAAATACTGATGGTTCTTTCTGAAGGCGGATGAACACCTTCAATAAACGACAGCTGTGTCTTTTCAGGAAAAGACTGTAACCCTTATGGCCTGCTTTTCTTTGGCTTTTCAAATGGTATATGTAGTATACATCCTGCTATAATATATATCACAACATTTAGAAAATGTTCTAATTTGTTTTTTTGGATTTACAAATTGATGAAACAAAGGCTGAAAATCCTGCTTTTGCTGCCATCTAGTGGTTGGACTTCCTTTTGAGAGGTGCAACAGACTTCAAACTTCATCATTCGAATAATGCTTTTCTACTATAAAAGATATGGTGATTCATCACACACATTGCTACGCATGGATTTTTTTACTCATATACGGTTTAAATGGCCACTGTTCATCACTGTTATATGACGATGTCTTCTCACCTTTCTATGGATGTAAATCTACGTACATATGCCTCGTTTACCCTCACTGACTGATAACTGAACTAACTGGGTTATAACTGCAAAATAAAACTATATTCTTTTCATTTAAAATATTATTTGGTTAAAGTATTATGGGTCAGCTGTTGTAAGCAATTCCTAGATTCCCTCCAGCTTCCTTGTCCATTCACTCCTGTATTCCTGCATTTACCTGGCATATTTAGCACTGGACAATTCCCCGGTCACTGGCTTTCGGAAGGTGATCTTGAAGTTTCCAAGTTCTTCTGAGAAACCAGTGATGGATGCGAGACGGTTTCTCTCCTCAACGTGAGCCTCCAGTGAGCCCTGTGTATCTGCTGCTGCGTAAATCATCAAGGAGATGACTGGAGCTTGAGGGGCAGAGCTCTGGTGGGTAAAGAAAAAAAAAAACATTTTTAAATCCGCAGCATACAGTTATTAAAAAACATATGTGTTCGGCTGATGTGAGGGAACAGCTGCACATAAGGCTGAACAAAGAGTATTCACATGCTGTTTGGCAGTGATCCTCCACGTCCAATCTCCTCCGTGATCCCCTCCCATCCTCTTGACAAACTCCGTGGTGAGTGTGAAATCGTTGTCTCGGATTTCCTGGACGCCAAAGGTGATCCCATCATGCATCAGCCAGCCATAGCTTTGCAAACGATCCCCTTGTTCACAAGTGTGCCTCAGGTTTACATCCATGTCAGAAAACTGACGCATCCACATCATGCCTGGGGAGATAAAACAATCAAAGTAAATACAATTGGTTGTGAAGCACAAAAGGATGCACAAATGAATTATTTGGAAAATAATAACTAGTTTCACATAGGTCCCCAAACTCACTGGCTACATGCACCATGTTACCAGCCAACTGTGTTTTGAGAACAGCAGTGCTTAATCATCTGTTACACAATATTGGAAAATGTAGTCCACTTTCAGCTGTCAACTAATCAACAATATTGGTCATCCAAATTGGCTGACAGGGTAAATAGTCCTAGAAACTGTGGCCAGAATTTACTTGAATTTGACAAGTGCCTGGGCTTGTTTCCCACCCTGTCCCTGATTTTGTGCAAGTAAACATTGAAGATTTGATTAATATAACAAAGAAAATATTTTGTCAACGCAAAAGATTAAATATTATATTATATATTCACCCTAAATCTAACCTATGACTCAATGTTTTTTTATGGCGCCGCTATTCCATAAAATGGAAATGTATATACGTTTTCTCCAAATCTAGCCTGATATATTTTGTATCTTTAGAAATTTTAGAACCTCTACTAGAATTTGAAATAAAACTGTGTATTGCATAGAGTCAGAGGGATGGAAGAGGGAAAATAAATATTTTTTATAGTTTTATTATTTTAAACACAATAGTGTTAATCTGAGTGAACACTGCTCCTCAACCTACTTTGTCATCATAGCCAACAACAAAATATGGACACATTACCATATTAACTACTGTATATCAAGGACACAGTCATATAGTGTACTGTGGTTTGGATTTTTCCCTTTAACTGTTCTGTAACAAATTTATATAGCAGCTTCAGCTTGACTCTGGAGGTGTCTGCCTACCTGTCACAATTGACCTGGGACTCCTGGTTTTCATGCCAAAATATACCTGAGGCCTGTATGAGCCCCAGAACCTCTCCGGGGAAACCTTGGCACTGCTACTATTGGCATCCAGGACAGGAGGTGACGGATGTAGGGTCACCACCCGTTTGGCAAGGCTGGACCGCATGTAGAGGGCATAGAAAAACCAAACCAGGCTGAATATGCAAAGGCCAATGGAGATGTTGATAAAGACTTTGCCAATATCAACTTTCTTTTTCTTTTCTTTGCGGTGAAATGCAGCAGGCTTCTCATCTTTCCTTGGAGGGGGAGCAGCTTCACCAGTCACCACCCTCTTCCTCTGCCTGCCCATCCTACCCTTCTGAAGCTGGAGAAAAGAGGAGGAGGAGGGAGGACAAAATGTTGATTTACAGTCTAATTCTGTGTTAATATCAAGGAAACTGAATGTCTGTTTCAGTGCTTTCTTCTGTACTTATCAACCAACCATTTTATAAATCTGCACCTGTTCTGTGCATGCAAGTGTACAACAACATACAGTATAAATTTACAAGTCATTAAAATCTTGTAACTACAGTGTAGGAGCCAATCATTATTTAACCCTAGCTATCCCATACGTACACAGTAACCTTCAGTTCAAGTGAATTGACTGAACTGCAAACAGCTCTCATTTCATTCCCATAGAAATTTTAAAGCTTTATTAACTGATGTTTTGTTAAGATTCTTGCAATCATTTGTATGAAAACTTGTCACTTGCTTATTGGTTGTCTTGCATACACTACTCAGTTGAAATGTACATGTAGCTGCCAATTTATTAGGCCAAACTAGTGCATGTAGTTTTTGTTGAAAGGTGTTGACTCACCTTAACGGTTATTTTGGAGTCAGTCTGTGTGTCTGCGTGTTGCAGTTCAACTGTATTGCAATTTACTGAGAATATATCTGAATATTTAGTCCATCATAAATGACATAAATGGAGTGGACAAAATATAAGAAACACCTCCCAGTGGAACCACAACACAAACTACAGACTGCAAAATGACCATGGGATGGAATCAACGCCTCTCCAAAACAGTTTCAGCAAAATCTGAACATTATAACTTTCATTATGGTAGGATTTCTTGCAGCACTGCTTTATTATTAAAAAGCATTAACGTTAGTTTTAGCTAACATTGTGTATATAACGTTACACTCACAAAGGAGTTTATTTCTCCATTAACCAAAGCAGCAGCCAATACTATTATTACTAGAGTATATACACAGTAGAGAATCTGGCCATAATTACAGTAAGTTAACATCTCAGACAGAAATTGTCCTTAGGAGCCTTCTGTAACGTAACGATTACTTCACGTCATCTCAGGCTAAAAAAGGCGGTCTAAGTTAACGTTAGCTTCCAGGTTGTATGATGGCAGGAAAGTCGTTTTACGGCGCCGACCGCTTTATAAATTAAACTCGGCTTCTACACAAAGTGTCTCTAATTCAGCAAGTGACCACCGACACATGTTTTAACCTAACGTTATGGTTTCAACCCACAAGACATTCAGCTGGAGACTCGCCCGTACGCGCTGCCTGCAGACAGCACGCTACTCGCTAGTAGTATCGTAATGCTAACGTCAGTTTAAGCGAAACATGACCGGCAGCCGCGATAAAATATGGCTTTTATTGATCGGCAGCTTATAAAATACGGAGTCAGTTAGAACTTAGAGCTTAATATTCATTGAGCAAATGGTTACCGACCTGTCAAAATACCAGGGTCTCAGCTGCTCATTATCCGTTGCTAGCTTACTAGCCACTTCCTTGTTACTACTCGTTTGTACTGACGTGTACTCCGCTCCCTAGTGTATCTGTGACGTCATCGTTTACCTCGCTCATCATACTACTAAACGGCACACATATACTAATGACATGAATTTAAATAAAAAATAAAAAGCATATGTGTCATCGTAGAGGGGAAATATGCAATTTTATTGAAATATATAATGTTAACTTCTTGTGTACGGGAGTGTGTTGTGAACAGTACAAACATGACTGTAGGAATACAAAACATTGTTATGACAATATAACCTCTATTCCACAGTGGACAGCTGCATGCATGAATGTCCTGTGAATTACACCATCAATTTCCAAGTAAGAGCCATTTAACATAGTTTCCCTCAACAACTTATTTACACTGTAGGCATAATAAAGCTGTGCTATGAAGACACATAGCCAGACATATTTGATGTATTGTAAATGGGCTCATGAGCCAGAGCCTTGGGGGAGGGAAAAAAAATAAAAAATCTCAACCTTTGGCCTCAAACTGCTTCTCAATTACAGGTTTAAGTTCACAATTGTACACCTGCTCTGACCGTTGGTCATAGAGAAAGAGTGGAAATGAGACAAACTGACAAGAGAAGGTATAGATGAAACACAAGGTTGAAAATTACATTAAGGATCACAACTGATGACTGATCAACAAATGTGATGGATGTATCCTGGTCACTGCTGGCATGAACAAAAATAAATAAATACAAAAACTCCATTTTGTTGCTTTTTAATGAATGAAATATATTTCTTAGCCACATCTTTAAAACTTTGGTCAACATGTGAAACAGTTACAGACAGCGGCAGTCAATCTGAATATGATTAACATATCTTCTAAAACAAACAAAAAAAAGCTGGGGTTGCCATTTCACAGACACAAACAGATTCAGAATTTAAAGACAATTTCTAGATTAATCCTGCTCTGTATAGAAGGTGTGGCATCATATTGTAAGATTGCCTGTCCAGAATCCACTGCTGACCATGTGAGCTGCAGATTGATTCATTGTAAGAAAAGTGAAGAGTGCTCAAAATATTGCTGTTTATTTAATTTTTTTTTTTAAGAAACATTAACCCCAATTTATTCTTATTTTTCAAAAAGGGCTTTCGAAGTATATTTGCCCTAATGCTAGTTTCAAATAAACTCCCAACCAGTGCCCAACACTTTTTGCTTTGCCTGCTGTGCATTAACTAGTGAACATTTGGCCTAAGAGACCGAGATGCAAAAAAACAAAATGAACACCTGTTCATAAAAATCATAGATCAACTTGAACCAGAAGGTACAAATCATGTTGTCCTTAAAATAATTTGTGGCAGGGAATTTTTTTTTAAATCTTTGTTGAGCTAAATTACAAAGTGTTCACTGACTGTACATTATGCTCTGTCTTTTAAGTGCTTTTTTTCATTTATAGCACATTACAGGAAAGAAAAAAAATACACAAATGGCAACAGGTGAAGCAAAGCAAGAAACAAAACCAAACTAATTCATCTCCACCACTCCCCAGCCTGTCCCCCATGTCTATCTGCCGCTCTGACTTTTATTATCATTATTATTAGGAACAGGTACAGAGACTGAGGCAAGATGGGCGCATTAACCACAGAAATAAACAATATTGTTACAAAAAAAAAAAAAAAAAAAAGAGTCAAAAACAGTGATTAACAAGATGAAGGGAACTGAACGCCCAGGCCACTTTTCAGTCTACTTTCACCGAACGTCAACGCTGGTTTGTGTAATGACAACATTATAAGAAGAGGAACAAGCAAACTTTAGACTGCCAGCATTCTCAGGTTTCAGGGAAAACATGCTGCAGCGGAAACCAGGTGTGAGAACCTGTAGACACCCCTTCTCCTGCCGCTGCTGCTCTTCCTCTTCTTCTTGTAGATCAGTTCTTGATCACTCCTCCATCTCCTTCGCTTACAAAACGCTTCCGCCCTCTGGTGGAGGAAGTAGAGTTTGAGAGACATGTTGCACCTTACAATGTTAAAAAAAAGGTTACAGCTGGTTATATTTAAATTTTTTTCTTATTCTCAACAAATCCTGTGAAAATAATAAAAACCAAACACAAATTTTTCCAAATAAAAAGTATTATCTGTGTACTCAAAGCCTGATATTGCTTATTTTTTCTGTGCCATTGAGATCCACCGTTGTATTGATAACACATCAGTAAGCCACACCATTGCACTGGGTGACATTATCCTTCATTACAACAAACACAGGCGCTGTAATTTATTTTAAGTCAATACCACATAAGACAGTCCTATTGCAGTTAATACTTGCTAGTGCCCTGAAGCTGAAAATAGTCCCCAAAATTCACGGTTTACTCAGATTTAAGTAATGCTTGCTACCTTTATTAAAAACTATATATTTGTGATGCCTTTTTAAAGATTTAAATCTTAAGCAGGAACAAGTGGGCTTGTGGCCGAGAGCCACAGACATGTTAGGGAAGTCAGAAAGTAGTGAGAGAGACACTTGACACACATCGTTGGTTTCGGTCTTTTCATGGGATTTGCTGTTAATATGAAGAACATTTTAAAATTAGTTGAATTGCTAATTACTGGCCAACTAACCTGGAGGGACAGGCATCCCTCAGTTGTTTGGTGATGACAGACTCCTGGTAGCAGAGGTCCACAAAGGTCTCCATGATAGAGTGGGCATGCGGAACATCAAGGTTGATTTCAGGGAGCTCATCATAAACACGCTGGAAACCCTACATGGAAAACAGCGTATTTTTGTATAAAATGCAGCTTTTGTTAAAATCATGATTTTCCACAGAGAAAGATCTTGGCTAAAAACTAGCACATTAAAAAAAAGGCACTGACCCTGTTCATCTGATCCACAGTGATGAGGCCCGTTTTCCAGAAGGACTGCAGCAGCTTAATCATCATATGACTGGCTGTGTCTCCTGTTGACTCCAGCACCATCACTATAGCCTGAAAAATAATATAACATGTAATATGTGCAAGAAAGATAAGTGTGCTACTATCATCTAATGTCTATCATCCAAGTAAAAGTAAAAAAGTGAAAGATCAGCAGAATCAATAAGTGATTATCAAAAACAATCTTTTCAGACATGTATAAGCTGCATATTTCACCACATGGTGACAGTGTTTACCATTTCTGTTTTATACATAAGAGAAGAAGGTGCAGATGCAGAACACTTGCAGATTATAAAAAAAGTTTCTTATTTGAATTTGTGGTTATTTGTAGATGACAAAAATCTGACAAGACAAATGGCAGACAAGGCTGAGCTGGGTGAATACTTTGAGAATGTGCTGCACATGTAGAACAAACAGCAGCAGGCTACGTAATTGTACACTGTGTACACAACCGAAGCCAAAGAAAAGAACAACCCAATCGCACATTTGTGAACGATTGATCATAACTAGTTTTTATTTACAAAAAAGAGACAACACAGAGGTACATTTAATGTTCTTTACTTAAATAAGAACCATCACAAACACCCTGTGCCTATTAATCACTGATGAGTTACATTTTTATGGAGGATAGAGAGTTCATTTTTATGCAACTCAATCCAAAATGGACTGAGCTGTTAATACATGTAGTGCAAATGAGAGAACATCTCTGCCAGACACACACTGTCCTTGGCAGAAAACAGAAATGACCAGTTTTCCTCTGCAGTTCACTTGACTAGGCACCAGGGAGATAAAATAAAATTGGGAAGAAAAAAACAAAAAGGTTCACTGTGTTTTAACCAGCACCTTTTTGTCATAATGTGGGGAGAACATGAAGGAATATGACAAAGTTCTGATTAAATGTTGAACATTATCTCTGCAAATGATTTATACTTGAGATACTGGGTCATGCTTCACTTTTATGAATAACCCTGTGTTTTATATGCTGTTACAGTTTGTTTTATGTTTCACATTTTGTTTCTGCATGTCAGTGTTTTACATTGATTTGAATCTACGTGCTTTTGTTTGTTTTCTCTGTGAATGTGCAGGAAAGTGTGTTATGTGTAGGCTGTTTTCTGAGAGAATAAAGCCAAACTAAACGAAGGCTGACATAAAGTCTTTAATTACCTCATAGACCAGCTCATGGTGGAAGTGTGGGACTTCCAGGTCCCGCAGACAGCGCTCTGCCTCCGTCACGTCTCCTGATACCAGGAACTCCTTAAGCAGGAGGTTCATCTGGAACAAGGAGACACACAATTCAACATTAGCTTTTGTCGTAGTTGTTGAGCTTTCTGTGCGGAATCGGCATCAAATACAGCTGGAATGGAGTATGACCTGTAAATACTCACGGTTCTGCACTCAAATGCAATTTCTTTATATACGGTTTTGTGTGAGAACACTACAGGATGGACAGACAGACAGACATTAAATCTTTGTCTTGCGATTAAATAGACAAAATCAGAGTGACAGTGACGATTATGGTATGACTATTGACAGAATATTGTGGAAATGTAAATGATGCTTAATTGTCCATGTTTAAGTAAGATAATTTTATTTATTTTATTTGCTCCAACACACCTTGGATATTGCAAATTTACAGTGACTGTAAAACCTCAATAATAGGTTTGTTTGACTGAACACAGACAGAGCTGAACAGAGAGCTCAATAATCCCTGACAATACCCGTCTCTAAAAAGTATTTCATCAAGCCACTATAGATAGAGATTTACTCCAGCAATAACCTGACTTCTACGGGAAATGAAACTTGACACACATGTCTGATATACCTGACGAACCAGTAAGAAAAACAACCTTTCTTCCAGTTTGGATCTGTGTGTGAATCTTTCAGTCTCCGCTTCATTTGTCAGTATTGCTTATTAGTTACAACAGGCTCACTGCTAAGTTTCGCATGCACCAACCACTTTGCTTAACATTTATTTATGGAACAATTAGTCATACCACTTGAGATTTCAGAGAAGCTTTATTGATGCAACAAGTTCAAAACCCTCAAAGCTCAACCTTGTGAGTTAATTTTGGGCCTAATGGGCTGAGCTGGGGGGAAAGTGTGGTCATCTCAGCTGGAAAAAACACAATGGGACGAAATGTAATGTGGACAGGCAGCACAGTGACAGAGGAGAGGACTGAGAAATTAAAAAGATTAGAAGAGGCTGCAAGTAAGAGCGCAACAACTGAGTGAACAAGACAGAGTATGAGAGCAGCAAGTGAAAAGAAGCCTTGTGCCTCCTGCAGCCCAGCACGTTCCCCCTGAGGCTGCACACAGCCAGGCAGGAAATCAAAACTGGACAGGGGAGCCCGAAGGTCTGAGGGCTACTGAGGCTTACACAATACTGTATGACTGAGAACACACTGACCGAGCACTCTCCCCATTTCTAGATGGCCACAAAATCCCCTGAAATGTTGCATAACTTCCAATTTACAAGATGTGCACTTCAAACTCTCACACTATCCACGCCCACATTAGCATGAAAAATTGCAGAAAATCCAGATCATGAAACAATAATTTAATACAAAGACAGAGAGCATGTGGGGTGCAGGTGCGTCCATGAACAGCATGCGCGCGTGGAGTCTGTACTTCTGTTAAAGGCAAGGGTGTGTATCTGAGTTAGCCCCTCCTGCATTTTTGCAATTCCCACTTCTCAAGGGAGGAAAGTGCTCTGCTGACACAGCTACACAGCAGAGGGCTGGCCTGTGGCTCTGTACCCAACATGCATTTCTGCCTTCTGTTTATGTTGCATAATGTCAAAGAGCTTGGAAATAGTAAACAATCTGAATTCAGGTGTTTGGGATTATTTACTGAATTATTTTGCATATGAAAACCAGCAAGTGACTTGTCAGTTAGGTTTTCAAATGTGCAGTATCCTCCCTGTTTGGCCTGAGCTTACCTCTTTGACGAGAAGTTTGACAGGTCTCAGGCCTCCACCCACACCCCACACATTATCTAGACGAACCATCTCCCTCTTCATGGTCAGCAGCACCGCGGCACGATCTAAAGCCACTCTAGAAAAACAAAACAAAAACCAAAATATGATTGTTTTTGCACAGAAATGTGCATACAGCATGCGCATTAAGCCTGGTTTGGCTAGAGTGAGCATGGAAGTGCAAAATGACAAAGATGACATCATAACAGATGTTTTACTCTATTTAAACATTATCTGATAAACACACTGTACTACAGGAGAGGATGACTGTTCCTCTTAAAAAAACAAAATTAGAATCTTTTTGCAACACTTCCAAGGAGGAAAAACAAAGAGCGTTTCGGTTGCATCTGTAATCAACTTTCTGTTTATGTTATCGTAAATGTAACTTGACAAATTCACCTTAAAAAGAACCCTAAAGGGGCTTGAGAAATCTTGCAGCTGTTGCATTTAAGGTCGATTCTTTGAAGAAGTTACTGTTTCTGCATTTTAACTTTGCTTGTCTTGGCTCACCTGGCATGCTCACAGTCCACTTTGCCCTTGTAGCAGTCCAGGAAAGACATGGGGAGGATGTGGTCCGCTATGGCTCTGGCTATAAACTGGCCTAACATCTAAGAGACATCAGACGTAATTTATTACAAGTGTAATCATAGTTTCAGTAAATAACAACAACAACAACAACAACAACGTGACGAGCATTTTTTCCTGAATCAAGCATTGAAGTCTGATCCCCGCAACTAAAGGGCCATATTTTCTTTGAACAATTACAGAATCAATTTGACACAGCTGCTCCTTTAAATTCAAGCTATTAGGTCCATTAAACTTTGTGACAGTTACAACAGACACTCGACAAAGATTGTTATTAATATGCAAGTGATATTTTGGCTCTTGATGAACATCACAACTATGAACACACAATCTTGATTTGTGTAAGGTATAAAAATGGGTGTAAAGACAAGTACCGAAAACACAGCCTAATGTCTGATTTGGTGGCACGAGTGTTGTGTGTAATACCAGTCAGTACCTCATGAAGTTTGTGTGCACAAAAAAAAAAATTAATGCATGTTGTGTCATTTCTTATCTTTTAGTGTGTTAGTAGTGCGTCTCCACCCTCTAATTTGCACACAACACAAAGTCTCAAACGAAAATCTGTGCCCCTGACTGATATTCTCCCCTCTGCATATAAAAAGGTCTACCTGAGGAGCCTCGGGTGTGTCCAGAATAAGGTCTGGCAGCTCTTTGAGGATCTTGTCGAAGGCGCGGGCCATGTCACTTTGTGACAGCAGCTTGCCCGACAGATCAGACAGCAGGCGGGAGGTCAGCTCTCTGTGACTGGCCTTACCTTCAAGAGACAGGGACACAGCCAGGGAGGAGAACTCATACTTGTGTGGGCCCAAGTTGAGTCCCTTCAGCAACATCTAATGGGAGGGAGGACAAAGAATAAAATCCTAAATCAGTGTGCATTGTTAACTGTATAATATATGGAGTTTACAGAATGATGTCTCTAACCAGTACTGCTACTGATCTAACGATATGTGCATACAAGCGCTCCATCACTTGGTTCATCCATCCATGGATTTATTCTCTAAACATACTAATTCCTGGTGGGCAAGCATTGAGTCAAGAGAAAATGAAACACTTTGTTTGAAATCATTTACCTGGACCTCTTTTGTGTCTCCATGTTCAAAGTACTCCTGTACAATTGGGTTGACCATTTTTTCCAGTTCCTTCTCATCTACCTCGGGCACAACTGTTGCATAAACTGTGTCCCCCTATGCAAGAACAAACACATAATCAAGTGGGGTTTTGCTATATCCAAACTACATCCAGTTTCTAACATTTCACATCTTTATCTCAGCACTGTACATTGAAATTTAAGCACTATGACCTGTTTCAATGATCAATATAGATTTTTTTGTCATACTGCACATTGCTGCAGCTCCTTTTTTCACCCGGTGTGTTGAACACTTTGTTTTAGCTATGGAGTGATGCATGCTTCTACAAGGTCTTTGTTGGGATTTGCACATGCGCAGTTCCTAGTTAAGGACTACTAGCCAATCAGAAGCAGAGCAGGGCGGGTCCTGAAAAGCCGGTAAACACTGCTTCGCTTCACCTGTAGCCTATATGTTCCCCTTACCAGTTTAGCAACATGGACTGGAGCAAGAGTTTCAGAGTGGTGAGTTATTAATCTGTAACAAATGTATCTTTCATCCATAAAGTTATAACAGTGTACTGTCTCTACATCACAGTAACAACTTTATGTGGGAGAGCGGGGTTCGAATCCCACTACGACCAATGTGTCCCTGAGCAAGACCCTTATGGTGCTTTCAGACCAAAAGCGAAGCTAGCGTTTGGGGCGGTGAGTGTACATACAAAGTCAATGTAAAGACGCGTAGAGCCGCGATTTCCTGTTTGGTGGCGTGAAGCGAGGCAAAGGGGGTGGTGCCAGCAATTTGTTGGCGAAGCGAAGGCAACACAAAGGTATTGTTGAATATTTTCATCTCAAGCGAGAAATTTGCATGACGCCGAGTCGCGATAGACTATCTGTGTTGAGATTGTCGGTACGTCACCAACAGCTTGGAGCGTTGTGTGGAGAGGGCAAGGCAGAGCGGGCGATTGAAAATCTGCAGGCCGGGTGAGAGCTGCCCGTGGTCGGACTGGATTATGCGGGAGGAGCTCGGAGTAAACTGCTTTTATTAGCTTTTTACTGTAGTTTTTAGGATTACAACGTTGATTTATCTTCACTCGAGCTTCTCAGCAGCTAGATTCCGTGCACATCCAGTTCCAGTGTTGTTGTTGTTGTTAGCGTTGTTTGGCACCACTTCATATTTATATAAAAACGGGACAAAACTGGACAATGCCGGGAGATAAGAAAGCGAGGAGGTTGAACTACCTGGTCAGTTCGGAAAACGTGTATGTAACTTTATTCCAGCTATTGTTGTACTTTACTGTGACCAAGTTAGCATAGCCCTGATCGATCCGAACTCCATTCAGAAAAACAAACATTTTAGAAGTTTAGAAGTCCTGCTGTCTTGCTGACAGACCTGACAAAGCATGAATTCATATATTTAACAAATCTGCATCATATTGTAGTTACTTCGGCATCAGTTTGATCTGTTTATTGCTATTTAATCACAGCAAAATGTTTAATGTTAAATTTGTGTTTGGCCTGAATGCACAGTTAACCCCTCATTGCTCCAGAGGTATGCGACCTCTGACATATATGGCAATAGTAAGTCAGCTGAAATGAATGTAATGTCCACTGAGGGTAGCTAGTGTTTGGAAGGGAGAGGAGAGGCAGCATGCGGACATCTTGTCACTGCTCAGTGTGTTTTTCCACTGGTGTTTTTGAGGGCGTGTCTGACTAGCCGCTAGGCCAGCATATGACGCCTGTTTTTCTTGTGACGTCTCAAGAAAGCGGAAGAAAAGGCTGGACTACAATGGAACTGTTTTCAGGCTGTTCAGAGCAGTGTTTTCTGTGGAAGTTGAGAACTCCCTTTGGGCTTGACTTGGCTTTTTCACTTTGCAAACATGCAAAAATAAAATAAAATTAAATTAAATTAAAAAAAGATATAAACTCACAAGGGAAAAAGCAAAAAAGCATAATATGACCTCTTTAAAGTCATGTGCAATACAGGTATGAAAAGTTATAATGTGGCATAATAAGTACTTGAAGATTCACGTTATTTGTCCGTGTGCTTTGTTTCAACGCTTGCATCAGTTAATGCCAAGATGCCGGTCAAAACCGGTCCAACTAACTTTTCAGGTGAGGTTTTGTTTGTTTGAGAACAGCAGATGCCGATACAACAATAATCTTCGCACAGAGTGAATATATTATTAACCTATAAACCTACAAACTATAAACTTTTACTGGCTTTTTTAAGAGAAAAACTGGCTTCCATATAAATGGAACAAATAATTACTCAATCATCTTGACCTTTTCTGAAGCCCAAGTATACAACAGGATAAAGAAGGATTGTAGCCAAAAGTCCAAAACAGTGATTCACTTTCCTGTTTCCTGCTCATGTTGCATGAAGAGACTGTTGACTGCAGAAGGTAGGAGGGAACCAAAACAATCATTTATGGCCAAGTATAAGCAAAAGAAGGAACATGTATTTTCTGCAGAAGCTTCTTTATTTTTGTCTCAACATGAAGGCCACTGATACTTGTCTTGACCAATGACTGATCAAAGGGGGCATTCTCAAGCATGTTATAGTTGCCTTTACAGGGCTCTTGAAATCAGTTTTACAATCAGTCTGATTCAAAGGGCACTGTCTGCACATGCCCTGTGGATTTTCCTGTACAGCGCTTTCCAGTCCCCTCTAAACAAACCAACATCTTTCCAATACGCTCCTACAACTTTCAAGGCCAAATCACACTGGCTTTTCTGAGCCACTCTTAAATCGTTAAACTTCTCACGACAGCTGCTCCATTTCCCACTCTGCATTCAGTCAGCGTGACCACAGCAGGAGACAAACAAACTTGGCCATCTCATCGTGCAGAGCATTTGCTTGATAACGGGGGTCAAAGTTCGAAAATTCTTTTGATTGTGATGTGACAGGGCCATCTGGATGAAAAGATCATGCGAGTGTTTTAAAATGAGTTTTGGCCAAATCAAGTGGACTTTCTGATATAAAAACAGACTAGCATTTCCCAATAGATTAATGACCCCAGTATAAGTTACAAAAAAATTTTCTTTGATCATTTGCCATCCAAGCTATAACAATTCATCACAAGAGACACATTGTGCAATTCATTAGTGATGCAAGAGTGCATATGCTTGTTGTCTGAGCGTGGACAATCATTATCTTGTTCACAGAGCAAAGCCTCTTTTATATTCAGTGTTTTTCAGCAGCAGCCCTTCAACATCAGCACGTTTGCTTGACACAAGAAATAAAAAAAATAAATAAAAAAAAAAGGCGTCATCCTGTACGCACAGCTTTGATCAGTGGGCCTCTTTGGAACAAAGAGCTGCTCCACACAACAGGTCAGACCAACAACAACTGTGATAAACTAACCTCTGCTGGTGACGTTCTTTCATCAGTGGCAAAAACAGTTCAGAGCATGTGTGTACAGACTGCTGATGCTCAGGTAATGCAGACGTTTAGAAAATAAAAAAGGATCAACTTCCACAGTGTAAAAAAAAAAAAAAAAAAAAAAAAAAAAAAACAGAGAGAAAACATCCCTTTAGAGTTCAAATGATGAATCGATTAGCAGGTCGACAGAAAATTTATCACCTGTTAATCAATCAACAGCAACTATTTTGACAAACTGTTCATCTTTCAAGCTGGGGAAGTCAATTTATTGCAGCATTGTTATATTTGTTGAAATTCTCTTTACACGACGACAGCAATCAATAAATCAAATGCTCTGGCCGTCGCATGACTATAATAAGTACGGCCAATTATTTAATTCAGCTGGCCTACCTGTCTACCTACCTACCTGCACGCACTCTGTCCGTGCAGTCATTTGGGTGGATGCCTGAAGGGAAGGGGTGGGATTTTCTTTAGTTGGATACTTACAAAATCTCACTGTCTCTTGCTCTCTCCAACATTGCCTTCCCCAACTTTAAGTATTTTTAAGTCAAATTTGGGCTTTTAACTGTGGGCTGGAAACATGTGGCATATGGTTTCTTGCAACTAGATGTTTTAAATTATAGTGTAGTGTATCTTTAATTGATAAAAAAAACAAGTACATCAGTATTAAATTTGCTCACTCAGCATAGTTATCATGTTCAATGTAAATTTTGTACGACTAAAACACAAACCGGGGCATCAAGGTGGACCCCAGTCTTTCTTCCAGTCTTTCCTTTTCCTGTCACTTTGCTATTGCAATCTGTCTACCTTTTTCAGATAAATATGCATATTAAATCAATGAACAGTTCAACATCCAGAGACAAGTCTGTTAGTGATAGGCCAAAAGCTGGCATTTTGAGCCCTCACGAGGCCTGCATAATCCAATGTATTTTTCTATTAATATAAATTCCATCTAAAAGAACATTACTGGCTAAGATAACCATGTGTACGAGACCGTACTCTGCATGGAATAATAGAATTATACATGACTTTTGATATTGGCATTATATATCGGCCATAGGCTGCCCTGTTATCTCTATCGTCCATTAAAAAAAACTCATATCAGTCGACCACTAAAGTCAGCTGTACTCACTCACCTGAGCAGATTCATCATAGTTGGGGTCCCGAACATCAGGCTCCTCATCTTCATAAACCATCCCAGCAGCTCCCCAAACTCCTTTGCCACCTGCCCCACCTGCACACAACCAACAGACAAACCATAAAAGGTGTACAATTATGTGCAAAAGCTACCACCACAAAACACATTTTGTGCCGTTAATGAAAAGCACTGCATGCAGCACATTTCCAGACAAACTAACAGTTCAACAACGAATGTGTCTACCAGTGCAATCTGCCAGTTGAGGTGATCCGTCAGCTGTTTATTTACATCGAAACCCTGTATGTTCATTGTTAACTGGTCATCAAGAAAAGAGGAATACCATGTCTAAACCAAGTGCTCCGGTACAAAGCTGAACTTTCTCGGGCAAGAGAAAATGTTCCTCTCTGCCTCAAAGCAGCAGCCAGGCATAGTGCCTGTGGCTGCTCCCCTTCTCTGTTTACGTAAAACGTTTTGTGGCAGCTTCTAGCACACACCAGCGTAGCAGTTTACCTTTTTTTGGCAGGCCTCTGCCTTTTCCCGTCCTGGATTTGCGGTCATTGGTGTTGACTTTGCCCTTTGGACTGTTTGGGTCAGTTCCTGCCATATCTCCTGACTCAGAGAAGGACTCGCTGGTGGAGTTGCGAGATGAGGACTTGCGCAGGCGACGCTTGGCTTTGGCTTTGAGCCGGGCCTCGTGGAGTGCCTTCTCCTGAGGTGTCCAGTTACCGTTCACCTCCGCTTCATTCAGCACGTCTTCGTCACCGCTGTACGGATGGTTAGCCTCTGCCAGGTTGTGGTCAAAAGAGAACATCCCTGTGGTCAGAAATCAGAACAGTTGATGGCCATTAATGATACAGTTTTGCCACAATAAGACAACAACAAATATTGCTTTTTGTCAAAGGATTTTTGTAAAATCCTGTGCGAGTCACTGGAGAGTACAAGTAAACTGTATGGTACAAGAGTAAGTGGACATAACAGCTTTCCTCCTTCAACATGACAATTCCACCATGCACAATGAGAGCTGCACACAGAAATGTTTCTGGTGTAGAAGAACATGACTGGCTAGTCATAATATGTGAATCTCTAACAGAGATAAGCTCATTTCTGTATCCAAACTAATATTACTACAACTACTAATGAATAGCTGATTTCAGAGAAACGGCACTTTTACAACTGCAGTAAAAAAATAAAATAAATAAACTTACTGGCGCAGCTATGAACATAAACTGAGGCTGCAAACTAAACAAGGTTCATATTGTAAGTTTCTGCCACGGATTAATTCGTTGGTCAGTGAAAACACATGAAAATGTTCTGCATATTATTACTGTACATGAGGAAATGGGACTCCAGGATTTGACTAACGTGAGAGACACTACGTAGTTTAACCTGCCGATATTGGTCGTCTTAAGATTCATCTGCACTGCAAAGCACTGCAGATTATCTCGGGTGTGGTCAGCAAACTGCATGAACACCTTTACACTACAGCAACACCGGCTCAGGGGAGTGTGAAAACAATGATTTCTAACTGCGTGTGCGACAGCCACCTCCATACGTGGCACAAGCCAAAGGTCACATAACACCCACAACATAACATGAGAAGATGGCAGCACAAATTCACACATAGATTCTTATGACACTCACCAGCTCTATCAGCATGCATAAGGTGGGTCAAAGTGTCAAGCAACTTAATATACTACTCTCCTGTGGGTGTAAAGAAACTGCCGTATTTATAAAAAAATAAAAATAAAAATACTCTGGCAAGGTTGTGTCTTCTATGTTTGGAGGGAGACAACAACAAGTGGGACTGGAGTGCTCCTGCAGGCGAGGGTGGGCACAAAGGGGAACACATGCTGGAGAAATGCTGACACCCGATTTTTCTTCATCCTCTCGCGATCTGTCCGCAGCTGCTGGAGTGAACCTGACTACATATGGCATGGTTGGGGACATGACTGGTCACATGACAGGGCTGTAGGGGAGAAGGAAAGCAGGAGGAGGAGGAATGTCTGTGGGGGTAATGAATACTTAAATGTCGTTATGCATGGCCCCAAATGGCAGTTTGAGGAGTTAAGGCACTCTAGATTACAGGACATGTAGAAAACACAGAGAGGGGGAGGGGGAAATGTCCAAGTCATAACAGCAGCAGCCTGCATGCTGCAAAAGTAGCCAACTACAGCAATTATACTTCTGGTGCAGGGAAAACATGCAGCCTACTTTAACAACAAGGTATTCAAGAGCTCTAAAAAGTTTGATTTTTGTAGAGATTAGTCAGCTCAGATGGGTAAATAATAAATGAAAAGGAAGCACCTTTGAGAAGAGGAAGATACCTCCCTGAATTAACCTGTTGCGTTAAAAGCAGCACCACACCCTTGGGCTTAGAAATCTGTAAACAGATGACCATGTGTCATCTTCTCCTGCTCCTCCTCTTCCTTCCCACATGTAGGCCATAGGACCTGCGCCAACGCAGTAAATTAGGAACTAACCAATGGTGGTGTGCCAAATACACGAAAGGCCAACTGGAATAGAGCAGGGGAAAAAATGGGAAGGCAGAGAAAGTAAGAGCCGTTTGCCAAGACAAGACTTTCAAAACAAGCTAAACAAAAATTGCAGCCAAGCCTTTTTCAACACGACAGAGATTGTGCATCTCTGTAATGCAGGGCCTGTCTGCAACTACTAAAGAAGTTTTAAGGTTTACTCTACAAAAGGTAGGTATGTGTGTCACTGTCAGAGCCCTGCACAAAAAAGCTGCAGCAACAAACTCCCCCTGCTAGCTTTAACCCTGCACGCCTACCGGAGCACAACAATATGAACAAACACTGCCATGATGGTTTTCAAAACCGCCCCCACAGTTAAAAACACACAGCCAGATGCAGGCCAACAATGGCCCCCTGCCCTGCACGCTGTGGGGGAGCTTTCCACAGCCAGCAAGCCTGAGGAGCAACGTTTAGTTTCAGGTATCCACACAGTAGCAGTGTTTATGACTGAGAAGGTGGTCAGCGGAGAAGAGTTCTCACATTCCTCCCAAGGGACAGACCTACATTTCCATGACTGTAAATGTACATGCAACTGTAGCTATGCAGTATTAGAGTTAGGGTTCACCTTTGGGAGAATATGTCAAATGCTGCAACATTTTGATAGCACCCCCCACTCAAAAACACTTATTTGTACTTCGCTGGCAAGTGCAAAATGATGTAAGTGCAGTAGGGTTGGGCCGATAGACAATGCCATCATCCACTGGCGATGGCTGACAGACATCGCCACGCTGAGCTGGCATCGTGATTGTAAAACCCCGCACCCCCCAGCAAAAAATAATCTCAAATTTTCACATTATACCACCCTGTGAAAGCAGGTTTTAATGACCACGAATATTCTTATTATGGTTTTTGCCTCGGAATTCTCTTCTCCCCATACTCTGACACACTCACCTCAGGTAAACACCCCTTTGCACATGCGACATCACAACTGTGTCCACAGAGTAGATGTCGTTTGACCCATATTAAGCTAGGTAATGTTTTGTGTGAAATAAAACAAAAAAACTAAAGAAATTCTTATTCAAAACATGTGGTGTGGCTTTAAAGAAAGCAACACATCATGTGAAATATTGAAAAAAATCCCTGTGCATCTTAGGAAATACTTACTGCCAGTAACTTACGTACTATGTTAACATTTAATGACATTTGGTGTCAACTGTTTATAGCAAGAAGGCAGCACAGACCAACAGATTTGTCTGTTTGCACGCAAGGACTGGGACAGACGCAGTACATTAAAGAACAGCTTTATGTAGTTTCAATATTTGCTTGTGATGCCTTTATATACTTCATTCCTCTCACTTTAATATGCGAATTAAATAAAAAGGTTGACTGGGTCAAATCTGCTAAAAAGATTTCTCTGTCAACCCATGCATTCAAAACATGAGCAAAAACATGTGTGATGTCCTCTAGGCTCAAACAAGCATCTGCACAATGATATAGGGGGACAAAAAGAAAAAAAAGCCTTACCACCTCCTGTGGCGATTATCTTTCAGAGGAGAAGAGGGTGTGGATGTCCCAGAGGTTTAACGGTCACTTCATGAAAGGAGACTCATGCGGAATTTGACTTAAAAGCACGCCTCAGACACATCGCCTAAACTTCATGTGCATATGGTGACTTGTGTTTAAATATACAACAGTAAAAACGAAAGCTGAGGAACTGGCCACACAAGCTCCACAAATAATAAGTACTAGGGTGCCCACGTGTGAAGCACTATTATGTCTCTTGTTTTATTAATGCAGAGAGAGGAGATGTAACAACTTCATTTACTAGAGACTTGTGCAATTTTGATGACTGCGCCTCTTGTAACAGCTGCAGAGCAACAACACAGATAAAGTGCATACAAAAGATTAGAGCTACTCAGATAAGCAGTTAAGAGTCTGATAACGTGTTTTCTCGTTTTTAATAATCACCTCCACTGATGCACTGTAAAGCACTGCTTTGCACGCGTGGTTGGTTCAGTTTCCAAACTTATGAACTAATGCAAACGGATGGAGTGTGTATTGCAAACATGTTTTTATGAATGTATGTGGGTAGGGCGAGTGCGGGGAGGGGGGGGGGGGGGGGGTAACAAAAGAAGAGAGGGCAAGAACATAACATAATGTGTACTCAGCAGGCCACGAAGAGATCTGGCTTGACATTTAAGGCAGTTGTATTTCTCCAAGGAGTTCTCACAGGTGGGTGCTCTACACAGGCTTTCATTCGGCACCTATAGCGTGTTTTCCGCAGCACAGACCTGCTCTGTGTTCCTCCATAAACTTGCCCACGTCAAACTGATCATTTGTGCTGAAACATTCATTGATAAGTCACTTATTCCACTGACATAAAATGAATCACGTCTCATTTTCAGAACCAATTCCTCATTTTGTCCAAATACCACAAATGCATCCTCCCTTTTTAAAACACATCAGACAACAACAAGTTGAGTTATTTTTTCAGGAATTTTCTTCTAATGGCAAAAGAAAGTATTATAGTCCCATGGACAAAGCTGCATCATGGCAAAACTTCATAACTTTAAATACTCATGGAGACATGGGCGCTACTTGCACAGGCTACTGTATGCCAGAACCATGTACCTACCTGTCAGGTGTTTTGTTGTGCATGGAGATGTAATAAAAGTAAATATTAACAGCACAAACAAACAAACCTGACATGCCAGCAAATTCCATCTTCTAGTTGAGATGCAGCGCGAGAGCTCATAAGCTGGTAACTGGCCTGTGTTGAGATTACTTTGTACACTTCTATTTCCTTCCTGCCAGTCAGACAAGCAATTTTAAGACATTTTATGCTCAGGTGATTTGGCTGATAAATTAATAATAAAATGTAATAACTGGTTATGACCCAGTAACAGGGAGGTTGGATAAAAATTGTGTGCTACACCATGCAAGTTTCACATAGTCCCCATACTGTTGTGCATCCATACTCAGCATCCTGAATGACCCACAGGAGTTTGTTTCCCCCTTTTTGTCCAGCACAGACAATAGAGTCTTTGACCGTGTGTGTGTCCAACTCATCAACAGAGGCTGCTCAATCAAGCATGGCTAGATCTTCCTTGACCAAAAAAAAGGCCAGTCAAGTTCATGTAGAAAAGCTCATCTGTGCACTGAGTCACCTGCTGTTTTTGCACACATACACACACACACACACAACCATAACACTAGTAATACCATGTGGTGTCTCCCATGCACTGATATACCTCTGTGTATCTGTGTGTGTTTTCAGGCAAATACAAATCAAGGTGTTAATGTTTGCGGTTAAATGCCTACAACACATGCGCAATCTCAGTTTTGTCCTGGACTGGTTACAGTGCCAGCAGCACATTTCTACTACTTATGTAACCTTTAAATACACAACAACGCAGAGATGGTGTAATGCTTTCCTATTGGCCCTTATAGCAGGCTATACATGTCGACGTCATCGCCAGGCTGAGAAAGGAAAGCAGGGAACCCAATGTGCTGGGCTACAAGCTCAAGTATCAATCAAAAAAGCCACTGTGCAATGATTAAAATCGTTCAAAACACTGCTACGCATTGACGACGCGTGCATGATAGAGACATAAGTTGAACATCTTTGATAGTTCAAATTTGCATTTCTCAACGATTAAACAGACAACCGCTGTGTTTTGCAAGCATTTGCTTATCACAAAAGATAATTTCATGCAGGAAAGGGGCGTGTAACAGTATCTGCACTGCTTCTGAATAACGGTTAAGATACCCCAGGCTGCCACACAAAGTGTTGACAATCAAGTATTAGCTTGGCGATTGAGGAACCAGAACATCCTGTATTGATGTGTCCAAGAAAACTAAAAAAAAAAAAAAAAAATCAGGAACCAAAAGTGCTCAGTGTTATTTATGCATGTAAACATCGGGAAAAAAAGGCAAAGAAAAGGTATGTGTATAAGAAAGAAAAAAATCCCTCAGCAGCCGCGCTTGCGTGTGTATGCCATGGATGTATTAAGAGTGTGTGCAAACAACGACTTGTCAAAGCGGAAGTAAGCGTTGTGGCCTCGTCCAATCAGAAACGCGAAAGGGTTAAATGCAAGAGCAGCAACAACAAAAACACCGTTTGAAAGCTCCTATAAGGCTTAACAAATGCAAATGGAGTTCGGTTATAACTGCAGCATTTTTAGTGCAAAGCTCCGTCCGTGTGCAGTGGTTGTTACACCAGCGTTAGGTGTGTGTGTGTGTGTGTGTGTGTGTGTGTGTGTGTGTGTCTGGTTTTAACAGAGCACATGGTGGAGCATGACTAGCGCTGCAGCCCATCCCATGCCTGGACAATGGATCAAGGAGAGCACGCCTGAAGGCCCGGCGGTAGCTCCCTGACACTTTGCACAGACCTAGGCTACATAAAGCAAAGCTGAATTCATCCACTCACCGTCGGCTTCTGGAGCGTTGGACCACGTATCCACTTCAGTCGCCATGACGCTCAAATGCTCGATTTAAAAAAATCCTGCACTCGTACTGTCGAGCAAGCTGCAACAAATTCCCACAAAACTGCTAGCCAGACGTCGGCACAACAAGCTGTTTAGTTTAAAAAAGTGTTTTGACAAGTGGCACGTGATGTAGAGAGAAAATCGGGAGTCCTGGCCTTCTTTTTTTCGTGCTACACGGTGTCAGCCGAAGACAACACACAAAAAAATATGAAATTGAATCACAAAAAGGCCAGAAATGCTACAGAGTGAAGGGGGTGAAGCGCAAAGGTTTCGCGCTCTTCTCAGCGTTTACGGCTGGGAAGAGTTCAATAACAAACGCTTAAGGGGGGCGAGAGTGAACTAGTCGGAGTGCATTTCAAACAAACAGCCTGGAAGATAAACAAAGTCTGTTTTTAACTTTGCAGGATCGAGCCGAGCAGAATCACGTGGGCAAAACTCGGATGGGGAGTGGTCAGTAGAGGGGGTGGGTGCTGGTCCACTCTGACCAATCACAGCAGGGGAAAAAAGCTGTCTACCGTAAGATCTAGAATATGCTATATGAAAAAAATGTTATGTAGTTGATTTTACTAATTTCTTTAGATCAAATTGTGTCAAGGACAGGTGGCTGCTGAATGAATGGAAAACTGAGTATTTACTTCAATCCATCATTCTGGGCTTTTCTGCAGTTTCTCATCAACACTGGACCTGTGTGCTCTGTTGGCCTTAATCAATACTACACCTTTGTGGATTTTATATATGACAGTGAATAATTTATGTGTGATCTTAGTGGCCTAAGGGTTTGCCATATCCCTAGTTTGTATCTACACTGAACAAAATTATAAACGCAGCACTTTTGTTTTTGCCCCCATTCATCATGAGCTGAATTCAAAGATCTAAGACTTTCTCTATGTACACTAAAGGCCTACTTCTCTCAAATACTGTTCACAAATCTGTCTGTTAGTGAGCACTTCTCCTTTGCCGAGATAATCCAGACAGCATGGGTACTGCACAGGTGTGTTCACTGTATTGGGGGAGGTCCGGAAACCAGTCAGTATCTGGTGTGACCACCATTTGCCTCACGCAATGCAACACATCTCCTTCACATAGAGTTGATCAGGTTGTTCATTGTGGCCTGTGGAATCATGGTCCACTCCTCTTCAGTGGCTGTGCGAAGTTGCAGTCAGGTTGAGACCCCGACGAGGACGACGAGCATGCAGATGAGCTTCCCTGAGACAGTTCCTGACGGTTCTCTGGTTATGCAAACCGATTATTGCAGCAGCTGTACCAGTGGCTGGTCTCAGATAATCTTTGGAGGTGAAGATGCTGGATTTGGAGGTTCTGGGCTGGTGTGCACCTAAGGCACATCTGTGCATTACCCATGCTGTCTGATCGGCATCTTGATATGCCACACCTGTGAGGTGGATTATCTTGGCGAAGGAGAAGTTCTCACTAACACAGATTTTGATAGATTTGTCAACCGTATTTGAGAGAAATAGGCGTTTTGTGTACATAGAGAAAGTCTTAGATCTTTCAGTTCAGCTCATGATGAATGGGAGCAAAAAACAAAGTGTTGCGTTTATAATTTCATTCAGTGTAGTTTCTGTATGTTGTTACAAGTAAATCCCCATCTCTCTGTCTCATTTCCAGTCAGCTCACTATGGTCACTAATAAAGGATAACATGGCCCAAAAATAAAAATAAAATAAAATAAAATAAAAGAAGGGTAAAAAAAAAATAAATAAAACATTTTACTTAATTTCAAGGGAGACATGAAAAAACCTTCAATCCACTGTGAAGTATTTTTATCATCCAAATTCACACCACCAGATGGTGCTGAGACAGCAGTGTAAGCTATCTCTTGACTCAAATGGCTGCAAAATATTTGACACTCACACTTCAATGTTGCCATACTATCCATGTTTTTACACTATTTGCTGGATTGTTTTATCCCTTCAACAGGAACTACTGGTTCTTCTTTCCATCTCCTTCAAAATACAAAGTCTTGGCACACATTAACATATCAGGTTTGTCATAGTTGAGTGAGGGGAACAATGCCAACTGACAGGTCTTGTCAAAGCATATGGCAGTGGTTGATTTTATTATACAAGCATGTATTACAACTACAGGCCGTCAATTTTCTCATATTGCATGTTGTGATTCTCACTGCTGATACAAAGATTTCACACTAATTTCTCTTGTGGTTTTCTCTTGAGAAGAAGACGCTTTCAGATACCTGGTGATTCATTCTGAGTCACAGTGACAGCTACTCATGAGTGGGTGTTTTTTTAGCTCATTCCCTGCTTAAATACATTTGTGCACATGCTGTATTTCAAAGCAGACTATTGTGTGTAAACCAGGCAATTCAACTATAGATGTGTATAATGTTTACAAAAGTACACACGTGTATTTAGTAGCACTTGTTAGCATTTATTTTGACACAAAATCCACAGTTGTTGAATAAAGTAACGCAGTCTGTGTCCAGCTTGGTAGAATCCCAATGAGCATCAATGAATAAAAAAACTCAAATGGAAGAAACCTAAATACAACCCCACCTTCTGGAAAAAGCACCAGGATCTGTGCAACAAAACAAATATTTAAAAATGTGAGGGCATCTCATTGTTTGGATTTTTACATCGGAGTATGCATCACAAACCTCTATGCTATACACCAAGATCAACTTGATATTCATGATGACATAAAAATGTTTGGATATTTATATAGACAAATATCATGTTAACAAATACCAATAACAATCAAGTTTGGCCTCATAATAAGTAACACCACAACAGCACGGCTGACAATAACTCTCTCACACATGCGCACAACACACTGAAAAGAGCTGCAGGTAGAATTGCACAAGGATACCCTCAAAGAACACCACATTTTGTAGTAATATTAATCTGAACTATTCCACATACAATCACATACAGATACTTCTATAAATCCTGCTGCCTCGAAGCTGCAGGAGTAAAAGCAGAATACTTTGTTTCAAACAGTCTCGGGTTATCCTGAATCAGCAGGGTTTCTGATGTTTTGGTTTTTTTCCTGGCAAATGAGTTCAGCCGTATCAATGTGGGCTCTGTGTTGTTGTTTTTTTCAATTCTTCAATTATTGGCATTACAAAATAAAGTCAGTACAAATATAGAGTAAATACTATCTTGATAAGGAGAAGTAAACAGTCCTTTGCAGTCAAAACTCAGCGAGGTAACAGTCTTATATCAGGCCTTGGCCTTCTGTGGCAATGAGGGTAGAGTTTGGGCATTTTGTCTGTACATACTAGCTGCTGACAAGGCAAAAGAAAAAACTGGTTCTATATACACTAAACTCAGATCAGTTTGGCTTTAATGTAAAATCAGAGTTGGGGTCAAACTAGCCCCTGTCCTGGCCTCTTGCGTGTTACCATTACATGCATGATTCACTTAGCTAAACATATTATTTTCTGAAAAAGAAAACACTTTCAAAATCCTCAAGGATTATCCTAACTGTGTAGATATTTGGCCCGCTGTATGATATGTGTATATTTCCTTTTTTCAACATTAAACATCATGAATACAACTATGTCCAACCTAAAACATACTACAAATTCTTAAAGACCAGATTCAGAATAACTATATAGATTTTCAAACAAAACCACAAAATATTCTAAAAGTAAGGACAACCAATTTGAGTACTATGTGCTGTCTAATACTGGAGAAATCAGAATAAATGATGATTGAATAATCAATCTTGCCTTCTTTTCCAGGCTTGTGAGATAAAGTTAGTACATTTAAACACGTCAAAACAGCCATTCCAGTGTTTTTATTATTTGCATACCAGAACCATTTTATGGAAAATTGATAATCAGAAATCCTCATAGTATGCACAATACAAAATAAAACGGGACTCACTTCCCCCAAAATCACACAGCTCAGGTTTTCCTCCCGAATATTAGGACATATGTTATTCCAAGCTACCAGAAACTTGAGAAATGGCTTAAAAATCTTTTACATTACGCAGCGGAAGGATGTCGTCGCCCCTCAATTGGACGGAAGAGTCTTTGAGGAATCTAAAAGTACCTTTAGAACAACGTGTTGTGTGGTTCGTTTGGGTTTTTCTCAAAGATCATCATCAGGTATTTATTTTTCAGAAACAGGGATGCTGAGCTCTGTGACCTCAACATAATGGTAATACATGAGAGGCACAAACTGGGGCTAAGGTAAAAACCAGATAATCTGAGTTTGCACTTGGGAGAAACCTTCAAGCAAAGGCATTTCAAATGCAGTGTTAAGTGTTATGTACAATCAAGGGCCTCTGCCCAGCACAGCTCACGGATCAGATATAAAGAGGTAAAATGTCTTTTTCACAACAGTTAATTTCCTATCAACCAGCATTAACTAGAGTAAGGAAAAAGTGTGAATACTATTGCTAAATACTATTTTTACAAGTCTCACATATGTACTGTGTATATTTTATAAAGAGACTGCTAAGCACTGATAGAAAATGTTTGGACCATTTGATGTACGACTATACACAATTTACAGAAATCACACGCACTCACATAGCAGCAGTAAACAAAAGAATGCCTAACAGAAAGTCTATTTTCATCTAGGCACCATATAATTTCATAAACATACATCAGCTAGAACTAATAACAAAATAACAACTGTCCATTATTTAGCCAAAAAAATGTACAGTAGCCAAAAGGCTTTTATATTGATATGTTCAGAGGATGAACGGTGAGTTGAAAGCTTTGCCTTCAGGCATTAGACAATAAAGTCGGCTTTGCACGGAGCTAAGGACACAACAAAGTGCCCTCTAGTCAATTAACTATAGAGACATCAGTCTTATAATAATTACAGCAAGACAAACATGTACAAAAATGTGATTTGAGACATTCTTTCTTTCTATATCTTGTTCTATGCTTCAGCACATTATGTACTCACAATTAATTACAAGAGAGTACATGTGTGCTTTCCCACTACTAACACCAGGATCAACTTGACACAATCCTAGGAAGTACAGAGCGTCAATCAAGGGTATCAACCTCTAGTGACAGACACTGTCTAACTGGATGTCAACTGACAAATTATTTTACATACAAAAAACGGCTCAAGCAAAATTCATTTAGAGAAAAGCAGTCCAACCCTCAGAAGTGACTACACGTTTAGCCACAGCAATAATAAAAGAGGCATTATTCTGACTCTGACTCTAAACCCTCACTTCCTATAGTTACACCTCTGATATATATTCTGATATTTCCCAAGCATTACTTGACTCAGGCAGACATTACACTGGGCACTTCATTTCAAAGTGTCATCTCAAAGCCCACACCTGGCAGACTGTATTGCCTTGATGCCCTTTTGGACACTTTTCCAGAGGTTTTCAGTCAAGCATCATGCTATAAAAAGATCCTCATAAACAATTTAAGTATATATATTTTTGTTGCGATGCATAACCTTTTACATTCATTATCAGTGATGAGAACAGGCCTAAAGTTTCTGCCTTGTAAAAGCTCAACAGTCCGTCCATGGAGGAATCAGATATCCATTGCCTTGCAAAAATGGTCACGACCAACCAGGAACATGTTCAAACACGTTAAATCCAACGTCAGTAAATTAAACAGTATAATCATGTAACAGTCCAAAACATATAATCATAATACCATTGTAAAGCTTTGTCACCCACACATTTTAAAATCAATGTTTGCATCCCCTTTTCCTTTAGGGAGCAAGCTAAGAGACAAAGTATAAAACACACACTTACTGAATCAGTCATAATAGTTGCCTTCACTCATTATTTCCTCTGACAAACAGGGGGAAGTAGGCTGGTGAAACCAAACACTTCACCCCACAAAAAAAAGATCACATATGATTCATATGTTCTATGATTGTGGTCCTTTTCAAAAGTTAGAAAGTAAATTAAATAAATTAAGATCATATAAAGTGATCCAGACACAATTTGTTAAAGCTGTCTTTTGGACATTAATTGTTCAGTGATCTCAATTCATATACTCCTAGAATATGTATATATTTCAATTCAAGAAGACGTCGTTCCATTTTTTTAGACGGTGATTGAGCTGCCTGGGATGATTTGAGTAATATGCTATATCAGGCAGTGGTTCCCACCCATTTTGCTGCGTGATCTCTTACAATGAAAGAATATTTTTTTGCGACCCTCTCATACATTGCATATGTCAAGACGTTGTGAGCAGTCCCACCAAGGATTGATTTTCGCTTCTCGAGTTAAAACTATCCATAATTTCACATAAAAAGCAAAGATTAGGGAGTCATCAGAAAATTAGCATAGACTTAATTTAACAGGATGATGTTTCTCTTCTTTCTTATACTGTTAATCATCACATGTTCCCTTTATTTTATCTTGTGAACCCTTGGTGGGGTCCCGATCCCCAGGTTGGGAACCACTGACTATTAGGGATTTTATTTCAAAGAGCTAAAATAGCATGTTAGCAAGTAAACGGCAGAGGGATAAGGGATGTTGACACAGAGCCATTAGTAAAATGGATTTGGTTAGCATGTTGGGACATTGAGACAGAGAAAGAGCAATTCATTTTCACATCACTTTGGAGAAAAAGATATGCCTTTTCCCAAACCACAAATGAATTAACTACAAAATAGGACTTTGAGGTGTCGGCTTCTCTCATTTGAAATAGAATACAGAGAAAACAAGAGGATCCATTGCTCATCCTGTCCCTCTGCTTGCAACCATTACAGTAAGACTTTTCTTCGGTGATTCAACTTTTTACCTACTAGTCTTGATCTATGAGGACGCCATCAAGCATCAACATCTCACTTTATCCACTCGTCTTACTACATCTCACTGGCTGTCTGCTTATGAGGACTCCACAAGGATGATGGCCTCGCCTGTCTTCTGGGTAATACTGGAGGATGAGGAGACGTCGCCCAGCCGTGGTGAGTGAACAGTGGCCTTCGCTCGGCCGGGACAGTCCACGCTGTCATGCAGCACGTCTGCCCTCTCCCCTTCCTTCACAGCCTCTCTCCCCCCTTTACCAAAATGCCCCATCTGCAGTTCCTCTTCCTCTTGCTCCCCTCTCTTCATGTGGCAGCGACATACCTCGATGCCCGAGTCACCCGTTAGCCGTCGATGCCGGAAATGATCCTCCTCCTCGTCTTCCTCCTCCTCCTCCTCCTCCTCCTCCTCTTCTTTTTCTTGCTTTTGCTCCTCTTTGTTGTTGCAATGTGTGACATTTGAGGAGAAGAGAGCCTGTTTAGGGGGAGACAGAGTGGTTCTGGGGGTTGGACCACAAGGCGAGGCCTCTTCTTCTTTCTGAACAGCCACAGCTCCAAGTGGGTCTGAGAGGACGAGAGGACGGACTTGACCGGGAGGAAAGGAAGATAACAGAATGAGGGGAGAAAGTGGGAGGCGAGAAGGGTGTGAAGAGTGAGAGTGTAAAGGAAGAGAGAGTGGTGGATCCGGAGGTGAGACTCTTTCACTGCCGTCATACCCGTACAAAGACGGTCCTCGTCTTTGTACGGGTATGACATCTGGAGTGACCGCAGGTATGACATCAGGCGGAATTTGTGATGGAGGTGGCGGGGAAGGCGTCGGTGTGAAGTAGGCCCCAACCCTTGGCATGACAGCACAGTCGGCCCCTGCTTCACTGGGTGTGGAGATGTGGCTGCTGTCATACGTCTCGTCCGTCACCTGGACAGAGAAGGAGGTGCTGGAGGGGGAGGTGAGGGAGCACGACTCGCAGGAGCAGCTGGTGTAGTTGTCAGAGCTCTGGGAAGAAGTCAGGCCAATGGTACCAGGGCCGGGGCCCAGATAGGGAGGGCACGGGTGACGGTGGTGGTGATGATGGGGGTAAGAGGAGCTAGGACCCCCCATGGCACCTCCCTGCAGGGCGAAGATGGAGCTGTACGGTGGAGGAGGGGTGCTGGGCTGCGCCGCCACCTCCTCATAGGAGGGCAACTTGAAGGAAGCCAGAAAGCCTTTGACAAAAGGAATTTCGCAAATCAGCTCATATGTGGAGTCTGCTAGTGACTTGTTATGGGATAAAATTGAAATCCAGTATTCTATATTTTTCTTATTGTAAATAAATCACATTAAAAGACCAAAATTAACAATGAATTCAACATACTAACAAGTAAAGCCTGATATAGCCTGTCCGCTGTGCTATAGACCTCCTCTGTTCAAAAACCATGAGCCACACCACTGCACTGCCACATGTTATTACAATTACCATGGACATTGTAGTTTATTTTGGGCCAATAGTCCCCAACAAATGCAATATATACTATTTGTTTGAGTAAAGTTTGTTAAAAACTACAGTGCCCAGCTGTTCTATGAATTTAGCCTTTTTTGAAATTGAAACTATGTATTTGTGATCTGTTCTGAAAGATTTACTGTACGTCCTAAGTAAGAACCAATGAGTTTGGGGACATAGACAGTCTGAAAGTACTGGGAGATGGGCAAACACACTGGTTTTGATCTTTTTAAATACTGAAGTTACCAGGACAAAAACTGGTAAAACAAAGAGTCACAATTTTTATTCAGTTAAAGTTAGAACCTTTTAATTGACAATTAGAGAAATAGGGTCAGTGTTGCATCTGAAATCTCAACTTTTCTTTGCAACATGGATGTTGCATTATTTTAGTGTTTCAGTGTCTACTCACTACTTGAATCTGCTCACCTTGCTTTTCTCTTTTTTCCAGTTCTCTTTTCACACATGCACACACCTATACCTCTGGTCTCCTACTGCAAACACACGCTTGCCCCACCTCTTTCTGTTTCTCTTTCTCTGTATGTATATATCAAACCTATGTGGTACCAAATGACATCTGCATTGGTGTGTTCACTGTTCACTGTTGCTTTACCTAGTACATGCTTTATATTGCTTTTATTCTGTTTTATATTCACTGTTAGTGTGTTTAAATTCTGTTTCCTCAGAAGAACAGCAGTTCTGGAAAATTTCAAGACATAAAACACTATTTTTAACTGTATTCAAGACTCAAGCATGACTTTCAGCATTCTCAGACTCTGTAGCTCCCCTGACAGTAAATGCACACAAATCTACAAAAAAAATGAAATAAAATACTACAACAAACGTACTGAGGTCCAGCATTGAGGAAGGGTAGTTGCAGGCTCCGTTATAGGCGATCAGATTGATCTCCCTCTGTCTCTGCTGCTGTTGGATCCTCAGCTTTGCCCGGCGGTGGCGGTAAGCACAGAAACAGCTGAAGAGGATCAGCACCGTCCACAGCAGCCAGAACCCTGCAGACAACAGGAAATTAACTCAACATGACTCTAACATTCAACATTATGAAAACCAACATTAGAGTTCCCCTTTGACGGAACTCGAACTGCGTCGGTGACGACACTATGGGAACGCCTCTGGGCGTGGCAGGGCTGAACTATGAATGAAACTACTCCAATCCTATTGGTGTTACTAGAACGGAAGTGTGTGACGGCGTAACCGGAGGGGGGTATATAAGCACACCGGCACATCAGATTCTTTCTATTCAGCTGGCACTCTGGCTATGTTTGGAAGCGCCATCATCCTACCTGAAGTCGAGACGAAGCAGCAGATCATGTCGAAGCGATTCTGACAGTGTGTCTTTCCCTGTCAGCGCTTCATCACGGAAGGTGATACCCATGGGATGTGCGTCTCATGCCTGGGGATGTCGCACGCCCAGGCAGGTCTTGAGGGGGCTGCTTGCGACCATTGCGAGGCCCTGCCCCTGAGGGTGCTGAGGTCTCGAGCGGCTCTCTTTCTAGAGGATGGTCGGATGCACTCCGCCCGTGGCACAGGCCCCGCGGTCGCTGAGGCGTCGCGGCGGCTCCGATCCTGGGGATCGCAATGCGAGATCGCCGAGATCACCCCCGCGTCGGCCCTTACCATTTTTTCCGGAGAACAAACCCTTCTCTGCACGGCTGTCTACGTCCCCCCCCGGCTTGACTACGGCAACGTGAGGCCTACACGGCAGCGGGTCGAGCTGGTGCTAGCCTGCACTCGCTGGCTGTCTTGCAGGCATACCAGGCCGATCTCCTTCGGGACTGTGACGTAGGGGGAGGTCCCTCTGAGGAGGACCTGACTGAGCTCCGTAGAGCGACGGACTCTCCGTGTGACCAAGGAAACGGCCCGTTCCATCAGCCGATCCATGGCGGCTTTGGTGGCTACGGAGCGCCATCTGTGGCTCAACCTCTCGGGCATCCAGGGGAAGGAGAGGGCTTTTCTCCTGAATGCGCCCCTCTCGCCTACTGGCCTGTTTGGCGAAGCAGTGGATGCTGTCGTCAACAGGTTCCAGCACGCCAAAACTCAGGGGGAGGCGTTTGAGCGATATCTCCCCTGCCGGTCAGAAGAGGTCCTGAGACTTCAAGAGAGGTCGATCGAGATCCCCTCTCTCATGGTGGCTCCAGCTACAGGCGTTGTTTCCCCCACCGCTTCAGCGCTCGGGACGCCACCAGCAGGCCCTCACCGGTCTGCCCGCCCGGGCACAGTAGTAGATGGCTACAGGCTGCAGTTCCGGGTTCGCCCCCCCAGATTCTGCGGGATGGTCGGGACTGCAGTACACGCAGAAAAGAGCCAGGTATTGGGACAGGAAGTCCGCTCTCTGCTAAGGAAAGGGGCCATAGAACTCATTTCCCCGCCAGTCAGAGAAGCCGGCTTCTACAGCCGATACTTCCTGGTTCCCAAGAAGGACGGAGGATTGCGTCCAATTTTGGATCTGCGGTCCCTGAACCAATCTCTGAGGAGATTTAGGTTCAGGATGCTTATCATCCCTGCTATAATCAGTCACATCCAATCCGAGGATTGGTTTGTCACAATCGATCTGCAAGACGCTTATTTCCATATCCCCAATCCGTCCCTCTCACAGGAAGTTCCTGAGGTTCGCTTTCGGGGGCACGGTTTACCAGTATCGGGTTCTTCCGTTCGGCCTAGCACTCTCTCCCCGCACGTTCACCAAATGCATGGATGCAGCTCTGGCCCCGTTGAGGCTTCAGGGCATCCGCATACTGAACTACATCAACGACTGGCTCGTCTGGTTTGGGATATTTTGTCCCATTACAAATCAATAATGTTTCACATCACTGCTGTCCATTTTCCAAAGCATACAGTCAGATTCTAGACCTATTTTCTAGCGTTGTTTCATTTAATTTATTTATGTAGGAGGTAATTCATTACAGCAAAGTATTAGCTAGTTCTGTTTTTTGCAATTAGTGCAGCATATTGTAAAAAAACATACTCTTCCAGTTCGCATATTCAAGGAAAGCTCATGAATGCAGTGGTTTGTATTAGCCTACAGCTGTAGGACAGGTGGATAAATCCTTTGATGTCAACATAAGGATTTACTTAACTCTTAACTTTAGTAAATGCCCAATGTTATATGATCTAACCTGATCTGAAGAAAAATGTGAAGTTTTAGATGTCATTTCAAAGTTATTTTATAAGATCTAACAAGCAGATCCAACTAGATAGCCTAAAACAGTTGTTGTGCTTCCAAGTGTTTATTTAAATCTTTGACCATGACAGTATTTTGGTTTTGAGTTTAGTTTGAGTTTTTGAGTTAAAAGTGAAGAAATGACACAACAACAACGAAAGGTAAATGTGCAGGGAGGTTTAAGTCCAAAAAGGGCTTATCCTCAGGTCACAGTCTAAAGTGGAGAAAAAGTCAGTCAGTGAACTCACACCAGAGCTCGTAATAGTAGGTACAGCATCCTGTCTCTCCGCAGCAGTGCCCTGTTTCACACAGGTAACCCGGATTGTTGTTTACCCCGGGACAGTACTTGGAGCTGACAATAGGTCGGCTACCAGAACCCCCATGATGCTTCACCACCTAGAGGACAAAACACAGCATCATATATCACCATAGGGAAAATAACTGTATATAATTGTATTCTTATTCAGAGTCACAGTCAGTGCTTGAAGTGGGCCGGTATTCACTGGAACGTATACCAGCACTTCTATATTTTACTCTTTGGCGTACCGGGACTTTTTATTGCGCACACACTTCTCCACCGGCGGAGACCGAGTACGGAGTGACCATACATACGCATACATGTGTACAACATGTGAATGGGGAGTACTGGTCACAGTGCTGACAAATTAATGCTGGTAACCCTGGAGTGCGGGTTTGGTGGGCCCAGACTGCATAGGGCAATCTGCAATAGTATAGATACTAAACAAAAAATAGTCTTGGTCAAAAACCAATCTCTATATATTCTGAATGCATACCTCTTTACCTCTTTCCAGGCTTGATAAGCACCATGCTTGATTGGGGGGGAAGTAGGTAAATACTGAAATGATCACTTAACTCCTATCTTATTTCTACTTGGTGGAACTCTCCCCATTTTACAACCATTCCCGGTCTCCCCTACTAAAACAGTAAAGTGGTGGGCCATAAAATCAAACGATGAGCTGAAAGATGCTAAAAGGCTTCGCAGTGGGTGATAATTCTCTCTGGGTTCCTCGTTATGAGTGACCCCTTTCACATTACACATTGTTGTTACTATAAAAGCATTGATTAGTGCAGCTTTAAGATTATTTTGTAAGATGACAGCATGCCTATTGGCAGCTACAGGTTAAGGTTAAATTTCAAAATTTCACACCCTATTTACTGTGCGCATGTCAGCCTCCTGAGAAACGGCCACCTAAAATGAGAAATGAAAGGACCTCTGAATTTTAAGAGTTACATCTGAATCATTAGCAAGTCGGTGTGAAGGAGAGAAACAAGTGCACAACAACTAAACCCAGACATCAAATGTTAAATGTTTGACACTTTATAAAAAGTTGAGATGAGCACTTCAGCAAAAAAATAAACGCAATAATAATGCAGTGAAACGTTGCTAAATCTGTTATGTTCATAGTTACGACACAAAAATGCCAACAAATAACTATGCATTGCCATAGCAACCACTGTGGTTACGCTTGGAGGCCTTTTCTACTCACATGGACAATGATTTGTATTATCGAGTGGTATGAAATGTTTAGTGGTGGTTGAAGGTCAAGCTACCTACCGTAGCAGATTCTGTCCCGTCCAGCCCCTGCAGGGACACGGTCATCTGGTAAGACAAAGAGGTACAATGGTTAAGATGGAGCAGTAGCGAGAGAGAGTAATGATACGATATAATGACAATGATAAACTGACAGTAGGTCGGCTACCAGAAACCCCATAATGCTTCACCACCTAGAGCACAAAACACAGCATTCGACTACGTAAATCCTTAGTCAGGGACAGCCTTAGCATCATATATCACCATAGGGAAAATAACTGTATGAAGGGGTTCCAATCTACCCCATTACACAACCATGAATAGTGGCCTCCACCAACTCCTGGGGGAAATTTCTGGCTCTTTAACTGGTAAATGCTCACCTATGTTCACTAGTTAGTTTCTAAATGTGTATGTCTGTTGTTTGGTGATGTGCAGGTTGTGTACAGTGGGTTTATTAGAGTTTTTTGTTGAGCAAATCTTCCTGCTGCGGCTATAAACAGAGTTGATATGAGCCTGAAACTGTAGTAAAACAGTAAAGTGGTGGGCCATAAAATCAAACGATGAGCTGAAAGATGCTAAAAGGCTTCGCAGTGGGTGATAATTCTCTCTGGGTTCCTCGTTATGAGTGACCCCTTTCACATTACACATTGTTGTTACTATAAAAGCATTGATTAGTGCAGCTTTAAGATTATTTTGTAAGATGACAGCATGCCTATTGGCAGCTACAGGTTAAGGTTAAATTTCGAAATTTCACACCCTATTTACTGTGCGCATGTCAGCCTCCTGAGAAACGGCCACCTAAAATGAGAAATGAAAGGACCTCTGAATTTTAAGAGTTACATCTGAATCATTAGCAAGTCGGTGTGAAGGAGAGAAACAAGTGCACAACTAAACCCAGACATCAAATGTTAAATGTTTGACACTTCATAAAAAGTCGAGATGAGCTCAAGCACTTCAGCAAAAACATAAACGCAATAATAATACAGTGAAAGGTTACAAAATCTGTTATGTACATAGTTACGACACATGAGACTGAAAAGTGCCAACAAATAATTATGCATTGCCATAGCAACCACTGTGGTTACGCTTGGAGGCCTTTTCTACTCACATGGACAATGATTTGTATTATCGAGTGGTATGAAATGTTTAGTGGTGGTTGAAGGTCGAGCTACCTACCGTAGCAGATTCTGTCCCGTCCAGCCCCTGCAGGGACATGGTCATCTGGTAAGACAAAGAGGTATGGTTAAGATGGAGCAGTAGCGAGAGAGAGAGTAATGATACGATATAAATGGCAATGATAAACAAAAGATCTGCACTACATGTTTTAAGGGCTCATGCTTCACAAAAAAACAAATTACACTGTTGTTATTCTAGTAATCAAGCATGTCAAGAAAAGGCCACTACAGGCCTATTTTCCAGACTGGCCTACACTCCTGGCTATTCAAGGAGATGGAAAGGTCAATGGGTTTTTAACAAAACCCATTTCTCCTCTGTGGGCCGAGATAGCAGACAAAAGGCACCAATTCCCGGACACACTCTTAATACCTTGTGTGCTCTCTCCCTTTCTATTTCCTCATATCTTTCAAAAACGCATGCATGCAAAAGGTACCTCTCTAAAACTGTGGTGAATTAAAACAGTCAAGGGTTGAAACTACAAATTATCATTACTGATTTGTCTGCTGATTATTATTATTTTTTGGTTAACACTTCTGTTTAGTCTACAAAATGTCAGAAAAATAGAGAAGAACGTCCATCATGCATTTCTAAAGCTCAAGGTGACATGTTCAAATTCCTTCTTTTGTCAGAGCAACACTCTAAAACCCAAAGAGCCTTATTTTACAATGACTAAAAAAAACAAACAGAAAGTTCTAACATTTGAGAAGCTGGAATCAGCAAATGTTAAGCATTTTTCCTTGATAAATGAATGCATTGATGAATCAGCTATTGAAATTAATTATTTTTCTGTTGATCTGCTAATTGACAAAGCACTCTAACACTAAAGCAGTCACATTTTAAAAGACTATCACTTTCCTCATAAGATTTTAATTGTAACATCTCAGCAGGTAAACCTACAACCATCACACAGGCTGACCTACCTACCTACCGTATGAGGATGGATCCTAGGACATAGGCACTATTAGTGAATGAGAATATAATGATTTGTGTCCAAATATTATCTGCAGTGGAAATGAATACTATATGTGCTATTATGCTACCCAAATGCTGTAAAGGTGCAGATTTAAAATTCTCTGTGTCACTCATGCCTCTGCAAATGTCATTCAGGTCCTCAGTGAGTAAAAGGAAAAAATGCCTGCATGTGTGCTGTGGGACGTGGGGCCACTGTCAACAACAATGTGGAGACACTGGGGGCTCACTGCCTTGTTGCACACCCGACCTTAAGCCATGTAAATGAGACCTCTTTTGTTAACAACTGGCTGCTGGTTATGTACTCGGGATTGGGAACAACGTTGGCCCTAGACAGCATTGTGTGTATGTACATGTCAGCGCCTGCACAGCCATGTACAAGTTCAGAATTAAAACTACTGTCTATTTACAAAGTGCAAAATGAGTGAGCCAAAATTCAAGAAGCAGCTAACACCACACACCGCCCCAAGGGTGTACAAATGACAATAGTAGCTATTACTTAGTCTAGAGACCTTCATATGTACTGTAGAATATCATATACAACTGTGCATACTATACACTTCTTCAACACCTGATGCATGCGGGGATTTTATATTGCATAACAAAACATTATAAGAGCAATGTCTAACCATGGACATACAGGCAGAGCATGAGACAGATAACTCCAAACACCAAACATGTATCAGGCTGCATGCAGCACTGTATTGCCATGGACACATGATCTTCACAGGCAGTGCTATTATATGGCTAGAAACTAGCACTGATACAATAATTAATAATCAAATCTTGTTGTAAAAGCCAGACAAAAACTTTTAAACTGGCAAAATTCTGATTTCAAGATTCAAGACAATGTTATTTGCTATTTGTTATTTTTCATCTACTTGGCTATTACTACTTCGAGATAAATAAGAAATCCTGCAAACTGTGTTTGTTTCTGATTTGTGCATACCACTAAATATTGTGCAACACTACCCCACATATAAGTCATGCTGCATATCCAACTGTCAAATATAACCACAGGTGGTTAATAAGTAAGCTTCTATACCGTTGTGAAAGTCAGAGTCGAGTGGGGAAATTTACTGGCGTCAGTGATGTCAAGCTGAGTTCCTGTGGTAAGCCAGCCACATGGCACTGAGTACACGCAGACTTCCCCAGAGACCACAGACTAGCCACAAATTATTTCCACCCCTGGGGTTCCGGAGTTCTCCATAGCATCGCCACACACACACACGCACACACACACACACATAAACACACACACTCACGCACCGACATTACATCCATCCTAGATGACATGACACCTGTGACATGTCACTTTGTGTGTGTCTGACTGTGGGTCATGGATGGTTCGAGCCTTTCTCTTCAACCTGAAAACCCATAAATAAACAAGTAAAGACAAAATCAAGTGGAGGCTGACTGTGGAAGGCAGCAGGATGTAAGACAACCATCAAAATTCTGTAAGCCGCCACAACAATACCACTGAGTCAAATATATTTCAGCTAGTGCTTCAGTTGGCAACCATAAATTGAGAACATACACACAAAACGTGTCACTGTGTAATGTAGACAACAAGACCATGACCAATGATGTTAAATTGTAAAACTGACATGATTATTGGTTAAGATGTGATTATGGTGAGGATCAAGACATATCAAGACATATAAAGACAGACACTCATCTTATATGACGACATGGACCAAGTTCTTCAAACAAACAAATGCCAAGAAACTGACACACTCTTAGACCAAAACAACATATAGTAGGGAAAAAAACTCAAGTTACACACTGTCCTTTTTTTCTTTCTTGATGAAAAAGTATACGTACATTGTAAATCTGGTTCAACCTCCTTTAGAAATTCTGTACTTAATTATGGTTTAATTCTCCCCACAAGACTTTCACCTTTTAGTGTCAGGGGTCTTGTGGTCAATGTTATTTTACATGTCACGATGAATGGCTGAACATAGATGAACGTTTCTTTATGTAAGAAAATTATGTTTTCATTGTGGTATTATAAATGCAGCTGTATAGGCTGAAATAAATTCATACAACAACAGACTTGAAACAAGGAAACGGCAGTGTCAGCAGTATGGCATTCCTCTACTGGACAAGCAACTGTAAATTAGATGTATAAGGCTATAATGGTCTAGCAGTAAAAGGTCTAATAAACTCTAATTTATCCAAGCGTGATTAAAACGTCACAACTGCAAAAATTATAGTTAAATAATAGGTGCATTAGGTTTTCCCAGCTACTTTGCTTGAAGCAAGACATCCATTCAAATATATTTGCAGTTTCAGCAACACAAGTCAACAAGTCACAAACTACTACTAAAATCAATAATATATAACTTACTGCATAACATTCCTTTAGTATTCCAAGAGAAAGTTGACTGTATTTCTGTGGTAGCTCACTCAATTTAGAATTTGAGTTTATTGACCTTGCAGTAAATTTTAAAACATTTGTAAAAAATATCCCCATAATATTCCAGACATTTTGTTGTGCATCAGAAGTCCCACATATCTAATTATTATGTTTTTGCATTGACTAAAGCATCGCAGTCAGCCTTTCCACTGACCACAAATCCAACAAAAACCCATACCTGACTTGACTTTCCTGGACACACAAACCACTTGCTGCAGTGGTGCAAAAATGCACACACTGTCTCCAGAAATATGTCAAAAGGTGCAACGACTCATGATAAAGAAATGTAAAGACAGATGAGTACAGAACAAGTTGAGGCCACTGTTTGTCAACAACACAGGCAGAGGGAAGCGTGTTGCTCTGCAGAATGAAGCCCAGCTGTTGACAGCAGTGTTTGTATCAAAGGAAAGCTGTGCAGTGCATTACCTCCTCAGCCTTCAGCCCGAGGCAGAATGTCAGCGTTTTCTCTGGATCCATGGCGAGAGCTGAGTACCAAGCTAAACAGAGAAAATATAGATGCAGATGTGGGATGTTATTCTGCTAAGCCCCCATCACCGCTGTCCCACTCCACAGACACGGCGGCCTCCCCATCCGCCATAGCCCGGACTGACGGACGGAAGGATGCCCCTCCCAGATTCTGCGTACACCGGGGTACCAGGGCCTGACTCCCGGTGTATTCTATGGAAGGCGCCTCGCAATTTCACAGTGCAGACGTTTGTGTCGTCGACTGTTATTTCCTGTAGTGAGAAAAAGATGTTTCACTCTTTGTTTTCGCTGAGAGGGTCGGAGCTGTGCATGATGTCATGCTTCTCCAGCCCCCAAAGTACTTGTATGGGAGAGCTGCGGCTTTGATTGGCCGGAGCTCCCAGCAACAGCCGCACAGAGGCTGCCTCAACTGGGCTTTGACTCACACACTGTTGCTTTATTAACTACTAGTAAGAAACCACATGTGTGATGTTGTAATTGTGGTGGAACAGAACCATGATATTTAACCAAGCTAAACAGCCAGTTTTGCTCAGTGATAAGCCAGCCATGGGCTTCTACAATATAGCTACTCTAAAACTATTATTCAAATATTAGGCTAATTATCCCAGGCCTACTTAAATCTTTTAGTTCAGTTGTCCCCTGAAGCCCCTTACCCTTACTTACTCTTCCCCTTACCATCACAGGGCTGTGTGCATGACCATGATTGTATGCATGTCGGCCAGTTAACTCTTCCTGCCAGCACATCGGCCTAACCCTAACCTTCCTGTGTTGCAATGGAGAAATGAAAATGCTCAAATATATCGTTTTGGGAGTCATTAAAACACTCATATAGGACGTTTTGCAGACATCATCTATCGACCTATTCTGCCGTTTCTGTGTGAGAAAATGTTGTCTATAAAGGTTTCCTTGCTATGGAGTCAGGTCTGTCGTTGTCTGTGAAGATTCTCAGTCATCTAGATCATAGTTATCCACTGAAGGTTAAAATCAAAAACAATTAGACTGGTTGACTATACTTGAAGATGTTTTGCCTCTAATCTGATGGGCTTCTTCAGTTCTGACTGACTGGTAGGGAATACCAGCCATTTTACCTTTGTGGGGTCATTATCAAGGTGACACCACTTGGTTCACTGGGCCTCCTGTCACAACAGCTCTGTGGACAGTAACATCAAGTTCACATGTCAGCAACAACATCTTGGCCTTCGTGGACCGTGCTGCACACATTAAAGAGGACAAGTGCCTGCAAATTAATCTCACCACCTTCAGGAGCATAAGCCAGGGGTAATCAGAACCCCCCACCCCTGAGCTGACAACATACCAACATGTGCCCAAGCCCATGAGAAGGAGCATAAGCACCCAAAGGAGCCACATAAAGCTTGTGGATACCAAAAACAGCTACAAGATCCAGGAAGAACACTGACAATACAAGTAATAAGGAAAAGAAGAGTAAACGCAACAACATCTTGATTCCATAAGACAGAAACTGAACTGCCCAAACGCAACACAAGAAAAGTAATCTGTTGTACTCTGTCCAATGCAGTGAGGAATGCAGTGATCTGTATATTCGGAAAGGAAATGCGTGGCTCAACGCAGAGGGTCAACACAGTTTACCTACATTTGAAGGTCAAGGGACATTCTTTCGATGACAACCATGTACATATTTTGGACAGGGAGGCCATTTACAACAGAATAGAGAGACCATCGCTAAACAGAGGAGGAGCCAACAACTTATTCCCCACTTACAATGCTGTCTTTTCATCTCTTACCAGGATATTGAACATTTGGCCTCATGTGGCAATGCCAACGACGGTCGTTCAGACTTAGCCTCACGTGACTCCAACAACCACAATGACTGTCGTCACAACAGCCAGGAGCACTAACAATTCAAGCATTAGCCTATCCATCACCTTCATAATGATCCAACGGAGGATAAATCTGTTCCCCACCAGTAAGTCAGACCTGAAGAAGCACATCAAATGAGAGGCGAAACGTCTTTAAGTATCTTCAACCAGTCCAGTGCCCTTGATTTTAACCTTCCCTGGTCAGTCCTTGGTCCTTGTTGGGAGCCTCAAGAGTTTGCTTCCTTGCCTGTCTACAAAATGTGCCTCTTTTTATGTTGGCCTGGTGTATTTTAAGCACATTGTTGAAAACATATAGCAGGCTATGTTGTCAATCGTGTACACTGTACAGGACATTTGACATAGCAATTCTGACAAAAAATGTTGTAGGTTATACTCTAAAGTTTAAAACATAGGCATATTTCCTTTGGATTGCAGTCCTTTTAAGCTGAAAACATCTCAGTGAAGACAAAAACCATTCCTGACCCAATACTACAAACATTCTGTTGCTTGAACAAAAATATGCTGTATGTTATTTTTTGTTTGATTTTGTCCTTTCTAACCCACCATGTGTTAATTATTATTTTTTATTTACAACTAGTTTACTTGGCAAAATAAAACTGAAATAAAATCAAGAACTCTATTTCAATTATTATATTATATATACTTTTCTTTCTTTTGATGGCAGGAGAGGAAGTGGTTTGAGAAGATGGTCTGCAGTCATGTTACAATACTGAGTGTCACATGTCTTGATCCACATGATCTGGTCTCCTCCACTAGGAGACAAACACTGGTTCTAACCTGCCATGGTAAACACAAATCACAAGAGGGCAGCAGACTACCAGCTTTTGAGTCAATTTCTGCATGCAAACTCTGTGGTAGGATGTATGTATGACCTGTAGCAGAAAAATAAGTCTTGGCTAACAGTTGCAGTAGTATTGTTACAGTTATGTAATGCTAATGAAACTGCACTTTATTTGACTTCACTTATTCGCTCTCTCTCACTGTGTGTGTGTGAGCCCCTTGACACAAAAGAGAACAAGGAAACAAGGAAAGGAAACTCTGAAGTATTTACACCGCCCCGCCTATTGTTTTCCCCATATCTTTTATACCTGTGGCTGAAATCCCTCACAGTGAAATACATGTTTGAGCACTTGCACTCCAATTTTGTTTGTTCATTTCAGTTTAAACCCATTACACCATCTGGATTAAGGGAAGCACTAATAAATAGGGTGTTAGCCTCAGAGGTATTGTGTTAAACCAGCAATGGTTGTTGATTGGTTGGTATCCACACCATGTTTCATACCATGTCAGTGAGCCAACTAGCAGACAGGAATTTATAAAGAACATGTTTGATATGTGAACTGCTGTTCGTCATGTTGGTAGACTTGCACTAAAAACTTTAAGTGAAGAAGTTATTTGAATAAAATTGTTCAGTGTTTCATCTTGTGAGAAAAAGGGATGAATGCTGAAAATCATGGATCCCTAAACTTCACCCACACATCATTAGTGTCCACCATCGTACTTTATCACGATTTACTGTAAATTGCCTACGCATTAAAAAGAAGAGGTTTGGTCAAAATGTTTGCTTGCCCACATGATAACACAATGTGACAAAACACACACTTCCTCTGACCCATCTTAGCTCATACACATGCATGTGCACGCCCACATACAGGCACACACAAAAACAACAAAACCATAGTAAATGTTAATGGTTGAGGGAAGTTGTGTTTTTAGTTTCAGTACAAACTTATTTACAAAAGTATACAGTGTTGTTTCTTAAAAACTTCTAAATGAAGAACCTTTTTATTCGGAACAGCTAGAGCTGGATCAGACCTTTAGTCACACAAACCTTGTCAACAGCTAATATGTGGAACAGTAAGACTTGTAATAACAATTGTTGTTACAAACAGGAACATTAGGCACTACACGAGTGCACCTATTCTGTAATATCATTTAGAGGAAACACAAAATGAAACTCATTTTATGTTTTGTTTTTCTGTCCATCATGAGGTTAGACATGTTATTACTCCTGCTAATTACTTTATGCCTTCTCCGGAGGCCAAGACATATATAGATTACACAAATTGCAAACTGGCAATCAGGATGTGAGATGTGGCCTTGCAGCACGTCTCTGCTTCTCCCTCCCGCTCTCTTATCTCACATCAGAGTCATCACCCCTTTCTATCCACAAACTGGGAGTAGCTAAGCAGCAGCTACACATTGACAAATACTAAAAAAAATTCTTTAAGTGAGAGTGGACAGTTACACTCTCACAAATACATGCTTTTTAGTCAAACAGAAATTATTTGGGGAACAGTTTAAAGAGAAAGTTTAAGGGAGACTTTGATCAAAGTTTGTTTGGCATTGAAGCCTCCTGAGCCAGCAGGCACACGTGAGGTTCAAGAGCCATAGATACAACCACTAAGCCAATGTTCGTTTATTCTCTCTTCATTTCATTCACCCTCAGATAAAATCTCACTTGCACAACCAACCTACTGTAAGTGCTTGAATCGAAAGCTGACATCAGTAACAGCACACATGTTGCTGTATGACAGTATGGGGGATGACACAACACAGGTTATTTTGTGAGAGGTTAGATGCAACTGGGGGCCCATACTGTAGACTTTGACACAGTTGTCAAAAATAAAGCCCTTGTATAATAGTAAGGAAGGTTTCCTGTGGCTACGTGGTTGCTGTGTTATTTTGAAACCTGTCCATCAAATGATTCTCATAAGGTGTCAGAATTACGTCACTCTGGAAAGCCAGTTGAGAAAAAGCACACATCATGCAACTTTAAACTTCCCTTTTCTATCTAAATGCCCAACAGAAAGTCCACAAATCAACCGTCAATGCTTAATAATTTGCTAATGCTGGGAAATGCAAAGTGGTCTGGTGCTGCAAAAACAACATGCATCTGTCTGCACTTACCACATTGTCAAGTCACATCCTGTGCCTTGTGGACATGTGACATTTAAAAATGCCATTGTAAATGACAGCACAGTGCATGATGGGTCCCTGAAGGGGAAACATTCCATATACTTTGCATTATTACCAGGCATTTTCCAAAGCAATGAGGAGCACAGAGCTTTTTGAGTATCTACATGTTAAATTACAGCCAATTATGTTTGTAATTTTCTCTGTGTGTGCCTTAGATAAAATGTGCATGTCAGAAACCTTTATATTTTATTTTTCTGTAAGTCTGTAAGCCATAATTTGCACTACATTTGACTTGGTACTACTGAGATGCCTAACCAGAGATATCCAGATAAAACTCAATCAGTGCTGTTCAAGTCAATTTGATTGTCAACAAAATTCAACATATTAGCTTTGCCCAAAAGCCCTAAAAAAATATTTTCATAATCTGCCCTTTACAATAGACATTTAAAACTTTACGTTGAGCAATAAACTGAGAGTTCAGACACTTTCATCACTTTACGTCTTTACTGAAAGACACAGAGTTGCATGACTCTAATTTTCTATAAAGGCAACATTGTAGGAAAAAGTTGTCATGCACACTACCTTTTTTCCAGTTTGAGAATTGCATTTAATTGTATTGCGCATACAATTCACTGTGAGAATTGGGACAGTCTAATAAAATACTTTAAAGTAATTTAAGTGCTCTCTTTAGTAAACAGGGAGTGTTTTCGGACGTATCGTAAGAATCAGAATCTGAAAGTTTTGTTTAGTTTGTTGCCTGTGTTGCCAGGGAGATGCCCCTGTCAATCAACTATGATGTAACCACACCCACACAGTCATGATGAAGCCAGAATAACAGGGCTTAACTCTTGTTTATGTATAACTAAATTGTAAATTTATCTGTGACCTCTGCTTAAAGTATTTAATGTTAAAAAAAAACAGTTTTCTGGTGCTTTAAAACTGGTCAACTGTCTCTGAGACCAGTATTTAGACACCTACTCAACACTTGTTCCATCAATCAGGTAACTGTCAGTGATACCTGAAGTCCAGCACGAGGCCTTCAAATGCTAGAAGATCCCCTGCCAGCTGTGACTGGTTAAGACACACTAAGTCTCTGGATCAGCAAGCTTGGCCTCTTTGTTTGTAGTATGACCGCGGTGGGTTATCATCAGCATTGTAAATCAGCTGTTCCTGCACTAATATACGACATCTGTCAAACAGAACTACAAGGAGACTGACACACAAAACAATTTCTCTGATGTTTTGATTGACATCTGACATTATTTGTACAGCCCTACATCAACCACATGCAAACCAAACATAGGAACACACAATACATTTCTATATATGTCAATAAACAGGCACAACAGGCCTTACTGCTCATACACTGTTCTGCTTGTGAGTAGACATCATGCGATATTCAGTGGGAAATGTGTTTATGCTGATGTGTGCCTAATCAATGCATGGTATGTGGTTCCATAGAGAATCAACAGTTGTATCAATGTGAGTCACTATCTCCTGGAAAGAGAGCGCACCCTGACTCTGCTAAATAATGAGCTGGCAGGAAAGAGCTGCTGTTCGGGCACAAGTTTCAGCTCACAACTCTCACCAAAAACATTGTTGTAACATTTCATTTTCTTCCACTGCAATTTTTTTTTTGGTAATGAATGTATTTTTTCCACATGAAAGCAACTGAAGCGTATAATGTTTGCTTGTTTGCTCTGAAACTCTGATCTCCTATACAAGGAGACAAATGCTGGTTCTAACTCACAGAGAAGGCACACGTGACTGACAGGCTGTTTTGCACTCCTACTCTCCTGTTCCTCTCTTTGACAGCGGATTAAACTGACAGGCCCCCAACCCCCAGCACGCACACACGCACACACACACACACACACACACAGGACAAACAGAGGTTTATGACAAGTCCTGGCAAGTCATCCGTAGTTAACTTAATGAGGGTAGTAGAGACCTCAACACACACACACACATACACATACACACAGACACACATGTACGCACAAGCGCATGCTATCAAACATGATTATCATGCCGTTGAGTGATTACAGCCAAAACATCATATGAGAAGGCTTGCATCAGGTTACCTCAAACTGCTGCCTGAGATCCATAGCTTCACATCAGTGTATCACAACCAAAGAACACAAACATGTTCATGAACATGTTTGTGTGAACATGTTATTTATTATAATCCAGAAACTTAAGTTTTGATATTTCTGTTTATTTGCAGGTAAAAGAGGATTAACTACTAAGCCTTGTACATCCCTAAGTAAGCGCATGTATTTTTACTTCCATACCACAGACACAGAAATCAGACTGGTGCATTGAAAACATTCAAAAAAAATCTAGCGTTAGGAGAAAATAAGAACTAATCACCAACAGTAATGATTGTCTGTGTTGAAAGTGTTAACATGTTAATTTGGAAGCAACACATGCACGTACATAAATAGAGAGCAATAATGTTTGTTTGACTCTCTAATGCATGCTGCTTATGGCAGCAGCCACTTCAGTCTATTTCTGATGCACTTGCTTAAATGGCAAAGCAGTGACACAAACAACAGTGGTTTACCCTGCTGGAAAAACCGGATATATCAAAGAGAAAGGAGATGTAACCCACCATAGGGATCACATTCAAAGCTTCTACCCAATCCAAATTATCCATGGCAGGGTCAGACTTAGGCCCACAAGACTCTGGCTAGAATAACTGAAGTATTGTACAACATTGATTTGAAGAAGAGTAATGGATGGGGGAAGGGAACTGAAAGCATATATGATATAGGAAAAATCTTAAAGAAGTAAAAAACTACACAAAAGAATATCAGTACAGTTCCTAACTTTACCCCCCTGCTGATTCCACTCCCTCCACAGGAGCCTGATGGCTTTCTTCAGTGTTTGTGATGCTGCTGACAAAAGGCTTTTGACTCAGCCTGGCACAAAAACAAGAGGAACCCAGAGGACCAGCAAACAGGAACAGAGAAGCATGAGCAGGACAACAAGTGCACCAAGCTCAGTTGCAATGCCGACTGCTGCAAGCCAGTCAGCAGAGGAAACTCCAGCACAAGCAGAAAAGCTGGTTCCCAGTGCATGTCTGCAATGTGTCTGCTTCCCAAAATGCATGTCTTATGTAAGTTCAATAACATTGTTTCACCAGAGGACTGACTGAAAACAACACACATTTTTTTTGGTTCTGCAGCCTGTTGTATTGCCAAGGCCTCTGGTGACAAAATGACTGGTGAGAAACTGTTAATAAGGGTATCTATAAAAAGGGACTGACTAATAATGCAACATGCCCAACTGTGCCATACCACAAACAGCTTTTGAGGATTGCACTTTTCTGTATCACACCTGCTTTGGTGACACATGATGAGAGCGTGCCTGTGAGGAGTGAGAACGCTTTTTCAAACACCACTAATTTGTTATTTTCTCTTACTTGGACTCTTGGAATATTTCTCAAGTTATCTGGTCCACCCTTCTTCTCCTCCTTCCCTTGCAGATTTGCTGCTGCACATTTCAATCCAGTGAATGCTTTGCTGGCCTGAGTCCACCACTGACTCTCTCTCGGTTTTCCCTTCTCCCCCACTCTGCTGCTCTCTATTTTTTCATGGCTCTCTTTTTTTTCTGGAGTCCTGAGACACAGTGACCCACTTCCAGTTCCTTCCTCTCTGCGAAGCAGAGTGTGTCAATGTTAAAGCTAACGGTTTTTGTTTTTGCAGCATTTTTGCTCCAGAGGCCCCCCCTCTTTCTCCCAAACAATACACCCACCCCCACTCACTGCGCTCTCTTGGCATAACCCAGGGAGGCGTCCTGTTTGCAAGTGGGAGTGGATAGGGATGTTTGCCATGAGTCATTACCAGGGGACCCCTGGCACTCGACTGTACCCCTCCTCTGCATTCATGGAATGCTAGCTAGATGCACTCCAGCCTTAATGAAAGGGGGAACTCATTCGGATGCAGACAGCAGAACTGTATGAAAGTTTGATAGACACCAGGGTGTTGACAAAGAAAAGCAATTTTGAAACGTGAGGATTTTCCAAAAGTAACATGTCCAGCCTGAAGAACAGAAAATTGACGGTCAGGAGTTTTTTTATGAGTTATTTTTCCCTCTTTTTTTCTTTTTTAGGTGTGCACAGCTGCACTTCAGGGCTGTGGAAACATTTGCAGACACACACAGGGCTTTGGCCATCTGACATACTCTGTCATTAAACATGTATGCACGCCATGCAACCTGTGTTAAACCTGTACCTGCACAATCCATTATCACATAAAAACAGAAATGTAAAAAACAAAAAATTGTTTCCAGTCTTTTTTTCTTGTTGTTTCTTTTTACCCCTCTTGACTCCAGCTTCTCCTCCCTCTTGTTTTTCTCCATCATTCCCTTTACCTTCCCCCATTGCTGAGTCTGGCAGGGCCACGGGTTCAAAGACGTGCAAGCACCAGAATGTAGGTCAGCCATCGGTGCTGAGTTACCGATTAGAAACAGCTGTGCGTTTGTGGGCCATTCTCTCTGTCTGCTGAGGCCAGCAGCCATTGCAGAGCCGCACTGAGCTATAACTTCACTGTTCAAAGCCCCCCCTGCTCTGAAACCCCTGCACTTTGTTCCACTTTCCTCCCCTAAAAATGATGAATAAGGGGATTGCGTGAGCACTTTGGTTTTGGTCAGCTCTTATGAAACATGCTCCTGGATTTAAATACAAACAAATCTTGTGGAGCCTGCTCATCACTGCTGTCCTACTGATCTCTGTGCATGCAGCAAAATAAAAATGTCTTCCCAACATGCATGTTTCCTCTCTTGTTGCACTTTCGGTTCCTTCAAAAAAACACCCCTGGAGGTTCATTACCCTCCTCTTCTCCGAACCCTTAGAAACAGCTGGGCATATCTGTGGTTCTGCCTATTGTTTTCGGATGAAAACATTGCTCAACTGCAGAATGTGTTTCCCTCCTGCTACTCTGGACAATTGCTGATGTGTTACATGAATTAACCAGTGAGTGCCTGAGTCAAAGCTGTGGTGGTCCTGAAGGTGACACCAACACTAGCATGTCTGGATTAGCCCTCAATGCCCCTTCCAGACCTGCCCTAATTGCCAGTGCTGGTATCACATACTTATACACATACAACACCTGGGGATAATTACCTACACGGCCCATGGGGACGCCACCTGTCAGGGGCCTCAGTGTGTGTATGGAGAAATGAAAGATGACTTATTTTTGTGGAGAGGAGCTCCTCGCATATCAATCTTCACATTTAGTATTACACAAGTACACACAGAGTCCCCTCCCCAAAGCCAGAGACAAAACCACACAAGGAAAAAAAAAACACAAAACACAGTGGAAGAGTACAGCAGGGAGAGATTCGTGATGACTTTTCACAGTCCGGACCCTTTAACATCCCTCCCTCCACTGCCAGCTCAGCACAGGATATGAGCCAAACCCTGTACCTTGCAGCTGTGGGTCTAAAATGCCAGATGGGCAAAATAATGCACACAGACACCCGAACACACACATCCACACGCAGAACACTCACAATGCAAGTGTGCGTGCAAACCTGCAAAGAGCATAAACAAAGGTTCACATGCATGTCACAAAAACACATGTCGCACTGTATGTATAACTCCTTTAGATGGTAGTAATTACACTGGCGTGTTGTCTCTGACATTTGTCCGTGCCACGCACATGTCAGCTTAGGCTAGACATTTCAGCAATGCAGGTATTCCCACACATAATTATCTTACTTACTTTCCAAGCTAAGAAAATCAGACCCAAAGTTTCTTCAAAATATGGTGTGTAATACTTAAAGGCTCCATTGCGATGAGATGACTGCTTTGTGCGACTGAATTGTCTTGTTGTGATGTTTTATATTTGTAATTTGTTCTCAAGAGGCCTCTCTTGTGGCATATTTAGCTATATTTTGGCAAGACATGACATGACTTAGTAGGCGTAAAGGTTTACAGTTTAAACATAGGTTATGCAGCAGAAGTGGTTCAAGTTTTGTGATCGGTTAATTAAAATAAAAACATTTCTTTGTCACATATACAATAATACACAATATGAAGCTTAGCGAAATGCCTTCTCTGACTTTTACCCATCCTAAGTATTAGGAGCAGCCTAATGACCAACTACCGGAGACTTAACCTAACCTTATTAACCTTTGATGGTGGCGGAAACCAAAGCACCCAGAAGAAAACTATGCCTGGGAATCAAACCTAGGACCTTCTTTCTGTGAGGTGATATTTCTAACCACTGAGACACCGCTTGCTTGCTGGGAATTATATGAGAAGATCCGTACGACTCTCATGTCAGCATTAAGTATGGAGCTGGAGCCAGGAGTTGATTAGCTCATATTAGCATGACGTTTGGATGCAGCAGTGCAGCACATAACTCCCCGTAAAACAATTTGTCATTTTTTTTGTATTTTGGTTTGTGTACAGATTAAACAAAAGAGATACAGTTGTTCATATTTGAGCCATAGGTGTGTTGGTAGGCTTATTTTTTAACTTTGGACAGAGCAACGCAAGCCTTTCCCCTGTTTTCAGTTTTTATGTTATCAATCTTCTCATCTAACCCTCAGCAAGAAAACAATTGAGATAATTTCTAAAATGTCAAAGTATATTATTTATGTTATATCTATGTTTTTTCCTAAAATATGGTAAGGTTTGGAATAATCAACATCCAAGCTGACCACTGCTAGTGTTCTCTATCAGAAAAACAACAAACCTTTAAAGCCACCTTTCAAGCCTACAGGGGGTGATAGTTAAAAGACAGATTTCGGGTGGAGTATCACTTGGACTGAATGTGCGGAACTGCACAGTAAACAAGTCACAAAGGTTGGAAGCAATAGCACACCAGGGATTTGGAAATCCAGACATCCGGACAAGGTCTCTCAGTTGGAAATCAGACTCAAGTCTAAAACCAGGACGGTGGCTTTAGTTCTGCTTCTGGCTTCATCTAAAGAGCGCTTTCATTTTCTAATATTCATCCATTATCAGAAGAGAACCACATCCATTGGTGGGTGGTCTGTCACCACCCTTCTCTGCTGCCCACCCACAAGAGAAGATAGGCCTGGTTTGCATATTTATAGGGAGGATGTTTGTTGTTAGAGACCCGCTGTTTGAGTGTATGAATTAGCTTAAGTTCGCCGGTTGCCATGGCCACGGATATGGTTGTTGTATTTGAGCCCATTCACACACACCCCCGTCCCTCCCATTTCAGTTGCTGTATGGCTTTTTTTACATGATGTTAGTGTCTGTGTTTCAGCCTGGTGGGATTTTTCCTCACTAGTTAACCAGCGCTGACATTGAAATTTAAAGTGAAGCAAAAAATGCATACAATGTTTTTATTAGTGTCGCTGCTTTTCTTTGACAAATTTCCCATGATTTCCACATCCTCAACTGCATATCTGAATGCAGAAGCCCTGTGCATTCATGCTTTAACATCACTTGAGTTCCTGGTCCCATGGAGGACATATGCCACAGCAACATGGTGTTGTCATGTGGCATGTTGAGCACAAGAGAGGATGGAGCAAATGATAGTCGTTCTACTGCAGCACCCATGCCAGGGAAGGCAGGGGAACTGAGGAACCAAGGAGCCTGGAGAGAGTCCAGGTGACCAGTGCCAGACACAGAAAACAGTCCAGGTGCTACTGCCACAAAAAAAGAGAGGTTGGACCACAAGACTGAAACAGCATAGGACGAATAGTTTGCCACCTTTAATGCTCTTGCTGTGCGAACAGCCGTCAGGTCTGTGGGCCACAATGATCGAGAAAACAGGACAGAGGAGGGGATGCAGATGGTAGAATGCGTGGGTGGAAGGGGAGGAAAGAGTGTTTAAGATGGCCTTCATGCAGAACACACTTCTGCCAAATCAGCTATATGCAAATTGCTGGGTCATCATATCAAAAAGGATAAAGAACGGTTAATGAAAGCCAGTAATGTAATGAATATTTACAGTTTTTATGTTTCAAATTGACATGACTGCCAACATATTGAGGCTGGAGTTTGAAAGTTTATTGTCTGTGAAAAATCTATATTTAAAAGTTGATAGCTTTCTCAAGTGACCTGATCTGACAGGGCCCTACCCCAAACACCTTATGTTGCTGCAAAACGTAAACATAAAGTTCAAGCACAACGATTGTGGAGGGAAAACATTTAGATTGGATGCGCAAACGTGGGAGTGCGTGGGAGGAGTGCCCTATACATATGAGATATTCTGGCTGAAAGAAAGAAACGTTTGAAGCCTAGCAACATCAAAGCTTTCAAGTCAGGGTTGACATGAGTCCCAGTTATAGAGATTTCGTGATGTGATGCAAACTGCCAGCTATGCCATGAGAGAGCCCTGCCTTAAAATCATAATGACATGATGCAATAGTATTCTGCAAATGCATACTACCTCTTTGTGCTTGTTGGTGCAGAAAGATTCGTTTGGTTAATTAAAATTGTTAGGAAATTAGGTTGATAAATTGTACATTGTTTTGTACTAACCCTAACCCTAACCCTAACCCTAACCCTTATTCTTTTATTATTTTTTCTTTCTTACTGTTTCTACTGTAACAAACATTGGAACACGTAATATGATGTTACGTTACGTTGTACAGTAGGTGGACACACCCCACCTCGCCCTTTTGTAACATTTCCAGACGGTTAACTCTTATTCTCTGGTTCGTCACCATCTATGACACATGCAGACGCTCCTGAAAAAATGCAATAGGGGAGGGATGGATGATGGGACATGTAATTTCGGTGACTAAGTTATTTGTGTCAGTGTCTATACACAAACCATGTGGTTTATTGCAACAACCTGAAGCTGAATGGAAAATTGTGAATTGCAGGTGTGAAGCCACAAAAGCAGGAGCACATATTTGTCATGGGACATAATTAGTCCAGGGAACAGGAGATGTTGCTTGCGACCAATCAGAGCGTGCTCACACTAATACATTGTTACCTTTGTTCAGTATGGGCATAAACACTGGATTTCTGATCTTGTAATAGGCTTTAACTTTATCAGCTCAGGGTTTTAGCATCTATTTCAATGCAGGCAAAACCTATATGGCTTTCTTCTTTCTGTACTTACACTAGGTCGTAGTGGCATTAACAGGCCCAATCCCGATTACATGTGGGACCAAAATGGCTGAAACTACAGTAACTGACCTATAGCCTAAAGGATGGAGTGGAGCGTGGGAGGTGGAGGGTGCCTGCGAATGGGAGGAAGGTAGTCAGTGTCAACAAGATAACAACTCCTCAACTTTGCAAGGTCTCCTCCCTCGTCTCTCATTAGCTTTCTTGATTTACGATCACACTGGTGTCACATTAGCGCACTGTACCAGAGCTGTGATTTTCCACAAGCATGGACCCAAACAATGTCAGGGTTTAACAATACAGCAGACACTGGAGAAAAAGGGTGTTTAACATTGTTCAGTAAGTAGACTTTTTATTTATTTCATTAAGGTAACCAAGGCACCAGTGTCTTTCTTAAGATGGTGGTGATTAGGATTTGAATTTAAGAGACCGTCCTGGTTAAAGAGGGGTCAAACAATAAAGGAATAAATGACACAAGCTGATAGCAATTTCACTCAGACTTTGCTTGTCTGTCCTGGCTCCAGACTATTTATTGTTGTCTTTAAAGACTAAAAGACTTCGTAACTTCTGAGTCTCCAGAGTATTTATTGTTAAAGAAGGTTTTATGAGCCACAAGCATGACTGTAAAGGCAGACTGACAGAGGAGTCTCATGTAAAAAGGAACTACCCTCCACTCGCATATTGAAAGCATTTGGGTTATTTCCTGAGAACATCACTTTGATTGGGGGATTATCACTTTGAGACTGCCTGCTGTGGCTCAGGAAGCAGAAAACACATGTTGCTGACATTTTGTTCCTCAGTCATGCCTAAAAATGGAAATTGACTGAAGCAGGAGAATGAAACATTTTCATTTCATGAAAATTGATTCCTTTTATGATTGATGACTAATGCATATGGCTGAACTGCATTGATTAATATACTTTAATTATACTATGAATAACTTCAATTCTTACAAATAAAGACCTTAATTTATTAATAGTCTCAGTTTTCTGTGATTGCAAATGAAAGGCATCCGCAGAGTTGCAGCACAGGCCTTGGTGTGAGTATGTACTAAATGTGGCACCACATTTGCCCAGTAATATTCAAGGGAACAAGGGAAAAGGGAAATGAGAAGATTTTGAGGTGGACTTTGTAGCGGCTTATAAGACCACAATAAAGAACCTTGCAGTTTCAGTTAATAACTTAAATAATTTTATCAGTAATGAAACATATAGTCAATGAAACTGACAGTCTCTTAAAAAACACAAATGTTTTATGCTCACAATAAGCATATATTAATATATAGCAGTGGAGTGAAGTGTTTAAAACTGAAAACTACACTACAGAACATGAACTACAAATCCTAACCATCGATATTCAAATTATTATAAAAAGCTCCCTCCATTATGGCCTAAATTTCCAAGAAAGTCATTGCTATTATTACTGTGCATGTTTGGTCACTGATGATCATCAGTACAAACCGTATAGTTGAGGCCAGCTGGTTGCTGGTGGAATCAACAAAGCGAGGTGTTTGGCTAAGATGGACTGATAGATAGAAAGAAACCAAAGAAAGAGTGGAGAGAACAGTCATTTGGCTGACAGGCCTAAGGCAATGAGCAATGCAAGGCCTGAGCCACTATGATCAGAGAGCACGCACATGATAAGTCTATAAATAGAAACATGCAGCGGGAGGGACAAAGGCTATTTTCCTTCATATGATGCAAAAGGATGGTTGAATTTCTGTACTGTAATGAGCACTTTAGAACATGACCTGCTATCATTGCATTTCTTTCCCATGTGGCTCAATGACATAAAACACATGAACACAATGGTATTTTTATATTTAAACAAAATATCACTTTGATTAGATTGCTAAACACATGTCACCAGGCAGGGTTTTGAAATGTTGACACACCAATATTTTTGTCAGTGGTAGAAAATGTGTCTATAAAAAAAAAATAATTCATGCATGCTGCAAACACTACAGCACAACACATACCATTAATGCTAAGTTTATAGGGAAAGATCGGGCATTTTTATGGTTGTGAAAATGCTCCTGCTGATCAAAAGGATTGTGTTGATTTTTTTCTGGGTTTAAAAATTTGTATACATGGCAGTGGTTCAGTTTCCATTTTCAAATATATTTTAAATGTGACACAGGCTGAAATCCTAAAGGTTGAAGTAGATTAACAAAACCAGGTGTTATTTTTTTAATTCTTTTACATTCTTGAAGGAACAGAAAGGGTTGAGTTTTTCTTTCGTGTCAGCTTGATCAGCATTCATTAACCAAACCATCCAATTTTTTATAAGAACTCTCAGCTAAAGCTATCACTGCAACTGTGATGACTGTCAAACCATGTCACTGAATGAGCAAAAGATAGCAGCAAAGAAGCCACTTTAGTAAGAGAGGAAACAGGACTTCTAAAACAGGGTGCCGGGTGAACAAGAGCAACAACCTCAGAAATTATAACATGCACAAATTGATGAATGCTTTCTTACAGAAAAGATCCATGTAGGGTCAGGGTCAGCTTTCTCACAGGCATTTGCTTGATAGTGTCAAACTCCCGTGAGGTCAAATGAATGCTCACACAGCAAAATTTGAAGGGACAAACACACCATGTGGCTCCATAAAGTTCTGGCCTCCTGCAATCTGAAACAAGCTACAGATGTACAAAGTTCAGTGGCAGAGTGAACTGACATCACTGCATACGTTGGCATATCATGATAAGTGTACAGGTGGCATAACTTCTTATAATTACCCCAGGAATAGTCATGAGGAGTAGCCCAGACAATGCATCAGGCTTGACCAGAAAAGCAATAGCTTAGTTGTTGTGAAACACTTGCACTGTACATGCGTCTGGGTTATATTTTCACTATGACTGTACACCGGCTGCACATTAAACAAGGATGTAGTGAGGCTAATTTCGTCTCTTGTTTACTGTGTCTTCACATCACCACAAAGAACGTACATGGAGGCAGCAGAGCAAATAATATACCCCTGTGAAAAGCTATCAAACCTCCTCATAAATAAATCATCATATTCTATCAAGCTTAAACAGTGGTACAAAAATGAAAAAAAATCTCCCCCTTTCTGATCTGTAATATAATATGATTTAAAATTGCATGGGAGGAGAGATCATTAATCATTTCACTGGCAAGCAGCCTAGCCTCGTAAGTGGGTATTAAAAGGGCAAACAAAAGATAGCTAGCACAACATAGAAACCATCCACATGATCTTTGTCTGCTTCTCGGCAACAATGAATTTGTGAGTTACAAAAGAAAACAGTATTATTACGCTGAAATGGATAATACATACATACATGCAAATCGAAGGCAGCCAAAAAACAGGAAATAAAAGCTCTTTATATACATAAATTCATAAACAGTTTCATTTGCAGCTGAATGTGGTTTCTGCTTGGCTTCAGCTGGGAGGACCAAATATAATCACAATTTTTGTAAACGTCAAACCATACACAATCACCTGCATCCTGAAGATCTTGTAAAATTGTGAGTGGACTGAAATTTTTTCTCTATTTTTTTTTTTTTTCTTGACACACAATTAACATTCACTCAGATGCCAGTTCATTAGGTACACCAAGCTGAAGCTAATGCAGTACAATACAGTACTGCAATAAATCCTACTTTTATGACATTGATAATCTTCAGTTTTTGGTGAAACTGTTTTAGTGAGGTGTTGATTCCACTTCATGACATTTTGGGGGCTGCAGTTTGTGGTGCTGATGTGTTGTGTTGTGGTAAGAGCAAGAAGGATTTCTTTTATTTTGCACAACCAATCATCAGTAAGGGTAGACTAAACATTAGAAACACCTCTGAGTATAACACATTCATTTTTTGCTTGATGTAAATGAACTGGCAACTAAGTGTACGTGCAAACAACATACTTCATTCAGTCTTTTCACAATGTGTTGTATACAAATGCATACAGTACCTAAGCACCACCAGTATAGTCTCATTGTGTGTGGCTGCTAGTGGCAATCATACACAACTTGACAGATTTTAGGTAATTTTTTAATTTGCACACCCCTCATGCAAACTTGTTCACATGCACAAAAGCTGACAGCAACTATTTGTGGTGTCTAAAATCTTGCAATCTATGATAAAGTGTTTGTAGAACAGGCCCCGTGAGGATCCCGTGTGACACTTATCACCAAGAAACTGCAAACAAAAACAATGTTTGTGGCTCTAGTCCTCAAGGGCCTTTTTCCTCATCATTCACATTAAGAGTCACTTACCTCATCCTGACGCCTCTGTGATTTCTGCAGAATGTAGTCCAACAATTGGAGGCACAAACATCTGTTAGTGACATCAACTGCCTGCCTGCCATGCAGACCAACCCACACTTATCCTCTGCAAGCACTCCTGCTGAGATATTCATAACTCTTCCATTACATTGAGTGACACTTTGTTCATGCCCACAATTCAGCTGCTTGCATATTACACATGTGAGGGTTCTCTGTGATTATTAATTAAACAACATTAGGCCACATTCTGATGGGATTTGCCCTGTGAAAAAAAGCACTAGTATTGAGTCTGAAGCCTGCTCTCAGCAACCAGAGGTGTACACTCAATTCACGAGTCACACTTCAGTCAGACTTGAGTCATGAATCTGATGACATTAGACGTAATATGACAAAATAAAAACATACTGACAAACAGACTTTGACTGTAACACCAATGAATTACTTCACTTGGAATTTAGCCTTTCCGGAAGCCCATGAACTAAAAATAACAATATTTTTTATATTTTGTCTGTTGTCATTTCCCTAACAATGGATATGACAGCAGGAGGGAAATGGCTTTTTTTGGCATTGCAAACAAGCAGACAGACAACAGGTAAATCCTTGGGTTATCACATTTGAATGTAAAGACTGACAGGTTGACAAAAAACAGACGGCAATGTGCAAAACGGCATCACAATATTCCATTGCCAGAGTTGACTTGTTTTGCTTGACCGACCTATATACATTCACATTTGAGAAGCTGGAAACAGAATGAATTGAAATTGAAATGAATTCTCTGTCAATCATCCCATTAATCAACTAATTGTTTCAGCTCTGTGTCACAGGAATAACATACCAAGGCACACCTAAAAATTTAAATGTTGGGTACATATGACTTGTCTAGGAATCGAAGCACAAAGCTTAAGGACTTGGGCTTCACTTCAAAGCCACAACTTGAGACTTGTTTGTTGTGACCTGCAGAACAATGACTTTATCCCAGCTCTGTCTGTTGTTGTATTAAAAGAACGTTCTCATTACAGCTATGCCACTACCTCTATTCAAACTGCTTTTTAAAATGAAGTGGGTGATCTTTAGACTTTTAAAGGGAAAAAGTTTTACATGTTCACAGTATTTTTTTCAGCACCATGCAAACAGCTCTGCAGCTCATTTTATATCTTCAAAACTCATAAAACAATTCCGTTTCTGCAGCCTCATATAAGACTTTCATAATGACTTGAACAGGAAGTGAACACAGAACACAAACCCTGTGAGTAATTCTGCAGTATCACACTCTTATGGGAAACAGCTGAGGTAGGCTTGTTGACTGAATGGCCGTTGAGTGTCACTTACTTCACAGTCTAAATTAAAAAAGCATACGTTATATTAAATTAAGCAACAAAAACAACATCCCAAGCAAAGCTATAGAAGCTATTTAGGTTCCTTGCCCCAAGTTCAACTACCACACACGACCAGAATTCATCCCAGCCAATCAGAGGCCGCTTGAATACATGTCAAACCAATCAGCTACGGAGGGGGCGGCAACTCGGACTGTTGCTAGGGTATGTCCCTGATGACTTTTACTCCGTAGAGCCAATCAAATCCCACCTCATCGTCTTCAGCCTGCTCATAGGCTAATACATGCACGGAGAGCCCTCCCTTTGGCTTTTCTTATTGGCCAGAGGTCCGATCACTCACTTCCTCGAGTTTTAGTAAGGTGCTGTTGATAGTGTAGTTTGGAGTCACCAAGACTCAGAACTGAGAATAGCAGGCGCACATTCATCGCCCTGAAACAGTTTTTTAACTCTCCATTCCAATATTTCATGATTTGTATATTTGTGTAAATAGATTACTTCTATTTTTATAACGAGACAACAACAAGATGGAACTTAATTCTCTCTTAATTCTGCTGGAGGCTGCAGAGTACTTGGAAAGAAGAGACAGAGGTATTTCAAGCTAAACTGACAAGTTGACAGGATTTCCAGGCTTAATGATTTGTTTGTGAATGGAGCATTAGGACGGCAGCTGGCTTAACTTTATGTCAGATGTGAAGTTTTAACGTGTCCTGCCATAGTGCAGGTATGATGTCACTTTACAGACAATGGGACCAGGCGATGGGTGCAAACTGTACCTGGTAGCCTTAGCTATGTTATTACTAAGTGTGTCATGTATTTATAAACTGTGATCGCAGTGTTTTCTAATACAGGTCATGTGTTGTAGTATATACTCGGGAAACCACTTTGTTTCTGCATTAGCTCTTCGGGAATGAGTAAACAAGAGTGACATTGAAAATATGAGCCAGTATCGTAATGACATGTACTCATAAATGTCCATGTAGCATTCAATGTTTGAAATATAGAGCTTGCTGAAGGCTATACAGTGCTATATGTGTATAGGGGCGATTACATTTATGATCGATCACGTTTTGTTCCTCCTGAAATGACATTTAGGCTCTACAGCTATTTCATGTTTCACCATTTCCCTAAGCGCCTCATTGACAGCTTATTCGTTTTTTAATTCTTGCAGACGTCACAGTAAATTAACAATCTATTTTTGTTTTCTCTCAATAGAGGCAGAACACGGTTATGCGTCTGTTTTACCATACAGTAGCGACTTTTCCAGAAAGAAAACGAAAACCTCGCCTATTTCCAGAAAAACTCAGAACAATAGGTAAATATAAGTCCTGCTTTTTTATGTGTTCATTTGTTTGTGTTATGTGCAAGTTTAAGAAACACAAATAGTGGAGGAGAGCTGTTTTCATGCACACTGCCATCTTTCTGCTGCCTGGGCTGGGCTCTCTTGTTTTGGTCTCTCCCAATAAACACTGCCACGCGTACACTGTCAACTCTGCTGCTCCAACTCTCTCTCTGTTTCACACACACACACACACACACACTTAAAACCCTCCCCAAGCTGAGACAAAACACACCCGACATGCACATAACCTTTCGTTTCTGCACCCTGCCTCAAACGGCTATCGTGCTGTCACTGTGAAATGGCGTTTTTTTCATGTGGTTAGTGTGTTTGGTGTGTGTGTCTGATGTTAAATGAAAGTGGCCTTTACCAAAGGGGTCCCCTGTATGGAACCATGGCCCTCCACTTTCTCCACACACATACACACACAGAGTTCATGAAGACACCATAGATCGAGGCTTCTGATCAGACTATTGATTGCTCTCTCCTCAGGAGCTCACCCCTAGTTTGACCTCATTCACATGCTGTCACAGTCTGCATGCTAACACAGACGCTGCAGTGAGGCCAGAAAATGACACACAATTACATTACATAAGTAATTACATTTTAATTTCAGTTTCGGGTTCTGTCTTGCTCTGTGGCCCGGTGGCCTGCAGGTTAGATGGTCATCTAATCGTTAGCAGGTTAACATTTAAAAGGCCTGTTCAGTGGGAGGGCTGCTAATGTCACAGTTATTTTCTTGAAAAATTCAGTGTTTACCTATAAAATGTCAGAAAATAGGGGAAAATACCCAAATTAATTTCCAATCCCTTGTTGTATCTCTCCATCAATCCACCATAGTGGACCTTCACTGTGTTGGTCTAAAAAGAGGGTGCATATTGATTGGATCAATGTGGGACCCTCCCTTATCAGGAATCCCTTTCCTCTTGATGTCATATGACTCAAATTCACTTCTATGTCCAAGGCTACATGCAAATCAATTTTGGCAGGGATATTTGGCCAAGTGTGCAACAGCGAACTCTTTCATCTGGTAACTAATCACCTGATGATTTGTAGTAAATGTGTTGAACTTCTCCAGAAACATTTGCATGATGTGTCTGTCCAGTGTCATTCCCAAGAGTGCTTGCAAATCAAGATCTGAAAAAGCTCACAACATTTCCTGTTGACTAATATTAGTTTAGGGAAGCACAGCGAGCCCGATTTACGTCACTGCACGCACAGCATGTTGGCCCAGTGGTTCCACTATTGTAATTACAATATTTTAGACGTAGAGTTGTGTAGAGTTGAAAGTGATTTCTGTCACGAATGAGAATGTGTTCCCTTCCACATTCCTTAGATATGTCTTGAAGGTGGAGAAACAGCAATTATTAAGTATATATATGTGTGTGTGTGTGTGTGTGTGAGGGTGTGTATGGGGATGTGGCAGGTGGGTGCGGTGGCTAAAACAGACAACTACACACTGTGACAAACACCAGCCCACTAGACTTCATGCACCAGACTTATTCCCCTCCTTTTTCTTGGGACTGCACTGAGGGCAAATACGCCAATTCCCTTTATACTCCCATACCGTTTTTTTAAGCCTCAACAGGATGCTGGGGGTAGTGAAGTAAAAACATGTTTCATGTTTGAACTTCAACCATATATTCAGTTTAACAGAAGCTGGCTGTTACTTAAAAAGCACAATGCGTTGCTTTGTAGTACCAAAAACTGGTGTTATAGCGTTTGATGTCATAATCAAATGTGCAAATTAAAACCAAAAACATGTTTTGCAATGGTGCAAAATTCAGAGCATGTGGGGAAAAAACAGTAGGCAGTCTATTTCTGCACACAAAACGAAGAAACCCTGGTGGAGTTCTCTTCCTATTTTTCTTTTTTTTTTCTTACACTGTTGTTAAATCAAAACGCTGCTAAAACAAAAGAGGGAGACTTTATTTTTGAGAGTTTTTCTGCTTCACCTCTCTGTTACACTAAAAATTAAAAGTATAAATAGCACAGACGACAAGAAAAATCCTACTTAACTTCTTTTGCATCCTTGAATCCCTTCCTGTGAATGTGGGCAGTTTTACATCCCATAAAAAGAGTGATAGCTGGCTAATTTATAAGCCTTTGATCATCAGGGCCAAGTTCATGACGGCGGATCACAGAGTCGTTTGCATGCCACACCATTCTTTTACATAACATGTAAAGCTGGGTGTTAACCTGCTGTTATTACAGGTCTGTGTGCATTCTCTTCCTCTGCAGTCTTGCGTATGACTTCCTGGTCATGCCCTGTATTTTGACTGGCACGTTTTCCCAACTTGTGCAGGTTTGGCACAATTTCCTCCATGGTGGAAGAAAGCTCTGGGTCGGCCTTTTGGATCAGGTTATTAGCTGCAGTGCAACATCCCGTGCTCCTCTTGGCGTGATTTTGTGCAGACACCACGTTATCCCATTCTTTGAGTGGCATCGCCGCTCAGAAGCCTCAGCCTCTTCGGCACAGCTGTGGGAACCACTGCTTCGTGAACACAAGGGCTCTCAAACAGCGGAAAATCTGAAAAGGCTTGTTGTCAGTCCGGCCCTTTGTCGTTGCTGTTTTTGTTTTTATTGCTGCAGTATCCATGGTGGTCTCATGAAGAGAAGGCCTGTGTCAGATGGACCGCAGTGGCCTTGCTGCTCCCCGGCTGCACATCATGATAGGGGCTCTCCTCAGAATAGCCCACACGCTGAGGAATTCTGGAGCGTCTAGGCCTCCAGACTACTGAGTGTGTTTTTCATCCCATGTCCACGCTGCTTTTCAGCCAGCGCGCAACAACAACTGCAGTGTGTGCATGCTGTTTGTATGTGTGTGAGAGGCGGCGGGCGGGGTTGGTGTATGGGTGTTGTGCAGTGTCACCGATATGGCTCTCTCTCTCTGTCTCAGGGTAATTTTTGCCCTCTGACAGATGTCACACACACACACACACACACACACACACACAGGTCTATTTCCAGAATGTGTGATCAAGCCCTTGCATTGCTTGTTTGTGCCCTTAATTTGACTGCAAATCAGAATGAATGTGCAGCTGAAAAGGCTTGTTCTGGGGTATTATAATATTCTCTGTCTGTGGTTAAAACTTTGTTGCGCCACAACAGACAGAGAAAAAGAAGAATTGAGGCCGTTCTTTGATGCCTGACACATTTTTTTCCTAAGAATGTTTCTCAGATCTGCTGTTTCTTCCAAACATGTCTCACAATCAGATCAAAACATTTTCTAACCAGCCTCTCACCTTGGGATCATTCATTACATCACATTCTAACTTGTTATGTGATTTGTCAGTATTTTAGCGCTTGCTGCCCCGACTCATCCTTGTCTTTTTGTCCTTTCAGATCGTCGCACAACGAGCTGGAGAAACACAGGTAAGGTCACATCTGAGGCTCTTTGCCCCCCCCCATTCCCTCCAACACATCGCTCATGTTTGTCTGATTTGCACGCACGTCTTTGCCCAATACCCTTGACTTCCTAACATACCGAGCGAAGGGATGCTGGCTGCAGGTAAAACGTCAGACATTTTCCGCTCAGTCAAAAGAACCAGATCGGATAAGAGGTCATCTTCAAAGAGATCTAATCAATTCATTCCTCCTGTCTGAAAATGGACAATAAGCTGATTTCAAAGAGCACCTTCATGTTGATTAGATCTGTCTCCGTTTCATGGATGAAACGCGTTACCTTGTATGGAAAGGGAATCCTGTCAGTAATGTGATAATCCTGCCCAGACTGACGCTGTGAGCGGAGGCGGGGTGAATTCCGGGGGGGGGATTTGTTGCTTTTTTTTGCATCAAAGTCACCCAAAAGCTGATTCTTACAAAACTGCAGAGGATTTAGCAAACAGCTGCTGTGACTATCAGCATGTGAGCAGAGGCAGAGATGGGTGTGTTGGGCTGCACGTCACCCGCGTTAAGGGATTGGGGTTTGCCAATCACGTGTCTGTGGAAGTGAGTAATGGATGTGTGTAGAGCGAGAGAGAAACAAGTGCAGACATATTCTTCCCTGAGAGAGAGAGAGAGAGAGAGAGAGAGAGAGAGACTGAGGGCCCTGACCGATTACACTGCAGGTGTTGAGACACAACAGTTACCTCATGTCCGATGATGGGAGTGGTTGGTTACAAATGAAGTGACGTCCACTTAAACTGACAGAATGCCAGTAAAGTGTTCCATAATCAATTTACTCACTTCCCTTATCATCACTGCGGCCACAAGTTTCTAAAAAATCACTTTTACATCCAGTGCAGTGTCATGAACATGTGAGTTCTCCTATTTATTCACCGTTGTGTTGGCCATGATGTAAGCACTCTGACAAATAAATACTAAAAAAATACTTTAAATACTCTGCAAGTCACACTGCACTGTCCCTGGGTGATAAGTGATTCATTAGTTCCTATTTAAAAAGGGCTTTCCTGTTGTCATTTACTTTTATCCACGACTATTTGTACGGAAAGAATTTCAGCCTGCTTTGTAATGACAGGCCCTGCAGTGACGAGGAATCACTGTGAGCCATTGCAACAAAATGCATCCTGATTCAATCCCTGTCTGGACTTGCGGCCTCAAATTACATGGTCATTACTCCAACGTGCATTACAGGTGTTAACCTGTGACTTAAGGCTTTAGTATAATCATCTACAGTGCGTGTGTATGTAGTTTATTATACCTGCTATAATTGTGTAGCTAATACATAGTGCTGAAATTATTAATTGGACAGGTTGCCTACTGGAAAGTAATCGACAACAAGTCATTTATAAAGCAAAAATGCTAAAAATTTGCTAGTTTAAGAGGATTTTCTCACACATATTGGATATCTTTTGATTTTGGGCTATTGGTCGGACAAAACAAGCTCTTTAAGACATCTTACGCTCTTGGACAATAATCAAGAGAGTGATTGAGAGCAAATGCTACTGGAATTCCCAGTGTCCTCTGCTGATCTGTCTGTCTGTTGCTGACTCATAAGAAAACCAAAAGTGTCCAACTGTCCTGTTCAACCAGTTCAATGAGTGTGTGACCAGTTCGGAGCATCCTCCCAGAGCTTCAGCCCTGTCTAATCTTCGGTATCGCTCCCAAAAGCCCTCCCTCACGCCCTCAAACGCCCCTCCGGGGAGGTGCTACTGTTTGAGCCCTGACTCACGGTCTTTGTTTGGTCATGTGTCGGTGTTGACGCTGGTGCAGCACAGAGCCATCCTTGTGCTCAATGTTCACGTGGTAGACAAGGTGACTGATGAATGTCTGGATTAGATGCTGGAGGGCATTAAATGTATTGTGAATAGTGAATTAGTGGTTTATTAATGTTATCTAGCAAGCAGGGCTGACATGCAACTGGAATATCTTGATACCTGATGTTCTGTGGAAAAACCAAGATGAAGGTAGAATGTATTTCTACAAAGCCTATTTTTAAACCAAAGGAGCCAAAGTAAATAACAAAAACATCAACATCAAACATTCAGTACCATCTTTCAATACTTGACTTGACTTTTTGTGCTATTGACACATTTTGGTATGTATGGAAAAAATTATCCAAATCTGTCCATTTTAAGCCAGGGTCAGCATCTAATGTGACAGCTTTTTATTTTTTTTTTGTTTCGCCTAAATTTGTTGCTGTGGACAGCATCAGGCTCACTGGCTGCAGCTTAGTGATCTCATGCGTTCTAGGTGTCTCTGCCTTGGCAGCCGTTCAGGAGGCACCCTGCATATATTTGTGTCCCGTTATCAGAGTGAGACGTCTGGGTAGGTGCCAGCAGTGTCCCACAGGGTCGCCAACCCTTACACAACCTGCTTATCTGCTGCAACCTGAATGTCGCAGTGACAGCTCTGTATAGGCCATCTTGAGGGTGACTTTATTTCTTTCATCATTGCATTGGCGCAGGCCGGGCGCTGCAGAACATCAGCTTGACATTTCCGTGAAACCAAAAGCTACTGTGTGGTCGGCCTCCGCTGGCATTGCTTCCTTCCCATTTCTGACCTCAATAGCTCTTGATCATGGTTATGACGACTCGACCGTGCCGCAGGTTTCCTTTTCTAGAAAGGTTTTGTTTTCCCATGTATCACCTGTTTACAGGAAATCTAACTCCACTTGCGTAAGGCTGGGTATCTGGTGTGTTTGTGCTGCTTCCCTCAATTGCAAAAAGGATTTACAGCTCTATTTTTACCTCTCTAGATACGGACACCGCCCATGGCTGTCAGGTGCTCTTGGTTTCATTTCTGAGATCACTCAGAATGATGCTCCAAGTATTCTCTTACACTATATATCATACCGGAGATAATGAACAACAACTGTGTGCCACCTATTGATCCTAACTTTAAATTTATATGCGCTTCATGGACACAGGAGCAGGCACTCATTTTGTCACGGTCTAATCTTCTCTCTAATTAAATTTACTCTCGCTGTGTCTTCTACTCCCAGCTGTGATGAATGACTTATTTGGCTTTGAGAAACTCTTTCCCCCTGAGTAAAGCTCCTGTGTGTGTGTGTGTGTGTGTGTGTGTGTGTGTCTATGGGCTGGGCCGGGCAGCACCTCTCTCCGAGCAGTTTGAGTTATGGCAGTGTGTCAGTGGGAGGGAGAGCCGCCCACCGCCCTGTTACTTCACCTCATTGCCTTCTACTCTTTGTCTCCTTCGTTCTCCAGAGACCACATCTGTATTCTCTTTTTCTTTCTCCTCCTTATGCTGGCTCTCCTTTTTTCACCCCCTGAAAGTGTCAGCAGAAACCTGAAGTGGAAAGGAGGAGAAATCCAGGGCTCCCTTTTCACAGAGGGCCTTTATCACTCCTTACTGGTCCTCCTGCCAAAACTCATATGAGCCAATTGCTCTTCTTTTGAGGTGTACATCTTCTTTTGTGTCAGTGAGTTTATTTTGAAGGAGGCCAGGCTTTGATGGGCCTGTTAATCCTGTTAATCTGCATTTTAATGATTGTTAACTGCACAGCCATTGTGAATACAACAGAAGTTAAGTTCATATTATGCCCACATCCTGCTTTTTAACAGTTAAATGTCAAATGTTTGTCTCTTAACAAAGCCTTAAGTGTTAAGTCAGAATTCCTTTCAGTTTGGGTTGTAGTGTGGCATTCCCATGCTCACATGATTGCACGTGGCTTTTGTACTTAACTTCCTCAAATGTCCCACTGTCAGTTACATTCCTCGTGTGTGTGACGACCTGGAGTCATTAGCTACAAACCCACAGAAATATATGATGCACTGTACATGGTCTAATTATTAAGCCATGTAGTAATGTACAGCAACAAGTACTGTATATTTAATGTGAAATCAGTGAATGTTGACCTCACATTACTGTGTATTTCAGTGCCACATGGGTAAATGTAATTTTTTTATTGCGATGTAAATATATGTAGGACTGCAGCTAACGATTATTTTCATTATTGATTAATCTGCCAATTATTTTCTTGAGTAATTGTTTTGTTTGTTTAAGGTCCAGTTTGTATTTAGTGGCGTTCTAGCGGTGAGGTTGCAGATTTCAACCAACTGAATACCGCTTGCTTCACCCCTCCCCTCCCAAGCGTGTAGCAGAACCCACGGTGGCCGCGAAACTCGCGAAAAACACGAAAGGTCGTCTCTAGAGCCAGTGCTTGGTTCGAAATATGGCAGTGCAACATGGCGGACTCCGTGGAAGAGGACCCGCTCCCTCTGTAGATATAAAGGGCTCATTCTAAGGTAACGAAAACACAATTCCCATTTTCAGGTGATCATGCACTAATGAAACATCCTTATCAGAATCAGAAGAATCAGAAGGAGCTTTATTGCCAAGTAGTGTTTTATACATACGAGGAATTTGCTGTGGTGATAAGGTCACGTAGACAAACATACATTTGATATAAATAAATGTAGAAATATATAAATATGGAATGGAAGAACAACGTTGCAGATATATACATGTGCATTATTCTGGGTCTGTGCCGTGCAGAAGTAACGTAACAAAATGAATATTATATAATATATAATAATATAATATATTCCATTTCTGCCATATTCCAGATCCCCCTAAATGTTGCACACTGGACCTTTAAGTGTCAGAAAGTAGTGAAAAATATCCATCAAAATGTCCCAGAGCCCAAGCTCACTTTTTCAAATGGATTTTCAGTTCACTATCACATAAGACTTGCAGAAAGAAAATGCAGAAAATCCTCATAATTGAGAAGCTACAACTAGGGAGCGTTTGGCATTTTTTACTTGAAAACTTAAAATTACTTAAATGAGCGATAAACTAAATAGTTGACAATTAATATTTTGTCAATCGACTATTTGTTTCAGCTTTGAACTTATGTAGTAGTTTTTCAATCGAGACCCTTTTGTTAATAAAATAACCAGATTGGAAAAAAAATTAAGGTATTCAGACAAGGGATATCTTTGTTGGTTTTCAACATTTCAGACGGCTGAAACATTTCTGTCCTCTCCTGGTACATTTCATCTTTTGTTCCAGTAGTTTACTGAAGTCAGTGGAGAGTCTGGTTTGTAGCTGTTGTGGACTGTATGTGGACAAAGAATAAGAAACTGGCTACAGCTGGAGGTCAGCAGCAGAGGTCACATGTTGAATTTCTACACCCTGAGGTCACCGGGTGCTGAGAAGCTCTCCGGCTCACTGAGGTCATGATAGCAGAGCAGCTGCGTATACTGTATATCTGCGGACGAGAGTGAATTTGCTTAAGGGCTGTGGAGATATTTGAGTATTGTGAACACGACCGCGGTAGACCTACATTTTCGGTGAGAACGTTCCTGCTCCCTCTCAGGTGTCACCGCTGCAGGGAACACCATGTTTCTGTGTCAGTAAACTTGGGTCACAGCCGCAGAGCAGCTGATGCTTCAGGGTTGCACTTTAAAATGGTGCGTGCATAGCTTTGGGTTAGGTTTCAAGGCCAACGAAAGACATTTAAAGAAAGAAGTGAAAACGTGGAGAGCAGGGGAGGAAAGTGAGTTGAGTGAACCATTCACGGTTTGGTCCCGCAGGCCTGAGGAAGAGGAGGAATCGGGACATTCTTGAGCGTTGCCGAAAGGGAGGGACGGGAGGCAGCGCAGGACGTGGCTGCTTTGTGCGCTGTCGAGCAGCCAGCCTGAAATTCAGGTCAGCAGAGTATGCACACATACGCTGGAATGCAGAGTTAAGTAAGAGAGGCGGTTTGGGGGGGGGGAGTCTGTGGGTGGAAGGGGGTCACGAAACTAGCGGGACGAGTAGAAAGCTCTGCAGCCGCATCCACGTTTAGTGCTGATAATGTTTTTGGCAAGCAATCACAAGCTAATATTTGTTTGATGATGCATTGATAGAGTGGATTAGAGCTGAAGGCAGTTTGTAACTCTTTTGGCTTACGAACCCTAAAATGACTCCTCGGCACATGTGACTCAGTTGACCAATATACTGCAAGTCACAAGAAAAAAGCAAACAACTTGAGGAACAGATTTTTTTTTGTGGTAGAAATGTCTCCTTTTCCGTTTTGCTATCTCACAACCCCTCAGATTTATCTTGCGGCCTTTTATGTGGGCCCAGACCCTTTAAATTGGACCCCACCCCACTGTTCTAAAACCTCCTTTCAGAAGTAAACAGCCGCACTTTTGCAGTAAACATGGGAGCTGAAGTCGTGTCTCATGCCACCAGATTCCTGTGTGTTAAACATTGACAAGGATTCATTATAAAACCAGAGCTCCCCGTGTCAGGGGAATGTGTTTATTGAGCTTGCTGAACTTGTCTCTGCTAGTCCGTCCAACATTTGCAGATGTACTTTTCAATGCACGCAGCAGAAGGCAATTAATGTTCAGGTCTGTCATTTGACATTGTGTTGAAATGATTCAGAGATGCACAGGGAAACGCTTTCATTGGTCCGACCCCCCCATCTCTTTTTGCTCACACGCTCCCCTTTTTGAATTCTATTTGACATCTGTTTTTCTGTTAACACCAGTGTAAGCTGGCTGAGCTGAGGAAGGGATTTTGTAATGATCCACGCTTGCACAGGGGATTGTTTCAGTACAGGAAAAAAAATCAAATGAATCTAATTACCAGGCATTCCCTAGCACGCCCAGTGGAAATTCCAGTTTGTTTTGTGGAAATACTACTACAACACAGAGAACAACAAACTGCCTAATTCTGTAGTTTCCTGTTGTTTAATCACCAGTAAAGCACGCAGAGTTCATTCTTTAGAGTAATTCTACGAGTAGTGAAGTAAGCAGGCCCCTCCCTCTGCACCGCTGTTGTGATTGTTTGCTGCTTGCGTGTGAGAGCAGAGTCATGTGAGAACAAGCTCCATGTTCCTGCTGTCAGGACAACGTGCTTATGGGGGACTTGTTTTCTGTCTGCCTTGCCGTTGTCACTGCACACAGTGGGTGGGTGTGGCGTCCTCGATGACAGAAAACAAATACAGCCCAACCCAGACGATTGACCTTTCATATCAGCTGTGATAAAAGCCTCTCGTGTCTCCCTGCGTGTCTCTCACATCGCTGACGTGGGCAGCGTGGCCAACCACTCTGCAAGTTTCACACGAGCTGCTTCAGCGGCGTAATATTTTTCTACCCCGTTGTTTTTCAGAGACGGCACATCAGCTTTCTCTTAAATGTAAACATGTTCAGGCCAGGGCTGGATGAACAGTGAGACTGATGAATGGCTGCTGAAAGGCCCAGTGCGTGTGTGTGTGTTGTGTTTGTCGGCAGGCCCCTGGGCTGGGTTCCTCACCACCTCAATAATCCCTCCATCTGCCTTGTATTCCCTAGAAACCTGCCAGCCAGATGTGGAGCCACTCCACTGGCAACCCCAAATTCCACCACCCCAACATGATGATCCACACTCACGCAAACACAGCCCCAACTTTCACTGCACATAGCAGCGCTGTAAACACGGGAGCCAGACGAATAAAGGGTTTGTGTCGGAAAAACTTTAGAAAAACACTGATAAACCGATGCTTTGAATAATGTGTTTTGCTGCAAAAAACACTAGTGTTAGTTAGCGAATGGTTAAATTACCCAAACTGACTTCCTGGTTCAACTGACTTCCTGGTTCAACTAAACCCCTGTATTTGGAGGTAAAACTTAAAGTGAGCACTAAACTGTGTGTACAAATACAGCAGGTCAGACCTGTTTTACTGTTAAGAAAGATGGAAGATGATGAAAGATGAACTAAGAAAATAAGATCCAAATTTTAATGAGCTGGAATGATCCCTTAAGACCTTAAAAACACAGTTTAGATCCTCTTTATTTTGGAGACGTTGAATGGCAAATTTAATTGCGTTTTGAGATTAAATTATTGCACTCTTGTACCTGCTTAAAGCTGAGCAGGCCGGGCAGTGAATCCTTCATGCCGATGTCTTATGGGCTCAAAACAACACAAGAGGGCTCGTATCGCATTTTCTTTTCTTTAAAGCCAACAGGGAACAAACCGAGTCAGCCCTGGCAGTGAGAGGAAACATTGCCGCTGTGTTACTGATGACCTTTGACCTTCGTTTAGCAGATTCGGCTCTGTGCCAGACAAGCCACTCAGTCCTGTGTGTATGGGTTGAGGAATGCGCTGGGCTGCAGCAAGCTCATTAAGCAGTGCAGTGAGTGAGGGGTGAGGGCCCGTTGTTTGCACTGGCTTGCCTTCTCAGGCCCTGCAGCTCTTTGTGTGCAGATAGATCTGCGATCCCAGAGCTCTGGATGGTCCTGGGACCTCTTTGGTCCCAGCATACATAACTGTCCTTCATGATGCATCCATCAGACATACAAAGGCTACTGCAGATACACTGCTCGCCTTTGACTTGAGCAGCAAAACAAGATATTTCACAGTTGTTCTCCTTCCAAGGCCCAAAGTGTGAGCACATCCAGCAAGAAATACCTGGTCTGTACCCAGTAACCTTGGAGTGTAAGTCAGCAGTTTAAATAGCTTGTTCCAGTCTGAGCAGCATGCAGCCTTCTGAGCAAAAGTTCCTTTTTCCCCCCTCCTCTGCCCTTGCTTTGTTTTGTCGCTGATAGCAAAGGGAAGAGGTGTGGGAGGGGAGGTCGGAGATCAGACACAAATCATCCTGTGGTGCTTCTGCACGTGAGAATGGTCAGGTGGTCATTTCCCCGCAGACGTGACCTCCGAGCAAATCAAATGCAAGATTTACAATTAAATCCTCAGCTGCAGGGAAATTACTGGCTGGTTTTGTTTTTGTAGTTTCAGCAATTTTCAGTTTTATTAAAGTCACGAACACTTTTCAGTGCTAATACGTTGCTGTTACACCAAAATAATGCAGAGTATCACCTTTTCTCTTTATTTTGCTTTAGAAACAGTAACACTTTGAAATGAGAGGATTTCAATTTTAAAAACACATCATTATTGTGTCCATCATATATTGAAACCTTTACTTTTGGACTTGTTGACACACAAGCCAGAAATCAGCCTTAACTACAAAACCTTATGTGACACCACACCAACAGTCTCACACTGTGACGGTATTCATGACTGAAATATCAAAGACTATTCTATTTTCAACCCAGACAAATTGGAAAATTTTATGTGATTCAGAACCACGTGGGCCAGACTGCGAACTGTCTGCTCTTCAGGCCTTCACGTTCATCTGGTGCCACACTTTGCATGGATGTTTGTAACAATCTGATAAACACTGCATGACCAGGGCTTGGTTTAGAAACAACAAATGTGCGCGAGGGAGGGTCCTAACCTCGCTCCAAATCGGCTGTGCGCTCTTGAAAAGAAATAGCAAGTATGTCTTGCGAGGGGAGACCGTGTGCTGCTGGGAGGGAGCTGTCAGGGACACACTGCCCTGTTTAACCAGATCTTGTCTTTGCATCAGAAACACAAGGCTTTTCTTAGAAATAGTCACAATAAAGACAGAAGGGAGGTGTGTGTAGTATTCAATACATGGCTCAAGACAGAGGCTCAGCCCAAACCTTCTGAAACTTAAGTGACAAAAATGTTAAAGTTGGTCATTACCAACTATGAAAGAAAGAGCCTGTTTGATGTCAATTTAAAAGCAACAACGAGCAGCCGTTTAGTTTAGCTTAGCTAAGCATAAAGACTGAAAACAGGTAACGAATCACACCTCTAAAGCTCACTAATTAATTTGTTGTATGTTGTTTGTTTAATCTGTAAAAATCTAAGTTTAAGGAGGGACAGGAGAGGCTAGCTGTTTCCCCGCTTCCAGTTTTTGGGAAAAACTAAGCTAACCGGCTACTGACAGACAGCTTCATATTTAGGGTGTACCATACAGGTATGAGAGATGATATCAAACTTCTCATCTAACACTTCACACAGTTCATGTAAATAATAGTTCAAATCTTTATCAGAATAGGTCACAATTGGTAAAGCCATTTCTCTTAACTTAGAGAAAATTTAATACCAACATTTTTGCTGTTTTTTTTCTCTTTTCTATATTATGTATAATCTCTTCATTGTTCCCAAGATACATTACAGAACAATTGTAACAAACAAATATTCCATAAAAAATTATTGTTCTTTTATGCAGGTCCAGAAACATTGTTTGCCTTTAGGTCATTAAGGTGGCAAGTTGTCTGCTTTTGATTTAGGGTGTAGCGAAAAGAAATGGTATTTCTGAAGGCTTGAATACCAAACAGTGCAGACATTCATTTTATTTTCATGTGGTAAAAGCAATGGTGAAAGTGCATCTGTGCACATTTCCATCCTCTGCATGCCAGGTAAAATATGTGGTGGGCATATAGGTGGGGCTTGTAATGAATAAGTCAGTAAAAACAAGAGTTTTCTTTTGGGGGGGTAGCAGTCAGGCAGAGTATTCAGGGAACGCCTTGTTTTTGTTTTTCATTACAAGAGAGGGAGAGAAGGAGGAGTGGGATGCAAGATGGTTGCCCATTGGCTCAAGTTACCCTTTGGATGATGTGTATGTAGCGCTGCCCTGTGCAGCTGAGCACACTGCACTGAAAGAAGCCTTTTTTTTAAACCCAAGAGAAAGTCATCCACTAGCTCGGACCCCGCTCCCTTCCAAAAAAACACTCGCCCCCCCCCCCTCTGCTGCAGACCCCAGCTCCTTCCTGCCCGCTTCCCCTGGCTGCAGCCCAAGTGCTTAATGTGGCTCGACTGGGACAGGTTGGAGACGGGCCCCCACCTCTACCCTCAGAAGACACTTGTTTTCCAGTGGGATGAGGGTGTATTGGTGTTGGCAGGGTGGAGCAGAGGAGAGGAGGGGTTCAACTGGTGGGGGGAATTGGCCCCTGGGAGAGGAGGAAATAAAAGAACGAGAGCACTTTCACACGCCCTGTTTTTGGAAACGCCTGCATGCACCTGTAGATAGGTAGAGATGGTTTAAAGGGCACATATATACATTAAAATCCGGTGCATATTTTTTATAGCTACAAACAAATCCCTAGAAATGTAAGATGCAACTATCACTTAGGATTTTGGATTATGTTATGTTTGGCCGTCTCTGGCTGACCTCTAAATGAGACAGATGGGGGTAGTGAGAGGGTCTTACTTTATGTGAATAACACAGGCGACGCCCTTCCTGAAAAAGAAACAGGGAAAGGCCTGTGTGTGTGTGTGTGTAAAGAGTGTGTTCTTGTGTACTAGCTGTGTTCTACCGTGTGTGGGGCTCTGCAGCCGGCCCTAGAGAGCTTCATTTCTCCGATTAGGTTTATTGTGGTTGCAGCGATGGCCAGTGGAGACCTTGCATTGTTGGAGTTTGTTTACCATTCAGACAGAGTTAGCCAAAGGAACGAGAGAAAAGGGGGAAGGCTAGCTCAGAACAAAGAAACGGTTCATGGACAAGCTTGACTAATGGACGATTGAAAGGCCTTTATGAACAATTTTGAATGCACCAAGGACAGACAGGACAGGAGGTAATCTGCTGATAAAAATGTGAATAAAAGCAGTCAATTGAAATAACATTAAAAAAAATCTATGCATCCAGTACATCCGTCCAGTCGGTGTCCACACAGAGATTAACTTTGCCTTCTTGTCAGTATCACTGAAACAAATGTCCAAATGGTAAATCAAGTGAGCTGTTTACTTGTGGATTCAGGGTTGTCGTCCTGCAGGGCTTTGGCAGGGAAGCAGGGCCACAGTTTGTGTCTTCAGTTCAACCAACAGAGTGACGAGAACAGATAACCTCGAACAGAGAAACTCGTCAATGGCAGTCTAGCCACGTTTTACGGACTCTCCCTCAGTTTTAGGGTATAGCAGGGTTTTCATTTGGTCAATCAATCACACGATTTAGTAAAAGTGAAATAGACAGCAGAGATGGACAGTGGTAATGCACCACTACACAGTGCACAGCTAAATTGAGGTCAGTATGTTGCACTGAGGCATTCTGCATATACATTAGTAACAGTGAGTAGTCGCAATTGTGCAGTGCAAGGATGTTTTTGTGAATACACAACCAAACTTAACACATTTTGTCACAGAGGCAGGCAAAAACCCAAAAAACAGTTACATAAATATACTTTTTCTAAAAACAGAAAAGTCTCGAAGCCAAGGGCCTGTTTGTCTCTTTGAATGTGTGTCACATGTGGGTGGGCAGTGAAAACACATCTTATTGATGAGGAACGATGTAAATGTTGTGGTACTTACATGAGCACTGGCTGTATGATAAGAAATCTATAATGATAAATGACCAGACTTTCCCTCCATGATTCTAAAAATAGTTAAATATTGTGTAGCTATATCAGTGTATGACATTTACGTTCTCATTCTGGCATACTTTTTATGGATTAATGAGTTATTCCAGATTACTGGACTGGACTTTGGGAACATTGGTTGGTTGAATATCTGGTTACACGTCGTTGGTTGGTGTAGCTATTCTCAGCTTAATTACATGGGATTCAGACTATTTATTGGAAACGCCAATATAATAATTGAATTTAGATCGGCATTTGGTTTGCCATTATCGGTAAAAGCTCTTACATGAACTGTTCCTGCTTGTTGTTGTGAATGAGGGTGTTTGCATTGCAGATAGACGAGGATGTGATTCCTCACGGGGGACTTGAAAGTGTTTTGCTGGAGCCTCAAGCTCAACCATCTGAACATGTAACTTCTCACAGTCAAGCCCAGAGTCACAACTGAAACCAAACCTGCAGAGCACCAACCCTGATCTCGTAGTATTCAGTCGCCATTCTCACCGCTTTAGTACATGTTTCTCCAGCACAAAAAAAGAACATGACAGTCATACAGGAAGCACAGCGTTTCTGCCCTTCAGGGATGGGCGAATATGCTCTTATCGGTCGGTTTGTGTAGGTGCCTTCTCACTTTTCTGCTGGTGGATGTCTGCTGACTCACCCTGTGCTTGTGTTTGCAGACGTGCCAAACTACGGCTGTACTTGGAGCAGCTGAAGAAGCTGGTGCCTTTAGGTCCAGACAGCACGAGACACACCACACTGAGCTTGCTGAAAAGGGCCAAGATGCACATCAAGGTACTAAAATAAAACAAACATACATGCCATGTTCACATGACTGATGTTTCTCTTTTCATCTGCTTGATAAGTTAGCCTTTCAGAGCTATCATTTAAGTTGTTTGAGAGATCACTGATGACGATTTTGATTATTGTTTGTTATTTATCGAGCAAAAATGCCAAACATTTGCTGACTCCACCTTATCAGATCTTGTTTTCATTGTACATGAAATATCTTTGGTTTCCTAACTGTTCGTCAGACAAAACCAGCAGTTTAAAGAGGTCGCGATGGGCCCTGGTAAATCATGAATGACATGTTTAAACATTTGATTAATCAAAAAATTATCAAGGGTCCAACTAATTGTGAGTTGCAGCTCTGGTGTGGAGGAGACCAAGCTGAACGTCTCCTATGAAAGCCCAGTTTGTCTTCTTCTTGAGCTTCACGAGCACCAAACTCTTGCTCCACTTCTCCTGTTTCTTTTAGCTGTTTGCTTTTCTTCCATGCCTACTTTAAGTACTATATTGTTTTCTAATCTTTCAATCACCACAGTTCAAGTACTCCCAAGACTGAAAGGAAACACAAAATGAGTCAACAAAGTTGAACATACAGGACATTTGGTGGCTGATCTTTAGATACATGAAATGGAGATAATTGGATGTTAGGTTTGTTTAGAGCCAACTCCTCCATCCGTGGTTCATTAACTCGTGCAGCTCACACACACACCATGTAAGATACTTTTCAGAACGGTTTAGGACATGCTGTGCTGATTTTGCTGCTTACAAGCAGCAACAGTGTGGTTGATGGAAAATCCAGACGTAGCGAGTTTTAACCCTTCATTTCCTGTTTACCATGCACGTCCTCTCTGCTCAGACGAATTCCGCTAATTCTCGTCACTTGTGTTCTCGCATCACAGAGGGGCCACATATGTTTTAGACTTTGCTTTGATTCACCACTGAAAACTTTCATATGCAAATGAATGCAAAATCGAATCCCACGTTGAGTCAAATTATTTTACAAGAGTTTATGTTTATTTTTACTTTCTAACCTAAAAACCTCACACAGTCACTTGGCCACTTCCTTATTTCATGATGAATACTCTCCTTTGTAACTTTGGTGGAGGTCTGATTGGCAGGAGATGATAAGAAGAAAAACAGCATCTGCATAGTCAAGCAATATCAAGCTTAATAATTAATTAAAAATAATTATAAAAGCAAGTTATTGAATAGAGTTAAAAAGATTTTTTTACTTTCTTTTCTTTTATTACATAGTATGTGGTGGGCTGGAAATCTTAATTTAAATGTGGTATTATTGTGTGCCTTTTATACAGAGCCCCCAAAAGGTCACAATGGGATTGTTTTTGTCTGAACTACTTTTCTGCGCCCTCACAATAAGTTTTGGTTTCCTATTTCAAAGGTAACACAAAACATATTGCGAGGGAAAGAAAAAATATCCCAGAAAGAAATGTGACCTTTCGAAGGAACCATACATTGTTTCAACGGTACGAAAAAAAAAGAAAACGAAAAGATTACAGCTATACAGTTTTCACAGTACTCAAAGATGGGGATGGGTCCGGCGAACATTATCGTTGATTCTTGGCATTTATGTGTGTCTCTGCAGAAGCTGGAGGAGCAGGACAGAAAGGCTTTAAACGTGAAAGAGCAGCTGCAGAGAGAGCACCGCTACCTCAAACGCCGCCTGGAGCAACTTTCTGTGTCCGGATCAGTTGAGCGCATCCGCACTGACAGCATGGGCTCGACCATCTCCACCGACTCCGAGCAAGGTACATTGGCTTAACAACTTTATAGAGTGGGTAGAAACGTGCGTGCCATATTGTGAAATGCTTTAACTGAAAACGTACATGTCACTCAGAACTTTTCTCAATTGACAATGTGCAGCTCTAGTGCAACGTGTGGGCAGTCCTGGGCATTGTTGTGGTCAGGGCTTTATGTAACTATGACATGTAAGTCACCTCCACATTTGATGCAAATCAATAACAACCCGGTATAGCTCTGGCTGAGGCTGATACATACACTGTACACCCTGAAGCTATAACAATAACTGCTCACAACACCACCATTAGCCCTTTCATCTACATGTGAACCCAGTCAGAGCTACTTTGGCTGTCTGTATTCGTCTCGCTGTCCACTGATGAACTCTGAGCCTCAATGTGGTCCAAGTGAAAAGCCACTCGATGATTAGCCCTGGCCTTGTTTGCAGTCGAGCCCCGGGGTCAAGGGTTAACAAGAAATCTAGGTCTCCTCTTTAGCTACTGATGGTGGGAGATTCCATGTAAAGTGTTCTTCTGTGTGCTGGTGCCAGTTGTAGCAGCTCTACAGCTTTGTCACGTTTCATCTGTCAAAAAAAAGTCGTTGAAATGAGGGGGCCGCTCAGAACAGCTATAAACACTTTTGCCCTTGTCGATGTGGTCGGACAACATGCCGTGTGAACTTCTTTTTTTAAAGGGGCCAATCTGCTGTGTCACCAGCGTCAGAGACTCCCCTGAAATGCTTAGTTTGGACGGTTACAGTATGTTTACTAATCCTGGATGAGGTAAACACACATGCAGTTGTTTATCAATGGATGGGGATTAGCTGTGGGAGCACAAAGATCTGCCTGTTTGCCCAGAGTTAATGGCTGTCTAAATCCGGGTTTAATCCACACGTGCAGCAGGCTCCCTAATAAATATGCCCACAGTTGGGTGTTTTTTTAAACAGTACTGAAAATAACCCGGTGTGTTTTCTCTTTTCGTGCAGAGGTGGACATTGAGGGCGTGGAGTTCACTCCTGTAGAGGCGGACAGCGTGGACAGTATCAGCGACGGCGAGGAGGAAGACCACTACAGCCTCCAGAGCAGCTCCAGCGACACCAGCTACACAGCCACACATTCCCACAGACTGCAGCCGCACCACTGTTAAGACACCATGCGGCCATCCATTTCCCAACCAGCTTCCTCCAACATGCTTCCTTTCCCTCCCCGACCATTCGCGATCATCAACGCCGCCCACTACCTTCATCAGACCAGACAGCAGCGGTACACCCTGAACCTGTTCCTTCTTTTCCTGGCCCTGGCTCTCCAGGAAGCACATGAGGCTGAAATGCCACTCCAGCCTTCCTGACCCCCCTGACCACTGACCCTACCTCACCCTACTGTATCCTGCCTGAACCTGCCCCTCCTGACACGCCCTGCCCTCCCACTGCCCTCACAACCCCTACCTAGTGTTGCCGCAGGCTAAGAGAGAACAGCGCAGTGTGGTGTGGTGGACAGCTTTGACTTGTTAATCAGAATTTTGTGAAGTGCGTGTTTGTGCGGTGTGTGTGAGAGACCAAGCCAGGAAGTTTAAGAGAGGTCAAAAACAAAATATAAGCTTCACGTCATCTCCATGGCCATAACACACAGGCAAGGCGTTGCACTAAGTTTGTGATGTAAAAGGTAAAGACCTTCTCTTTGTTCTGCAATATATGCAATAGAGGGACCTCGAAAGTTATTTACAACATACAGTATCTTCCCTTGACACGTTAAGACTTAGAGGAATAGCTATTGCAGTTCCTTGAAACATTTGACTGCTGAAAAAAGGTCAAAGATTAAAGGAATAGTTTGACATTTTGGGAAAAATAAACAGACATGAGTGGCATAGATCTTCGGATTCCAACTTCCCCAAGCTATTCTTTTAATTGGTCCACTTTTTTTATGTGCAGCAGTGCTTCTGCAACTGCGTGACCTACAATGGGACTTTTTCAGTGGCTACTATCATTACTAAATGTGGCCGATCTTTGGCCAAAAACAAATGAAAAAGTTACAGAGCTGTAGCAGAGAAGAAAGAATGTATATAAATGTACAGTTACTATCCAAACCGTCAAGTCTCCCTCTGGTTGGGTTGCCTAACCACTACTCCACACTACTGACCACTACACTATACCACCCTATGGTGTGGATGGACTACTATGTCGAATAAAAAAAAAAAGGAGTTGCCTCAGAACTAAAACTCTATTACTTAAAGATTGAATAAAATCTTGTGTTTCCTCAGTAGCGAATTGATGTAGCAATAAATACAAGAGGGCTTCCTCTGAGTATTTAAATGATTCTGGTGGAGCATGAGGTGTCACGGGAGACTTTTCTTTTTCCTTTTTACCCTGTAGATGGCAAGTGGGTGCTTACGGAGAGCAGACCTGCAGAAAAAGGGGCAGTTCTCCTTTTTCTGTTTCACTAATGGATCCTTCTTTCTGCTCACGGTGCCATTCACCCAGAATTTTAATTTCTCTACAGCTCTGCTACTTTTTCAAGCAGTGTTCATGCGTGTGTGGATTGTTTTTGTTCTGATTACCAAGTCAAAGCTGCATATGTGGAGAAAAAAATATTAAAAAGGAGGGAAAAAAAGAAGAAAAAAAGAAAAAGAAAAAAAAGGGCCAGCTCTAAAGATTGGTTCTCTATAGAGGCGTTCATTTTAGCTAATTTAGCAAAATAATTACATTTACCTTCTTTCTACTCTGTTGCTTTTTTTCCTGGAGGTTCTAGGCACTGCTGAAGACCGGTGCAGAAGAAATTTCTTCTCTAACCTGTCTGTAACTTATGCACAATAGTCACTATTGACGGAGGAGGCGCTTCTGTCGCTCTCTGACTATTTAATAATCATTAGGCCTCAGTCTATGGCAGTCCTTAGAGCTTGGCGTCCCAACACTTACAAAAATGAGGGCCGGCCCACCGTGGCAGGTCTGACCAAAAAAATTTTAAACTACGAAAGACTCAACGAAAAAAAAACTTGCATACAAAAGAAGCTGTGTCACAAAAAGTGATATTAGTCAGTGTAGTCTATATTTCTTGTATTAAATTTTGTATTATATTTTCCTAAATGTTCTCTTGTAATGAAAAGACAAAAAAAGAGTAAGTATATACAGATATATATAGAGAGAGACATATGAAAGACAGACAGACACGAGGCCAGGCTTGTTGTAGGGAGAGTGGGGGCAGGGGAGCTGATACACTGGCCCCTCTCCCTTTGAGTTACTCTCCTGCTGTCATTCTGTGCCTTGGTGAGCCTTCGACTTCCCTTCTCCTCCTCCTCTTCATCCCATCTCCTCACCCTCGGCCCCTACTCAGGTCACACTCCCCTCCCTCTTCTTGTCCTCTGGCCGGGCTGAAAGCTTTGATTTCAACCCTTACCATGCCAAAACACTTCCATGAGCAAGGGGCACTTGAAGAAAAGACCTCATTTTAAATAAAAAAAAACAAAAACAAACAACAAACAACAAACAACCCCAGCCCCTTTGGTCTCTACTGAGAAGCCGCTGATGTTGTACACCCTGTCGAGGCACTCCCCACCCTCTTGACGCCAGTGCCGCCTCTGTCACAGAAAAATTTAAAGAAAAACCACACACTGGTAAACTCCCATGGCAGCTTCCAGTCACCCCGAATGGTCACCAATGGGGTTCAAAACTTCTGGGCTTGAAGCGTGTTTTTCTTTTTTGTTGTTGTCATTTTACTATTATTAAATGTTGACTATGTGTTTGTTCAGTGGGAGTCACTGGGAGAGGAGCGATAAAAGAATAATCCAATCGATGGCAGCTTAAGGTGTTATCCTCTGCACTCCCAGTGGTCTGTCCCGAAAATAGTGTTATTTGATCAGGGGACCTCGAGACACAGCAATATTACCATCTCGTGCTTTCTGAGGGAGGGTGGGGTGGGCAGGGTTTTTAACACAAGCAGGTGGTTTTGCTTTTGACTCTGTGGTGCATTTTTTTGGTGACCAATTCTATATTTTGTTTTAATGAATTTTACCTCCTATCTGCACTCTCTCCATACACTGCAGGAGGGCAAAAACAAACAATTAACAAGAGGTTTAAAAAAAAACAAAAGGTTTTTGGAAAGAGCTGTTTTTATTCTACTTGTCATTGCGAGTTTACATTCATGTCAAAAGAATTTGTACATGACTGTTGGTAGCAAAAATGTTCTTCAGCTTTCTGGTCAAATGAACAACTTAGACACCATGTTAATGGCATAAAGTTATTCTCTTGCACAGAACCTCCCTGTAGAAGAGTGACAGATAAAAACACGGTGAATGGGATGAGTTTAGGGCCAGATATGAGATTATAATTTTTCAGTGGCGTCATTGAAAAATATACATAGCACACACTCAGAGTGAGTGGTTTTTGAGCAGTTGACTGGTTTGGTAACATTTTGTCTGAATGCTGGATGGACAGTGTTTATGGAAATTCTTTTAATGATGTGCCTTGGAAAAAGTTATTTTCAAAAAAACAAAACAAAAAAACAAGCAGAGATTGTACCATTTAATGAAGACTGTTATATCGGTCACAGTTATTTTTAACCCCTTGGCGGCTTTAGAGCAAGTATAGACAAGGTTTGATATTTGCTTTCATGTTTCTGTTGCACAGAGATTTGTCAGTGTGTTTGGTTTTCTGAGAGCACACAAGTAATAGGGAGAAGTCAGCGGGGGGGGGGGGGGGATCAGGGTGAACCACAGACTGAGGACAGTCACACAGAGCGGGGTCAAGGCAGAGAAGATGAAATTAGAAACGCAGAAGAAAGACACCAACCTGTGCCAGAGACTGCTGAGTAATGGTGCTTGTACAAATCAACACAAGGACTTCCATGAAATATTATTCCTGCCAAATAAATGGTCACTTTTAAACCTTCCGTGCTGAATGATTAGTAAAAGTCCCTTTATGTAATTTCAGATAAATAGCTTTAACTACTTGTAACCTTTAGGTCAACATCCCGCTTTCCAGACCCCAGCCTTTTAACTCTTGTCTCCTTATTTTGCATCTTGATGCATCTGGTGACCCTCTACACAGTGCTCTAAGATGGGTGTCACACCAGCATTATGGTTCATCTCTTGTACCCACAAGAACCTAGAGGCTGTGGAGGAGGGCGGGCTCGCTGGGATTTAGTTGAGATGGAGGACGGTGGGGACTTTGTTTGGGCTGACAACTGTGCAGAGTAGGGAGAGTTCTGTGCCAGAGACCTGTGAATATGTTCCTTTTTAGCGAATGTGTAATATGCATTCAGAAGATGTTATATAAGTTCCTTTTTTTTGTGTGAGTGTGTGTACACGAGTACCTGGTGCTGGCTACATTTGAGCAAACACTTGAAGGTATAGTGTATTCTCTCATTGTAATATAATTAAAATGTTTTATACATAAAGTTGCCGCAGCCTTGTTACTGCCTGTTAAATGATGTATGATACACTGTGCGGATTTACACACCGCTTATTGTGGGGGAAATGGAGCCTTGTGACAACCTTCAACTGAACAAAGCAGCAGGAATATGCAGATAAAGGTGTTCAAATGTTACAGGGCTTCCTGTTTGGTTTGTGCAGCTGTGAAACTGATCTGCAGTTTGGAATATTAACTCGTTTTTTAAAAAGGTCAGAGTTCATGTTTTGTCGTTTAAGCAGAGAAACGTTACCTGGTGAAATCAACAAAGAGGCAAAATTAAATCAATAAATTATCACTTTTTATTAAAGCTTAATTTGACAACAGACACTAGACTTTAACTTGCAGGGTTGGTTAAACATGTTTTGTGGCAAAAAAAACATTCAACTCTGATTAAATGTCCAATGGATCCTGTTTTACATACTTTTTGTTAAAATCTAAACCTGGCTAAAATAAATCTACATACTCCATATTACAAATGCTTAATGCTAAACAATCCTCCATAAATACATCACATTAATTATTTTGAACTATATTTCAAGTCTTACAGCAAAATAAATCCAGACAATTCTATCTAAAAAGGGAATGCAATCAGTGAAATATTTTGACCAGTCATCTTCATCACTACCTCAGCTTCATATCAACAGGCAGACTGAAACTATATACTTTAAAATATGTTCATTGACACACCTCAATGACACAGTCATACTGTTAAAGGCTAATCACATTAGAGAGTAAATCTGAGTCAATCCGACTTTTTTTGATACAAGTCACTTTGGTATTTTGTGACACTTCAATTCCTGCTGAGCTGGCAGTGACTAACCAGTAGCGTTTATACAAAATCTTCATTTGTGTGCAATATTACAAAATAGATTATGTGCTGACACTAGTAACCTATACAGTGTGCTGATGTGTTTCAAAGTGGGAAGTTTCGTACAGATGCAAACCCAGGAAATCTCAAGAAAGAAAGAAATCATGAGGAACCAATATACAACAACTGTTTAAATTAAATGCACACTGAACTATTAAAAGGGTAAGTTTGGTATTTTGCATACTGGAGCCCTATTTTCCCATGTTTGTGTGTCTATGTGACTAGTTGGGTCATCTTTTGAAATTGGTCCAGTATTGTGGTGGACCAGCAACACCTGTGTTTGCTGCAGCCTTGTTTCGTTTGCTGCAGACTGCAGCACGCTCGCTCAATACTGGCCTAATTAGTCATCTAGACACAAGAACATGGGAAAAATAGGGTCATTTGAAACAAAAAAACAAAGTCTTTAAATTATAATCCTTGTCCATCCTTAGGTGAAATTAAAACTTCAGTCACAGTATTATGTTACCAAATCCTAAAGAATAGTATTTTATAACATTTGAAAATGCCATACCAAGTTTTACCATAATATTGAAAGCAAATAAGCATACTAAAACAAATTTGATACATTAAATATATTGCAAGACACGAAAATGTGCATTTACACCTGATGTAGTTTCAGCATTAAAGGGTGCTGCTGGTCAAAATCTGAAAGTTTCCACAAAGGCAACTTGTTTCACAAATAGGCTCAGCACCTGAGGTTTAATGAAAGCGGACAGAGAAGACGGAAAGTTGAGAATAGAGAAAGAAAAAGATTGGGCGTAGTGAACAGAGGTAATCCGACGAAAACACAGATTGCAGCGTTAAGAGAAAAAACAGCAATCAGCTACACCCCAGAAAATATCAGTCAAGTCAAGATGATCAAAAAGGCATTGTGTTGAGTTCATGTCACCTGCAACAGTCCTTCACACACTGTCCTGTCAGACGTACTGCTGGGGTTTCTGTGGGACAGCAGCAGCTGAAGCCAGGCTCTTGGCTGCCTCCTTAGCCTTCTCTGATGCATCCTTCACTGTGTCCCTGAGCAACCGCTGGGGCGTCTCTCCTGTGAGCCCAGAGTGTCGAGAGTGTCGAGAGTGTCGAGAGTGTCGAGAGTGTCGATCGAGAGAGAGAGAGAGAGAGAGAGAGAGATTTCTTAAGGCCTTTTCAGACGTAGAATACATAACTTTGCTGGCTTCACCGAGTTGTTAAAGTGATGCCATTTTGTTGTTCGGACATAAGGTGATGTTTACGTGTTCCTTATGGCTTTGTTCAGACAGGGGCACTTGACCCAACTTTGGTGTATCTATTATTTAATTCTAGTTTCAGATATAGACTATAAAATAGGCAGCAAAATTTTCTGACCGCACACAAACAAGCAGGAAGTTGATTTTGCAGGATATTAATTTATTAATTGATGCTGCTGGTCTGAATGAAAGATCAAAATATGAGACATCTGGTCTGATTATTACTGTGGTAGTACAAAGGTTTTCTAACCTCTTTAGCCCTGATCACAATGGACGGAAAAATTTAAGAGACTGACTAGAGAAGTTTAGTATTTGGCCTTGTGCTGCCTTTACATTAATCTGAATTCAAACTTGTGCCGTGTGTAAAAGTGACCAATATGTCAAGTTACCATCACATGTATGTAAAGAGGTTCATGTCTGAAAGTGACCTGATGTAATAGCACGCAAGATGGAAAGGTGACAAAACATAAATCACACACTCATATCTGTAACGGCCTCACACTGGATTTCCTGTCATTGGCTACCAGAGTCTATTTGAGTCTGACCTCACTGTGAACCTCCAAACTTATAGTAACCTCAGGTGAGAATAACTAGAATCGCACTATGACTGACTAAACTGTGAGAGAGAAAGAAAAGTGTAAACTGCTTACACAGTTGATTTCTACCACGTACATTCTTTTATTTTGATACAAGTGATTCATTGTATTACAGTGTATAAAAATACAAGTGATCTCATGTGGTTCTATAAATATAGTAGCTTTGTATCAATTTTACATAAACTGGTCTGATTAAATCTAAATGTGTGATTTTGGCAATGGATAGTGGAATTAAAAATATTGCGGATTGTTGAGGTACCTTCAGCTCTATAAATGCTAAACAGTTACTAACTTCTTTTGCACAGGGTTTTGTGAAAAGCAGGTACAAGGTTTGTTCTGGCTTTCCCTCTCTAGCTCAGTCTAACGCCTAGAAGTAGAAAATAAGATTCTTTTTTAAGAAGTAAAGGAGGAAGCTGGAGCGTAAACTCCAACAGAACAACATGAGGGAGGTCTGGAGCGGCATGAGGAACATCACTGGCTTCAGACCGACTGGCAGCAGAGGAGCTGAAGGCAGCTTGGACAGGGCCAACCAACTTAATCTGTTCTTTAACAAATCTGACTCAATGGCTCCCGCCCATCCCCCTACTAACTAAGCTGCTGTCTCACCTCTAACTGTGAGACACCAACCCCCCCCCTCCTCTGGCTCTCAGGTTAACAGCTCTCACCAGCCTGATGACTCCTCCTCTCCCCCTCCCCCACCTGTAACCTCTGTGTGCCTCACTGCTGACCAGGTGACCAGACAGATGAGGAGACTCCACTCCAACAAGGCTGCAGGCCCTGACGGTGTCCGTCCCGGGATGCTCAAAACCTGTGCCCCCCCAGCTATGTGGAGTCCTTCACCACATCTTCCACCTGAGTGTCAGTAGGGTCCCTGTGCTGTGGAAGACATCTTGCCTCGTTCCTGTGCCAAAGACGCCACGTCCCAGTGACTCCAAGGACTACAGACCTGCGGCACTGACCTCCCACATCATGAAGACCCTGGAGAGACTGGTTCTGGATCAGCTGCGGACCATGGTCAGCCCTTCTCTGGACCCACTACAGTTCGCCTACCAGCCCCGACTGGGAGTTGAGGACGCCATCATCTTCCTGCTCAACTGCATCTACGCACACCTGGACAAGCCGGCGAGCACTGTGAGGGTCATGTTTTTTGACTTCTCCAGTGCTTTCAACACCATCTGGCCGGCCCTACTGGGTGCGAAGCTGACAGCGATGCAGGTGGATGCCCCCCTCGTGTCCTGGATTGTTGACTACCTGGCAACAATCCAGGACATACTGTGGTCTGCCTAACTGGCAGACCACAGTATGTGCGCCTGCAACACTGTGTGGCAGACAGAGTACAGAGCTGTGGTGGGGGACTTTGTCTCAAAGAGCTGGTTGTGGATCTAAGGAGAGCCAAGGTACCAGTGACCCCTGTTTCCATCCAGGGGGTCCCTGTGGACATTGTGGAGGATTACAAATACCTGGGAGTGCACATGGACAATAAACTGGACTGGGCCAAGAACACGCAAGCCCTCTACAGGAAGAGCCAAAGCCGTCTCTATTTTCTGAGGAGGCTGAAGTCCTTCAGCATCTGCAGGACGATGCTGAGGATATTTTATTAGTCTGTGGTGGCCAGTGCTATCCTGTTTGCTATTGCATGCTTGGGCAGCAGGCTGAGTGTAGCGGACGCTAACAGACTCAACAAACTGATCCACAAGGCCAGTGACGTTGTGGGGGTGGAGAGGAGGATGCTGTCCAAACTACATGTCATCTTGGACAATGTCTCCCACCCACTCCGTCACTTGCTGCTCAAACACAGGAGCACTTTCAGTGCAAGACTCATTCCCCCAAAATGCACCACAGAGCGCCACAGGAAGTCATTCCTGCCTGTGGCCATCAAACTTTATAACTCCTCCCTTTAAGTGTCTGACACTTAGTCAGTTATTAAACTAGACCTCATTATCTAGTTTCTGTCCAATATTACCCGTTTAATAATTAATGTGCAATATTCTCTGCTGCTATTTATTCACTAGTCATTTTTGGTTCACCATAATAATTCTTAATAATGTAAATATTGTACATACCCACACACCTTTATATTTGTCTTTATATTTCATATTTATACTATTATATTTATATACTCTTTATCTATCTACCTTTGACAAGTGTGCAATTGTGACAAAAGAATATCCCCTCGGGGATCAATAAAGTATTTCTGATTCTGATATTTAGTACTGTCATTTTCCTAAAAAAAAAAAAAACTACTTTAAGGGCCTGATTTACTAACACCTGGAATAAAGAGTACTAAATTGCGTGTGCATTCTAAAATTTTACACGTGTAATTGTTGTAAAACCTTGGTTTGTTTCATTCAGTGTGTCAGTGTGTGAAAATCCTATGTACCTGCCCATCCTGCCTAAGATTGCACTAAGTACTTGGGACAGCACACCTGAAAAACTGCTTTGGGAAACCCCAGCAGAAAAAGCTACAGTATGCTGGAATGACCCAGACGCGAGGAAATACCAGCAGATCGTTCCCTCTGGCTGGATGAATTTTACGTGTGATCCATGCACTGCAGCTGGGGGCTCTCCGCAGCGCCACGCAACTTTCTAAATTCTTCCATCTCAGGGAGAAAATAAGTCAAATCGAAATTAAATTTGCTTTATTGGCATGAATGTTAATACAGTTTTGCCAAAGCTTCAAGGAAAATACAAAAAACCCAAACATTTCAATTCATATAGTTTATCGAATAAATAAAATAATTTTATTTCTATATATTGGATATAGAATAATATCTGATATTTTTATTTTCTCTACATCTTCTTTCATTATGGCTGTGTCTCCTTCTTGCACCGATAATGGCAGCCATCTCTGCACAACTTTACATGGCAGACTTACTTCATGTCGTCATCATCTACGTGGGCTGCGTCACCCTATACTTGACATTGATTGGTTTGTAAATGGACATGCATCTGACATCAGCGTGTTGTCAATTCAGCGGTTAGCTTTTACAACAATGTCATGTTATATTTTGTACTCCATGGACTGGACAATTTAAACTATATTGTGCAGCTACCATATAGCACACTTAAATATAAAAAAGCCATAAATATACTGGAAGAATTTAATTTAATTTGAGCTTCTGACAATGAAAGATGTATTTGATTAACTTTATCCTTTGCATTTTTGTTGTTGTAAAGAACTTTGCATAGTTACACTTTGCAGCTAGTTCATGTTCGGCAAGTAAAATTCCTTGTTGTGTGAACATTATATTGCCGCCGCCGGCAGGAAAGGTGGCTGAGCGGGAATTTGCTTCCATAAAGGCCATCTGTTTCACGGGCTATATATAATTGTTTCCTTATTTCAGTGCATTTGTTTGTTTCCGGTTTCGCTGTCACCACCAAACTTCCTGCAAATATTCTTAAAGTCCAAACTATCCAAAAAAAATCCTTTTCACACTAGAAACGAACTGAACCATGGTTCATTTTGATCCAGACCGAGACTACTTCTTTTTGTCAGACCAAAATTCGTCAGTTTAATCCAGACCGCGGTCGCAGGGAGATTTCACACCTGTAATTTTGGTTCGGCTCAAACTGTCCGTAAGTCCAGACCAAACAAGGTAGGTGTAGCCCCCTTATTGTAAGAAAATGCCCATATTCTGATTCATAGTTCCCCTGCGTAAAAGCAAGTTACCATGTAATAATTACCCAGGAGCAGCTTCTCTGAATACATCAGTTAACTGATTTCATAGTTTTGCATCAGCCATTGATGATAGCAGTAATGCTAATTAACTGACAATTTATTCACAGCAAGAGATCAGAAGCAGGCTGCTGAGCTAAATGTTAAAAACAGTGTACGTGGACCTGCGAGATGAATATTGTGTCTGACAAATTTGATCTATAAAAGGCAGAAAATTAAAAACACAAACTTCAGTTTAACATCCAGATCAGCTGACAGTAGTGGCACACAGACCCATAAATCTGTCCCACACATGATGATGCTCTCTCAGACTCTCCCCCTGTCCAAGCTGATTTTTTAAATTTTAAATCTGATAATTAAAAATATTCTGAAAATGAAAATTAATAAAAAATTGCTTTAAGTCATTTAAGCGACAACACTGGAGGCCCTCTCTGCTCCGCATCACTTGTCATTGACTATACTGCCATGCAATGGCAAAATGCAGTAACAGTCACAAAGATTTGCCACTACTGTGTAACATATTTTGTATCTTCATATTTTTCTTTCATCTATCATGTAAATGTCATATGTAACTTTTTTTCCCTCTAAACCCCAATATCAGAGCATCAAAAATCGCATTAAACTGTTTTGCATACATTTTGTAGTATTTACTCCAGTTTTACTTTATTCTGATGTCTATGTAAGCATACTGGTAGCCGCATGTAAAAAATACTAATATTAAAATACTGATCAATGTAGAAGGCAGCCATTCTTATTCAAAAGGTTTTTCAAATATAATTCAGCTGGATTTTAACTAAAAAGATCAACGTTTAGAGATTGTGATTTAAAACAATGTAACTACAGTGGGTGGTAATTACACATGGCCCTTTGTTAGCTGGATATTAGACATCATTAATGACAACGTATTCATTGTTGTATTCGGGGTAAAAAGAAAAATACTGTTATTGCTCATTCTCCTCTTATAAAAAGGTCATGACTAGGGTTCAGTTTTTTATCTCAAATAAGTGTCAACTAAACTACACACTATCTACTTCTATACTTACACTAGATTCACGTTTGAGTCACTTTTCTGCTCTCTGATTTTTCCAAGACAAATACGGTGTGCATCTGCATACACAACACACAAGTGGAGAGAGACACTACCATGGCTACACGGTCTACTGTATTAGCCTCATGTATGGCATCATGTGACAACCCTCGGCAAGGCCGGGGATGGCAGATGGATGCCCCACTGCTAACGTACTTACCACAACGCTCAGCCTGATGCCAATCCCTGCAGTGCCATCAACAAAGGGGAAGTGGGACAGAATCACAACAACGGGACTACGTCCTTTCAGACAACAGTACGCTGCATCAGCAAAACACAGTTTGAAGCGCAACACAAGCCTCACCCGTCAGGGCTCACTTCTCTTTTCAACTAATGCCTTCCTGTGATTCACATTCACCTTTCTGGTGACTTTTCCAACTTTAATGTTTTGTGTTGCATTGATTTGTCTTCTTAAAAAAAAAAACAATTTATTTTTCAGAGTCTGATGAAAGATTAAGGATTTGTGCAAGACAAATACAGGCTTGTGATTAGCGCTGAACACAAGTCATTTCTTTTGGTCAATCTTCTCAAATGGAAATATTTTCTGGTTTTCTTAGTCTTCTATCAGATTAAACTAACTATTGGTTGGTCTATCACTCAAATATTAACTTGGGGATACAGATACGGACTGATATGGACAACGTCACCACTTTTAAGGCTAGACTTAAGACTTTTTTGTTTAATAAAGCTTTTAGTTACGGCTGGATTGAGCAAACTTTAAATGATTAAATCGTTAACATTTTATTTTGCTGATTTTATTGTGATTGCATTTTATCTTGTGTTTTTTTTTTTACATGCATTCTGTATTTTATGGTTTTATTTTATTTAATTTCAGTGCATTTTGTAAAGTGTATTAGGACAATATCTCTTGGTGATTTTGCACTTTAAATAAACTTGATTGATTGATTGGCAGATGTTGCAGTTTTCTACAGCTGCTGTTGCTGCTGAGGACCCATATCTTTTGAAAAACACCTTTAATTCTGTTGTTTATCTTATCTAGCCCAGTGGGTTTCAGAGTGGGGTCTGGGGACTCCCAGGGGTGCTTGACGGGGTTCCCAGCAAAAAGGGGAATACTTTATTTTCGTTATAATTCCATCCATAAGTTACACAATGACAGACTGTATGACTACTTGGGTCATGGGTTTCATACACTTTCTTTAATAAAACATCTAAAAGCAAAAGTCCAGTCAGATGGGGGACCGTGGGACAAACTCTTATCAAGGGGGGGTCAGTGGTCTAATTTGTGTCAGTTTAGGGATCTTTGATGCAAAAAGGTTTGAGAAGCACTGGTCTAGGTTATTGATGTTTTTGCCGTGTTCGTCTCTCTCTCTTTTTTAAAGTGCCTTTCATTTGACCTGCTCTACAGTATTTTGTGTATGTGACACTCACTGCCTAAATTATTTTGGTCTGAGCCTAAATTCAGAAAGCCAAGCTGTTTGTCTCTGTAGTTGTCATGGTTTCATGTCCCACATGGTATTTCTAAGCAACAACAAGGACCTTTAGGCTGCTTGAATTAACCTTTTTTTTTTTTTGGAAAAAATGTGGTCAATACTGAGAGGCTTAACGGAGACAACTTTCCGATAGCAGAGTAATTACTGCTTCAAACTATTTTATGACATTGAGCTGATTTTGCACAGGATTCTTGGGAGGGTAAATATTAAAACTTTATAAAACGTCTGAGGCGAGCCATGTCAATTTTTACTTTTACCGGAAGATGTTTCAAGGATGTTTAACCCTGTGTCCAAACTATACAAAACATATAAATTTTAACAGAAATAAGTTAAATAAATAGTGTACAATGTATCGCGCAATACAATGTTTTGAGGAAGGAAATCCCTACTTCTAGTATGAGTTCTCTCATTGCCAGAAGTGGCAGCAGTTTAAAATAAACTGTTTTGTTCCCCTCTTCTCTTTCCCTTGCACTTTCCCTCCCGTTTCTGCTGGTGAAGGGTACATACCCTGTAGGTTAGACAGTGCGTATTCCAGCCCTTTCATGGCCTTCACCTGGTTGCTCTTGAAGCGGGCCAATCCAAACTCCTGGGAAAAAGTCAGAACAGGAAATGGCTTTACATGGAGGACATCTGAAAAACAACACTTTGCTCACATTCCTCTCCTTCCTTTTCTCTGGGGATATTGTAGCAAGCCTGGCATCTTCCACATCTAATAATAACAATTTTAGGTTGACATATTTTTGGCACCGTTTTCACTTCTCCCCTTAAATAAGCAACTTCTTTATTTTGGCACTTGCAAACAGCCTCCCACGCCTCATACTATGACCTACAAATTAAACTAAGGCATTGAAAATAGTATTCTGTATGTTACCCCCTGGGTTAAAAACAAATGTATATACTTGAACTGAAGCGCAAATATATATTCTACACTGTAGGACAGCTAAAAGTAAGTGATTATAAATAAATACTATTCCTATCTTACTACTATTACACCTCTGTTCATATCCGACTCATGTAACAGAGCATAATGGCTCTTTCTAGCTGAAATCAGAAAACTTTTCAAAGGGAGAAAAAAAAAATAAATAAATAAATATATGAATATGATGAAAATGTCTCATCTAATTAATTACACTCAGAATAGCTTAACATTTTGATTTAAGCATGTGCAATTACTTACTGCACAAAGAGGTTAAAAGTACCTGAATAGGTCTGGAGAATCCATAAACACTTGAGGATATCCACGCTTCCCGTTTCAGCTGGGTGGTGGATGGCTGCTCCACAGAGTCTTGAAAAACACAACGCTCCTCAACCGACTAACATGGGAGAGAGAGAAAGGTCACAGCGTGTTAAAGTAAAGGACAAAGCTGTGGAACGATTTCACATATTTTTTTTTTTTATGTACAATTTCGACATACAGGTCCTCGAGAGCTGACTTGCATACGCTACACCACTTTATATAAGTGTTGACAACACAAACTGAATTCTTCTCTTTAAGGTTTAGCTTTAATTTATGTGAGAGGAATAATATAGCAAAGCAATCAATTATAGCCAGAAATATTTGGGAATGTTAGTTTGATTTGGAATAGGATGGCCATGACTGGATTCATAATAAAATCTGCCACCACATTTAGTTTTGTTTGTATTAAGTGATGCCACCCTTGGTCTCAAAGCTGTAGCAGACTACCAGTTTAGTGTTTCAAATGTTACCTTAACACTGTATTCTCCCAGACTCTTCTTGTCTATATTTGTCAATGCTTTGATCAGATCAGCTCTTTGACCACAACCAGTTAATTAGATTAACTTCCGGTTACGTTTTACACTGCAGTAGATTAAAAACATGAGTAGTTTACATTCAACGTGCATTAGTATATAGTGCACAGCAGTACAGCAGAATGTGAAAATAGCACACCTAAGAGCTGCAAATTTACAAGTCATGTCAAGGTCCTTCTTCCCTGGGAGATTATTACATCTGAACTGCGTTCAAACACTCGTCTCCTTTGAAGATCAGGCTGGTTGCATTAATAATACCCTTCCTGGGATTAGCAGCTACATGTGACTGCAGTTTGCAGCCATGGTACAGAGTACAGTCTCTTGTACTTCAACATACCAACATAGTGTACAGTATCAAGCGAGGAGAAACCGCAACACTAAGGAATAAGAACACATGTTTTGAATTTGCGAATTGCTTTTGAACTGTAGAAAATAGGAACCTCCAGGTATGAGATATTGCACCCGTAATGACACTTAACAGTGATGTCAGAATATAGTACTCTCCTATATCGCAGACCCAAGGGGATAACTAACCACTGGAGATTTCTTTTGGTCTCTACCATCCCCTGAGGGAAATATCTGGCTCTTTATCTGTTAAATGCTCTACCATGTTAACCAGCTAGTCGCTAACTGTTTCTGTCTGCAGTTTGGTGCTGACCAGTTAGCGTACAGTGTGTTTTTAAGAGCTTTTCTGCTGAAAACAGCAACATGCTGTAGCCAAAAATGACCCTATGAAAAAGTTAAGTTGTAGGCTGAATGGCTAAACAATGAGCTCAAACTTGATAGAAAGCTCCGTTAAGCTGAAAATAGCTGCAGAATCAAGTGATAATTCACACTCTCATTGGATATACAACTATCACAAAAAAAAAACATTATGTATTACAGCTGCCTTAAGAAACTCAGGCAGCTGAGAAAACTTATGGGAAATTGGCGGCAAAAAAGGTTCATAACAATGAAATGGGAATGTTACACTAAAAGCAACAAACCACAGAGAATCAGACACCTCACCATGAGAGTTGTGTGGTTGAGGTTCCAGGTGTAGGTGGTCAGGCTCCTGTTGACAGGGTCTACAATAGAGTCCTCAACGATGTACACACAGCGAGACATGCCGGCGGGGAAGAGCCGATCTGCCCAGCGAGGCATTCGATTGGTTTTCTTCAGGAGGCGTCTGGAGAGAAGTCGATGGTCCGCAGTCACCTCCCGGTACACAACGTCCTCTGTGAGAACATGGGTGCTAATAGATACAAAATCATACAGCCCTGTCAGCTACATAGCTACTGGGCACCGTTAAAGAACGCAATCACATTTTTTAAATCTAGCTTAAAACAACGGTCAGATGCCCAATTATACTCTGAAACAGTTATTACTTGCTGTAATCATTCCTTCTGTTCACACTGGCCATTAAGAGGTGTAAGTGATGGCAGACAAAATACATTCCAAAGTTTATTCATTTAATATAAAAAGACTATTTTTCATCTGTAGTCCCTGGACAGTTGTTACATAGTCAACCTAAAAAACAAATATGAAATTAATTTAACAATCATTTAATTTTAAGTGAAGGTGATGCTTCAGCAGTCTGGATTAGACATATCAAGCAGATGTCTTCTAAAGCCTAGTTCACTCTACACGATTTTTAGCCCGATTTGCCGCTCGGCAAAGCTCGGTAAATCAGCGGTCAATCGGCGGTCGCCAGTAGTTATGTGTGAAATACACGACGACGCATCGAAGCGGCTGCCCAATACATTTCTGACACATCGCTAGCGTCTGCCAGATATCTAGCATGGCAAATATCTGGAAGAGTCGCCGACTCGACATCCACATCCAGCCAATGAGAGCAGGCAGCTACTTTTTCCACCGCAAAACACTTTTTACTCACCTCCAGTTCTCTCTGTAGCACAGACGATCCCTGCCACCTGCTTGTGCTAATCCATTCGTTCACCCATATTTTTTGTTGTCTTTATAATTGCTATCTTTATAATAACAAACAACAGCTGTTTCATGTGTAGGTTCATGTCATTTCACATTTCACCTGTGTTATCTTGACAAAACGTGGTTTGGAGACCAGCGTGGGGTGACACAGCCGCTGTCAGCTTGTGTAGTGTGTGACCCCCTGTCACCGATCAGCCACGTAGTGTGAACGCCACAACGACTTCAAGACTCCCTTCACAAGTCGGCCAACGCTGAAAATCGTGTAGTCTGCACAAGGAATAAGTTACAGTCTGTTTAAGTACCAGTGCACCTTTTTGCTATACATTCACTACAGCTCAGCAAGGAAACACTCTCTGTGTAAACAAAAAGAAGAAACTCTGTACTAAAAAGACTAACTTCAGAGGAAACTCTCTACTTTGACTAACTCAAAGTTCAACATTGGAATACATTTTTGAACAGTGGATTTTGTCGTCCCCCCCCATCCCCCCCCATTCCTATCTTTTCCACTGGAAAAATATTAAGAAAGGATCTCTTCATGGCCAGTATGAATATTAGGAATGATTACAGCAAGCAAAAACAGTGTCAAAGTATATATAGGCATGTGAATGTTGTTTTAAGACAGACCATAATAAATGGGAACTTCTCCTTTAACTTTCAGGTTTCATATCAGTTTGTGATTTATTTCAGCTATGTTTGAAACAGCGATCTACTTTCAAACAGTCAATGTCCGGCGCAACTTTTAAGCACAAAATGCAACTGTGATATTTGTGAGAATAGAACAAAGACCTCTCAAGATTCTGATGTTGTTAGGTCAAGTCATGGACACCAATAAAAAAAGAGACTGAAATTGTAATTCTGAAAATGCTAAACCTAGTTTTACTTCTCTGAAATGTTTTCTCAGTTCTCTATCCTAATCATGACTAAGTGCTATTTTTAGTTGTAGGTTCACAAATGCAAAACAATGTACATAAGGGTCAAATATCCTCTATTGAGTTGAACTTTTGTAAATGCAATGGGGGTTTAATAATATTTAAATCATAATGATGGGATTTGTCGTCTGAATCACATAGTGAAAGTGTTATATTGTGACCCCTAATCCATCAATACTGATCTACAAATGTAAACAATTCGTATCAATTTATGATGAAGTTGGTTGCAAATTACAGTAGCCTTTGAAATACCACATTAAAAAGCAAAGGTTTACAATTTTGTCTTCTGTTTTTCTGGTCACCTATATCTAGACAAAGTTGAGTGAGTACGATTGTGTGTCCTTGCTCTAATTTCAGGCACAGAATGACTTAAGAAAATAGACTATCTCAAAGGCTGTGTTGGCTTTTGACACCCACCACATTTAGGATGAGCAAAATGATAAAATACCGACCACTGAAACATTACAATACCTGAATGGGTTAGGGTACCTCTGCCAAAATGCAGAGACAACATGGTCCCAAGTACTCCTGATGTCAATGTTATTGCAGAAATACTTGACCATTTTTCTCTTGCTGATGTACAGGATGGCCTGAATCCTGAACCCTGAGGTCTCTTGCTGCAACTACACAAGACAATGAAAACTTGTGTGCCGACTCCATCCAAATTCTGGCACAGTCCTGCAAAGGCGAAGAGAAAGAGCTTTACCAAATCTGTCTGGTTATTTTATCCATACAAAGCTTTTCAACTGATCTTTATCTTTATCGCCGTATCTGCCAATATCACAATTTTAAATTATTTGTACCTTGACAGAAGGATTTTAATAATCACCCACCAGTGTTAACCTATTACATTACCAATACAATAGTTATTTCAGCATTCACTACACTGCCCTACAGTCTTGTACTAACTGTATATACAGTAAGTTACTACTAGCCATACCACAACACTGTATATACTGCTATTTTCATATGCACTTGCCTGCACATAATAACTATATTTATGCTTGTCTTTATTGTCCTGTCTTCATTTATACCTTTAGGATTGGTCTTGGCACTGTGTTAGCTACTGAAAACCAGAATCAAATTTCTTGTAACATATACATAAGTAGTATGTAAGATGTAATGCATAGTTTGTCATCTTCACAACAAATCCTATAATATACGTTCATGGAAGTCTTACTTCTTCCAACACCTATGTAACGTTACACACATCAATTCGATTTATGGCTTGTCACTATGCTATAACTTAGCTGAGCTTATGGCTTGTCCTTACTTAGCTCGGTGGCTAATGTCACTGCTAGCGGTATATTATACTTCCCTGGACAGCTAACATTTACCTAGCTTCTTAAAACGGACTTGGCATAAATTACTCAATTAATTTAACAGTCTGACATCTAACGGTGAGACTGAGTGACAACCGGTACCGTTAACTTAACGTTACACTCTTTACTTTAAAGGAAGCTAGCTAGCTTACCATAAATCAAATCAACTGTTAGCTATGTTTATTAAGTTTAGCTAGACTTAACGCTAAGTGGAGAGTAACTGGACTTTCAAAAGCCCGTTGGTATCATGAAACAGGACAAGCCTTACCTGAATTCACTGCTAATGTGCCTCTACCCCACAGATTGACTAACGTTACATGTGACTGACAGGACGTTTTCAGTCGTTGAACAGTAGATGCGTTTGACTTCACGTGATCAATGCTGGAATAAGGCATGCTGGTTAGAAATTGTGCCCGACTTTCGCCGGCGCCAGAGCCCTTCAAGGAGAGAGTCGCGTCATCTCCGTTCACTCCAATGGACCAGTTTTTCACAGCAATGGCGGATCATGGAGCGTCTTTCCGAATAGTTCCCGGAAGTAAGCATCAAATGCTAGCAGCGCAGCAGAGCTGCAATAGAAAATGCTATTTGGGATGCACGTTTAAAAGGTAAGAGCCCTAACACAAAAAGTAGTACACTGACATTATAAAAACAAGCTTCTTCTTCTTCTTTGTGTTCATTCTCTGGTCGCAAACTAACTTTAAGGTGCATACCGCCACCTTCTGTATCGGAGTGTGTAGATTCATTTACTTACTGTGTATCAACTGAATTCAACAAAATGAAGAGAGAAAAAACTAAAACAAACAAAACAAACACTTTAAACCCTATTACCCAACCTTGTCTGAATTATATAATCTATTAATCCCTAATTTCCCTGAAATTCTGTCCTGAGCTCAAAACTGATTTTAAACTCCATTCCTGCCCTGCCTCATGCACTATATTCTTTCATGGCTCCCTCTCTGAATCGTATTTCCAGCACTGCATGATAATGTGCTCTACGTCTTCTAGAGTGTTACACCATTGACACCTATATGTTGTACTTTTCCCATCATTAAATGTTATGGTGACCTCCTCTCTCCTGTTACGATATCACTAACTTGTTTAGTATGAACTGACTTCTGTATTTTATAATAGTGTCTCTCTTTGTTGTCTGAATCATATTCCTTCTGCCAATAGTTATTTATAGCTGTTCTAATTAGTGATTTTGCTTCTCCTCTACCGTAAGCTACTTTTATTCCTTTGCTGTTGTTTACTTCTTTCTTTGTCAACGTATCTGCTTTTTCATTTCCTTTAACACCCATATGAGCAGGGACCCAACAAAACTGCACTGTTATACCCATTCTTTGTATTCTTAGCAACATAATATGCATTTCTGTCATTAGATCTTCTCTGACTGTTTGTCAAACCTCTGAGAGCTGCTGCTGAATCTGAACAAATGACTGTTTTCAATGGCTATACCTGCACAATCCACTGAAGCCCAAAAATTACTAAAATATGGATAATTAAGAGTCAATCTGTGATGTATGTTTACATTAAATTCTGGGATATAAATCCCAACTCCAACATGCCCATTTTCAGGATTCTTCGAACCATCTGTATATACTGTTACGAAACTATAGAATTGTTTTTGAATATGTTCTTTAACTGTTTGATTAATGTTATCTGTTATTGACCAGTTTTCCTTTTCTTCTAACAGCTGTAGATCAACAAAAGCATCTGGTAGAATCCATGGAGGAACATTACTTACCGTAACAGATGGACTGTAATTTACCTCTTTCAAACACATCTTTTCTGCGATGTTAACAATATTACATCCAAATCCTCCATTATTAGGCTTAGTATACTCCTAGCATTCACTTAAAACCTCAGTGGTAGGGTGTTCCCTTCCAAATCCTTTTAATCGAACCCAGTACGCTGCTGATATTTTCACTCATCTAAGATGTAATGGCAGCTCACCAGCTTCTACTAATAGAGCGTTTATTGGCGTTGTTCTCATTGCCCCTAAACATAGCCTCAATGCTCTGTTCTGAACCCTGTCTAATCTTTGTAAACTTGTTTTACTTGCTTTCCCATAAACTATACATCCATAATCAATAGTGGATCTTATTAATGCCCGGTATATGTTTAAGTGATATTTTAACAGTCCCCCAGTCATAACCACATAAATTCCTCATGAGATTTAACACTTTAACGCATTTTGTTCTTTATATGAAAATTCCATGTGTTCTTCCCATCAAACCACAGCCCAAAATTTTTAAATTCTGACTCTCTCTCTAAAGGTTGTCTGTATAGGGAAAGATTAATGTTTATTGGTGCTTTCTTTCGTGTAGATAACATAAAGCATGAATTAGTCACTGATATCTTGAAACCCCAGTTATATGACCACCTTTCCACAATCTGTAAAGCACCTTGCATATTCTTAATCACATGATTAATGTTTCTCCCTCTTTTCCAGATTGCCCCGTCATCTGCATATAATGCAGCATTTATATCTATATCTATATCACTGAATATATCATTTATCATAATAACAAGATGGGACTAATCGCACTTCCTTGATTCCATTTTCTGTTTTAAACTCACTAGACATATCTGATCCTACTTTAACCCTGAATGTACGATTTGATAAAAAATCTAGTATCCAGTTATACATCTTTCCCCCAATACCAAGCTTACTCATTTTAATTAATAGTCCTTCTTTCCACATGTAGTCATATGCTTTTTCAATATTTAAGAAAATGACTGCCATGACTTCTTTCATATGCAGAGTTTTTTCAACTTCATTGCTCATCTTCACTAAGGCATCTATGGTGGATCTTCCTCTACGAAAACCACTTTGACCTGGGTTTATCAATCCTTTATTCTCTAGAAAATAATCTAGTCTTTTCACAATCATCTTTTCCATTAATTTACATAAGTGTGATGTTAATGCTATAGGTGTGTAGTTGCCTGTATTATCTGGAGCCTTACCTGGTTTAACAAATGTCAGAATCAGAGCACTTTTCCACCATACAGCTTTTAATTGGATTTCCCCTCCTATGCTTGAACAAAATTGCCTCCATGCATTTCTCTTTGTCGATTTAATAACTTTCCTAACCTTAGCTCTCTTTTTTTTTTTAAAAGCTCGATTTCGTTCTTACTACACTCATCATTCCACCAAGGTACAATTTTCCTTTTACCACTTATTTTACTTATTGGAATATACATCGATGCGGTAATTGTATCGGTGTATTCATCTATATCACCTTCCATATTTTTACTCCTTTCAAATTCTGAATAGCATTCCTTAAGTTTATCTGTGTAACTGCTTCCCCATAAATTGTTGTGTGCATTAAAGTCTCCACACCGTATTTCTCTTTTACTATTTTCTCCTGCTATTTCATGGAACATTTCAAAAGTTAGAGGCTTACATGGATTATAGAAGTTAACCAGCGTAATATTTGTTCTGCATATTTCAGTAATTGCACATTCATATTTATTTGGACAAGATTATTTCCGGAATGCCATTCCATCCTTAATGAAAGTTGAACATCCTCCACCTTGTTTAATGTTTCTATCACATCTTGCTGAAGTGTATCTAGGTATTATAAAGTCTAATTGAGGTTTTAGCCAGGTTTCTTGAATGCAAATTGCATCTGGTGTAACATCTAGTTCATAAACAAACCTTTTAAACTCCTGACCATTTGAGATTATACTTCTTGCATTCCACTGTAAAATGTGGATTACCATTATGATATTTATTACTGTCTTAGTAGTTATCATCACAGTTTAGGGGATTAAGCATTTCATGTATTGGATCTCCCTCAGTGCTTGTGATCCCTAAATAATTCCTTGCTGCATCAACAATTGTATCAAGCCTAGTCCTTCCATCTTCCTGTTGTAGAGCTATGACACTAAATGCAACAAAGTTAACAGTTAAATCAACAAGTAAAGTCCCCTGCTTTACTTTGCACCTATGAGAACATGATTCGTGCACAGTGTCGGTTCTCTTTACTGTGGGAGGTTCCCTTTCTTCATTCGTTTGACTAAGGTTGTCATTTCGGCGTTCTGTCAGTTCCTTGTTCATTCTTCCTGCACTTATGCCTACCTTCTTTAATGCTTCAGCATATGAGACCTGATTCATAATTTTGTATCTTTGAACTTCTCTTGCTTGCCTTTGCACAACACAGCCTTGAAAAGCGGCTCTATGTTTTCCTCCACAGTTGCAGCACTTTACTCTCATTTCCCGTATGCATGATTCACTCCGCACCGTGCACCTTTCCTTTCCTTTACATTGTCCTGCAACATGACCCATACGCTGACACTTGAAGCATCTAAGATGTGGCAGAATATATATTCTCTCTCTGGGTAACTGAACATACCCATCAATACTTTCTTCTGTAATATTTCCTCAAAGTGAAGTAGTATTGATAAGCTCTCACTCTTCTCACCTCCTTTTTTACTGAACATTCTTTTGGTTTCCGTAACTTTTACTCCGTTCTCTTTAAGTTCTGACACAATTTCCTCAACTGATATCGCTAGAGGAACACCAGATATCACACTCCTCAATTTGGCAACTGCACCTGGTATGTGTGACTTGACTTTTTCTCCACCAATTTTGTTTAATATCATTCTCTGCTGTTCTTCATCTTTTGCAAAGATTAGCAGCCTTCTGTTGTTTAAGTATTTTGCAAACTTAACTTTTCCAATCTCCTTTTCAATTATCTTTGTGTTTTTAATTGGATTGAAGAGATTGCCAACTTTGTTACACTCAATGATTACTATCCATTCATTTTGATTTACGTTATTTCTAGTCACATCATTAATTGCAGGCCTGCTATTTGAGGCCTTGTCTGTGGTTTTTATCCTTTTAAAGGTATCCTCAGATCTCTTAGAGTTACAGATCTCTCATAATTAGCCCTTTTCCTCCTTTTCTGGTAGTGGACCTGTTTCCAGTCCATTCCACTATAATCCCATTCTTCATCTAAATTTTCCACCATGATTTCTACATTCACGATACGGTTGTTGCAAATCCGCCAAACCTTTTAAATGAGCTTATCCTCTGTTCTCCAACTCGCCTACAAAAACAATCTTCATAGTAAACATTAATTATATTAGAGCAATAGACTATGCGTGGCCTGCGATGGACTGGCGACCTGTCCAGGGTGTACCCTGTCTTGCACCTGATGTCAGCTGGGATTGGCTCCAGCCCCCCCGCGACTGTACGCAGGATAAGCGGTTGATGATGGATGGATGGACTCTGCGTGGTGGAGGAGCAGTGATGCTAAAGAGTACTGAGTGGACCATACACAATAAACCCTGCTGTAGACTACTGTAAGACAGTACACAGGCACAAACCACTTAACATGCTGTTTTCTGAGATTTATTAAATTAATACATGACAATCATTGATAGTCACCTATTTGTTCTATCTGAAGTCATAGAGATTACATTAGTCATTAAATTCAATTAACCCCGGTACCATGGGATTACCAAAAGTAATGTTAGAAAGGTAAATCTGATCTGAATTTTAAAACATTGTGTTTTCAAGAGGAACACATTTTCCAATGTAAGGTTAGCCAAAAAATGTTGTCGTCTTCTTTTTCTTCTTTGAGTTTTTAAGGCAGCTGGCATCCATTGAGTTGCATTACTGCCACCTTTACCCTCAGCTTTCATTCATATTAAATCCACCTATCTAATCCAGTTGCCCTCAAAAAAACAAATATCCTTTTCCTACCTTCCACACTTTCTCCACATTCCAATAAACTTTTGACAGTATTATCTACCCGCCCTATTTATTGTAACTGTGTTATCATTTCTTGTCTCTCCTGAATAAATTTCCATGTTGTAACAATATGTTCTACTGTTTCTGCCTCATGTAATTGTTCACACATTCCTGTTGGATGTTTTCCTATAATTAAAATTGTGCTGTTAAGATTGCTATGTCCAATTCGCAGCCTGCTTATTACCACTTGCTCTTTCCGCTTTGCTCCTCTACTTCTTGATATGCCTACTCTGTTTTGGATTGCATGTAAGCCTAAATGTCTACCTTTTGTTGCATTATCCCAGTTCTGTTGCCATTGTTGATTTAGACTTCACACTATTTCTTTCCCCTCTGATTTTGATAATTTAATATTGACTTCAACATCTCTCAACATTTTTTAACTGCTTCTTTTGCCAACTTGTCTGCTTTCTCATTTCCCTGAATTCCCGAATGTGCGGGGACCCACATGAATATGGCATTTTCCCCCTGTCTAGCTATTCTTGAGTTCATAAATAAAACTTCATACACCAGGTCCAGGTGACTTCTGGCTGTACCTGTCTTCATGCTTATAAGAGCTGACACAGAGTCACTACATGTTAATATTTCCCTATAACTAATTTGTTCCATCCATTCCAATACGATCAATACGGCGAACATTTCAACTGTAAACCCACTCAAGACAATCAGATGTTCTTTTGCTAAGTTCCACTTACCTGGGAAAAACAACTGCATACCTTCTTGCGTCTGTTTGCGTGTCCTTTGACCCATCTGGGAAAATCTGAATACTTTCCTTATACTTACTGTCCCTATAGCTATAATATACACTAGTTAAATCAGCAGTCTTATTATTGTCTTTAATCTTAAGTAATTTCAAATCTACACATGGTGTTTCTAATTCCCAGACAGGTCTGATAGGCAACACCACGTTTGCGCCAAACTCTTTATCATATACTCCTGCTTCCTTTGCCATTTGATCCCCTGTCCACCCAAAACTTGTTTTTTGTGTTGTGTCCTTCTCCCAGAATGTCTGCAGCATCCTTTTTGCTGGATGACCATCTCCATGCCCTCTTAAATTGACCCAGTAATTAGCCCCTCAACCACAGTGGCATTTCCCCAGACTCTTCTTCTTCTTCTTCTTCGTGTAACAAGTACAAACATTTGTGAAAGGTGCATACCATCACCTACTGTACCGGAGTGTGAACATCATGACTTCATGAAGACTTTCTAATGTCATTATTATTGGCAGTGGAGTAGGCTACTAACCAAGATTAGTAAACTGACAGTTACATGGAAAGTTGGTGGTGCCCCTTTAAATGGCCTGTTTCTCATGAAAATGTACAACTTGTCATCCTCCAACTTGTTTTTGCCACCTAGTGGATAAAACTGGGCACTAAGACCAAAAATATTAAGATGGTGTTAAATGCTGGGGAAGTGTGACTCACATCTGTAAAATATTGTATATGTCATAAACCAAAAACTCTGATGCAACCAATTGCTTGTTGTAATCAAACCTGCTGCTCTCAGAATGGTCTGACTTATAATTATAAACATTATTATTATTGTTGTTGTTGTTGTTGTTGTTGTTATTAGCATTACAAATAGGAGAATAAAATAATAAATAAACATGTCGTTTTACACATCATCTTCCGGTCCAGAAGGTGTCGCACTAGAATTTGTCGAGCTGTTCAATCTGTGTCGCGTTTCCGCTTCTTCTTCTTCTTTGGTGTACTTGCCTGCAAAGGGAAGTGTCCTCCATGGTGTCATTGTAGACTACTTGAGGTTGAATATCCAGAAATAAACAATGTCTGGGTACACACCAGACGAGAAGCTCCGTTTCGAGCAGCTTTCAAAGCTCCGGAGGCAGTGGCTGAAGGACCAGGAGCTCAGCCCGAGGGAGCCCGTGGTGCAAGCTAAACCTGCCGGCGCCGTCACCAAGTTCTGGGCTGGCTTTCTGGAGCCCAAGAGCCTGTGGAGACTTTACGTGAGTGCTGATACAGAGCTAACGCTAGCTAGCACAACAACCACCGGTGATAACAGTGAACATGCTAAATATCTATAAAGAAAGTTATTTACATAGAGAGTTTACAAAGTGTAACTACTGTTTATTTTTATTTTTTTATTAAAGCTAACGTATTTAAAGCTACAGCGCAGCTTTACTCGCCTCTTCCAACGTGGTGAAACATCCAATTTAACCCAGTTTAATTCTTTATTTAATTTTCGTCCTTGTTTGGTTGCATCATAGTCAAATCTGTAAAGTATAAAGACTCAGAATTGTAATTTTACCCTTCTGTTGAAATAATAACTCGTGCATAATGTACTACATTTATTATTTGACTACATGGGAGCAAGTGGAAAATAAGTTCAGACACCAGCCAAATGCTGGTAAAATGTGCAAATGGATGGTAGATTTACTTCACTCTGATATCGGCTGACCGATTAATCGATCACTAATCCTATGGCTCTCGGTTCAAGTTATTTATCATGATATAATACCAAATATTCTCTTGATTCCAATTTTTCAAATGTGGGGATTTTCATTGTAAATGAAATACTGTTGACTTGTGGACTGTTGGCTTGACAAAAATGACGAATAGGCCTTTCAAAATGACATGTTACTGCAGGAAACAGGCCACAGGTATAAATAATAAAATGAATGATGGCTTTTCCATTTAGCTGCTTCGGATTCAGGGTCCTGGTATTGTGCATGCTGGCTCACTGTCACACTGTTGTGGCTTACTGGGACACCTTAGGAAAATATATCCAGCATTAATATTAACACCTGTACTTTCCCTACTATGACAAGTCACAATGTATGCTTTTCCTTAAGTTTCTGATAAAAATTTTTCACTATCTCCTTACATCTTATACTGATACTGTCGTTAATAGAGTAAATCAAAACTTGGCAGATTAATCTATTAAAAACAACTATTAGCTGCAGCTCTATTGAGATTTGACTTTTACTTGAGAGTACAAACTAGTGAGGGAGGTTTTAAACCAACATGCCTGCTGAAATGTTTATATTGCAAAAATGGTGTTATATACCTTTTACACATGGTGATTTTCGCTATGAAACTGTAATAGCCCTACTTTATCTTACTTGATTGTCCATTTGAGACTTCTCTGATTTACTTGGGTCTTCTTCATGTTTCAACATCTACACAAGTCCTCAAGGCAGCACCTGTTTCCATTTTGATTTCCTAATTCAAGTTCTCCCTCCCTTTTTAAAAACGCTTTATTTGTGAATATTTTACATGCATACACTTCCCGCTTACTGAGAGTGAAAGAGCAAGCTCCACCTTATGTTGAAGTATGCAGGATCTGTTCGGAGCAACAAATTAACCCTGTGATTCACTGTGTACTTCTTTTCTATTAATATTTTCCTGCGTCTGATGTGTATCATCTCCTTACAGACCTACAAAGCATACAGAGGTGGCGTTTTCACATTAACACGGCTGCTGATACCTGCTTGGATTGTTCACTACTACGTGAAATACCATGTTGCTGTAAGTCAACAGAAATGTTAGACATTATTTGTGATATTAGTAAACAAATTAGGAGTAAAGAGAATAAAGACCTATTACATGTTAATGGTGTGGTACATATATCTGGTGAACAGAATTTTATGACTTGATAAGCAGAACTCCTGGATGTTACACCTTCAGTTTGTGTGAATGTTTGTGAACAGCCTGTGATTCACTGATGTTATACTGATGAGCTTTTAGAGAACCATAATACAGAGTTCAACACACATGTTTAAGTATGTAAAGTGTAAAATTTCATGCTTCAGGTAGCATACAAATACGGAAGTTACAAAGAAAATAGGAGCTCTTGAGAATGATGGATATGCAGCGTTGACTTTATTCCATGTTCTTTCATTCTCTCTTGCATTTGACAAAGAAGGGTGCTATACATTACACAATTCATTCAGGTGTCAGCTTCAGGTTATGAATTCAGTCATTTTACAGTGTTGTAAACTGATACATTGATCAGTCAGCATAATCACTAACAGTGTAATTGTCTTCCACAGCAAAGGCCATATGGCATTGTGGAATTAAAACCCAAGCTGTTCCCAGTAAGTATGACTTGTTTATTAATTCTAACATTGTACCTTTTTTGTTTTTCCTGTAATAACTATAATTGTTCTTTTTATTTTTTGTATGTGCAACATATTAGCTTGCTTTACCAGCCATAGGAAGGTCTGATTGTTCCTCAGTCTGATTCCTTGCAAACACACTGTCCTGAGATGCTCTAAAAATAGCCTAGATAAATGGCTCTTTGAGATGTCTTTGCCGGGTGGACAATTTCAAATGTTTTTATCCTTGTTTTTTGTGTATAGGGTGACACCATTCTGGAGACAGGTGAAGTTGTTCCAGATCTCCCTGACACCCATGGTCATCACTGAAGTTGAAATATTTCAATAATTTTCATTTCTGTTGTAAAAACTGTGTATATGGCAATAAAATATTACAAAGTAATTTACGAGTATTAATGATTTTTACAGATTCATGTAAATAGTGACATATTACAGTGTATGTTTTTGATGCTTTCACTTGTAGGAGGCTGTAGTATCTCTTGCTTTTTGCTATCAGATCAGTTTAAAGAAAATTTGTTGTAAACTCAGCCACAGTAGTGAAGCGGCTATCTGTAAATTACAATGCAATTCAATTATGTTACTCCATGCATTTCATTTTGGAGAAGGATACTGTGGTTGGACTAAATGCAAGGAAAAGGCAAATGCTTTATAGCAACTCTGGTACACCACTGAAGATGCACTGGATTTCCAGATAGTAAATGAACATAAAAAAAAAAAATAAAATGTTAAAAATTTAGACTTTGAAGTTAATTTAATGCTACTTTTAACTGGCCTTATAAATAACTATACATGTACAGAATGTGTTATCATGTAAGAAAAACAAGGCCTTAATAGCTGTTATTTTTGTCTTAGGGCCGGTTTTCTGACGATAAATGCTGCCTCGTCGAAAAATGCTAGCGTAGCGCAAACTGATAGCAGAGTCTATCGAGTCGCTCTGCCCTATTGAAACATGCAATCTTATGTGTCCCCTTTTCCAATCCCATAAAGTTATAACTGTCACAGTATTATGACATCTTGTGTTTTTTGATTATATTATAATAACATATCAGGGGTAGCGTATAGACTAATATCCCCTATCAAATAATGATCCCACTACAGAATCATTTTATATTGCACCACTACTCACTCCATGTGTACTGTAAGGAGATGGGGAGCATGTTAAAGTACTATATTGTGCCATTTTTATTTAAGATATCAGGGGTAGCTATTCTGATTGATCATTTTTTGATGTTGCTGACGATCAGCCACTGTCCCCTGTGCTTCATGCGCGTCACAGTCAGTCATTGTTACAGTACATTGTAGAAGTATTAGTTGTGTAGAACAGGTATTATCACTAAAAATAATTTTATCTTGATGATTTTTTATATACAATAAATGGTGGTGTGTTTAAAAATATATTGGTGGTGGTCGTTTTTCCAAACATGGAGACTGCGCTTTTACTCTGAAGGGCGGTAGTGGCTTGTAGCTTTATGAATAAAAAAACGGCAGACGGCGATGGAAGGAGAAGCAAGGCTGTTGGTTTTGTAAGTTAAACAGTTTCTCCAGAGTGACATTTGTGTAGAAATGAATGAGTTTCTACAAGACGGGACGGGCTAATAAGTTACCAACTGTATAGGCGGTTGAGGAAATCAAAGGTAAGGACTGCACTACTTTTCTGTAACGTCCTAACTAACGTTAGCCCTAGCTTATGTAGCGAAGATAGCTGGAACGCCCTAGCCTAGTTAGCTAGCTTGCTAACTTTAGCTAACCAAGTTCATCAGTTCGCGAACTGCAGTTCGCAGGGCCAGTGTACTTCTGACACGATTGCTTGTTTAAACTCTAGAATTGTTAAGATAATGAGCACTTAAATCCAATGTACAGTGTTTTTCCCGACAGTAACGTTAACGTTAGTAATTTATGTGAGGAAACCCTACAAACAGGGCGCTAGGCAAAGATCCAGCCTAACATGCTAAGCTAACTAACCGAAAACAACAACACAGTCGAAGGTGAGGAAGGACAAAAACGAGGGTTGGTGAATTACTAGTGTTATCATATTATGTTCTTTTCAGTGGTGACATACCTTTCAAGGTTTAATATGCAGCGCAAATAAGACCTAGATCACGGACTGTCATAACGTTACTATGTAACACTTACGTTATCTATGGTCTATTCGGGTTAAGCACCCGTTGCTGTTATTTATTCTTATGGTTTGTTACTTCTAGTTACTTTCATATGTCAAATCGTTTGTGTATGTATAGAGTAGGGAGGTATGGTTCTTGAATTTATGTAAGGCAATTTCTCTATACGTGCACGTATATTTCTGTTCTCTATACTTTCGGAGGGAGACATGTTCATGTTCTTATAACAAGAAAAGCTTGTATGTCATAAGTTAACGAAAATAGATCATGTGAACTCATAGCTAAATGTTTTGATTATGATGTGAATATGGTCATTATAACAAACGGTCAAGAACACCTGGATGAACCGTGTTTAGTGCAGATGTAGGGTTAATTGTAAAATTCCTCTTTAAGTTTATAGGTCAGATTGTAGACTTAACTGCAGCACCTCAGTAGGACTTTACAGGTTACTGTATGTCTGCTTTACCCATCTTATTTGGTGGTTTTGAGACTTTCCTATTTCAAAATAACTTTAACCTAATATGTCTCATGTCAGATCATGTCAGCAATCAAGATTGCCCTGCAGCAGAGCCAGAAGAGTGGCAGAAGGAAAGCCTCTGGAGCAATGTCTGCAGAGGCGTCACCAGACTCCAAGTGTCCCATCTGTTTGGACATATTTAACAACATTTCTTACCTGGACCTCTGCCTGCATAAGTTCTGTTTCCGCTGTATTCATGAGTGGTCCAAGAACAAAGCAGAATGTCCTCTATGCAAACAGCCTTTTAATTCAATCTATCACAGTATAAAATCAGAGCAAGACTTTAAGAAGTTTGACCTACAGCCACTGGATAATGGCTCTTTTGGGACTTTTGGGGGAGTGCGGTTTAGATACCGCACAACTCTTACCGGAGTCCATCGACAGATGCGGGGAAGGACTTCTCCACCTCCAGACAATGGAGTGATGTTTGAAGCCTCAACAGGTCCTCCGCGACAGCCTCAGGACCGCTACATTCGGCGCATGATGATGAGGTTGGCAGCCAAGAGGAGAGCTGCAAGTGAAGGGAGGGTGGTGAACAACGTCAGGGAGCAGGAAATGGTCAACTTCAGAAGGGAACTGTACCGACGTGGGGTGAAGGTTCGGAGTGTTCGCGATGGTGGCCGCTCCCGAGACACTTCAGCTGAGTTCTTCCGAAGAAATCCTGCCTGCCTCCATAGACTGATCCCCTGGCTAAAAAGAGAACTCATTGTGCTATATGGAGCCCACGGCTCTTTGGTCAACATAGTTCAACACATCATCATGTCGCGCATTACACGGTATGACATGGAGGATGGAGCTATTCAGGAAGAGCTCAGGCCGTTCCTCCAGGCACGCACAGAGCACTTTCTGCATGAGTTCATCAGCTTTGCAAAGTCCCCCTTCAATATGGAGGCCTATGACCAGCATGCTGTCTACGACTGCCCAGCTACTTCTTCAAATGAAGACAGCAGCTCCAACTCGTCTGTAATAGCTATCTCAGAGGATGAGGAACTTGAGGTGGAGCTGGGCCCCCCGGGAGACTCCACGTCTACACTGAGCCGTTCTGTGTGGGATGATGAGACGCCTGGCCCATCGTATTCTACGACAGCGGAGCAGAGCAGGGCAGAATGTCTGTCAGTCCTTGACTCAGACTCGGACAGCAGTTTAGAGGAGGAGAGGCGGGAGTTTAGGGCTTCTCCACAGCAAATGAGTCCTCATAACCAAACAGACATGACTCTGGGTGAAGTTAACAATGAAGAGTTTTTGTCTGACGACAGTGATGACTGTGTCATTGTAGGTTTTGTTAAGCCAACGGCAGAGAGGACTCCTGAGCTGGTTCAACTTTCCTCTAACTCTGATGAGTCTGCCAGTGAAGATACTAAAGAAGTGCCTCTTCTGCCTCAGCACATCCGCTTCTCCAGTCTCAGTCCTATAGCTTCACAGAGTAGTGATCCAAGTGGCACTGGACAGTCAGAAAATGTAGAAACAGACCACTATCATCAGTTGGATTCAAAAGATAGAAGCAGCTCTTTAAAATCCGGCAGACACAAGACATCCAGTAAGTCAGACAGAAAAGACACATATAGAAGATTTGACAGTAATGATAGATCTAAGGAGGGGCACTGGTCAAAGGATAGAGACCATAGGAGAAGGAGGAAGTCAAGAAGTGGAGAGCATGGGCACTCTAGCAGGTACCCGGTGATCTCCCACAGCAGTGTCCGCACTCTGTCAAGAGAAAGAGGGTATTGTTACACGAGTGGCAGAGACCTCTACTCAAAATGTGACAATAACTGTAAAAGGAGGGACGACGATCACAGCTATCGGTCATATAGGCATTACAACCAAGAGAGAAATGATAGTGGGGTGCATTACACAGAGAGGCGCTCTTATTCTTACAGTAGCTGCAAGTACTCAGATCGGCACTCTCGCTCCAGGAGCCACAGCAGGGACTCACGGAGACGGGACAGGAGGCATTCTCGATCTAGGACTTATTCCAGCAGTCGTTCCCCTTCAGTGAAAAGGAGAGCACACCACGACAAGCCGGGCGGAAAGAGGAAATACAAAACAAGACATTTGGAGGAGCCGTCTGAAGACACACACACTCACAACTTATATGCTGAGGGCGACTCTGCCACGCTGTTGACAAAGCACAAAAAAAAGAGCAAAGAGAAGCATCGTAAAAAATCCAAAGAGAGGTCAAGAAAGACTAGCAGGAGTCTCAGTGTGGAGCTCGTCATCGAGGAAAACTCTTGTGAGCGAAGCAGGCGTCACCATAAGAAAAAAAAGAAACACAAGAAGAAAAGCAAAAGGCACAAGGGTAATGAGCGCACAGAGAAGTGCTCACCCAGTGTCATTACCATTGATAGTGACAGTGATTATTTTGCAAATGACAGTGTGACCCAGGCCAGCAGCACTAACAAGGACACTCCCATCGACAATACCACAGATGACGCCGCAGACCCTGCCCCTCCCCTCTCTCATGTGTAGTTGAATGGAAGCTCAGATTCCTGCTGCGTGTGGTGGGAACTGATGTATTCACCCTCAGTTGCTAATGCCTGCCAGCAGTATTTTAGATCAGAACGATGTTCTGTATGTTGAAGGTCACCAGACCTTGAAGGATATAGGATAGGATGAATTCATGTGCCCCTTTTTTAAATGCCGCCACAAGTGTGCTGATTACATGACAGACCCAGAACTAGAGTGGTGTTCATTCACATCATAAATGTCCATTTTAGCGAGGTCACATCAACGTACACACCTAAAACAATCCTATTTTCTGTGCAAAATGCCACTCTGAACAAAGTAGAATGGGGGAAAAAATATTGTCAATTCTTATTCTGGAAATTAATTTTCTTTAATGGATCAATTTTATTTCTAACGCGCTCTCAGGGATCATGTTGATTACAGTGATGTTCTGCTATATTCTCAAGTCAAAACAATTTCTACCTGCTTATTATATGCAGATGGTGTTTGGATTTTAGGATGGGCTCTTTTGTATTAAATTGTATTTAAAAATAAATTGCAGTCAGCAACTGTGTGTGCTTTTTTGTTAATGTTGGTTTATTTCATGCAGGATCAGACTGAGTATGTTGGGTTCATTTGATTAATAGCTGGGCCATACATTTGCCAACTTTCTTAGTGTGACTTCAGCTAGACTGAGGCTTTATTATCCGAGTGTGTTTTGTAAAAAGCTAAAATGATGTAGTCAGACTTGTTACATAAGAGGCAGTGCTACATTGATAGCCATTATAATTGATAGTTGGTGTTTCTCTTATGCACACAGATCAGAGTCATGTGGTAAACAGACATTTTGCTATTAAACCCAGAAGTAGATAGATGGTTTTCATAGGGAATAGAGAAAAGAGAAGAAGAGATTGAGTTAAAACACTTGATCCAAGCTAAGAGAATTACGAACAATGTAGTGTGTTGAGTACCCAAAACCCCTTTACTAGTTTACATCTTGTTTTAGAGCTTCAGATTAGACCACTGGTGTAAAATACAGTGAAGGGAAGAGGTGGATGAAGCTAAAAGCTTTAAATGACTGAACATGTGTTTGCATAGATAAGTAGTGTGATGGTCTAGCTCTGTAACAATAGCACATGTGAGAGAAAATAACTATTTAACAAATGTGTATGAGACTGACATAGAAACGTACCAGACAACACTAACACAATACTAAATAAATATACAGAAATTGTAAACCCAACGTAATGCAAGGTGGTGCCAGGGAAGAGGGAGCCTTCCCCCTACCGGGATCGGGCAGTTCCTACATCACCTGGAGATAGTGCCCAGCAGCCTCCAGTTCCAACCAACCTGCATCACTGAAAAACAACACATACCAGCCCTGGCATATTGCCCTGGAGCTGTAACAGTGGCCTTACAAACAGAAGTAGTCGTAAATTTGCTTCCAAATTCAGCTAACTCAAACCTCCATCTGGTTCTTATACCTCCTTAAGATAAACAGCAGTGGCTATACAGTATAGTTAAGTTTCTATTTCATGAGACAGACCTTTTACTCTAGATTGACTATTGATTGGTCTTTGGACACCTAAGCATGGCTCTGAAGAAAATATTACCTTTATTTAGCTGACGCTTTTATCCAAAGCAACTTATAATTGCTAGACATCTCAGAGGTCGCACAGCTCTGGAGCAACTAGGGGGTTAAGTGTCTTTCTCAGGGACACAATGGTGGATGTCTCACAGTGGGAATTGAACCCAGGTCTCCCACACCAAAGGCAAGCATCTATGCGCCACCACCACCAAGAGAATATAATTCACTTTTTTCTAAATTGTTGATGTCAAGGCCCATTCAGGAACGTTCAAATAAAATGACAATACCATTTTGTTTGCACATTTTAGTCTATTAATACAAATGACATACAACATACTTCAGAGGACTGCAGACCATTTAAAAAGCACATTGTTGTTTTTGTTTATGTGCTCTTTTTTTCCTACTTTCCAGCATCCATTAAAAAAAGTATAATGATCAGTTAGTATATCAACTTGGTTTAGACAGGTAATGAGGAAAGAGTATACAGTTATGAAAGTATTGTAGTCGTGTGGTATATAATGTTTAAGGTTCAGAAAAAGCTGAAAAGTCTTCACTTTATTAACTAGCTACAAAAATACAAACAACTACAACTTAACACCAAAACATTATCTTACTGATTAGACTATAGGTGATATGTTTTACATTTTAACACATACTAACCACCATGCATTTTCACTATATTAATCATGTGCTGTATATACTGTATATAGGCATCCATACACTGTACATAATCAATCCATTTATATATTTGCTGCACATATTTATATATCCACTTGTTTTTTCACGTGTGTACATAATAGTCCTGTCTATTCTTTTACCTTTATTTGTTGTCATTGTTCTGAGTTGTTATGTCTATTTCTGTGAAATTACATTGAGAGCAATGGTAAAATTCCTTGAATGTGTACCATAGACTGCATAAAAGTCTATATTGTACCTATGATGCTTACACATAAAGCTGATTCTGAACTAAAGCAGACAGGACGTTTCAAACATCGAGTAGACTTTAGTATTGTAGTCAACTGCAACCTGCAATGTAAGTAAAAATGTAAATAAATGCTTTGCTTTGAAAAACGGTCAGCAGTGAAATAGATAAGATGATTAGCCTAAAACAACAAGTAAATGTAGGTTTAACGCCAAGCTTTAATTTTGAAGGCATGCAAATCAAACAGGAAGCGGGATGGTGTCCGTTGAAGTGACGGTAGTTGCTAGCGGTTGCGGCTATAAAGCGTCTTCTTCAACACTTACTACTTGATCGGATCTTCACTTTTACAGGCAAGAATCTTGTCGTCATGGGTTCTACGGCGCCCATTAAGGTAATAACCTAAAATTGAATGTCACTTTGAAATTCTTAGTAACGGAATATTGTGTGTTTGAACACGGTGCCAGAGAGAAATCAATGGGAAAGCACAGCTAAGGTAACGTTAACGTGTCATGCCAGATGTGCAGTTACGACCGCATGGGAATGACTAATGAAGTGCGGGAAAAGCTCTTTACCTAGATGTTAGCACCGTATTCGCAAAGCTGTAACGTTACTTAAGTTATATCAAATAACTTATAGTAAACGGTCATGGCTAAATAACACAAGCATGCTAACTGCATGAAGAAGTGTTAAAACAGCTAAAGGTAAACCATCTTAAGTACAGTTGCTTTGGCATGTGGCCAGAGTGCACCCCGCAGCTTTGACCCGCAGCACCGTGACAGCTGTCAGCAGGTAGTTCAACAGGGGTTGGAAGAAGTAACGTTATCCTTACCTTGTAGGTAAAAGTAGCAATATACCACGCTGAGAACTTTACATAACTGTACGTATTATCAGCTAAATATGCTTAAGAAGTTACTGAAGTTGATTATACAGGCAGTTTGGCCTTTGCCAGTGTTATGGTTGTTTTTAATCAATTATATTTGTTAGCTTTTTAACATAATATCCGACATTACAGATACTTGAAGGACCGAACAAACATTCAGACAATGGACCAAATAATGTGCACTTAAGAACATTCACATCAAAGCGCCATATAATTATACTTCACTTTTGCAGAGCTAAACTACAAAACATTTCTAAGTGCAAAAATATGTTTAAGTGTAAGAGAATGATAGACCCCTCAGTATGTCATTTGCTTTGTTTTACAATCCGCACGAAAACGTCTGGGGATACATGGCATACTGACGACCATACACATGTAACATAAGATACTAAGTTATCATTTTATATGCTCTAATTTTGGAGTATTGTTATTGTAAGCAGCATTTCAATGTTGCAGCTGCTTCAAAGTGGAACCCATTTTAACATACTGTTTTTAATCTCCATCATTTATAAGTTCTTAATCTATGACTATGTATCAAATTTTAGAATCTGATCATATGTTATGTAATATATTAATTTGTACTAGTAACCAATACAGTGGAGTAAAAAAGTACTAATTTGCCTCTGAAATGTAATAAAGTTACAGTAAAGTACAGTACTTGAGTAAATGTTTACCTTTGAGCACTGCTGTTTACCAACTATAAACAGTAAAGTAAATATGTAGCAAAGCTTGAATAGCGGTACAGTAGTTGAGTAAATATATATTTACCTTCGGGCACCGCTGTTAACTGACAGTATGTTTGTATGTACAAACAGCTTTCTCCCTTAGAGGGAAATAGTAGCATCATGACTTGTCATTGGGGTCTTAGTGACTTATTTGAATGTGTGGTCATACAGTTTTAAACACCACTTTTTTATTTGTTGCTATTTCTTTCTTTTCATTTCCTAATTTCCCTGCACTGTATGTGAGACCCATTATGAAAAGTTTTATTGACTGCTCTGATTTATACCGCTGTTGACTCCTTGCACCAACGGCCGGTAGTTGCGCAGTATTGACCATTTTACAATATTTGTTAAGACATAGCAAAAGGCCTTTTTGGCTCTTAGCTAGGCTGACAACAAGGCTTACCTAGTCGGTGGGAGGCCACGTTGTGGCCCAAAAACTAACAACCATAGCAAAGTTTGGTCTAATGTTGAACCTGAGCATCTGCAGATAAATTCCATACTAGATATGTTATTATCCACTATGCATGATGAGATAAATAAAACCACATTTTTATTATCTTAGTCATCATCTTGACTGTAAGGGTACCGCTACACAGACAATTGTGGCTGAGAATGGCTAGGAAAGCATCCTGGCTTGCAAACTGGAAAATGCTATCGAAAACAGATGGGACATTTTAGTATTTCTTGCATACTATTTTTGACATACTATGTATGAGACATACTACATCTTTTTTTTCTAGCATACTAAAAACTGTCGAAACCGGTTACAGTGATCAACTGCTTATATGGGTCAAAAATCTTAGGACAGAATAATTCCTATGAATGTATAATTCCACTGTTAAATAATTAGCTTTTAGTGACCAAGTAGGAAACCTGGGAAACAAATCTCAATATTTACTTAATAAGTTTGTTTTCGAACTCTGCTACCAGGTCGGCATTGACGCCCTACATTCAGGCCTGTTGAACATTTAACAATGCACTGAAACAACCCCGAGCTGAGGCCTATTTGCACTACTAATGTTACTGTGTTTGTAATTCGCACAATACTGTTTTAGGCTATGGTCCAATTTTAATTTGCACTACTAAGCTATATTTTATATACTGTACTGCATTACCGTGTGCTGTACTTGAATTGTAGCAATTTAATTGTTTAAAATAGGGCTGCAGCTAACGATGATTTTGGTATTCGAAGCTTTGATAGATTATTTCAACGATTCATCGATGCGTCGTTTAAGAAGTACTTGTGTTTGGCGGCTTGGCTGTTACTGTTAACTTGTCTGTGGTCCGCTGGCGGAACACCGGGGCTTTTTGTTCAGCTGCCGTAGTGCTGTTGCAAAGGCGACGTAAGTTTCGTTTTACGGTGGATGGACGGTAACATTACAGAGTTGTTGTTTTCTTTAACTTGAAATAATCCCATACTTTGGACACTTTCTTCTTTGTCCCTTGCTATTCTCTATTCTCTCTCTTCCTCCACTTTGCAAACAGCTCTATTATAATCACGTCGTGTTCACAGCGTAAGTGCGATGTGCGACAGTAATAAATGTCCGTGCGAAACACTGTGCTGTAACGTTATAGTTAAATGGATTAAACGAAGCATCGATGCAAAGAATTTGTGTCGATGCATTTTATTAATCGATTTTAACCGATGAATCGTTTCAGCCCTAGTTTGAAACTGCTGGACTGTAATAGATGGTGTATTTTAATTATAGATGGTGCAGCAAGTTAATTTTTGTTTGAAACCGTTGGACTGTATTACTGTATGTTACACTGCATGTATATGGTTGCATGTCTATATTTAATATAGACACCAAATTTTATGTTTTTAAATCCTGTGTATATAATGCTGTGAGTGAATGTCTTGCTGCAGTGAAGAAAACAAAACAAACTGCCAATATTGAAATGAAAAAATTATTTGCTAGATATTTTAATAATACAATAATGGATAGATATTTTTCATGCATATAATATATTTAATGTAGACATCTACACAAGACTTTAAATTTTATTTAATTCTGTGCTGGGCCTTAATGTTAGATGTAAATCTCTTTCTCTACACAAACAATTGCGCAATCAAAATTTGTGTGTGTGTGTTTAATGTTGTTGTCTGTTGACTTTCTCAAAATGTTTGTTTAGATTGGAATAATTGGTGGTTCAGGCCTTGATGATCCAGATATCTTGGAGGGAAGGACTGAGCGTTATGTTGACACACCGTATGGAAAGGTTAGTTGTGTTTTTGTTAATTCGTGGTCCAAAGATGTTTTTATTTTTTTTTGTCAAATAGAACAATGTTTATCATAAACTCTGCCGTTCTGTTCTATTTTGCAAATTTAATGATTCCTTACAGTAATCTTAGTATTTGAATTGATTATTCTGCTCTTCTTGAACAGCCATCAGATGCTCTGATACTGGGAAAGATAAAAAACGTGGAATGTGTGCTCCTTGCAAGGTGAGAAACGGTGATGTGTTCTCTATTAGCCCCATCTAGTGGAAAAAGCTTTCACTTGTAATATGTATTGTCTGCATCTCTTTCATATTTCAATCCAGCTAATGATGAGGCGCATTTTAAATCCAAGTTTATATTTTAATGTTTTTGACATTGATCTAAAAATGCTTTTTCTTCTGCTTAGACATGGGAGGCAACACACTATAATGCCGTCCAATGTGAACTACCAGGCCAACATCTGGGCACTGAAAGAAGAGGGCTGTACACATTTGTTGGTTACCACAGCTTGTGGCTCACTCCGAGAGGAGATTCAGCCAGGAGACATTGTCATCATAGATCAGTTCATTGACAGGTGAGTGGGATTTGACCACAACAGCAAGTTGGTTCAGATATTTAGTTTTTTCTTTCCACATACTTTCTTGACTTATAGGAAACAGAGAATGTCAGAGCATATAAGTTGTATTCTTGATGTGTTTTTAAAGTAATTGTGGCTATCAGAGAACTTGAAAAAGGTTTTCAGGCTAAAAGCCTGTTATTAATGAGGTAAATTATTGTATAAAGTGGTTCAGAGTAATAACATGAAGTAGCTGCAAGAGCTCAAATGGACAGGCTATAAAAAATAATCAATTGCATTTACAAGTAGCACACAAATACTAGCTGTGTGAGCTTAATGCTCAAACATGAGTGGGAATAGTAATCTCTCCTGGCAATTTTTCAGAACCTAATCCCAATTTCACTCCCACTCCTACTGTCTGTTCTGTGTAAGTAGAGATGAAATGGTATGAAATTTCAAATCACCATTAGGGTTGTTTGTCGATTGGATCGCTTATCGACGATTGAAGGGATGATCAGAAAAAATATCCCGAAATAGGCCATTTCATATCCCAATAACGAGTTTTTTATATATATATATATATATATATATATATATATATATATATATATATATATATATATATATATATATATATATATATATATATATATATATATATATATATATATATATATATATATATATATATATTTTTTTTTTTTGTAAATTCAATGAAATATGGCATTTCCAACTGTTACTCTGTATATTTCTCTGCATTATAAAAGAGGGGTAAGTGAGAACTTAAAAGGGAGAAATCCAACACCATGACAAATATCATGATAGAGTGAACAACGACACAGCAAGTAATGTAACTATCACTGACTAACATTTGGTTGTGGATTACCAAACTGATGCTACTTAATGCTGCAAAGCTAACATGAGAGGACGAGACTGTCCCAGAGCAGCACAGCAGCTCTAGACAACGATATTCACAGCTCTCCAGCTACTACAACTAACATCACAACAACGGCATGTCTTGGTGAACCATAAAGTAAGCTGGATCTCCGTGGGCAAGTCATTTAACGTTACATGACTAACACATCATGGCTGGCACCGCTGGATGGTGTTGTGTGGCTCGTCCATTATATTGATTGCAATTTCTTCTTTGCAGCCCCGCCACATGTAGAAGAACAGACCGCGGTGAAATTAGTTCAAAGTTGGATATTAGTTTTACGTTGGACGATGATGTCGAATTCCAACGTAAAGCTAACTTCACCCCGGTGCAAACTGCTGTTCCCTTACCAAAATATTTCGGTAAAGTGTGGAATTTGCGACACAACGATATAAACAATGGCGCATAATTGTAAACGATAGACGTTTTTTGATCGTCAAACATCAGATATTGTCATATCGTACAGCCCTACAATGACTGCATGCACAATTAACATAAATAAAAATGTGTCTTACATACTGATAGTAATTGCAGAACAAAGGAGTCTTTTGTAGGAGTCTATTTGGTTTCTCCTGTTGGAACACTTTTACAACCAATTCGGCAACTGTCTGTCGGGAGACTAAACTACATAACGTGTTACCATATGCATTGGGCGAGTATGCAGACACACGATGCATACAGCAGCAGAACAACGTGTAGTGTTTTCACAACAGTAACACTGAGAGCTTCAGTTTACAAGCTAGAAAGACAAACCGTGACATTTTCCCTCATTCCAAAGTTCCCATGTCATGCATTGAGCTAAAAGTTAACTTACCCTGCATTCTCTATAAAGCAATTTTCTTCCATTAAAGTCCCTCAGCACTCCTATAAAAACCACAATACGACCAGACTTCAGACGGGCTGAAAAATCTCTGGAGAGCTGTCACTGCCTTCCGCCATGTTTTCACCAACCCAAAACAAACCCACGTTGCATGCTACACATGCGTGCCTGCGTTTAACTTTGGTTGATACTGGACCGTATTTACCATGAGTCTTTCAAAGTGTGGTTATCGAAACACAGTTTTCATGATATTGAAATTTTTAAATGGTCAGGACACCCATGCCCAGCAGCCCCCCGTGAATCCCGCGTGCGAGGTCGGGCAAATGAGAGAGAGCAAACGGAACAACACGACAGCGAAAGCCAGCGGAGAGAGACACCAGCAGCAAGCCCCAGCCCGGCAGCAAACGCGCCGCACAGGTCACCGTGCACCCGCCAATAAAAGTCCACCGTCCCCCCAACTGCCGGAAAAAACTAAGGCCGCCGGCGCCAGCCGACATCCCCCATGCCCAGCGCGCCCCCCGGCCGCCATGCAACACCAGCCAAACCAGCAACGAGGCAAAATCAACTAGCTCAGCTGCATGCCACCAACAACCCACCCATCCATCAAGGGCCGAGAACTCCAGGCACAAACCCAGAACAAACCGGAGCACAGCCCTGCCCCGCACCCACACTGCACATCCCGAAAACTAACTATATACCTCAGTATCCAGAGGGGTCCAACAACTGGCCGACAGAGAAATGGGCAAGCACAGATCCGAGGCCAACGAAGCAAAACAGGAACGCAAACAGGTCCCTCCAAGCCAACGAGGAGATGCCTCCCCCGGACTCCAACGCACAAACTAAACGCCCAGCAGCCATCCAGAGACCCTGCCCAGGGAAAAAGTATAATACATCAAGATGCATCGATAATCGTCCCACAATCCCACCGCAGACCCCCACCCCCCTCTGTTTTGTCACGGAAGATTTATAATTGTGTCCTTATATCAGTGTATTTCTCTGTGCATTTGTTTATTTCCAGTTTTACTCTGGAACCACCGAACTTCCTGTAAATGCTCTGAAAGTCCATACCGTCCAAAAAATGCTTTTACACTAAAAACCAACCGAACGATGGTCCGCGGGAGGTTTCACACCTGTAATTTTGTTTTGGCTCAAACTTCGTCTGAAAGTCTGAAAGTCCAGACCAAATGAGGTAGGTGAAGGCCCCCTTTAGATTCAAATTCAAGTTAGCTTTATTGGCATGAATGTATAACAACAATATTGCCAAAGCATCATACAAACTACATAAGAACAATCAACCCCGTACATTTCATTAAACGAGTAATTAAAGCGTAAAGTAGTGTGTGTGTGTGTGTGTGTGTGTGTGTGTGTGTGTGTGTGTGTGGAAATCAGTATCAGATGTGAAATTTAAAAACAAAACAATTGCTAAAATATCAAACAATCAAAATAATAATTTGAAAATTTGTACAATTATCAGTCTGAGTTTCCACTGCTTGTCCTCACTTCATGGCATGAGGAGACATCTCCCAGAAAATAGGGGAGTTTCTGTGTGTCTTATATAAATTTGAATTCAGGGTATATTTGGGAAATGTTTGCAAAGTGTTTTTGTCTTAGTGTTTTATATTTAGGGCATGAGGTTAGAAAGTGCAGCTCTGTCTCTACCTGTCCTGTGTCACACTGGGAGCAGAGTCTCTCTTCTTGTGGTAGCCAGCTCTGTCTGTGGCGACCCTTTTCTATGACCAGGCTGTGTTCACTCAGTCTGTATGTTGTCAACATTTTTCTATGTTTAGGACATTTTATTGTGCTCAGGTAACTTGCCAGTGTGAATTCTCTTTTTAGGGTCAGATAACATCGTAATTTACTTTGTGCTTTGGTTGTTTCTTTCCAGTATTCAATATATTTTTCTTTCTGCTTGTTGATAATTTGGGTTTGGTCTGCTTGAGTTGGTGTTGCTGTCCTGAGGCTGCTGGGGACTTGTTACTGCAGAGAGCCTCAGGACCAGCTGGCTGAGGGGACTCTTCTCTGGTTTCAACTCCTGGTATGTTAGGGCTTTGTGATGGTATGTCTGGGGGTTAACTGATTTCAAGTGATTGTAAAATTTTATTGATCTCTTATGTATTTGTAGTAAGAGGGGTATTGGCCGAGCTCTGCTCTGCACAGGTTAGTTGGTGTTTTTCTCTGCACCTGCAGGATGCTCTTAGAGAATTCAGTATGGAAAGATTCTATGATTGTTTTGTCCCATTTGTCAAATTAATTATTTAGTTTTGGTCCCCAAATTTTGCTGCCATATAGAATTATTGGTTCTAGTACAAAATTATTACCTTAGATTGAGCCATTTCTATATACATACACCGCAGATCCTCTTACATGGGAGTCGCCTTGTTGCGCCGCCATGTTTCTACAGTAGCCAAAATGGATGAACCGCTCTACAGAGTGCGTTTCATCACTATATTGAATAGTACGAAGAAGAAGAGGAAGTAGTTCAAGCATCTTCCCACACATCTCACTGACAGGATTCGTGTTACTGTATGACAAGGGTGTCCAGGTAGCTGAGTGAAAAAGGGGGACGGACTTGACAACACATTTAACACATTTGTCACAAGTCAATATTTTTTTTATTAGGTTGTTCAGTGGGAAGACTTAAGTGAGAATTTAACACTGGATCGTCTGTAACACAGAAGTCTTCAGTTGCAACAAAACCTGTATTTCCGGGTTTCAGTCACTAGAAATCCACAATCTGAGTTAAATACACTTGCTGGTAAACCTGACCATATCTTTCATAATCATTAACATGGGAAAGCATATTGTCTCAGCTGTGTTTGACCTCAAGGCATATACATTGTGGTGCATGATTGCACATATTACATTATAAGTGCCACGTTAAGCAGGATGGCTTATTTGTTACCGGTGAACTTGAATTCAGCTCATTTAATTGAGATGAATTGTAAACTACTTCCCCATAGTCGTGTCATTGTGTTCCCCTGTACACTTGTATACAACTGCACCACGTTGCCTGTGGCTTCGCTTGTCCGTGTCAGTGAAGCAGATGAATAGCTCAGTTTCCAGTATCAAGCACAGACAAGATCTGTTTTGCAGAAATGAGGAAGTTGCTTGTTTGGACTTGTTCAGACTTGTCCCACGGCATGTGACTGCATGTTTCTCTAGGCTTTACTTTATTGACAGTTGTTATGTCACAACTGCTTAGTTGATCTCTATGACTACTCCAAACTGAACACCGTGCACTGCAGAAAATATACCTCAGAAAGAAAGTACATGATAGAGGGAATGAAAAGGGCAGGGCGAACAGGAGCAGGTTTAAAGGTGTGTGTGTGTGCGTGTGCGTGCGCGCGTGTGTGCGTGTGTGTGTGTGTAGGGGGGGCGGCTTGACAAGGCAGGAAGTGTCTAGTCAGCTTTCTTTAAGGGAGCAGAATTCATAGGGAAAATCTGACAGTCCAGACACTGTACAAGTATTGCTTGATAAACCGGAAAGACTTAATGTAGTAAAATACTTATTTGCACATTCTCATTTAAAAAAAACAAACTCTGGATATGCCAGAGATGTTCACAAGTCTGAGTCCAAGTCAAGTCTCAAGTCTCTCGTGGTTATAATGAATGCTGTATCACTTGCTGCGTTCCATCCAGGCTGCTTAGAACACTGCATAACTGTAAGGGGATATAAGGGATTCTTTAACTATAACCTGTTTTTCATTTACAGAGCACAACCATGTAAACTAAACTACTGTAAGTCAACACATTCCCCAGACTCTCAAACCAGTGTAACATGTTGCCATATAATGGCATGCACCCATACTGGATGGTTATACAATCTGAATAGTGCTGTCATTTCCCAAAGCTTTAGATCTTTAAAGTGACAAGCTGTACTTCAGACCTGATGTGATGGAACTGTGTTGGAAGTTGGTGCTGGAGGAGGATTTGTGGTATATTTCTAATTTAGCATTTTAGGATTAATAAATTAATTAATAATAATAACTTTATATAGCACCTTTCACAAGAACCAAGGACGCTTTACACATAATTGCAGAGACAGAGCAACAAAAAGTCATTCAGGGTTGAATGGCTTTGTGAAGAGATGAGTTTTTTGAAGGTGTCCAGAGAGGGAGTATGTCGGATCTCTGTGGGGATGGAGTTCCAGAGGGTGGGGGCTGCGACGCTGAAGGCTCTGTCTCCAAAAGTCCATAGTCTGGTGTGAGGGACAGAGAGCAGGCCCTTGTCGGTGGACCGCAGGTTCTGTGAGGGGGAGTAGGGGTGGAGAAGGTCCAGTAGGTACTGGGGGGCAATGGCATGGAGAGATTTATAGGTGAGGAGTAGGATTTTGTAGGTGATGCGGAATTTGACCTGGAGTCGGTGAAGCTGAGTGAGGATTGGGGTGGTGTGTGTGTGTGTGTGTGTGTGTGTGTGTGTGTGTGAACCCTGGCAGCCGAGTTCTGGACATATTGTAGCCTGTCCAGGACCTTGCTGGGTACCATTTTATATATAACTTAAACGTGTATTTTAGTCTTTTCTTTTCTTTATCTTGTATTGTTTTTTGGGTATTATTACACTTGTTAAAGCACTTTGTAACTTGTTTTTGAAAAGTACTCTACAAATAAAGATTATTATTATTACCCCATACAGGACACCATTACAGTAGTCCAGGCGGGAGGTGATGAAAGCATGGATGAGAGACTCTGCCACAGAGTGATGGTCGAAGTCTGGAGATGTTTTTGAGGTGGTAGAAAGCAGATTTAGTAATAAGTTGATAACATGTGACTGGAAAGATAGGGTGGAGTTCAAGATGACTCCAAGATTGCGGACTTCTTGGGATGGAGAGATGGAGCAACCATCCACTTTGAGGAGTAGATCACCTACCCTCAGGAGCAGCGGCTTGGGAGCCACTACCATTAGCTCCATTTTGCCATTAGCTCCGTTTTTTTAATTTGAATATCTGGTAATAATAGGCTGTGAGAGCCATTCTTTGCAACAATGACTCTGAAATGAAATGCCAAGCCAAGATAACTTAATTTCTACTCAGCTCATAGTTTATCCCACACACTGCTGTTATTTATTTTTTCAGCAGGGTGGAGCTGCAGCTGGCTCATTCTATTTAAGCATTGACTTGAGTTCTTCCCATGCCAAGGTAATGAGCAAGAGATAGGGCTGGGCATTAACTTAGGATTACTGCAGACCGAGACATTCATATTTTGGATGTCTGAAATATTTGTGTTTTGACCAAACCTATGGCATTATCTATACACACTGATAGAACAGAACACTAGAATTACAAGCTGATGCAGCGAGACACAAAATCCTGGGTGTTTTCAGGGCACTGGGCTAATTGAGTCAGTGTCTTGTGGTCTCCCGGCCCATCTCCATACAGAGCTAAAGGGAGGCAGGCTGGCACCGTGCCTGGTGGAACTCCGCTGACTCAGCAGAACTGTGACTTGTACAAGCATTGTTGGCTTGGTGCGAGAGACCAGGTCACTACTGTTCTCTGTTAATGCTTTTATAGTCCTGGGCTGTATATAACATGTTTAATGATGGAAACAATTCAATCACTCTGATAAACTTGTAGTTTATCATTAAACTGTGGCTGCTCTAGAAGATTTCAAACGGAAGATTTGTTAGATTATGACTCTGGCAAAATAACTTCTAATATGCTGCTTGGTTCTTGATTAATGTTCGTGTTGACAGTGTTTCTGAGAATTGTTTTTTTTCTACTCGGTCATTGCTCTTTTTAGTGTTTTGTATGTTGATGTCTGGTTTCTGTCTTATGTTTTTTTGTTTGTTTGTTTTTTTTCAACTTTCATTTGCATTCATTTTCATTGCCAATCTGACATAAATAAAGTGAAAATGAATTGTCTATGATTTATTTCTACAATAGCATAACTTTTGAAATTTGCTAATCTAATCAAACCAAGTCATTTGATCAAGGATTTTGTTAATTTAAAACAATTGAACCTTACAATGGTGTGTGTAATTTCCTGGTTTGCTTTAGGATTGAATAACTTTCCATACTTCCTGTCTGCTTCCTTTTGCCAGGACTACCAAAAGAGCTCAGACTCTGTATGACGGCCAGCCCACTAGTCCTCCAGGTGTCTGTCACATCCCCATGGCTGAGCCTTTCTGCAACAGAACCAGAGAGGTGAGTTCTCAAATACCTGTACATATATTGTACATCATACATGTAATTCCTTGAGCTTTTGTGCCATAATTTGTTTCACAAAATTATTCTCAAATCAAACTTAACTTAATTTTAATTGTGTGTAAACATTACATTTGTACAACATTCATATCAAATTCAATTATTTGAGTTGTCCCGACCAAAATAGACTTGAAGGTGTGTATTGGTGGATCGAGAGACGAAATAAAGCACAGTTCACATGCCTTTGGACACTGAAACACTGAGCAAAATAGTTGACAGCTGAACCTCATCATGGACATGACAAGTGGTGAATATTTTAGAAATGACTTGATTATGGACGTTAATTTGATAATATTTAAACACATGAAAAACTTTGTAGCAAAACTATGTGTCACTGGAACTTAACAGTGTAAAAAAAACAGTATGTGATCAATTATTAATTTTTACTCAAATCTCATATTCAGGATTTAGATATAGATAGTTCATTTTTAAGTTGAACTTTGAGTTCAAGTTTTAGGTAGGCCTAACTTCTGTCTTTCAAGCAAGCAAATTGTAACAGCATCCTTAATCCATAATGTTGCTAATTATTTGCAAATTATTGTTAGAAAATGGAAGAAGTAGTTTAGAGAATGAGAGGATAAGCTATTGAAACTATGTCAACAGTTCCCACCTACTCTCGTATTGACTTAATGGAGACTGTTACTAACTCTCTATCCTGGTGCAGGTGTTGGTGGAGGTGGCGCGGAGCCTGGGGGTCAAGTGCCATGTACGAGGGACTATGCTGACTATTGAGGGGCCCCGCTTTTCCTCGCGGGCCGAGAGCCTGATGTTCCGCCAGTGGGGCGCTGACGTCATCAATATGACCACTGTGCCAGAGGTGGTCCTCGCCAAGGAGGCCGGCTTGTGCTATGCCAGCATCGCCATGGCAACAGACTACGACTGTTGGAAGGAACACGAGGAGGCGGTGAGTGGCAGGCTGGATGTCCTGACCACCGTTTTTATGGCCTTGATGTCTCTTGATCGTGTATTGTGCGAGTCAGTAGTTGTCAGCAAAGGGCGAACGGTTGATGTATTTTGTGTGACATCACTTCCTTCCTATTCTATTTAAATGTTACTTGCTTTTAGGTGTCTTTATTATTTATTAGAGGTGCTCCGATCAGGATTTTTTGGACCGATTGCTGAAAGCAGTATTGTCTCTGTCTTAGAGACTTAAATCATAGCAGCCTTTGCATGGTTACTAGGAACATATTATAGTGTAACAAATGTAGCTTTCCTGTAGAATAAACAGTGAGGAGTCAAAACTGGCATCAATGAGACTTGGGGGGAAAGTAAATAACTAAAAGTACAATGTTAATTCCATATTATACTGTTAGTATATTGTTAATATTACTTATAGTTACTTTACTCATTATAATTTCATATAGTTTAACACTAGGATAGGCCTAATATTATTTCAGTGGGTTGTTTTCTTCTATTAAATCCTTGTCTACAGTCTGCATCTTTTACATAAGCCTTTTGCCACCGGCTTTACCAGAGGCGAGAGAAGCAAGCACTTTAAATAGGCCAGCAAATTTTTATTTGATTTTGGGAGAATCACGGGGAAAACGGGAGAGTTGACATGAGAGGAGTAGAGAGAGGAGTGGGGTAATGTGAGGCTACATCCACACTACGATGGTTTTTATAAACCGTTTTATAACGAATACGATCTTCTCCGTCCACAGCAGCGTTTTAGTTGTGTATCAGAGTTAATCTCTGTCCATATTAAAACGACTGAAAACACACATCTATTGGCTGTTTACGTACACTGGGCATGCACGTGCCAGTGTAAACATGAAGCAGATGGTCTACTCGGCAGTTGCAGAAGATTTGGCGAAAGAAGAAAGTAATACAGACGAAGAACCACACCAAGTATTATTATTTTTATTTTTTTTTGCATTGACCGACAACGAAGTGGATCTGTTACTGAAAGCAACACTGGAATACAAACTGTGGCGGCGGGAAACAGTCTGGGAGTCGTCACAAAGTAAATATGGCGAAATGCACAGTAGGCCTACGTGTTATTTACACAGTACAAAATATTTTAATAAAAGTACTTAAACTAAAACTCTGTCAGTTGCGTCATTGTTTTGCTTTGCATGACTGATAAGACCGAATCAGAAAGCCAAATGTGAGTGTCTGTGTCATCGTTTAATACGGTCCTCCGTTTTTGCCCACGGGGTCAGCTGCGTTTTCAAACAAACATCTTCGGATTCGCCGTTTTGATCCAGACAGGAGGCGAAACAAAAGGTCTCCGTTTAAAGACAAAAACGGGGAGAGAGAGAGGCAGTCAGCTGATTGAGAGGCTCCTCTCTTTGCATCAAGAAACTCTCACAGAAGGATCAGTCTCTCTCTGCCTGATGCGCTGTGGGTCAAGACAATTAAACTCTGGTAGCGGGCTGCGTGTGTGTGAGAGGAGCGCGACAGTTTACATGATCGCTCCTGCTTGTTGCTCCGCTTGTCTGATTGCTGCTCAACACTCATTGTAAATGACTAACTGAGCGCATCAGTCGCTTCCTGTCTGAAGGACTTTGGTGCTAGCTAGCTTTGAAAACTGCTCAGACCGCGTAGCGTTTAGCTGCCGTTGGAAATTTGTCTAGCGAGTATTGCGTCATCTGATCAGCTTTTCTGATCGGCCTTTTTAGAGACCACCAATCAAACTAGTTAATGCCATTATTAGCTACACGTTTTACTAAGCTGTGTTGATGGCAGATGGATTACAGTTTTGTGTTTCTTTTTGCTAACTTTTCTTGCTAGCTGAGCTTGATTACAGCTGTTAGTTAAACTTGGTGGTTTCGTTCTTTCGCCACCTATAATCACGTCCCCATTAACTTATTCTCTTACATAATAGGATCAGGAACTCTACTTTGACACCTGACCCACATCCAGCATCGCTTATTGCTAGCTTATAGGCCAAGGTGCTACACTAGCTCATTAATTCCTCTACTAATTACAAATTCTTTCTGGGATTTTCCTCTCCTTATTTCCCCCATTCCTTCTAATCAGGCAGCTGATTTTCTAAAAGGGGTGTACAGCATTGGCCAGGTCACTTTAGACCAGTGATTCAGAGAGTAGGGTCCAGCACCCCCTGAGGGTCTATTCCACATAACCATTTTCTCTGCAAAACAATTTGTTGAGGTAAAATTGCTGCGCCATAAAAATGCACATGTGTGGAACACTTGTGCCACCAGATGCAATAAAACAATTATTGCACAATTATATCCAGTCCTCCCACATTAGCTTTGAGCTTTGGACTTTAGTGCTTTGACACATACTAGCTTGTTTTTCTCCTCAGTGTCTTTGACTGGAAGGTTTTCTGAGTTGTGCTTGTAACAGAAGGACCTTGGCTACTGTAAACCACAGTGATCATTGTCATCTTGTTGCAGGAAACAGCGTTTGGGTTCATGAGGTCCTCCTCACTTTTTGACACAGAGCATGCTAATGTTTGATCACTTGAACTGTATTATATATACATAGTTACATGTTGTTTGGGTACACATTCAGTGTCTCACCATTTGGGGAAAAAAGTTAAGAGCAAACATAATTTGTAAGTTGTTTGTTCATAAACAATTTCTTTTTTTAGTAATAGCTCTGTCGCTTTTAAGGCAGTCCTGTCCGAAGAACTTTTCTTCCTTTCTGGAGCTGATATGCAGAGAAGTGTTGTAGGTGGCAACAAAAGAGCAAGTCTCTGAAGTAATTCTCTTCAAATAAGTCTTTATTAAAGCATACTTTCTACAGTTAGCACATCACTAAAGCATTACATTATTAAGGAGAAACTAATGGTTTTTAGATCCCTTTTTTTTTTTTTAGTATGATGGGTTCTCAACAAAGGTTTTCGCTATCTGTGCTCCATTTGCAGACTAGACTAGACTATCTGTGGCGTCTTATGGCTTCCAAGTGACCTACTCTCTGTCAGACACTCTGGATAATGCAGTTGATATACTGCGTGTGGGCGAGTTTTGGCTTATTTGTCACTGATCCAGCCCAACTCGACTTCCGAGTTCCTGCAGCTGACCTCTTCCCCCTCCTGTTGCAGGAGGCTCGCCACATCCTTCCGCCCCTCCACCCCCCCCAGCCAGCCTCATACTACCTCCTGGCCTCCCCCTCCTTACACCCCCCACCCACCTCCCTAGTTGGCTTGCCTGCCAGCCTCCGGTGGAAGCCCTGCCAGAGGAGGTTGAGTCACACTGAGTCATCAGCTTCAGTCTTCATCCTGGCAAACACCACAAAAACATGAACCTAGTCATTGAATGTGACATGAAAACAATGCACTCAAGGGAGGGTTTAATGAAGGTTACAGGAGGTAAACACCAGCACTTACTGTGCACCGAACATCTGGCTGAGTAATGTTGATATTGTCACATACTTTCATACAGATATACTTAAACATTTTATGTTGACCTGAGGCCTCCTTTTTTCAGCAGATAGCATGCACAACATATTGCACTGTTTTGATTTTTATTCGCCATTCCTATTGTAGGGAAGTCAGTTGTGAATAATGTGATGATTACCAGTGTCATAGACATGGCAGGTGAAATGGCTCAAGGCTCGTTAATACCACAAAATGAGTCATTGGAATACAGGGTACAGCTGGCTGCTAGAAAAACAATGTGCTGATCTTCACATCTGCAAGGATGTGAATAGTTTCTTGTATTGACTGTGGCTGAGGTCCTTTTGTGGCAGTGATTTGAATAAACTCAAGAACTTTCACCAGCTCACCTTGCTGTCCTGGATTGATTATCATAGTTTATGGACTTCAGTGGGGTGAATTATGACTGTTACTGTTGTACAAAACTCTATTGTCCAAGTTACAATTCCCAAAAAATTATTATAAAGTTATTAGGTGTGAAGAGTTAACAGTGTAATAAAGTTCAGATTTCATTAAAACATTTGTAATAATTGATTTTGTTTGTCAAAATAAATTTGCCACATCTTGATATATTATATACAGTATATTAATGTTAAACACTTTCAACCATTATCCCCCTATTTTCGGCAGTTCCATTAATAAATACGCATAAAGGTCTTTATAATCAGCTTCTCAACTGAAAGTTTTATCCTTTTCTGGAATTCCACATATGATCTCCATTTGAAATAATTGAGAGAAATGCTGTGTGTTGAAAATGAAACATCAGATATAACTGCCGCTCTGATTTTACATGATAGTGTCTTCCCTCACGTCACACATCAGTACACTGTTATTCACAGTGCAATCATCGTCTTTAGCGTCAGTAAAGATACATGTGAAATTACCTTTTTGGGAAAAACAAACTGACTCTGACACTTTTTTTTAGAGGAGGTTGAAGTTCGCATTGCTGCATGTGATTCTTATCGCACAGTGGCTGTTTTTCTTCCCTTGTCCCAGGTCTGTGTTGACAACGTAATGAAGACTATGAAGGAGAACGCCAACAAAGCCAGCAGTATTCTGCTAACTGCAATACCACAGATTAGTCAGATGGACTGGGCTCAGACAATGAAGACCTTGAAAGTAAGTTGTTGACTGTATGATGATTCATTTCCATTCAGTAAGTCTTTGGAGAAGTTGTGAAAGGGGGGTCTGTTTACCTTTTTTTTAACTTTTTTTTATTATTTTTTTTTAAGCTGGCTATCTTGAGCTGAGATCTGTCTCTTTTTTTTTTCTCACCAAAACTACCTCTTTAAACTGTGGTTCAAGAGAATAGTCAAACCATCTGGAGCATGACCACTCTGAAAACACTACACTTTTATGAGGGTGATTATTACTGTGAGGCTGTGAGAGTTACTTCCATCTGAGAGGCTGACTCAGACATCATGATTCTGTGTCGCACCCTTATTATAGTGTTTTAAAAAAAAAAATCAGCAGGTTTGAGTGGAAATTGGTATTGACAACATGAGCATAAAAAGAGACCACAACTGCAACACATAGTACAGTCTTAACCCAATATATGTGGTAATAAAAATATCAAATGTGTATATGTTTTATATTAATTGCACTTCAGAGAACCACATTATGAACAATGTTATTAAACTTTGTAGATAATTTTTAATGAACACGTTTCATGCTTGAAAAAGGTTGGTAAGGTAAGGAGTTACATTTCTGTTCAAAACCCATGTTTGTTTGTTTAGTGGAAACGCTTACACTTTTGGAAAAAGTACAGCATTAAAGCTTCCTAATATTTAATTTATTTTATTAGAATTGGTAATAATGACTGGCAGGTGCGTTTAAATAAAATATTTTTAAAAATATATATCAATTTTTATTTTTTTTTAAATTATGTCCTCTGTCTTCTCTCGACAGTAACTACTATAATTGTTGCTGTTTACCTGTGAGACATATTTGGAAAATAAACTCTTTTCTTCCTTCCTTTACAGTCAATGGCACAATCTTCAGTAATGTTACCAAAACACTAAGAAAACAGTGAAGTAGAAAAGGATCCGGACCCCAGAAAGGACATGGACAACAGACTCTGCCTGTGGATTTGTTATTAGTGAAACAAGAAAGTGCCTCACATAAATAATGCATGTGCTCTGTCTTCAGCTGAAGTTCAGTGTTTTTTCTTTGACTCAAAATAAACATAACACCCCCTCCCCCCTGATTCACAGCTCACTCTTTTTCTCTGGAACTCTTATCAGTATCATAAGTTTTCTTTCACATGTTTCGGTACAATCATGTGAAAAAATTGTAAGTCTTCTTAAGATTCTACTCATTTTGTGTGTGTGTGTGTGTGTGTGTGTGTGTGTGTGTATATATAGATAGATAGATCTCTATATCTATCTATATCTATATATATATATATCTATATCTATATAGATAGATAGATAGATATATAATTTTAGAGAGAGATCTATCTATCTCTCTCTAAAATTATATCTATCTATCTATCTATCTATCTATCTATCTATCTATCTACATATATACACACACACAAAAATGAGTAGAATCTTAAGAAGACTTGACACATGATTGTAACGAAACATGAAACTTTTTTTTTTTTTTGTCTCTGTAAGCATTCGTAATTTGTTTGTTGCCTGTAAACCATTAGTGTCTTTATTGCAGGTAATGCAGGAGATAATAAAAATGCTTTGCAAGTTTAGCACATTGAGATTTTGTTACTGCCTTAGTTATGATGAACTATGATAATGTTTTTAAAGTTGAATCTGATGTCTTAAACATTTGTTGGATTTACTCAAGTAAAATATTTTACATGTCTGTACACATTTCAGCAACATTTAGGATAATATATGATTCATGGAATACTTTCATTTAATTTGCTCTTCATGATGGTTTTTGTGTTTCCCGAATCAAAACAACCAACAGCATTTAATTTATATATTGGATACTGCACTGTACATGCAAACTGTTTTCCAGCTATCATTAAATTAGCTAATTGGAGAACTTTTGAGAAACCTGTACTGACTGCATTTATTGACACTGACAGAGAGGAAAGACATATTCTTTTGCAACTAAAAGGTTTGCTATACTGTAGAGTTCATCATCTAATGCAATTAGCATTTTTTTTTTTATCACACAGCAGTTTTAAAAAGATTTAGTCTCTTGTATTTCCTCTTCCTGTTGCCTTGTCTCACCAATATGAATGCATTATGCAGCATACATTATAGCTCAATAGGATTTGAGGTCATGCTCAAGTTGTTAGTAAAAGAAAATTAAGGCAAATTGAACTGATTAAAATGTATCTTATGGTACCATACAGTGTTATTTAACATGCTCAATGTGCGCTGCAATGCAACCCAACGATTTCGTAGAATAATTTAAATCGAAAATCATTCTATTGTTTGAAATATGATAAGCAGAATGTATTATTGTTAAAATAAAATCGGTTTGCCACATTACTGTAAAATAATCAATCCTGTAAGGCTGCATATTTCACCCATGCCTGGACGTTAAACTCCATTTCATAACAGACAAAACAATGCTATTTATGCCCTCCGTGGTTTGGGAGACTTTGGCTGTGTGTTGCCTAAAGCCATAAAAACTTCTAGGCCTAAATGAAAGTAGGCTAATCTCTCGAAATGTAGATGCATAGCCCTTTTTTTATGACTGTTTATTCACAATGATTGTTACTCTTCGAACTGCAAGGCATCAATGCGGTATTAATATAAGAATAGAAACCCATTCAGAGTTCAATAAGCTAACGTCCTTTATACAGACAAATCTCTTTTTTTTTTTTAAAGTTTAGTGGAGCATATCTGTCAATGCAAAGGATTTGCGTGACATATGCACGCAAAAATTGGAGTTTGGCGTACCCACTGCACGCAATTGGAAAGTGTAAAGTCGTGTTAATAGTACCCACAATGATGAGAAGGGGTTGAAATTGAAAATTGCCTGAACATGTTGAAAATTAATGATTGCATCAGCCTGTGAATTCACCTGAGATGATCACGAGCCTGTATATTTACCGTGCAGTGTTTGGAAAGGCATTCGGGTTGTATCTGGTCTATTTGTCAATATGCCTGAAAACCTGTTTAACAAAAGCAAATCCAAGGATAAGTCAGTAAACTAATAAAGTTGAAATGTTCGCCCTGCTGTGATATATTGCTCGTTTGGAATTCATTGTTCTTCAAACTCAACTCAAATGCATAGCCAAATAAGGATTTTTTGAAGTTTTTATTCTCTGGTAGGCCCACCTATCAGTAATATATCCTTCAGACAATGTTTACATTGCACCATTTTGCTTCCATCCATCCATCCATCGTCAACCGCTTATCCTGCGTACAGGGGCGCGGGGGGCTGGAGCCAATCCCAGCTGACATCGGGCGAAAGGCAGGGTACACACTGGACAGGTCGCAGTCCATCGCAGACAATTTTGCTTCCTACATTAAAATGCTATCTTCTTGCATTTTAATAAATTGCATAGGCCTAATAAGATCTGAATATAATTTGTACAAACATGAAATGGGACTTCCAAGTGTCTTCAGAATAAAGATAATACTTACAGAAGATTCATCAGTTGGCCACTATAATGTTCAAATGTGCAAAACATTTTAAATGGCTTTCGTGTTATTTGGTTAAATATTTGACATGGAAACTGTCAAAATCCGGTCATGTCATTAGGTTTATAACGAAAACCAAAGACAGTCCTATTTAAAAATACATTAAACTATACAAATACTATAGGCTTATAGTAAAACTGTACACTAGCTTATAACAGTCTGATTTTTATAGGCTTATCTGAATATTTCAGTAATCCAACGAAGTTAAAATTGCAACAAATTGTGTTCTAGTTGAGTAAAACTACGCTGAACAGCCCGGCGTTAAATCATTAGCCTATAACAATATTGTTCTGCTGTTATTTACCATTACAGCGACCCTACGCCTATAGATAGTCCTGATTTCGTTAAGAATAAAATAATGATGCCTAAAAACAAAACAGACAAATAAATAAAAATACATTTTACAGCAAAACAGTCTAAATGCATAATTCAGGCTGCAGGCCTCTTAAGGCCCCGTTTCCAGGAGTCCGAAGTCCCCATTCAAAACAAACAGCAGGAAACAAAAAGATCACAGCGGAGGCTTTAGAGACTCCAGAAAAGCAACCACATCGGTATTCCCCTCGTTTCTGGCCAAATCAACGGCCAGACACTTTGCATTGTCTCTGGCCCAAGGATCAGCCTGCTTCTCCACCAGCAGCCGCACAGTGTCCAGAAAGCCCGTCCTGGCGGCGTCATGCAGCGGGGTGGCCCCCGTGCTTCTGTCCGCCACGTTGGGATCAGCTCCGTGCTCCAGTAACACCTGAGCCACCGGCGTGCTCGCCATCATCATCACCTAAAGAATATAATCGTCAGTTAGAATCTAATCTAATTTGATTAGGCGTAGCCTTAGGCTATAAAACACTTGTAAAAAATCAATTAATTTATATTCGAACCCTTAATAATACAGAAGAGAATTACGGATTGGTTTGACCTGCAATTTAATAATAGCCTATCACACTGATCAAATAATGATATTATATTATTGCACATTTGGAAATAGCCTATGTGGCTAAACACATTACACGGACCTCGCCATGAAGAGTTTTACAGACGCTCGGGATACTAAGCTTGTAAAGAGATAGGCTATATGAACGTAGGCCTATAGCCTATTGTCCCACATGGACTAGAGTTTACTTTATCTGAAGAAATATGTTTGAGTGGAAATAGGAGAACGATGAAGCACTAGGCTACTGTTTCAAACAAAACAATGCGAACATGAAATCCCGTCTGGAATGACCGGCGCGGCGCCTTTTTGAAAGCTCCTTGCACATTTAGTTTCGTTTTCTTTAGCGTAATCGTTAAGAGAAATTATATTCTGTTAAGAGGACTTGAGAGGTAAGGATAGTTTTTTCCTCCCCCCGATATTTAGTGGGCTACAGCCTCGATCACTGCACATTTGATAGCCTACAAAGTCTGCATTTTGAAATGCGCCTAAGTAGGAGCCTAAACTTAAAACCATATTTCTGGTTTAAGATTGCCGTGGGAAATATCCTACTGACTGTCAATGGAAGCTGTTGTCATGTTAATTCTGCTCATTTGTTGCAGTAGTGTATCAGAGAAATACCAGAATAATCCAACATGGATGAGACACATTTTCTGTTGTTAGTTATGAGGACGTGGACGCGTTATTGTGATAATATCTAATAATTTTCATGGATCTCAAAGCAAAGGTGATCCTCATCTGTAGGCTACACTATTTAAATGTCTCGCTTAGCCCGATTAAAAACAATGCAGCACGAAAATGAATCATCCAAATCAGCCTAACAGCATTCAAGGCTGTGTTTGGTTTGAACTCATGCAGCCATACAAACTTCATAGTTTCGTTTCATTTAGCTGGATGGGAAATTCATTTACTTTACCATAAATAGGGGAAAACAGCATAGTGTTCTTCCTCAATACAAATAAGCCGAGGTTTGATCACTCCACAAAGACCACACAACTGCGCGTCATTTTTTATGTGCGTCGCTTTTTAATATAAAAAGATCTTCCCTATGGAAGAGTAAAGTAACCTCTGTCATTTGAAGAGGTCAATGGTGTTAACTCTGTCAATGAAACATATTTAAGTGCGAAAATAGTTTGGTGGGGGTTTTTTTTCGTCGGCTGAAGACGCATCTGGTGACACTGACCTGTAGTGCGGTTCGTCCAAAACGGTTCACCCCGTTAACTTGAGCTCCTGCCTGCAGGAGATTCTTCACTTCTGCCGCTTGTCCATTCGCTGCGGCAGTTGTCAGCGCATCCTGGAGAGTCATTGTCAAGTTCACAAATCTGTAGCGATAACCTCTGTGACAGATTGCGTTGACAGGTAGCCAGATGATGCCTACTTGAGGAACAACAGCTGAAAACACACACGCACACACGCCAGAGAGCGAATGTCGAATAACTACGGCTCGGTGTTGATATGTGACGGCTGGTCTTCCACCGTCCGAGGCTCGTCAGTTTGTCCCGACCACCGGCTATCTGGGTCGAATAAGCAGCCTAAACCGTACATCGCCTGTACAGCGATCGGTCGGTGTGTGTCTGGACTAGCCTGTGTTGAATGGGTGACGTAATTGTCTGTTGCTGCGTTGCTGCAGTGGCGCGATCGTGCGCATGCGCTGCTGCAACTGGTTTTTGACAGCAGGAGCGCCACAGTTTGCTTCCTTGTGTTCCTCCTCGATCCTGCTGCGCTGCGAGATGATGGAAACCAACTCTTCCAGACAAAATGGGACAGAATCCCGACAAAATCAAATTTTTCTGTTCTTCCTCGATTTTTTATTAGAAAACGCAGCTGCACGTGTAGGTATGTACGATTCTGCAACTACTTTTGAGGCTTAAAGTTCAACATTGACCCTGGAAACAGACGCTGACTTTACAGTTTCACCTATGGTGCATTTATTTATATTTATCACCTCTGCAGCTTTCACTCCCATCTCAAGATCTTCATCAAGAGATGGAGTTTGCACAGTTAAACTGTAGGCTAGACGTTCACATTTACATTTTATTTGCTAAACTTTAATCAGACATCTACAAGAAATCCCTAAAGTGCTCCCAAAGTAGTGGGAATTTGAGTATCAAAAGTTTCAAGGCGATTGTTAGCATACTCCCATCAGCTGATCAAGATCATGTGATATGATTAAAAGCCCCAGAACAGCTACTAAGTAGACCCTGAGGTGAGATAGTTTTGTCAACTGTAACCGATTTGTTTGTAAAGTCAATGAAGTGTGACAGCTAACTGTAAGGGGGATCAGTAATGGATAAACAGGCAAAAGGGCAAAAGGACAAACAGCACTCCTCATGGCTGGATTAAAAGAAGACTGAACTGCTGGGCTCATATAAGGCCACTAACCGTTCAGACCGCAAACAGCACTGATTAAAAAGAAAAAAACGAATAAAAAAACAAAGTGCAAGAGCTTGCATCGATGTGTTTTGTTGTGCTGGTGTTGATATTGACCCACTGTTCTTGTTTCTATGTTGTTTTTTTAAAATCTTTTAGTATCTGTAGGCTATTATTAGTGTGCATTGTCCCTGCTCAATAAACCTGAAATAAAATAAATCAATAAATGGTAGATGGTACTGGTGATGAAATATGACCAAGGAAGGTCAGTTTAAGTAGTACATCTGTGAGGTTTATCAGACTCAAAAACAGTTTATTAGGACCCCCAAGGGGTCATGCAGGAGAAAAGAATGCTGAATTGATGAATTGAGTTGATTCATTAAAACACAGCACTGTTTAGGGGACACTTTTGTTAAATCTAAAAGAAAAATTCAATTTCATTTTTTAAAACATCTGGTGTCACAAAGTCAGAAGCCTTATGGTTGGGTGACCCATGTCCATTCAAAATCCCATAAGCCCCTGGTCATGTCAGCTGTGCATTAGTAGTGCATATTCACAAACAAACTTTAATTTAAATGAGTAAAAAACTGTTTTCACATTTAAAGCTTGGAGCTTTTGGGCCCCTGGAGTTTTGGGACTTTGGGGCTAGTTGGCTGGCTTGCCTGGTTGGTAATCCAGATTCGGTGTCTGCTCTAAATTATACCAACAGCAAAAAAGGTCATCTGTGACTAACTGATACAAACAACCCAAAAAATTTGGGTCAGTTTTTGCTGAGCGGCCTAAAATAGATTTTTAGCGGTGCCATCATGACAGCTGTGTTGTGTTGACAGAGTTGTGAACCAAATGTATCATCTCAATAGAGACCTTTCACAAAATGATTGGAATGCCTTTCTGTCTCCACGGAGGAAGAGACAGCAGCTACTGTGTGTAAATCAGTGGTTGCTGCAATTGTTAATGTCTAATACATATGTGAGTTAGAGTTTTATGTGTCTTAATAATGTAAACTGTCAACAAGTCATACTGAAACTGCAGTGTCACGCTTCTCCATTGTTTAACCTGCTCAACCACCACCGTGAATTTCCGGTAATTACACACGGCCATGAAGGAGGAGAGACAGCCACACAAACACTGCGTGCAAGGCCTCTGTAAGGAATGTGACCTATAATTGATCAGTTAATGGAATGTGTGTTGTGTGAGGTGAGGATGGATAGACCGGTTGTTTTTCATAGATGGAATAATGGCTGCCTCTGTATCAAAATAAAATACATCACGTTTGCCATCAGGTTGAGTGTTAGGGAGAGTCTGGGCTTGGAATGAGGAAGTTTAGTCTTGAGAAGTGATTCATGGCAACATTTTACTTTATAATTAAACAGGATTAGAAAATTGGTTCAGGATAAATTTGAGACAAATATTTCAGTACCCTGCTTTATTTAAACCTAAGTAAATGCAAGCACTGGCCTGCAGGTGTAGCTATCCTGTATGCACTCAGCGTCAGCTGCTCCTGCTGTTAAGGGTCAGGCCATTTATCATCTTATTTTTGTCATTACAGAGTGCACTGAGACAAAATGTACTGCAAGCTGACAAAGTCTTCAGCCTGTGTAGGTTATTGCACACAACAAGTTTTATGTTAGCGTGTATGATTTGTTTTAAGATGTTGATTATTCAGCATGGTTGCGGGCAGCTGAGTAGTTCCTGATTTCATTCTTTGTATGAATAATGTCGAGCGATGTCTCATTCACTGTGACACACAAATTAAAACAGAAAATGTAAGGTGATAATTCACCCATCATTCAAACGCTTAATTCTTTAGTGTAATCAGGTCAATAAAATATAAAGCTGAAAATAAATAATTTGAAAACAAAACAGGTTTCAGCAAACACTGTAGTGCATTGACACACACACACACACACACACACACACACACACACACACACACAAAAAGCATCTCTTGGAAAAGTCAGAGAAGCCCACCTTAAGGTGTAGAAGCAACTATCTAGTGTTGACAACAGATGTTAATCAGTGGTGGAAGCAGCAATTAACATCCTTTACTTGAGTAAAAGTAGTCGGTTCTGCATTCAAAATTAAAAAAGTTATCAAACCAGAATTTTTTTACAATTTAATTTAGTTGTCATGCAGCAGAATGGCCTCTGTCAGAGTAATGTTATTAAATATTATCTTATTGAATTATTCTTACTGATGCATTACTGTATGAACAGCATGTTAATGTTGTAACTGGTCAATGTGGAGCTACTTTCAAGTACTCTACACATTTTTGTATATGCTGGCTAGTTCATACTATATACGTGTAAGTTGTACTTTTACAAGATGGTCATATGTTTTAAATGAGTTTTATCCGCAGAGTAATTATAGCTGTCAATAAATGTAGAGGTCTTTTTTCTCTGGAATGTGTAAAGTAGCATAAAATGGAAATGCTTATGTAAGTGAGTGTGTGGGAGAGCAATGCAATGATGCAAATTATTATTGATCATCACATGACTTCCCAACTCATCATCAGCGTGTTGACTCCATGTAACAGTAATTGCTATTGTAGTTGCAGCTGCATGAGTCTTTGGTCATACAATCTTTGGTTACATCGCAAGTCAGCATTAACGAAGTGTGTGTGTGTGTCAATAGTCCTAATTCTCAGTTTATCTGTGTATATGTGAGCAGACCTGTGTGGAATGTGTGTGTTCGTCTCAGGGTTCACAGCCTGTATAGCATTGGAGGTTGAGTGTGGGTGGAGGTGTGTTGGTCTGGAAGTCCCCTGGGTGCGCACGCATGTGTGTCTCTGTCTGCTTGTATGAATGTGTGTGTTTGGTGTGAGAAAAAAGTGCACTGTGAATGATTACAGACTTTATGGCTTGTGTCTTTTATGTTCTGTTTAAAGTATGGAAGAATAAACAGATAACATTTTTTTACATAGTGTAAAAAAAAAAACGGGGACTTTGTAAGGGACAATTAAAGCTTGCTTTTAATAACAACCAAGGCCATCATCAAACATGTCTTAGACAGTGGTTTTTCTTTGTAGGGCTTGACTTCATGACATCAGTGCATTTGGAACGCTCTTTTGGTCAGGAAAATACTTTAGGAAGAAAGTCCTCCTCTTTATTGCTAAATTTAGCAGCTTAGTTTGGAGAAAAGCGGTCAATAGTGATGTGGGCATCATTGTAATCTGTCAGTTATAGTTTTTCTCACAGAACCTCTGAGCCCTCTTGGTATTTTGATTTTACAGCCTCTGGCTTCTGAGGATTAATGAATGCAAACGTTTACTCTGATTTGGTACTTCAGTTTTTTTTGTTTGTTTTATTTCTTATCATTCACATTTCGCTCCTCACCGAACCATGCTCTGCATACTAACATGGCTGCGCAATCCAAACCACTGTCCTCGACAGCCGAGGAGGGGAATACCTATGCTCTGATTCCCGGCGAATGAAATCACCTCCTGCTGACTGTTCATTTGAAATCCCCCTTTTATTACTCGTTGTAAATGGTGTTGGTGTCTGCGCTTTTGATTGTTGAAAGCTGACTGTGCTGATGAATTTAACAGTTAGCACTTCAGGGATTTACACAAATATAGTTATCGTTGTAATGGCACTCAATCTAGACTTGGACCTAAGTTTAAAATGCCTGTAACATGCCATTTTTTCTTTCTAGTTCTGTTTACTCTCTCTCTGTCATTTCCACATCAAAGAGTGGGCTTGTGCATACAGAAGAAAATGCCATTTTTGTAAAGCACAGTTGGTAGCTCGAGTCAAATAGTACAATATAAGCTGAAATGTTATATTTCAGCCTCTTCCGAGTAGCCTTATGTAAACAGTTAATTTAACAAATATATGTGAAGTATGCCTGTAAGTGTCACCTTGGTTTTGCCTCCACCCAGTGGTATCAGCAGACACAATGGCTCACTTTGGGGCTCACTCAATGGGGCTCACTTTCTATAAGCCATGCAAAGGCACACATCTATTGATAGCTTCTCGTTGCTGCTAAGCAATTCTACACAATATGTGGTATTTCACCGTGCTGTGATGAGTAGAGGCTCTGCCCTACTTACGCACTTTTTTTTTATTGCATCTGCCTGATGTTATTTGTTTCTTAACCTGCTCTGGCACTTCCCAGAGAATTAAAATGATTTAGACAAACTGGTTTTAGACCTGTGGTGTGGTGATCTTCACGCCGGGGTTATATTGCACAAAAGTTCAATGACGTTCTCTGTTGTGGTTCAGTTTGACTCATGTATCCTGATATGACCTTAGACACTGATCTAGCCCCTCCTCCACTATTTGCACCGCTCATTACATCAAAGGCACATCACAAACCATGACTTAGGTTAAACACACACGAAAAAGTATAATGTATTGCTGATAAAGCCTTTGTTATGTTGGTATTTTTTTTGCTTTGAAGTCCTCTTGTCAGAACACATTCCATCAGCGGAGGGATAACAGCCAGAAAGAGGGAGGGTTTAGTTTTATACTTGAGGTTACTTTTTAATACCAGCATAATTGATCCATTCATTCAGTCATAATATGCAGTTAGTCTTAAATTCTTTCGTCTTTACAAAGGTTACAAAGCTGTGCTGCAATTCTCATTCATCTATTAGTTGTAGTAGGATGGAAACAGTTCATCTCAGAGGAAGTGGCCTCATACGCGTAGATCAGGGAATGCTTTGTCTCACTTTTCTGAGGCCAGTTTGACCTTGGCATGGCTTTTTGAACAAAAAGTGTACTTCTGATTTTAAAATTTTTGGCAAACGTGCGACATTTCTGCTAGATACTGGATCAGAGAGGGCTCATACTAAATATAGTTTTATGTAAAAGACAAAGGAATTTACAAACAGAAGCAATCTCCCAATAACAATCAGCATATATGATATTGAAAGGCCCTCGTGGCAAATCAGTCTCTAACTGGACTTTGGCTCATTCCGTGAAAATATCCAAATATTTTATCTGGTTATGTACCCGCACTGTGATATTTGGTGTTTGTGACGCATTACATTTTAATTTAGACTGTTACAATCTAAATAGGAGAGTCATCCCATGCAAGACAATTTAGAGAAACACTCCAATACTTAAATAAAATCAGTGTATGATCAGTGTAAATGACAGTGACACATTTAATATTCACTGGAGGTTTGTGCGATTATTGTTACGTTTTAATATACATTTTCCAGCTTCTATTGAGGTGTTCATTTAGGCACCAAATGTCAAGCACGGTGGAAAGGTCATTTGGCCTCTTGGGTGAATGCTGAATCATACTCTGTAGCTGAAACGGTTTCACTGTTCTGTAAACATCTTCCATTTAACATGTTCTCACTCATTTGGTGTAAGGCGATGGCGTGACTTCTTAATGTCACCGATGGTTGGCTGGAAATGTGTTTTCACTTCTAACAAAAATAAGCCTGTTATTATCGTGTTCGCTAAAGCTGAGAGCTTTTAGTGGTGTCTTTTGAAATGGCTTCTGGTCTTGTTCTTCTTAAACATAAAAAATGTATTGACAGATTTTTACATATATTAATTCATAGTCTTTGACACCTATATGTGTGGCAAGCCCAGTAAATCCTGGTTGAGCAGGACACTGTGTATAGTAGCTGCTGAGTGTAATGTGTGTGCCACCCTTGGTCTCATTGCATCGCATGCACACACGCGCACACACACACACACACACGCACGCAGGGGTACACACACGCACGCACGCACACACACACACACACACACACACACAATATCAGTAAGTTGTTTGTGAGTGTGTCAGAGGCATATAAGGCCACAGATTTTCTAGGACTTTGCTGCAGATGGGGCGCAGTGGGTGGAGGGAGGGAGGTATCTGAGGGCACTCAGCTTTTGCTTCCTGCCGTTTGCTTGTTGTGCCAGTCACATGCACATAGAGCAGCCACCGCCCACATATGTATGACTGTCTCGAGCCACTGGGCCACCTCAATAGTAATGCTGCAATAGACAGACATTGAAAGAATGAGACTGCAAAATGGGAAAGAATTCAGAGAGCTAACATATAGTTTTTACAACAGTTGACCTATAGGTTGCTCTAACAAGCAGTCTATTGTGCATTGACACAGAATGTCTGCCGGTGGTCAGAGTCAGGGCACACGCTTATATTGAGCGGATTTTAGTTCCTTTATTCTCTCTGGAGATATTAAAACATGCTGTATAGTCAGTTTACAGTTGTTTATTTTTCAAGAATGTGAACATTTTTACAGTGATGAAACAACAGCCTGGGCAATAAAGGCATCATTTGAGTAATTGATGGTTGGATAATGATTAACAAGGATGTGACATCATTCCTCCTTGTTATGACAATGATTACTGGCAGCACCTTAAGATTAACTTACACAAACAAAATATAAAATGTTTATACCCGAGTGGGAGCACTTAGAGTATTTTCCGTATTTTGTCAATATACTGGATGTATAAAAGGCAAGGCAAGGCAAGTTTATTTGTATAGCACATTTTAACAACAAGGTAATTAAAAGTGCTTTACATAAAACATAAAAGCAACAGAGAAATATGTAAAAGTTTAAAAGCAACATAAAATATAATAAAAGTTACAGTGTTACAATCAGGGTTAAAAGAGTTAAATGGAAAATAAAAACAGACTGAGGGGTTGAGCAAATAATTGAGTTACAATTATTTTGAAAAGAGAATAAACAGAGAAGTACACTTAATCCACTCTCTCTAGCTGGTCTGTACTCGGGTCCACAGCAATCTTTGGGTCCACTGAAACTCCAAAAACCCTCGGACACTACAGAGAACACAGGACATGTCTGTCATCAGGCCACTTTGATCCAGTTATTCTCTAGACCCACCTGCGTGTTTACAGGTGGACAGAGGTTCCTGCAAATCACTCGGGCGCGAGATTCAGAGTGTTCTTCTTTTGTATTTTATTTGTGATAATACAACAAGCCTGAATGATTTTTCACAGGGCGTCTAGTTGTTTCAGAGTTGTCAGGTAGTGGCCTTGCTTAAGCAATGCAATCGGGTTGTTAAGCAGGATAACCTCACAGAGAGGTCAGTAAAGGAAAAAAAGCAATGAGAGACTGAGCACAACATTTGTCTCACTTATCATGAAGCCTTGATGTCATTGTTTCATACATTTTCTAGCTCACTGTTCTTCAGTAAGACTTCTTTATAATATTCAATTCAGTAAGACTTTATTATAACTGACTTGATTTTTTAAACCTATATTCAACACAGCAAAGTTGAAAACCTAGTTTTCCTAATCTATGCCGCCAGTTCTCCACATTGAACGCCTTTAATGTGACAATAGATGGAATAAGCGTTTTCTTCCACAGTCCCACGGATGTAAAACTATATTGAGGGTTTTCAGTATGCTGTTATATCAGATCAACTCTTCCCTTCAATAAGTTCCAGCTTGAGCTAGTCATGTCCGCTCTCAGAGCTGTGTGGGTGGCCAAAATGCTTTCACGTTTGACTTTAACATCACTGGAGGATTTGTTAAAAATTCTTAAGGTCCATTTTTTCATGAAATCAAGTTTTGGGAGGAATATGATTCAGCATTTTGTAGTAGCCGTGTTTTCTGGCAGCATTTGTACTCCCACCTCTTATTAGAGATAAATTAACACCCAGTGTATTTTTGTATTTACAGAACAGAGTTTGGAGAGACAATATGCAGCTCTTATTCAGCAGAAGTGTTTGCTCTGTACTGAGGGTGTGGTCAGTTGTCCTGCTGTTTTTCTTGCCATCAGAATAAGGGACTCTGCTCTTAGACTTAGACTGATTGTGAAGTTGGTGAGGTAAATATTAAAGTTTCCATTTTACTCTCTGTGAATGATGTCCACATTAAACCATTTTCCTCTGAGAAATCCATTTGTGCTCACACTGCTGTGTACTGACTTCCTGTGTGTTTACCATTGGTTGAGGGGGCGCGGGGGCGTTTACTGAATGGATGTGAGACGATTACTCAGCGGAGATACTGTGTGGTCTGATCCAGACAGACCTATCGTTCTAAAAAACGTTATTGGACGCAGAGGGAGTGTGGACAAGAGATTTATAAAGATGCTGACATACACCGAAAATAAACATTTTCCACTCACCCAAACATTGCTTAAAACATTTAACTCCAAACTCAGTACGCTGATAAAAGCCACAAGGCAGAGGCCGAAAGCTCAGGAAGAAATAATTTGAGAGTTTTACAGAATTATTTGTCAAATATTTCACTGAAAATGTGTTTTTAATGCTAAAAATAATAATAATAATAGTAGTAGTTCTGTCTTTTTCTTCTTCTTTACCTTTATTACTATTTTATAAGAAGTAGACGAGTGATAGAAGTAGTGGGTGGTAGTAGTCCTGATCTTGTTCCTGTTAAGTTTTTGGCCTACAAGATGAACAGAAAGAGAAACCTACCAGTCAGCACAGAATAACATCACATGATAAACCAATGCTGAGTCCAATAATTAAAGGTACTTTGACTCATAAGTTTCATGCCATGGTGACAGCTCATATCTTTACTGACTGACCTTTGTTTTTGGAAAAGCATTTTGATTAGCGTAGAATGCCCTTACAACAGCCATTACGTTGTAAATCATTATGTTCATTATTATCTTTATTATGATTATTATTTTACCATCAGCAAAGCTTATCTTGACTTTTGTAAATGCATTTTTACTGTATTTGTTGAGTTTGATCACGTCACCACCAGGGGGCAGAATTGGATTTAAATGAAACCAGGCCATCCGATTGATTTGTAGAAAGAGCACATTATGGTATACTCACAGTTCTGTTGGAAGTATAGGTGTGGTTATGAACTAATTATAATGTGTTAAATAGACGGACTGGGGATTTTAATCATAAAAAATAATCTGCAGCTGAATATATTTGTGAGACAAGTAACACTGACAAATAGCACTTGGAGCATAAAGGTTTGCCACACTTAATATAATCCTATAATCCAAAGCCTTAAAAAAAAACTATAATTGAACATGATATCTGACGGTAACATTTTTATCTCTCAGCACCGCTTCTTCACTCATTTAGTTTTAGTGAATAATGCAGTTATTGCCTACAAAAATTAGCAATTGCCAGTACCCAGTGGACAAAAGAAACGTTATTGGGAGTTATTGGGGCCAAATGTTAGATGTTGAAGTCAGCAGAGAGGAGATAGAGGCTGCGGCCGTGCGGTTTGAGCTGCTCTCAGACAGATAATGTGTGTAGTCACCCGCCCTTTGCCTCCCCCCCTCTGCCTCCCACATCAACACCATCCCTCCGGGCAATATGAGACGTCTGGGAGAGCAGAGGGGTGAAACTGGAGAGATGGCGCAGTCACTGGCCCATGTAATAGAACGATAGAGGAGTGTGCCGGTGAGTACACACACACACACACACACACACACACACACACACACACACACATTTGTAAGTTACATGTGAATATGCTGAGCGGTAGGAGTGTTTAGACAGCAGTCCAGCATTCATTTTGGAAGTGGTTCTGTCTTTAAGTTCTTACAGTGCTTTGTTCTTTGCCAGAAATGATTAAATTTTAGGGTTTAAATGTAATAAAATAAGCTTTCAAGAAGTGTATAAAATAAAGTGTATAAAGTGCTTGAAACAATGCAGATTTGATTTATTTAATCTTGAAATGATAGTGAAAAATCGCAATTTCTCAGAGCCAGAAATTGGTTGTTTTGTCAACCAACAGTCCACAACCTGAAGATATTCAATTTATAACCATGTAAATGAGAGAAAACAAACAAACCCTCACATTTTAGAAGCTGGAACCAGGAAATATTTCTCGACAAGTGAACTCACCAAATAATCACTTATCCAAATTGCTGGCATTTGAATAATCCCCACTGCACACAAATTCTATAGTCAGTTAGCAAATAACATTATCATTGCTGAAGTGGGAAAAAGTAAGAAAACACTATCGGAATTTAGTTAAATTAGTACACTATACCAAAAATTAATGCTTAGATAAATTGTGTTTAAACTACACTTTGCACTACTTTTTGTCTGAACAAACTGTGTAACATTAGCTCTGTAACGTCTGTGTTCTGTATCAGATAGTTGAAATTAAGCTATTTCTGAGGGAGTGTATAAGGTGTGGTAGAACTGTATTTGGATACAGATACAATAGAAAGGCTCAAACTAAATTTGCCATCTTTACCTTTATAAAACACTTTTTAATTAAAAATGTAATTAAAATCTGTTGAGTATTATTTTGTTTACCTCAGCATGAAACAAACATAATTTTACTCATAGTCTTTATCGAAATAATAACTTCTGTGAACATACGTCTGTAGTTTTGCAGGCAGACTGCTTAAAGCTGCACAACCATGTAAATGCAGGGAGGGAATAGATCCCTGCCCCGAGGATGGTAATTTCTCTGTCTTAGTACTATTAGCCCAGCAGCTTTAGCCGCTTCCTGTCATGTGCTCTGGCTGTCTCCAAGTGGTCTGGACTGAACACCTGTTGTCACTAAGCAGGTTAAGACGTCTCAGATCTGTCATTATGAACTTGAGCATTACTATAGAAAACACAAGCATGAACGCAGGCAGATGGACATACAGTACAAAGGCACTGACTGCCTGTCTGTTGCCTTTATGTGTCCCTGCCTGTCTGCCTAACAACCCAATGAAAATAAGTGTTCACCACTTTCCATCAGCTCATCCAAACTATTTACCAGGATCTTATTTTTTTAAATTGACAAAAATCTATTCTAAAATATTTTAAGTCAGGTGGCTGACAGTGCAACATTCATGTGACGAAAATCAAAACAAATGCCTCATTGTCTGGCAGCGCATGTGACAGCAACACTGCGCACTGTTTGAGAAGCAAACAATCACAGGAGAGATTCCACTTGCAGATGGTGAAGAATATGTCATAAATCATTGTTAACTTCTAATTTGATCCCCATTCATTCCACAACTGTCCACCTGATGGGGAGGATTTCTAAATACAACCCTACACCACTAGATGGCACTGTGCCGTCAGCGATTTCCTCCTCTCAGAGCACACTGACCTTATTCCCTATCTATCTAATTACACATTAGACCTGTAATATGCCATTCCACATCCATGGGTCTCAGATGAATGGTTTCCCCCTCCCTTCCTCTTCTCATCTCTCTCTCCTCCTATCCTTTCCTTTTTTCCTCCCCCCTCTTCACACTGTTCCGGCCAGCTTCCCTCAATTACTGTCAGGGGCAGGCCACAACATCGGGGGAGGCTCTGCATGTGGACTGGAGGGTGGGGAGGTAGGGGAGGGAAAGAGGAGGGGTGTATGGATGTGATGAGAGGAAGAGACAGTTGCTGACATACCAGCGCACGATATATGTTTACAGGTGTGTTTGCATGTGTGTGGGCATGCGTGGCTGTTTCCTTGTCTGTGGGTTTGTGTGCTTGTGTGATATGCCCATGGGGCAATTGCTTGCCACACACCATGGCTGTTGTAGCAACGACACTGTGACGACAACAGTTTGACATTTGTGAAGGATAAATATATTCCACTTAGAATGAAGCTATTACCTTCTACTAGTTGTTGTGAAAATAAAAAAAAGCTATAAAAAAAATATGACACCATCTGCAATGACGGTGGACATTAGATTATATGTTCAGCCATATTCCCTTTGCTGCATTCAGTGTTAAAATCAGGTGGACCACCATTAGTTTAATGTGCTTTTTCTCATACCATGTACTATGCAGTAAACAGATGAATACTTAGTTATACATACGGTTTTAACACAACGTATCGTGCAAAGTTTTTTACACCTTACTCATATGTTTCATTATGATTTCTTTCATAATTTATTTGCTTTTGGCATACAATTTGCATTTACATTTGTCTTCTTAAACACAGTTTTCAGACTGACAGATGTTAAAGTATCTTGACATTATATTGTATGATACATTGTGACGCTTTGCAATTTTATTACAGACTATTTAGAAAGGCAGATCTTTGAAAGGTAGATCTCAAATAAATGTCAGCATCATGAGATATAAAACATAGATTTTAGACCTCCAATAAATAATAATTATATAGTAAATCTGTCTTTTCACTATTATAAAGGATGCAGAAATGCCTAAAAATACTCAGCTGTGGCATTTATTCCTTTTTTGGTAGACAGGAAGACAGGAAATCAAACCAGTGATTTTGACATTACATAGTACCCAAGAACACTTTCCCACCAAAATGCCTCTATCTATCCATTGTATCCATAGTAGATTTATTAGTTTAATTATTTATTTATGTATCTTTTTTGGCATAATGTAGTGATGTGTATTTTGGGTAACATGTCTAAATGTATGTCTGTAAACTCTGAGCCAGTCCATCGCAGGGCCACACATAGACAACCACTCACACCTAAGGACAATTTTGGAGACACCAATTAACCTAGCGTGCATGTCTAGGTGGGAGGAAGTCAGAGCACCTGGAAAGAACCCACAGAGACACGGGGAGAACATGCAACAGAACAGAAAGGCCGGGGCAACCGTGGTTTGAACCCACGACCTTCTTGCTGTGAGGTGACAGTGCTAACCACTGCACCACTGTGCCACCCCCCAGCATTCACCCATTTAGTTTAATTAGTCTCAGTAGTTTAAATCTGAGCCTGAATTTGGAGACAGTGTTAATGCTGATATACTAATTAAAAGCTTATTATTTAATGTCAGCATCAAAGTCACCAAATCTTCCATTTCTCTCTTTGTATTTGTTTTTTCCCCACCACTTGGTTTGTTGGCAGTTGCCTCTGTCACTACAGTGGCAAGAAATTTAATATAAGATGTACGATGAGATGTATGGACACGTAAATTGGACCCGAGAATCAAATAGTTTTTGTTGTAACAAAAGAGGGAGTTTTTTAAAAAAAGTTTAAAAAAATAAATTTTACTTTACATTGAATTCGTATAAGTTTTATTCTTGTCTGGATACCAACTCCTGAGACATTTACCTTTGCCCAAGATCATTCCTGTGTTTGTGTTTGTCCTGTGTTTGTAAACGCCTCTTGAAGGTCTACAGGTCAGGTTGAAATAATTCTCCCATTCCCTAGTTATCTTCATTATAAACTCAGGCAGGCTTGCTTCATTAAGAAGCCTGTTCATGCCTCGTGCCCCTGCAAAATACTTCATACATAAAATCCCTAATTTCCTGTCTGGGTGAGTGTAATTAATTGAATCATTTGACACTGAAGAGAGATATGTATCATTCAGTTGGGGGTGTCGTCACTCTGCAAGGCTGTGGCCACAGATGTTACAGTGTATCTACAGTACGGCGTGGGATTTTGACTCTATTTGTTTTTGTGTTTTTTAGGGAATTCACCAGGCCTAACATCTGTCATTTGTAAAGTGGATTGTGTTAAATGTTAGAAGACAATAGATTCAAGTCAAGTCACTTTTATTTGTATAGCCCAATATCACAAATCAATCAATCTGTGCAGCATATATGACCACACATTATTCATTCCAAATACTTACTCTTTGCCTGAAAGTTTATAACTTATTACACTGTTACACACCGTTTCTCCATATTGAAATTCCGTTACTGCTAATTTTAATTATTCTGTACCTGCGGCACCTATTCCACTTGTCCCTAGTCCTGGGAGAGGAATCTCTCCTTTGTGTCTCTTCCAGAGGATTCTCCCATTTAATTTTAGCTATGGCGGCATGTAGATCTGTTAGTCCACCCATTTGGAGGATTAAGCCTATTATCTTTGGTGATTCCCTGATTTTTCTAGTCGTGCCACTATGAGCTTCACATTTGTGGTATTATATCTCGCCATTGGATTCATGGAAATCTATCGAATAGTTGTTGCTAAGGATGAATTGTATTAATTTTAGTGATCCCATGGTTTTTTATCAAGCGCCATCATCATGTTGAAATTTCAGTTTGTCTAATACATTTGGTTTGTGACCAAATATTTGCAAAACATATGGCTTTCACATCAGCCTCAGTTACATGTTGTGTTTATAATTAGCAAATGTTTACATAATAAACTTAGCATTATACTTGCTAAACATCAGCTTGTTAACATTGTGAGAATGTTAGCAAAGCTCAAAGCACCACCTCACAGAGCCACTAGCATGGCTGGAGACTCAACTGCACATGCAGCCATAGTCCAGGCAATAATCATATGCACAGCATTAACCACCACAACCAGGCAAAGCTGCTGCAGCTGTGCACACAGCCAGTGGCTATAATTAGCATTAATTGCTAATATAAAGTGTTATGCCATCTTTCCTTTTTATAGTATTTTTATATTAGCGTGTCCCTAAACTGGCAGTGTATTATAACTGGACCAACACTCTTAATTGTTCCAAATCTTAATGTGAAATAATGCAAAAGCTATTATGAGGGAACGTAAAAGTATTTCAGAAAAAGCAGGGCAAACCTGACCCAACATAGCAGGTGCCCAAGACATACCACTTTGCACTTCTTGCTGAACTTGCCCTAATTTTGCTCCCTGTTAAAGAGAACTTTCCAGATTGAGTTTCTACGTACAGATGGTGTCTTATGTGGCTCAGCTTGTATATGACTCTGAGAAAAGTTATTGCTGTAGGCACAAATTGATTTGACCTGAAAAATGAGTTTACTTTGCTAAGGTATACAGAGGGACAGTCTAATAGTAGCTAATGTGACTAGCAGGCTCGGTGATGTTGGACTAACATTGTAATCCTGAGGGACAGTCGAGAGAAACTGTGAACGGTAAGCCTCATTTGAAGCTCACTAACTAACGAGCGTAGTGTGCCGGATGCCTGCAGCTGTTTTTCCATGTTGCTTTCTGTGGAAATGTTGTTATAACCTAACTACAGCGCAGTGGTTAGTGTACAGCATATTCTTCTCCACACCTGCTCTGTGTGTGTGCGTTGCTGCTGTATGTAAATTGACTTGATAGCCCTGAAGGTGACAATAGAGCTAACGTTATGTATGAAAAAGACACGGTCAAACTACAAAAATGAGTTTGCTTGGCAATGTTGTTGACTAGCACCCAGCAGCTAGCTTGCTCTGACCATAAAGCTGCTGTTAGCGGCTCGCTGTGCAGTGAGGTGACAGACACAGACACTCTTACTATGCTATATGCCAACAAATTACTTAATTGATGAATAAGGCGATAATACTGCATACCGCGGTGTTGAGCCCCAACATACTACCGGGGGGAGAGTTACTTCACCGCGACAGCCCTAGTATCAGTGTTGATGTGTACTCCGCAATAGACTTTAGGAAGTCTTTGATTGTACCTTCTGAAAGGTTTACTTGTTCTGGTAATGTAAGAGCTGGGCAGAGTGAGGAAGCAAAGTGAGCTGCTAAGTAGCACCACAGTCCGTCAGCCACTAAGCTGCTCCATCAGAGCAGCTGGGGGTTAAGTGCCTTGCAGGAAGACAAAATGATGGCACTGTAGTTGCAGACACTTTCTCATTTTCATCACCCTGCCCAGATTTTGCCAACTAGTCCAGGTACTAAAACTGGTGAGAAATTGGGTACGAGCTCATTTGTCTTCAAGCTTTTGCGCTGCCGGCATATCAAGGCTTCAGTTACCCTTGTGCAAATACAGTGTGACCGCAAACATGAGACCTCTTCATTAAGTCATAATCATGCACAGTGAGAAATGTGAAAAAAGACATTTTTCTCCTGCAGCTCAGATAGAGAAGCATATTTGGTGATGATTTTATTGTAACAATGTAACCTTTTGCTGTCAATGATGATGGTATAAATATTATTTTTTAATAATACTTTTTTCATTTTAACATCATGTAATGGCAGCTTTTTTGGACAAACTAGCTCTAGTTTGCTTCTTTCGAATTTACTGAAAATCATTCCTGTGTTCTCAACAATTACCTGAGCCCGTCTAAACCGCTGTTGCTGCAAAAAAGGGATTCTTAGGGCTAAAGGGGGAGGGGGTGAAAGGGTGAAGATTGGGGTGAATCTGTGGTGCATTGTGGGTGCACATTAATTGAATGGGCTCGGGTCCTGAATCCCTAATTAGGGACAATGGATGTGACATGGGCAGCGCAGAAGCAGAGAGCTCTTCTGAGAGGTAAGTGGGGAGTTGAAGGACAGCCACGGGAAAGTACCTCACACACTGCTCTCATACGGCGTCCTCCAAAAGCCTTAAGAGACTATTGTGCAAGTGTACCAGCGCGCACACACACACACACACACACACACACACACACACAAATGAAATGAGGTGGGGTAGAGTAGAGGGTAGAAGAGAGATGGCGCTCCAGCAGCCTCTTCTCGTCTCTTCCTTCTTCCAGCTCATTGACTAATGTCATAGGGAGAGACTGAGTGGGGTGGGGACGGACTGACGTGAGAGTGCAACCCACGTCAAGAGCAGAAAATAAACACCTTGGTAAGCCCATCAGGCTGTGGTGGTGTGTTTATGTGTGTGAATGTTTGCAGATGTACATACACAGCATGAAGTTGTTCTGTGTTAATGCGAGTGTCACATTCTGCTGTTGTCAAATAAGAGTCTTTGTGCCATATTGCAGCTTAACGACTTCACTTGGAAATACGTCTTTGTGACGGACTAACAAAACAGTGTGCCAAGAGAGTGTTAAAAGTTAAATGTTGGTTCAATTACATTTAAATCACCAATTTCAACCCATTTTTATTCTACTGGACATTGTAATTGTTTAAGAAGTTCAATTGCAACACGATTAAAGTCACATTAATCAGAATTTCTGTGTTTGGTGCCCCCGAGTGGTAATATCAAAGACGATACTGTGGCCGAAAGCAACTGTCAAGATTGTCTCCTTTCTCTACAAACAAAAACATATGCCTTCAGATTAATTTGGAAATTCATAGGCCTCAAGTATAAAATGGTATTATGATTGAAATCCTTCTTAAGCTGAAACGGTTGCTCAGGCTTGGTGTATACTTGATGCCAGGAGTAAACAGATACCTAGGTACTATGTCATAGGTTTTCGATTTATATGAGAGAATCAGATTTCAGCTGATGATAACATTACCGAAACACTAGATGGATGTATCCTACATAATCAGCACCTATTGTGCTTTAATTATATTGCCCTGTGCTTTCATTCTCTTATCAACTTTGTATTATTGAGCACCAGTGGTCTACCCATGTACTTACAGAGTATTGTTGTTTTATTTACTCTGATGGAGAACAGTGCTCGCGGTCAGCAGAAGGTTTGCAGTGGAAATACTTCGCTAGATGTATGTTATTGAAAAAGAGACAATAAATGCAACTTTTTAAAACTTGCAGTCTCCACTATCAACATTCTCCACTGCAATTTGAGAAAACACTTCAATTCAGTCCTCCACATGGTCTCTCTGTAGTCGGTGTAGCCCCACCATGTATTAGCTAGTGATTTTTAAGTGCCCTTAGTCAAGTTAATGCTATATATCAGGTGTGCTTCATAGTAAATTACAGTTAATAAAACAACTGTACGCAACTTTTTTTGTCGTATCTTTAAAAATAAAATGTAAGCATGGAAACTGTGATTTTGTTCAATCATTAGAGGGATACTCTATATGTTACAAGTCTGTTGACAGGTTTTGAGGAGTACTACTGCATACGTGGAATAAATTGTACAAACCTTTTTTGTCTGATAAATTATCTTAAAGGTTCAGTGTATAAGCTTTAGTGGCATCTAGTGGTGTGGGTTGTGAATTGCAACCAGCGGCTCACGGTGCATTCACATTCTCCTTGGATGGTCCCATTTCCCGAGTTGTGAAGTCGTTCTTCCGACTTCAGTGTATGTTCATGTGCTCTTAAGTTGGAATGTGGAATCAACATGGGTGCTGCTACAAAGATGTGGTGGATTAACATTATAAGAGCATATACAACACGCAGACATCTAGTTCACTCTGCATGGACAGCAAACTAACCGTTGTTATTGCATGTTTGCAATATATGTATGTGCAATATGTGATTTTGCATAAATCAAAGTTCTGTATACTTCTTTATGTACCATACACTCTTTTTGGAATAAAGATTTAAGAAGGAAATAAAGATTCTGATTATTTTGACACCACATGAATGCACCATCACCGCTCACCCCTCTTGTTCTAAATAATACCTGTGCTCCTTCCTTTGTCCAAATTTCTCTTCTTTTCTTACTTCTCATAACATGACAACTTCTACTACTACTACTAACGTTACTTGTTCTTGTTCTTGTTCTTTGTATGTATTTAAAGTAATGACAAATCGTGCTCTGTTGCACGGTTTGTCCATTTCGGCTACTGTAGAAACATGGCGGCGCAACATGGCAACGTCCAGAGGATCAGTGGTGTATGTAGATAGAAATGGAAATTGCAATGTGGGTAATGTAGGCACCAGGTTTTGACAAGGAAGAAGAATGTATAGAATAAATGCATTTTGATCCTTTTTTAACTGCCATCTTCTGACAATATCATAGAAGTACAATACTAAATATTTTATTCTATTTTTTAATATTAAGTTTTGATTCTGTGCCTGCGCCACAGAGACAATGAAGTGAGCACGGTCCAAAGTGCTGTGTGAAAAAAAAAGGCATAGTGGCATAGATGTTGGCTTAGCATGAAGGTGAAACAGCTTTCATGTTTCAACTAACACACTTAAAAGAGGCAGATTAAGCTGAGCTTATTCATTTTAATCAACATGAAAAAAAATTAACAAACAAGTCGCTCCATTCTCCTTATGGCTTCTTTATGGCATCAAGAAGATGTACCAGATATACTTCCAGACATTTATATGATTAGAAAGAAATAATATGAACCCAGGCTACTGGGGAAAATCAAGTTACGTTGAGCAATGTGAACACCTTAACTGAACTTATAACTTTTTTGTTATGTGCATGAGATGTGCGAGTGTAAAGTGTGGAGTATTTAGACTATGTCTAAGTTAACAATGTCCGCTGTGTGTTGTAACGTATGTGAGACATGACAGGATTAACAAACCACTGGGGAAAATCAAACGTTGGCCAGAACCAATTCATCTTTCCCAGCAGCTAGTGTATGTGTGTTTAGCCCGATCAATCAATACTGTCTCCAATACTGTCTGCTGTCCTCCAGGTGTGGTGTAGCAAAATGGCTGTAGAACAGCAGCGGCAGTGTCCTACAGCGAGACGCAGCTGGATCTTCCAGGCCAGTGGTGTCAGCCAACCAGCCAGCTCTGTCCTCCCTCCCCTCCCTCCTACAAGCCTCATTATGAGAGGGAGAAAGCTCAAGGATACCCTCTCCTCCCCCAACTCCCACTGCACCATGGCCGTGGAGAGAGAGAGAGGTGGGAAAAAAAACGAGTCAGGTGCTAAATGTGAACGTGGATTAGTTTCTATGCCAACGGCGGGAGGACGCACTCACGCAACCAGCCAGCCAGGGTCCCTGCAAGACACTTGTTTTTGTCCCTCTTGTTTTCTCTCCTCGCCTGCCCTCCCCTCCTCTTCCCTCCCCTCTCCTCTCCGTGCTCTCTCTATCAGTAGGGGAGATAAGACTGGGCCCTGTGCCTGGTATTAAACCTTATCTCTCCAGCTGGGGCTAAGGCCTGCTGGATTTGGCTACACGGGCGCTCCAGTTCAACTCAAACATGCCTTGTTTTAATGGCCACCCATTAGCGTCACTTGCCACCAGGAGGCTTGACGTGATCTAAAATGGTCTGTTGAGTTTTTAGTTTCCATCCTGTGCAGGTTGTGGCTGGTTACCAAGTCTTAAAATGTGTATAACCTTTCTCTGAACTTTTATATGCAAACAGATAAATATTTTAATTGATGTACAAGACTTTTCCCCATGCTGTTCACGCTGCCTTTCCATTGGAACTACAGCCAACATTTTCTTTGTGTGATATTTCCTCCTGATGCTGCTGCCCCTCTCTCTATAAGGGCTGAGAGAGATGGAGAGACGCTGGGTGGGAGGGAGGGAGGTAGGTTGGGTGGGGAGCGATAGACAGGAAAGAGGAGAGAGACAGACAAGCGAGAGAGAGACAGGGGCAAAGAAAGCTAGGGGAGAAATCAGGAGAAGGAGACAGAGGAGAGGAGATGGGAGGGGAGGGGAGGAAGGTGCACACACATACACTCAGGCAGGCAGGCAGAAAAGCAAGCAGGAAAGGGTTAAGGTGAAAACAATAACAAGGGGAGCGGGGAGCGTGCGTCTGTGTGCGCCTCCCTGGAAGTGTCAGGCTCTCTGTTCATTGACAGTGTCGTGCACCCGCCGCCCCGAGAGCGCCGGCAGCCTCACAAAGACAGACAGCTCGAATTAATCCCACGGGGGGAGTGCGTGACAGTTTGGCAGAGCGGAGAATTGAAAGGGAGGAGGATGCCGAGAATGGGGAAGGCGCGAGCATTTGTCAAATCATAATTAAATGATGAATCACTATTCCGTTATTAACGATATGCCCACCCGAACCTTCCTTGTAACAAAAAAAAGAAAGAAAAAAAAGATGGAAATGGAGAAATGAACGACCATCGGCACTGTGGCCACTGAAAAATAGAGGATTTATTGCTGGCTGCTCTTACTTTACAGGGTTGTGGTTACACACAAAGTACTAGTTTGTTGTTAAAGGTTTGCAGTCTTTTCTATACACAAAATCATGACAGTTTGAAAACATATAATTAGAGCAAATATCTTTAAAATGTCTTTGAAATCATCATCAACAAACACAGTGATTAGATATAAGAAACATATAAGAAAAAAAATCATATCTTTGCAGCTTTACAGCATTACTTTGTCAAAGCAAAGTATTTTGCGGTGTGGCAACAAGACTGATGTCTAAAATCTCTTGTTTAAATAGAATTGTGCCTCCTTACACAGTGTGGACTTATTTTTCCAGTTAGCTGATATTTCTAACTGGAATTGTGCGGGGCACAGGGAGTGCAGGGCTGTGTCCAGTGTCTATGCATGAAATTAGTGGAATGAAGACTTTTTTGCTATAGTATGTAAGTGTTCTCATTATATGTAAGCAAAGTCTTTCATAAAGTGTTTTGAACAGTGTAGCCTAAGTTTTCTTTAAGATGCATAGAATAGTGTTGACTAATGGTATTGGAACAAAGTGTCCTGGGTTTGTCTAACTGTATAAACAAGGTAACAAAACAATAAACAGGATATCCAAACTTATGAATTTGAATCTTGTTATTTAATTAGAACATTTTGTTGTAACACGCCACACAAAATAAAACCCCTCCCCTCTCCCCTAACTCTACAACCCTTACCAAACAAAGAAGAGTTGAATCTCACTCAATTGTGCCTCCAGGGTCCCTTACAGTCAAGATGGCGGCAAAGATAACAAAAACGGGGATTTGATCATGTCGTAGCATGCATAACTTTAGTGGATCATTACATATCAGGTATAAAAACAATAATCTGCAGATGCTGCAGTTCAAGATGTAACCCAACCTTTCTGTGGCTTTGAGCTATGACAAAGGCCAAAATGTGGCCTGCAACAGACTAGGTAAGCCTTATTTTTAGCCAAGTAGATTGCTGGAAATGCCTTTTGCTATGTTGTGATGCACATTGTAAAATGGCAAATACTATGAAAGTATAAGCTTTACTATGGACTCAGTAAATAAAATTTTTCCAGAAATTGTGGAGCAACGCAACCATGAGAGTTGCTTGAGCTACAGTATGTGCACAAAAATATAAGGGCAGTGTTCAGTAGTATGTAAAATAAGCTGTTGACACATACTCACACATGACCAAATGCATGATCCCCTCCAGGCTCTGACTGGCAGAGATAATTAACAGTGTCTACTTTTACTAAGTGGGCATTCACACTTAATATAACAACCGTTTAAAACATACCCAAGCATCCACTGTTACTACAAGAAAGATAAAATACAATGCAGGAAATTTTGTTTGACTTATTCATCGGATAAGGTGCACAGTAGTTTAAAACATTATGAGGAAGGATATTACAACTCTGACAAGTTATTAAAGCTACATTCATTTTATCACCAATCTTGTCAATCATGAGGTAAATAGTAGTATTATGACATTCAGTTAACAAATCTACCTGGAATGTGTACTTGCACATGTTTGATTGTAAATGGCTTTATGGGTGCTGGACCCTGAGTTGTGAACACCACTGTACAGTGGCTTCATTGAAATGACGTGTTTTTTGATCTTGACTTCTAATTAAACTTCTTGTTAATCAATGGGATGGGATAAGCTATGAAACAGCTTTCTTTGAAAAAAGCAGTTCATAACTCCAGTGTCACGCTTTATTCAAAATTCAACTACCATTCACATGTGAAGAATGTGTGTAATGATCCAACCAAAGGTTATCCAAAAATTCACAGTGCCATACCGGAGGGATGTTTATAAAATTCACTGTCACTGATCAGTTGCATGTCCACTGTTGAAAAATGAGAAACTAGTGAGGCATGCTGAATAAATAATCATGGCACCAAACCATCTGAGAAGTAATGTGTGGAAGCATTTTTGAGTCAACATTACAGAGGGAAATGTTTTGGATTACGGTAAGACTGTTTGTGAACTTAAAAAAAAAAAATTACAGTAACAAGTTACCTGTTGGCTTGTCACTCAAGCGAGGCAGTGGAGGCACAGTGAATGAATGGAATACTCAAATGTACAGTATGTTAGTTTAGTACACATATTCTCATTTGTTCAAACTTGATTTTTTACTAGTTCAGAGTTGGGTACAGTCTGCTGTTACTTTAAATGTAATACTATCTGCTGGAATGTCATGCTAATCCACGTAAAATTGGAGACACACCAATGCAGAGCTGTGTGATTTCAGCAGGAAGCGACAGTGAAGATGAGAGATCCCACAGTACAAGTGAGTGTACTGCTTTCGTACCCAAACGTGATCACCTTGTGGCAGTTTCATTATGTTTTTCTAAATAATGTGACTAAATGACTGAAAATGTCTACATTAAACAAACAAACATTTATTTAGTAATGATTAAAGATTGATTGCTGCGATCAAAGAGCAGATATAAAGTATAGCTGTAAAATTCAACTCATTATAATGAGATACAGACAGAACAATGTTTCCTGTGTTTGCTTGTTTAGACATTTGTATTGTCCAACTTTTTTTCTTTTCCTCCTGCATTCTATTTGTTTTGTTTCTGAATACTTTTCAAGCTTTTCAATGACTAAAGTTCACCCATATTGCCTTAAGAGGACTGATAAACTTCCTTCATCAGGATAAGTCCAATTGTCTGTAAATTCAATTAGTTTACTCATTTATTAATGTTGCTATGCTAATATGAAGGCTTGTACAGAGTGAATTGCTTGATAAATGGAAAGTCATGTTATTTTTCAAATTCTCCTTTTGCTTAGATTTTGATGGAAATGAATGAGAAAACCATGTATAAGTAGTTATTTATAAAACCTTGCCTTGACGTGGAAATTACCTTATGTTTTAAACTTCACTGACACTTTAAGCAGACAGACAGAATATCGAACAACAAAATGATATATCATAATAGGGCTTCACCTTCAACTACATGTGCATCACAGTTCTTGAATTTTGATATGGCTGGGTGCTAAAAGTGTTCCAATATATGTAGAAACAACACATGCAAAATATTTTTCCAGTACATGATGATTTAGGGGTGCCACCGCACATCTGTTTTTGTTGGATAAAGTGGTTAACAGTGCTCAATCGTCGCCATGGAGATCTGAGGTAAACAATACTACAGCTCAAGAAAAATGAGGTGATCTTTCTTTTTGAGGTGATCTTTCTGTGTTGGGTATGTATTATTACATATTACTATCATATCTGTAGTTGTGTCTTTGTATACTTATTTATCATAAGTCATTTAAGTCGTATTTATAGGTATTTGGTGCTCATTACACCTAGTCAATGCTAACAACAAGCTGTGGAAAACGTCTTCATTCTACATGACATCCTTAGCCGACCAAGTGTCGTGTCACTGGCTACAAGGTTGAAGATGTCACCAATGCAACAGGCTGCCTTCACGCGTGGCCTTGTTGCAGAGTCAGGCGGTGAATGTACACATCTCTCTACATCTTACGCAACAGCTGACCGAGCAAGACGCTGGAGATCAGTGAGGAACAGCACAAGCAGTGGACACCACCTCCATTGTGCACCCTACACTGGGACAGGAAGTTAACACCGATGCTCAGCAATGTGCGCCAGTTGGAGGAGCGTCTTACAGTGGTGGTTGGAGATGCAGAGCGGCTGAAACTGATTGGTGTCCCAGCGTATAAGAAGCAGACCAATGAGGCATGTGGAGTGATCATTGCCCGGTTGACATGCAAGTTGCGGCAGGACTGGTGCTTCGCTGAACAGGTTGTCAACATGGCATTTGACACCACTGCGTCAAACACCAGCCATCTCACAGCAGCCTGCATTGCCATGCAGCTCTCACTGGGCCGACCACTGCTTTGGTCTGGGTGCCCGCACCACATTGGTGAGATCCTCCTGAACCAGGTTTTCACAGACCTGAAGGTGGAGTCATCACGCTCGCTAGAGGTTACCTTGTTCACATGTCTGAGAGAGAAATGGAACCTGTTGCCACAAGAATCAAGTAGCCAATGGTCCCGCTACATTCCTGGCAACACCGAGTAACCACTCCTGGGCAATTTACGTGCTGAACTTATCAGGTGCGCAAAAGAAGTCACTGACCACAAGCGAGGTGACTACCATGAGTTTATGCAGCTGTGTCTTGTGTTTCTGGATGCAGATGGTGAAGAGCAGACTGCAGTGACCTTCCAACGACCGGGAGCGCTCCACAAGGCACGATGGATGGCCAAGCTGCTCTATACTCTCAAGCTGGCTTTGATGGAGCAGCACATCGGATGCTGCCTGGAATCACCTGACACTCTACCACCACCTGCAGGTATACAAGGCTGTAGATGAGGGCATTGCAGCATCAGCGATCAAGGCGCTGGAGAGGCATCGGGACAGGTGAGATGCTACCCCTGGCTCTCTTCAGCAGCAAGGTGCCCAATAATGACAAACGTGCACTTGCCAGAGCGATCTTGGAGCACAAGCCCGCTGATCTCCCACTGCACGTCCCCGAGCAGCGCTTTGTCACTGGCTAGCCGAAGTTCCCCACCCTCTTGCCAACCACCAGCTTGGCTGACCTCACCAATAAGGATTGCTGGTTTGGGATGCACCAGCTGCACATTGATCCAGAATTTATGTCTCTCGATGTGAAGGAATTGGCGACCAATGCTGCGTTCAAAAAAAGCGAGGTCAATGTACGTGCAATGAACGTGGTCAATGACCGTGCCGAGCGTGGCGTCAAGCTCACATCCAACTTACATCCAAAGGCAGTTGAACATCACTGCAACCAACAGCCAAACCTTCGCCACTGCAAACGCAAGCCAATTCCTGAATAGGACGGTTACTCTTGGGTGGACATATCTGGGGGGAGATGCACTGGCTAGGTTCAGAGTTCAGGTTCCATTTCCTCTCTCTTTTTTCCCTGGTGATGTTGCTCAGTAGAGCAGACTCTGGCACAGACTGAGCAATTAAGTTTGAAGTTTAGTTAATGTCAGCTCTTACCATTAGGCCCCGTAAGTTGCCAGTGAGTTAGCCACTAGAGAGGGTTTGTTCTTTTAAGTGTGTCAGTATCGGCCCTTGTGTTTAACAATAAAGTCCATTAAACTTTATATGTGTGTCCGACATCCATCACTGCTGCACAAAATTCAGCGTAAGGCCACGTGAACATGTGCCATTGACCTCCATTCATTTTGTCTTTAGGACAAATGAATGGAGAATCTTGAAAGTTGAATTCTGAGAAATGTCCAAGTTGCCCAAAGGGCAAACAATCAACTTTTACTTTGATAACCCTATAGAACATGTTACTGTAAAAGTTCACTGTACTCAACATTTCCAGGTCAACCTTTTGGCAATTAGACTAAAGATTGCACATTTTTTAAAATTTCGCCAAAGTTCATGTGTTAGGTGGCACCCCTAAATCTCTATGGAATTCCTCAAAACTTTGCAAAAGTCAGTTTTATGTTAATTGGAACAAAATGCAATGCCAGCCAAATTGATATTTTGAAATAAAAATTTCGCATTCAAATTTGATGCACAATAGCAGTAGTACAGGTATCAATTATAATATGTACAAATATAAAAATACAGAAAATAAATAAATATATGAGGACAATAATAGAAGGAGTAACTTAACAGAAAAAGTAGGCAACAGGATCATATTCAAAGTTCTATTAAAAAGACTAATTGTATGGACACATTCTTTATTGTTTGTACATTGAATAGACTCAAAGTATGTTCTAAATTCTATTCTAAAATTTTCAAATGATGGATGGGACATCAAGAACTTAGCTTCCTGGATGTGCTTTATGTCCCTAATAAAATTAATAACATTTTCATCACAATAGACAAGCATATGAATTTTCTGGTTTTAAACTCAGCAAAAAAAGAACCGTCCCTTCACTTTCAGCTGATTTTATTTTAAGCACATTCAACATGTGCAAATATTTGTATGAACATAAAAAAGATTCAACAACTAACTAAAACTGAATTAAGTTTCACAGACATGTGACTAACATAAATGGGTACCTGAATAAAAGGAGGTCAAAATCAAAAGTAACATTCAGTATCTGGTGTGGCTACCAGCTGCGGTGTATTTCTTCCTCATCAACTGCACCAGATTTGCCAGTTCTTGCTGCGAGACGTTACCTCACTCTTTCACCAAGGCACATGCAAGTTCCCGGACATTTCTGGGGAGAATTGCCCTCACCCTCCGATCCAACAGGTCCCAGACGTGCCCAATGGGATTGAGATGCAGCCTTTTCGCTGACCATGGCAGAACACTGACATTCCTGTCTCGCAGGAAATCACACACAGAACGAGCAGTGTGGATGGTGGCACTGTCATGCTGGAGGTTCATGTCAGGATGAGCCTGCAGGAAGGGTACCACATGAGGGAGGAGGATGTCTTCTCTGTAACTCACATCATTGCGATTGCCTGCAATGACAACAAGCTCAGTCCAATGATGCTGTGACACACTGCCCTAGACCATGATGGACCGTCCACCTCCAAATTGATCCCACTCCAGAGTACAGGCCTCCATGTAAAGCTCATTCTTTCGACAATAAATGCGAGTCTGATCATCACCCCTGGTGAGACAAAACCGTCAGTCTTCAGTGAAGAGCACTTTTGCCAGTTCTATCAGGTCCAACGAAGGCGAGTTTGTGCCCATAGGAGACGTTGTTGCCAGTGATGTCTGTCAAGGACCTGCCTTACAACAGGCCAACAAGTCCTTAGTCCAGCTTCTCTCAGCCCATTGTGGACAGTCTGAGCACTGATACAGTGATTGTGCGCAGTTGTTGTTGCCATCCTTTACCTGTCCCCCAGGTGTGATGTTCGGATCTACTGATCCTGTGCAGGTGTTCTTACACGTGTTCTGCCACTGTGAGGACAATGAGCTGTTCCTGTTCCTGTCTCCCTTTAGCGCTTGTTTTGGCGTCTCACAGTACAGACATTGCTATTTATTGCCTTGGCCACATGTGCAGTCCTCATGCCTTGTTGCAGCATGTCTAAGGCATGTCCTCGCAGATTCTTTTGGTGTTTGGAGTCAGTTGAGAGGTGTCTTTAGTGTCAGTTAGTGTCTAAGTTTCTATACCTGGGACCTTAATTGTCTACCGTCTGTTTGCTGTTAGTGTCTTAACAACAGTCCCACAGGTGCATGTTCATTGATTATGGTTCATTAAACAAGCATGAAAAGCATTGTTTACACCCTTTACAATAAAGTTTCCTAAAGAAAAAATGTACTAGGATGATTACAGAATTATCTTTGAAATACAGTGTCCTGAAAAAGGCACACTTCTTTTATTGGTGAGTTTATTTTCATAGTATAGTATAACAAACGATCTTATCTCTAAGCGAAGTCTAGACTGGATTGACTTGAGTGACTTTTCTGGTTATGTATGGGTACTACTGTATGGCTGACATGTGCGCCCAAACCTGTAGTGATATTTGCAGCAGTTTTATGTGATTGGAATTATCAGTTAATAAAGGTGTGAGGAATTAATTGCCAGACACCAGGTGTTTAGTTAGTTAGTGTGTCAAATTAGAAAGATGTAACGATGGCTGTTCTTACATTATTTAAACTTTTTGGAGATCAGAAGCCCCAGGTTTACAGCAGCTTAACATTTTCATGATAGGTTACTCTAAACCAAATTAAATTTTGTCATTTCTCAAAGGTTGTCACACTTATGTCAAATATAAACACTGTGAACAAATGCTGCAAACAAATGCGACAATAGTTGTGTATCCATAAAACTCGGATGAAAACTTATCACTCTTAGTTGCACAGAGCATTAGAGGAAGAAACCCGAAGATGCAAGCCATAGCCATGGATGCCTCACATCAATGGTGACAAACTCAACTGGAATGCTGGGAATAATGTAATCTGTAATGGCTTTTACTGTTTTACAGATTTCACAGCTTTGGTAGTGCCATCTGAAAAAGTACTGCAGAAACCTTACAGCCACAATGCTAGTAGTGACACAGCCAAAGTTATTTCCTATCAGTGTGACTTTCGTACACCCAGAACCACCACTGACGTTTTTCCAAAGGTTTCTAATTGATAGCTGCACAGCTTGCCTGTTTTTTTTTGTAGTTTGCATATAAAGACAGGTAAACAGACACATTAAAGTTTAAAATATGTACATGAGTGTGTTCTCTTCTTATTCCAGACGCACAATCACTTCTTCTCAGTACAAGTATAAAAAAAATGTAATGGTGACTATACTAGAAATAGCTTGCGGCAAATAAAATATCCTTGATCAACTTGGAATACAGATCAGTATAAATTAGTTGTGTCTGTCCAGATTATGATGGAGCCCTTCACGTGTCTGATCACTCACTGAGCTTGTTTGCAGCAGTTGTATACACCAGATACCTCAAGCCTCTACTTAAGTGATTTCCAATATATCTCCACATAGCAGTCGATACCAGAAGAGGAGGGTGAATCGTGCTGCTATGGTGCTGCAAAACCTGTAGATTAGCATGTTATGTGACATTTTGCCCTGATATGTTTCTCATAATTACATTTTTGGTTGATTATTGCTTACACTTTTGTTGTGTCTCTTATAGTATCCTTTTAATACCAGAAAATCTTTGTTATAGTTTTTTTGTTGCTGTTATTGTTGTGTTTGATTCTATGGAGGTAGTAGTTTCGAGTCTGCGCTGGTGATAGATGACCACCATGCCCTGCATGCTTCTCCCTGCTCTCTGCTTTATGACAGCAATGAACCTCCAGATAAGATAAACTTTGCGGTAAAAAACACAACAAAGGGCCTGCTGCATATTCCCTCCAAACATGGGCATAGATACAGGATTCCTACTGGCTAGAGGCTGAGCTTTTGCAAAATCAGTTCAGTGTGTGTCTGCATTTGTGTGGAAATATATGAGTCTGTGAACCACAAGTTCTCACCGCTCTGACATAAGGGCATACCTGACAAAGAGGAGCCATGCCACGCCATATAAACTGCTTATTTCCTACACTGTGAAGAACAGGAGTAGAAATCCTGGAAGCTTAGAGAGGATGTCTGAGCAATTAAAGAGCCATTAGCAGCACCTATCTAAAAAAGCCATTAATCAAGAAGCAGCAGTGCCGCTCACAATGGCAAGCACAATGTACACCAAGGAGAATGAACGACGGATGATTAAATGAAAGATATCTCTATTTGTAAAGTGTCTCTCTGGGCTAGATACACATGAAGCACTATAAAGTCTAGTGCTTTCTCAGATTTGGACAAATGGACTCAAACCTGCTTTCCAAAGCATTTGTTGGGATGTATGGACTGTGAAGACAAAAAGCTGGAGATAAAAATGGAAGGTTTTCTTACTGGAGCTGTTCTTAAGTCAGTGTTTAATGTTGTTGGTAGATAGAACCTGTCTAGAAATACACCAACATTTCAGCCACTCATTGCTTATTTAAAGAATAAGGCTGGTGATAAACTGTATTTATACTGTAGTCAACAAATCCCATGAAAAGACAGAAAACAACAATGTTTTAGTCTCTTTCTCAATAGTTTCTGACTTGGCACTCAATCCCACTGTACATTTGTATTTGGAAAAAAGGCTAAATTATTTTGTAAAATGCACACTGTAGTTTTATGCTAATGTCAGAAGTAGATTGAAGTAAATTGTGAATTAGCTGGGAGCTATTTTACCTGTGGATTTGATAAACATAAAGTGCTCTCGTGAGTATTTAAGGCAGCAGCCTTGTGTATGTGGGAATGACTCAAAATAATAATAATAATAATAATAATAACTACAGTTAATTGTAATGAAGGAACATGTTACCCAGTGCAATGGTGTGCCTCATTTATGTCATTTCTATGGTTTTTGGTAGCATAGAGGTATAAGTAAACAAGCTAAGACTTGAGCTAAACAGACAATATTTGTTAGCAGGATCAATTTTGATTTTGGTCTCTTAATGTGATTTGTTAAAGATAAGAAAAATATAGAATACCACCATACTTATCCTTTAACTTTGCCACAACTACTGAAGTGGTAAGTACATGCACATTTTAAGGGAAAGGGATATAGAATATGAATACTGATTTTATCGATTGGCTTACTCAGCCATATTGTATAAATACTGTCAAAAATATGGCAGCTGCACATTAATTAGGAGTATTGATAAAACATCAGGGACTCATGCTGGTTCAGCAGGCCACACATTATTAGGGAAAGGTTAAGTGCCCGGCCGACATTTAATTTCCTTACTCCATCTCTCTCTCCACATCGCTCTTCCCTTGTCTTTCCTTTTCTTCTCTTCCACCTCTTTGGTCTTCTTATTCTACATTTTTCCTACCTCTTTCTTGTCCTCCTTCCTTGTTACATAAACATCGGATCATAATTCCTTATATGAGATTTTAAAGAGGGCTAAGTTGAACTGGGATAAAAAGTTGGTTTCCCATTGGTTCTCCACAGTCATTTTATGCATGCACACACACACACACACACACACACACACCAGCCCTCACTGTCATTTAGCAGCATCCTCTTCAGCAACACGCTTGCAAGATGGATGCCCTCTCACACGCATTTATCCGCCAGCACCGTGGTGCTTTATTATCTAATTTTGACAGCCTGGTCCCGCCCATCGTGCTGCTGTACTGCTGCCGATGTTTCCCCCAGGGACAGTCTGGGCGAGGCCTCTGCTGAACCCAATCGCAAAGTGCTAAATGTGCGGTGCAGCTCGAATGCTAATTTACTGTAACCAACACGCTGGAAGACCTCCTGTCAACTACCCCTTCAGCCCTGTCTTGGCTGTCTCCATTGCAGCTCCCACCAGAAAACACACACAAAACACACAAAGAGTCACACAAAGACACATGCACACAAACAAACAGACCAGGTTCTCTCAGCTGGACTGATTTTTTTTATTTTTCTCTAGTCCATAAAATCTGCATCTTCAATGCTGTCTAGGGTCCAAGGTTTACTGGGGCTGATAAAAATGATGATTTTGAGGGAGGTGTCTGCGCCTGAGGGGGAGATGACAAGACAAGATTGAAATGTGTGTGGAGCTCTCCCTGTCGGCTTTGAGGGATGGCTGTCCGCTATGTCTGAGGTCTGAGTGGATGAAACATTAAGCCACCTTAGGATAACTGATGTTGGGTTGATGAATGGACGTAGTTAGCATCATCGTCATTCATCACAGCACGGAGAATGATTGTGATTCATCACATTCACTGGTTTGCATTAGGATTAGTTTATGCTTGTTTGTCACGTCATCCAAACTGTGAGGCTTGTCATCAAGGTGTGACGGCCGGCCTCATCAGCCTGTCATACTTTGCCTTGGCAGGTAATGACAAGTGACAAAAATGTATTATAGGTTTTGGTCTTGGTGCGTCTAACAACTCTACAGTCTGCAAGAGCTGATTTTAAGGTATTTAATTCCAAGCATGTATCAATGTAAAGACATTTAATCTGAGCCAAAAATTGCAAACACGTCTGTGATCTTCTTTCTCCAATAATTGGCAAGAAAGACTATACTTAGATGGGGTTACACATGTGTGATTTAAGCATTTTTCCTTTCTGGTTTTATACTAAACCAAAGTGAGACAGAACACTCTGAAATGGACTGTCAGCCCAGAGCCATACATTCCAACTCCATGATGGAGTGGGAAATCAGGTATTTTCGCTGAATACCTTCTCCACTGTTTCAAATGGCACAGGGGCGGAGTTTTCCTCAAGGCATGTATGACCCATGGTACTGTATATTACATCTCTTTGCGTGGAATTGTATCCAGCGTTTTTAACACTGTAAAATCGGCATTTATCATTTTTTTCCCATCTTGCCCCCGCCTGTTTCCATAATTTTTTGAATTGTGGAAACTCTTTGGTAATGTAGGGAGGCAGTGTATGAAATCAGCTCTGTCTTTGTTTTGTATTTCTTCCTGAAATGAGCAAATGTCATCAGCCAGAGACATATTTTTTCTCTGCCTACTCACTTCTCGGTAACAGTTCTACTACAATGATACACTCGCTGTGATTTGAAGATGACTAAGATGCTTAAAGAACATTATTCTCACCAAAACAATGAGTAGGTTTGGCAAAAAAATCTATTTTGGTTTAGACAATTGTCAAAGCAAATTTGTGGGCGTTAATTCTTGCCGACTTGGGACTCTTTATGGGACTTTTCGCCCCCTCCTAAAATCAGATAATCCTCATCTTATGTCCATGGTTTGCCACTGTCGTGCGTTGCTTCAGTCACTGAATTGGTAATTTCATTCCAATCCCCCCAAAGGCTTTCCTTGCAGTCCTAACCGCCCCCTCCTCCCCTTCGCAATCCTTACATGCAGGCCCTGCATTTGGTCAAATTGCCTAAACCCTGAGCGATTGTAATTTCTGAAGAGGCTGCCGAGTGGTGCTTTGAAGCAGGAGAGGAAGGAGGAGGGCAGAGCAAAAAAAAAGGGGAGGCAGTGATGGCGATGGCATTGGGCATACAGGAGCTAGAAGCTAGGTGAGAGGAGGGAGGAGTGTGGAGGATGGATGGATGGGGAGGCGGTGTTAAGTGCTTTCGCGGAGGAGTCGAGCCCTCCCTCTCACTGGTCGCAGCCTCGCTCTCGGCGGTCTGATCCCTTTTGAAGCAATTACCCTTTCCCCTGGACAAGCTCATCACAGAATCACTCCGGTCACCGCCACCACACCACCACCACCTTCAATCCAACAATGCAGGACTCCAACCAAGACTGCAAAATGCTGGACTGAAGAGGATATAGTAGACAAAGTTATGCACAAATAAAAAGAAAAATATAGCCTCCAAAAGGACCATGGAGTTGAGCCATCACCTCTCAGTGCAAAAAATAAACATGAGTGAAATACTTACAGTTTATTACAAATTAACTGTTTTTTTTCTTGCTCTGGCCATCCATTCTATCAGTCATGATAAAAATGTATTCACCACAGCAACTGCTAAGATCATGGAATGCAAAAAGGCGAAACAGGGCAACAATTACATGCAGTCAGACACTCATAAAGGTTGAATTTATTTGGAGGCGAAAACAAAGGCAAACAGTTAGATTACAACCCTAACAGTCCATTAAACATCCACCACAGCTTACAAGCCAACATCCTAGTTGAGTTCACTCAACTAGTTGTGCGCACTCTTGCTTTTCCTGAAATGATGGATTACTACACAGTAAAGACCACTAGGTCCAAATTATTCAATGTAGAAATATATAAACATTGTCTATTCCATATTTATATATTTCTACATTTATTTATGTCAACTGAATGTTTGTCTACGTGTAGCACCTTATCACCAAAACAAATGTGTACAACACTACTTGGCAATAAAGCTCCTTCTGATTCTTCTGATTCTGATTTGATTCAGTTTGGTTCAATATAGCACACTGTACTTGGTAAACATATGACATTCAAAACGCAAAGGTTACACATATTATCAATAAGCAGTATGTTTAAAAAGAGAGTATAATTAGAGAAGATTATAACAGTTCACAACCATACCATTTAGTTTGGGTAAATAACCCCAGTAATATTAAAAATAACACCAACACTGGATCAAAAAAACAACAACACATCGTCTTGGCTGGTTTTCTGATGGTGAAGTTAACTCAGTATCGTGTAAGTGCAACATTGCAATACGCTTTCGATTTGACCTCTAAATAAAGTTGTAGCCAATCAGGGAAACCGTGAGCTCTTTTTGACCTGTATGACGGCACATGTTGCCCTGTTGGAACTATTTTCAGTGATGTCCTTGTTACAACCAATAGATCTGATGGTCACAATTGCTAAACTATTACCAAACTAGTGAGAAACCTCAGTTTCCCATTAAAAAGCCTCACAAAGGTAAAATACTGTACATTGCAGGAACATTTTATTGGATGGCATTAAACTGTACAGGTGTGTCTGTTTATATCTTTATATGTATGCTCTACCCTTAACTAACTCCACTGCATGCATTTCAGCAGACCAAGTAGTAAACAGGCAGCACTGGAAGCCCTTGTTTTTGATAGGAAGCATAAGATAATTCTGAACACAGTGTTGAATATTGGCTCAACCATTTAACAGTGGATTCTTTTTCACAAACAGACAAAAGGTTGGATTGTATAAATAAAAAAGAAGATTTCCAACTGTTGAGGTTTGAGGTCTAAGCATGTGTTTTTCTTGTTGTCTTTTTTGTCCAGTGAGGGGTAAGAACAAAAAGCAGAGCGGCCTCAGTTTGCCTTGTTCCAACGTCATGAAGATGCACAAAAGCTTTCCTCTTGGAATGTGTGAGTATATACAGTATGAATATATATATATGTGTGCGTGTGTGCATGTTTGTGTGCCTGACTATGTGCATAAGTGCGTGCCCGTCTGTCTACAATTTGGGCTCACACATCGTCCTGTCAGGGGTCTGTGCAGCTAATCTTTATGCACTCTGTGACCTCCTCACTGCAAACCCTGCTAAATATATTATTCCCCTGGGCCTTTCATTGCTGCTTGGTGTCAGAAATCAATATGTATGAGGCGCGTAGATGGGAATTTCTAATAGATCTCTGCGGCCCTGCGCTGCTCTTCAATATCTGCCTTGGACTATTAGTGCCGGCTCAGTGGCGGTGAAATAACCGAGATAATCTTTTAAGGTACCTTTCTTAAGGTGGAACGGCAACTCCTGCTTTGCATCCTCCTGCGTACACCTGACAGCTAAGGATGGATTTATTGTTTGGGGATGTTTATCAAAAGTGGTACGCACGCTCTCTGTGATTTGAACTGCCTTATTTAAAGGCTTTTTACAGCTGTAGTTATGTTTGATGTGAGTGCTGTTGTAAAATATCAATGAAAGCTAAAAATCCAGTGATAATTTTTGCCATCATATCATGTAGAAACTCAAAATATAATAAAATATAAGTGTTACTTCACAAGTGGCCACATACCCTTCTCACATAAAACAGATCCACATAGATGTTTTTTTAACATCTGGTTGCTGATATGGAGAGTCATATTTTTGTTAGTGCATGTGTGCATGTGCACGTGTGCGCGGGCGTGTAGACGTGAGTGTGTCTGGAGGGATGTGCCACAGTGCTAATTGCCCATATTCCTAATGCGGGGATGATTTGCTGCAGCACTTAGCTGCAGCAGCACAGGAACCTGACTATAGCTTCTGTCTCTCTCCCTTCCACCACCTACAGCCCCCCCACAACCACCTCCCCGCCTCTCTCCCCACTACGTTGAGGAGGAGAAGAAGAGACATCCGGCATCAGCAGGCAGTTAGGGGATTGGCGGGAGAGGTGGAGGGAAGGAAGCGAAGTGGGGGTGGAGGGGTAGTGGTGGTTTGCTCAGACAGCGTGTGGTCTCGAGGGAGGGAGAGAGGCTGAAATTATTCTACGGTCACAGGCTTTTTTCCCCCCTCTCCATCTCCCTGGCGAGGACCTCGGTGTATAATCCTTGGCGCTCGCCCGGCTCGTATATCTGCCGTCCCTGAGACAAAGGTTATATCTCTCTCCGTCAGGACCACTGACCGAAGACCACAAACCTGCTCTATTATCACCACATCATCAGCCCCTGTGGAGAAAAATTAATCACACCAATGACCTTAAGTTTTCAAAGATTTATCATGTGTATGGATTCAATCTGGAGACCTACGATAACATAGCGATAGGTCGTGTTAAGACAAGCCTACCTGGGGTGTCTAATGTGGTCATTAACATTAGTTGAGCCATGTTCCTCGGGCATCACAGTATTTGCTTCCTTTGTTGACCCTTTGGCCCAGAAATGAGTGGAATTCCACTTATTCAAAAACGGTTCACATCTCTTCCCTCGTTCGCTCGAGAAGCATCATAAACCCACGTCCCTGACTCTGAGCACCCATAAGATGAGAATAATCACTAGTCTCTTATTCCCTTTCTGCCATTTCAGTCTCTCCTTGGCTCAGGCATTACCTAATCTTGGTGAAGCCACTTGATGCCAATTCATAAGGGTAGGATAAGAGATAGTTAGATGTAATGCAACTCGTGCCAACCTGTGTCATTTGGAGTGTGGTGGAGATTCATTAAACTTGATTGGTGAGTCAAATGTTGAAACCTCAAAGCCCTGTGGAAGGAGGCGTAATAGAACAGCTCATTTAATGGCACAATTCAGGTGGAATTTTCAAATAAAGGAATGATGGAGAGAGGGGTTCAGAGTAGGTTGAAACAGAAATTAATGGAATGAGGGACAAAAGAAAAGGAACAACACTTTAAGTCAGAAAGAGGCTGAAATGACCTAAAAAAGAAATGAAGGAAATATAAACACAAATCTCCTCATGCTTAGCGTGGTGAACAACCCTGACGGGCCACATCTAAGTTTGGGCATTCAGATACACAACATGGTCATGATACCTCCTTTCCACACACACACACGCACACACACACACACACACACACACACACACACACACACACACACACACTAGTCCCTCCTCCCTCATGCTGCTCATCTCGATAATTACCTCCCCTAGGTACTAGTACACAGGAATACACCACGTACGTGCTGCCACCGGGGGCACTGCGCCAGGGAGAGCAGACGGCAGCCATTCAGGGGCCAGTGAGGAGAAAACGAGGTTGGAGGCGTGATGATGATGATGATGATGATGATGATGATGAGGTGTGTGTGCTGGGGGGGGGGGGGGGGGGCTTGGCTTCTGATAGACAGGCGTCATGGCAGGCGGTTGGTCTCCTAATTACACGAGGTCTCCCACCTCCAAAAGAAGCTGTCAGCAACATGAGGGGACGTAAGCTGCCAGAGAACAGGAGTCCACCGCAGTCCACCACAGTCTGTGTGTGCATGTCTGTGTGTCTGTGTGTATACAGTGTGCAAGCTGCGCAAGCCTTTTTTGGTTTGTTTCTTTCAGTGTTTTGAACTGTAGGAGACACTGCACATATTTGCCATGTACAGAGCTGTTGGGTAGTGACATTATTATATTACTATTATTAAACTTTTCAGAAATGTAGTTGCGAGGAAGTGCTTGTGAGTTGAGGTCTAGTTTGTGCTTGAAAACTCAGTTTTGGAGGTTTGTATATTCAGGTCGGTGCTTGGAAGATTATTTTTTCATTATCGCCAAAATAGATTAATGTCTAATCCTGTGAAAGCTTGGTTTAATACCACCCCCCTCCCCTTTTTTTGGTATGTTGTTTTGTCTTTGTGTATTTTAGTAAACTTAACAAAGTAAATTTCCTTTTTCAGATTAATATTGTTAAATAAGATAAAAATAATACATTGGTCCCGAGTATCAAATTCCTTAACATTTCAACCCCCCACCCCGGAAAAAGCCATGCAGCGATGGTCATCGTTAAAGCCAATCTAAGCCACCACATTAAATTACTTCCATACATCCTCCAGTTAGTTGTATAGCAGTTTGCGCCATAACCTCAAAATGTATCATTATTATCACAAACAAGCCCCTGGTACAAACATTGCACTCTTGACTGGTGCTGAGGTCAGTGTACGTGTCATGTCTCTTCCTATGTGCCTGGCATTTAGTTGACTTGATGAAGGCTGTTGGGCTTTGTCCCATCTGATATTCTATCACAGCTGGGATGGGGTGAAGTTAACCAACCTGGCAATATGCCAGGAGAGTTTCTAGGTCTGCTCCTACTGTACTCTAAACCCATGCATCTGTTCACAGAATCCACAAAAAAACATGTAAAGGGAGCTGGCACACATTGCACCAACGCACCATGCTGTATCTCAAAATAAGAAAAGTACTTAAAATATTCATATAACATATAACAAGAAAGACTACAATTGCCAGGCTGTGAATGTACGCTGGGATAAATAAACTGCAACAAATTGTACTTTTATTATGGAACACTGGACCTTTACTAATCAATAAACTTGTTTTCATGTATGTTGTTAGAGGAAACAATGCAATCACTTAATTTATCATCAATCATCATCGAATGGAGCTTCTACTGACTTAAGCATGCTGCTGCTATCCAACCAGCATCCAACTTTATATCAAATAACAAATTTAACAAAGCAACAACAATATGCAGACTTGTCCGGTTTAATTGTTAAAAGTAAACCATGATGTTTTAATGGATGCCCTGCAGTCAGATAATTTACTGATCAAACGATAAACACAGTTTACATTAGTTCTGTATTGGACTTAAGGCTTTGCCAAGACACCAGTTAGATGAAAAATGTTAGTGGTTTTCTAAAATGCCCCTAACAATACTGAAATCAAGTAATGCAACAACAATTTAACAGCTTTCACTGAAGCAAAAAGAATGAACTAAAACTGCTAGAATTACTATCACTTATCTCAGTTAAAGGGATTGTTTTAAAAGACATTTTCACGGGACCATTTTTTTACGGAAGGTTTATTTTTTAGTAATTTTGTAGCACTTCAAAGGTCCTCCATTGGATAGCATTGAAACTGTCACAAATATACTTTCTGTGCAATGTGTCATGCAGTCAATGAGTCAGTAAGACCCATACACAGTGACACACCTTGCCTGTCTGCGTCCATTTCTATGATTGGTGGTTTATTTTTTAACTGGGGTGGTAATGTCAGTCAGTCAGTCCACCATTTTTGTGCAGGCTGAAATATCTCCCTGACTCTTGACTGAAATGATATGAAATTTTTATGTGACAGTTGTTCGTGATCCCCACAGGATGAATCCTACGTTGACCAAATACATGCAGAAACGATGACAATCCCGTCAGCCTTAGTAGTACTTTGTGTGAAGTGCTAATGGATTTGTTAAGTGGGAGAAGCTATTTCAGTTGACCCTGGTTCTGTAAATGCTTTAAAATTTCCATAAAATTCCCCCCTGACAGAGTTGGGGAAAAACAGTTAGAGCACTTCTATGTCCTAGATTGACATAAAACTTTACCAGCTCATTCATTTGTATAAAAGATGGGCATCTGTAGTATCTAATACTTATGCATTTGACTCATAACAGTTCAAAATAGCACTGTAGCAGCAAGACAGAGGGTCAGTGACCTTCTACGGGGAGAGCGGTGATTGGTGGTTATGGAGGGACTTCTATGGAATTTGACCTCTAACCCCTTGTTTTGTTACCTCAGAATAGTACTTTACCCTTCTATGGGTTTGATCTTTTATTTTGCAGACTCAAACCCCTCTATGGTACCTAACAGATACCTAAACATATCCTATATAAGCTATGTTTGAAGTACAGAGAGACAGAGTGGCCATCGGGCTGGGTCACTCTCCAAGCTGCTGCAGAGCTTGTAATTGATGCTGAACTCTTTGATTTAATAAACTTTTATGATCAAGAACAGTGTCTTCTCAACACATCATTGCGGCATTATTGTTCGGACACCACACATCTGTGTTAGACAGTTTCTCGGTCTTTGTTAAAAAGTTGACAGACGTAAAGTAAGAAGCTAATTATGTTGCATTTTGGCTGGAAATGTCTGACCACAGAGCTTGAAATTGTGTTAATTGTGCTGCTGCACAGCAGGTGAAAGCAAAAGATTGCGGGAGTTGAAAAAACTGACAAGACAATCTGCAGATTAAATGAATTCTGTTTCATTTTGAATTTTAATTTGGCAACTGACTGGCATCTACAGTAACCGTTGGTATGTTCATGGGTATTGTAATATTTAGAGCCATTATCCGGGAAACATTTCATTGTGACGTAACATTGAGAATATCATAAAAAGAAAACCCTGAAATTGCAATCTAGAATGGGGAATTACAATTATGGAACAAGTGGCTCTGGCCTCTTTGCAACTATGTTAAGAAATGTTAGTATGCTAAAAACGCTAAACTAAGAGGGTAACCAGATTGTTCTCATCTCAGAGCGTCAAATACCAACGCTTTCAGAAAAAGGGACAAAACATAGTTATTTGATTCAAAAGGTACCCTTCAGCATCTGTGTGAGACGCCGGGGCAGCCAGGGTTAGCCTCATTTGTGTTGCTGTGACGTAGCAAGCTGCAGCGATTCATAGCCTACAGATAATAACGCTTTGTCACGCTGTCTAAAAGCATCGGTAATTACCAGTGTTGGGCATAATATTACTTTTCCCAGTAACTAAGTAGTGTAACTAATTACTTTTCTAAAACTGTAATATTATAACATTTACTAAGGCAAGTAACGCTGCGTTACACGTTAGGCTACTGAACGCACCATCCTTGACATTGAATCCACGACTGTGCGGCAGCTCAGCGGCACCGCACTTTTTTGTTCATGTCCGCTGTTAGCCAAACACTGAAGGAAGAAAGTTGAACGAGGGAGAGAGGCTTTCTGTCCACAGCTGTAAGTAGCTACTGACATTATTGTGTCACAGTCTAAGATGCAAAGAACATTGTCTAGTGTAAACCAGCAAAAAGCTTTCAACCGCGAACATTTCTACATCTGATTTATTGAAGCGTCTGCTGAAGCAGCACAGCGATGTGAAACTTACAGAAAGAAACTTCGGCAGCAAATGCCACTGATGCTGGGACTTGTCGGGAGAGAGTGGCGTTAACGTAACGTTTTGTACTGTAGACTGCTCTTATAAATAGGCTACATGTGCAGAAATACAGCTGTTTAAAAGTCAGGATTTACTTTTTTTTTTTTTTTATTTCAGCCGGCGGTGTTAAGAAACGTTAGGCCTAGGCTATAGGCTTATGCTTTGTAAAAAGCATAGGTTACTCCTAGCTGCTGTTGAATATGATATTAGGTAAAAAGTCGGGAGAGACTGCTTTAGTTTAGGGGAGAAGGGGGGTGGTAGTGAAAGCAGTGTTTCTCATAATTAGCCTATAATTTGGATAATTACCAACGCTGACCGCCACCTATTGATTTTCTACTACTTTTTTTTTTACTAGGCCTATTTAAAATCATGTTTGATTGAGGAGCTGTACTGAGAAGCATATATTCGTGCAGCACCTCCTGCTCGCTCCCTCTTTCTCTTTCTCTCTCTTTCAAATTCAAATTAGCTTTACTGGCATGAATGTATAGCAACAATATTGCCAAAGCTATATTTAACCACATGGACCCTGGCACCTATTGCCACACACTAAAAATAAAATAAAAATTCCTGGGTTAAAAAGGGACCAACTCATTTCTGGGTTATTCTTTTTGACCCAACTTCTGGGTTAAATTAGTTGGTCCCCTTTTAACCCAGGAGTTGGGTCAAAAATAACCTAACTTGGGTTACTATGCCAGTATGCCTTATTTCAGAAAATAAAACTTTGCATCTGTCACATTATATCTGTCACGCTGTGGTGCAGGCAGAAGAAGAAGAGCACTCGTCCAAAGTTCCAATTCAAACATTTTACTAATAAAGTAACTCCAAAAGGTACAAACAGGCAGGATGTACACACACACTAAACAAGACTACAAAGTAGAATGGCCAAAGACTGACTGAACTGAAGGAACTAAATACTAACACAGATGAACATTGACTAACAGAACACAGGTGGAACAGATGATGATGATGGTAATTAACTAAACACAGGTGATGCAGATGAACTAAATGACTGAAACCATGGAAACAGATGAGTGGCTGGAAAACAGAACAAAGGAAGACATGTGACTAGGGGTGACTGTGACAATATCACACACTTAAAGCACTTTTACATTTTTATTGCATTAAATTAAACTCTATCTCAGACATTTGACAACATTCAATAAGTGGATTGAACTTAAGGCTTAAAGTCTTCAAACATTGGTTGTGTCATGTCATGTTTGACTTTACACGGACTTTAAACTAGTTAGATGTACACAGTAACCACAAAATTACTAAGGCTAACGCTAGTCTCAACGTAGCAACTAAGCCATGGTAATTTTTTCAGCAAATGGTGCTCAACTAGCAACGGGGACATGGACACAGAAAAGTTACATCAACACTGAAAATACTCACTTACCTTATATACACGACAAAGTTGCACCGAAGAAGCACAGGCCAAAACGGATCAAGTGCGACTGTTGTGAGAAAATTCCAGAACAACTGCGGGGTGGTTGCTATACATTCATGCCAATAAAGTGAATTTGAATTTGAGAGAGAGAAAGCCAACCCTGTAACCCAGAACATGGGTTACTCTTCGAAAAATAACCCAGAAACCCAAAAAACCTGCATATAACATATTTATTTTACCATTACAGACTACATGGAAATGAAATACAGAAAAAATATGATATTGTTATCCTCATCTGGTAAAAAAAGCTATATTTTAATGAAATAAACCATCAAAATCCTCATAAGGTAGATTATAATGCACCTGTATCTTCTAAAACACCTGGAATACAACTGTAACTGTAAATTTGATGAAAAGAAACTAATATATACAACAGTTATTACACAATCTTTCAAAAAAATACCAGGCGAATGTCCATTTTGTCCATTTTTGGCCATATTTACTGTTTATATGTTCACTTTTATTGGGAGTTGTCTTTAAAACATTATTTCTCTCCATACAACCATGTTCCAAAGAACATAAAGCTTCCAAAACATTGAAATATTGATAAAAACAGTCAATATATATGACCAAAAGCACTCCCATGCTTTACAGGCCACAGCTTGAGAACAGAACATCCTACAGGGCTGCAAGGGCTGGTCTCTTTCTGTTCGTATTGACGAGACAAATCGATTCATATCCTGGATGTCTGTGTAGCTCCTACGGGTCGCCAGCAGAGGCCGATAGAGAACGCCTCCGCCAAAGCAAACTTTTCTACCCTGAGTTACTCTGAGTAACTTGCTCAACAATGGTAATGACGCACTGGGATGAGAATGCCTTGAGGTAACCATGGTTACTTGTTAAACATCAACATGTTAACATCATCACTGTGAGCATGTTGACATTATTTACGCAACATTGTGTAAGATTTGTTTTTTTTTTTGTGTGATTTGTGTAATAATTCAATGCTGTTGTAAATAAGGACAGCTGTACACGTGCATTGGTTATGGTTACATGACTTATGATCAAAAACTAGCAAATCAATTACTTCGCTAACACAGCCAAACATCAAGCAAATGCTCCAACACAAGACACAGCAAGCCAGCTATCAAGTTATTATTTCCTGGTCCAACAGAATGAAGGCCAGCTCAGCATCTGTCTTTCAGCTCCTTTCAGCTCTGTTAGCTCACGCCAACGAGTAAAAGCCAGTCCTATATTTACTCATGTCCCAGTTCTCTTCTCTTCTATTGTCTCCAACAATGTCTTCTTTGGTGTGTTCGAGTTACTCTGTTTCTTCTTATAGTTTGCTTGCTGAAGAGTCTTTTTGGTGTCGCAAAACATTGTTTGATGCCTGTGACTTCAATGTAACTTGGAAACCAATAATCAGGGCCCCGGCCTGGAGTGGCAATGACAGAGATGCCATTCACCCTGGTCAGTGTACCATCAAAATGATTTAGAAACTATTATTTTAAGATAAAATTATTATATAATGTTGCTTTAACTCAAAGCGCAGCTGCGCCCAAATACAGCCTATCAGAGCTTCTAAAGTAGCTACAACTGTAGACTCTTGAGGGCCATATAGTTAAAAAATGGACACGGTTGTGTTTATACTACATTGGGTTTCTGCATACTAGTGTACTCACATATGTGTGTTGGGACACGTGTGTGCAAGTACATGGACACTCACAGCACATGAGCAGATGTCAAAATTTACGTTATGTGGACTCTTGCAGCTGCATGGAAGTATAAATTTGGACAAAGGACATAACTTTCTTTCTCAACGGTCCACCAACAAAAACACAGTGTCCAGCAGTAACAGGCATGGTCTCTGGGGAATGTCAAAAGGCATTCTGGAAAATGTAGGAAATCATTAACTAGAATAGACATAGATGAGGTAGATTTGTTGGTACATGGAAATAAACATAAAATAACTGCTGGGATACACTGAACATCACTGATTGATTACATATAGCAGTGCAAGATTATGTGTGAGTCGAATTTAATGAAAGAGCAGGCAAGAGCACATTGAGATAGGTGTATCTGTTAGTGGGTATTTGTGTTTATTAGGAAGAGGCTTTTATATGTGCCAGTACACCTGCCCATCCAGGCTGTATTTTAGCTCTTCTCCTTTCATAAAAAAACTGTTGAAGAAACCAAGCTGAACACAAACAGTTCTCTGTGGATCTCCAGCACGGTGTGGCAGCAGGTATTAGACATCCGCTCTACGTCACACTGTGTTGTCTACCAGCCCATTGCAGCTGCTGTGGTGATAGCCCACCGCACCCCCGCACACACACACACACACACACACACACACACACACACAGAGACACCTCTCTCCTTGCCTGTCCCTTGTGCCTTCCCTTTTAAAGAGACACTACGCTCCACTTGACATGTGGGCCTGTATTCTCACCTTAGAGACGGAGGATGGGCATGGTTGCACGCTTTGATGACTTAATTACCGCTGTGGAAACAGGAGTGGTTAGAGAAAGAGGGAGCAAGACAGAGAGAGAGGAAAAGGGAGAGAGGGGTTATGTGCAAGTCTTAGCAGCACTGATATGCTTGTGAGGATCGTTAGTGTGGGGATAAAATGGCACTGTGGTCCCATAAGGTATCTTAAATGTATGTGCTTTGGGTGAGGGGAATTCTGAGGCTTATTTAGTCTCATTTAATAAGGTGTTTTGTGCAGATTGTGATCATATTATAACTGTACCAAGCTGAGATATTTTATTGATTTCTAATAAGTTTCTGCCTCCTATAATTTTATAATCGAACAAAACTCTATTCTTACCCAGTGCTGAAACATAGAAACCCATAAAAGCTTAAAGAATGCTGCAAGATTCTGTATTTTTCTTATTGTCAGAAAATTGCACGAAAAGACTAAACACAACCATGAGAAAGCAACAGTGAAAGCCTCATAAAACTTATTTCTCTGTGCATAAAGCTTGTTTCCCTGTGCCATAGAATGAAAATATTAAAAAGACATAATTTAGCCATACCGTCACACTGGATGGCATGTTCCTTTATTCTGATGAACATGAGCACTATGGATTACTTTTACTCACACTCCTCATCACATTAACTGCTGCAAATAGTCACTAGAATGCCAAATGTGTATTAATCCACATGTGAAAATAGTACCCAATAAATGCACAATTTAGTACTGTAAAGTAACATTTGTAGTGCTGGGCAACAATTAAAATGTTACGCACAAAATTGAATAAAGAATTTAATAAAAAATTGTGTATTGTGCACTTTTAATTTAAATGTACTGCTATGTACACAAAAGTGCACATGTGAACGATGCCACTTCTCACTGGAGGGGGTTCAGACAAACACCATACCTCCCACTCTATAAACGACTCTCGCCTGGCAAATGAGCTGAACCAGTTCTACTTTTGTTTGCAGACAACACCACCCTCATCGGGCTCATCTCTGGGGAGGATGAGTCCACCTACAGGTGGGAGATTAACCTTCTGGTGACCTCGTGCAGCCAGAACCACCTGGAGCTCAACACTCTGAAGACAGTGGAGATGGTCGTGGATTTTAGAAAGAACACAGCCCCGCCCTCCCCCATCATCCTGTGTGACTCCCCCGTCGCCACTGTTGACTCCTTCCGCTTCCTGGACACCATCATCTCCCAGGACCTCAAGTGGGAGCTGAACATCACCTCCCTCACCAAAAAGGCTCAGCAGAGAATGTACTTCCTGCGGCAGCTGAAGAAGTTCAGCCTGCCAAAGACAATGATGGTGCACTTCTACACCGCCATCTTTGAGTCCATCCTCACCTCCTCCATCACCATCTGGTACCCCTCTGCAGGGAAGGTAATTGGCTGCAATCTTCCATCCCTCCAGGACCTGTACGCCTCCAGGACTCTGAGGTGAGCAGAAAAGATTGTAGCTGACCCCTCCCACCCTGGACACAAACTTTTTCAGACTCTCCTCTCTGGCAAAAGGCTGCCGTCCATCAGGACCAAAACCTCTCACCACAAAAACAGCTTCTTGCCATCTTCAGCTTGCCTCATTAACAAGGCCCTGGTCCCTCACTGACACTTCCCCCTTTCAAATAATACAAATGTCTCTGCACATGTAAATATTATTTCATTTCATTTCATATCATGCACAAACCTGGCACATTGCACAAATTTGTTTATTGTTAATCGTTGTTCTATATTTTGTGTGCACAACACAAACCTGGAACAATGCATATGTAAATATCTGTGATGTTGTTCTTTCTCTGCAAATACTTTTATTATTAGTATTATTTTCCTCTATTCTTATTATTATTCTTATATAACTTGCATTGTTTATTCCATATTTATATATTTCTAGAATTATTTATGTCAACTGTATGTATGTCTATGTGTAGCACCTTATCACCTGTTTACTAAATAGGACATCAACAGGAGTGAATTCACATGGCAGAGCATCCCCACAAAACTAGATGAAGGCCGATCAGATAAAGTTATCTTATGTATAATTTTAACATATGTTAAATAGGCTACAGCTGTGTAGCGCACAGAAGCCGTTGCCATGGTTACTATCTATAGAGCGCCTGCCATTTACTCGCGGAGCGCTTGTATCACTGTCTGGAGCGCAGAGCGACCCCATGGGGCCAAGCAACTACGTTGCAATTGTAAGAAAGTTCCTAAGATCGACATCTTCCCCAGTACTAATCAGCATGCAGAGTGTAGCTATTCACTGCGCTGTGGCATTTGATCACTTGTCTTGCTTTTGTTTATCTACTTCTCCCACACGCTGCATCCAGCGTAGTCTGCAGAAGCCTCCCTCCACTGCTTGTTTGGGTGGGTGATTTGCAGGCTGATCAACATCCCACCCCTCCTGTGACCCATGGCTTCACTGTATGTGTATTCAGAGCCAGTGAGCAATGGACTTTCAAAATAATAATAATAAAAATAAAAGCAGTGTTAATGTGAAATAAAATAATTGTTGGTGTTAATTAATTAATTAATGTATTAACGTGATAATAACGCATTAACTTGCCCAGCCCGAAAAATTTGCTAAAAAAAGCTTTTTTAGGTTTACATCTTAGGTAGGAATGAGTGCCACAGACAGGGTTGAGTTTTGGTCTTTTTTCTCTTATAGATAAAAGTCACTGTTTACGAGACAATTTAATGTGAAATATATCCATCCATCCATCGTCAAGCGCTTATCCTGCATCCAGCCAGTCCCAGCAGACATCGGGCGCAAGGCGGGGTACACCCTGGACAGGTCCCACAAAGGCTAGGTTAATTGGTGTCTCCAAAAATTGTCCTTAGGTGTGAGTGGTTGTTTGTCTATGTGTGGTCCTGTGATGGACTTGCGACCTGTCAGCTCGGATTGGCTCCAGCCCCCCCGCGACCCTGTATGCAGGAAAAGCGGATGACGATGGATGGGCTATTAATTCACTGCATGCATGGATTAGACCAAATTTCATCACATGATTTGTTTTCAGTGCGGGTCAAGCCCCAAGACACTTTCCTTGACATGACTTTAGAATATGACCCTTACTTATACCGCAGGCTTAAGTTGTAAGCACAGCAATGACGATCAGATCTTAAATATGGATTCTGATGACTTTGCAGTTTTTTGATATTACTTAATGTTTTATTACATTACTTAAATGACAGTTTGCTTCATTTCTAGCTGAATGAAAAAAATCTAATTCTAGTTATTAAATTGGATCAAATCATACTCTGCAGTCAAATGTTTTCAAAAAACATTATGAAAATTATGATCTATGAGCATTTAGAAATTAACACAATCTTCAAAATATACACAAAGCAATTGTGTAAACATATTACAATACATTAATTTCCAGCCATACTGTATACACCACAAGCAAAGCCAAAAATGTGTCAGCATGGCAATATTGAAGTCCTGTGATAAAAAATGATAATGGCACACACACTTGCCATAAAGCATGGCAGCACCCGGGTTGCATGGCAGGGGACTGGACCATTTATCTCAGGGAAGAGGAGCTGTATGCTCCAAGGCCCATCTGTCTCAGGATGGGGGTAGGAGGTTGTGGGGTTGAGCTCAGTTTAATTGAAGATTATCTGCTTAATTACTCAAGCACAGCCAGCGTTAAACAGCCATGGATTAAGAAAGCGTCAGCGAGGCAGACCTTGGGGTCCAGTGCTGCGCTCAATTAGCAAGAGGGCCCAGATATGGCTCTCCCCTCCTCACCCATCACTGCACTGGAACTGAAACTGCATGCTAAGAGACAGGCCATGAAGATAATAAACACACAACTGAACAACTGTAAAAGCGCAAAGAGAGTCAAAGTGCAGACATCGCATCTGGACTATACCCACTTTCCCACAAGCTTCTGTAACTCTATGCACACAAGCATTTACATCCAATACCAAAGTTCACTGCCATTGTAGCAAGTAGCGTGTCCTTTTGTGGGTGTCTGGCCCCGTGATAAGAAAACGCAAGGTGCTGTGCTGGTGGGAGCATGTGGTGTCATGTACCGGCAAGAAGATTTAATAAGATCCAGGAAAGTCCAGCAGTGCATAAATCTTACAATATCATAACTGTTTCCACTCGATAAATGATGTCCACCCATTTTCTTTTCTAATATCATCGTTCCAACTTCACAGTTGTAATCTTGCTGTCTTAAAAAACATCTACACCCCTCCTTGTCCACCAACATCGGGCTGTTTAACCCACAACTATAGTGGGTTTGTGAGAACTAATGGTTGTAGATTAAAAACAAACAACACTAGTGAATCGCAAAACATCCTGTTTACAATTTTTATAATTTGATCTTATTCCAGGGAGAAGAAGCTCTGTAAAGACTTCTCATCATACAACTTCTTTGTTGACATGGTGCCACCAGATGACAAGCGCTCATTTGCAGATAATATTTGCATGAATAACAAAAAACTAGATTTAAATTTAGCTTCTACACTCTGCCACGATAATCGTACACACACATTAGCATGGAAAACAAAATGAAGAACTAATCATATATTCTTGTATTTAGTTTTGTGTGAATGCTTCTCTTTTTCCTCCCTTCTTCCTCTTCTGACCACACAGATGTAAGATACTGATGTCAAGAACTGACTGTCCCTCTCTGTGCTGGCCAGATATCCCTCTTGGTAGATGGGTTATTTATATCAGGCACCTTGATGTTTGAAGGTTTAGCTTGACCTAAAAAAAATCCATTCCCTCATCCGAATAGCCTCTGCCACTCTGGTTTATGTGGCTACAGGTTTGTGTTGTTGTGTGTGTGTGCATATATGGTCTTTTATGTGCATGCTGACAGGTTCTTTTGTCTGCTTGCCTCTCCCTGCAGTGAGTTGGGGTAGAGGTCACGTGGTCATCCTGGTCTGCCCTCAACCATCACACTCCTCCTCCTGCTTGACCTCACTCTTCATCTCTCTCTCCACCTATCCGTCATCCTTCTCCATCCTTCTTAATCCCTTCATCCTGCTTCTTCTACGCTTTGCGCCCATGTTATTTCTGTGATGTTTCCATCCCATTCGTGGGTTGAGGACCACTCATGGCAGGGTTGCACACAGATGGCATTGATCCATGGCTAGTCAGCAAAGCAAACAAAGCTTTATTTGGCCTCTCAAAATGAGAGTGATCGCTGCTAAATGAGTGCAGCCACTTGACGTAAAGGTCTTGACAGCTTGTTTTATTAAAGTTGTCAAGTCTTTTGAATGTCATTTTATTTACATGTTTTAATTACATGCTTTACAACATTCATTGGGACTAACACAAATGATAAATAAGCGTGTAAACAAGTTTTTTCTTCAAGCTTCATCTGTTCAGACAGTGTCCACGGTGACCAGCACAAAGCCAGAACTGAAGGAGTGACATTTAGAGGTGGATTGCATATGAGTCATCCTCTCTTCAACTTAATTACCAGCCTCACCTACACAACAACATATTCTCTCTTACCTTCAGTCCAAAATGTGCTCCTTATATTACACTATAACAGCATAATGCATGACACAGTGTTGGGCAGTAACACATTACTTAGTAGCGAGTTGCAGTAATATGATTATTTATTTCAGTAAGGGATTACAATTCAGTACATTAGGTTACAGTTACTAATCCCAGTAATGCTTTCTTACTTTGACATTTGGAGGTGGATTTGGTCTGACCAGGAGTTAGATGGTGGTTTAATTGTGTCTCTTTGTGTTCAGTGGAGAATCTGGATTGAGGTTAGTCTGTCACAGTGGCTGGAGGTGTGAGGTGGTGCTTAAACTCTCTACCAAAAAAAGGAGACCTGCAACTCCTGGTAGTTCTTAGCTGGCTTGCCAACATTACTGATTTAAAATCCTGGGTTATATTTTTCCTACTTATCAATTGTAAAAGCAGCTTTTTAGAGATGTTGTGTAGGTCATTTGATAGACCAACATACGTTGTCTTGTCCTCGATGACAAAATGTAAGAGCCTAAGATTAGAGGATATGTCAACATTTTCAGCATAATGAAAACTATTACACTGTTTTTATATTGGACGAAAAACAAATGATAGATGCTTAGACACTTCAGTGTCAATGTGAAGTGACATTTTACGCTTTACCTTCATTTGTATATACTTTTATACTTTATATCCAATTTGTCCTGTGTTTTCTTAAGATGTACATTTACAGTATTTATACCTATAACCTACCTTTCATATTTCTTGGTAAGCCAAAAACATCTTCAAAAAAAAGGAACAAAAGGAATGTAAGATTTTTGCAGGCAGCGGTCTCAGTTAGACTTTCACAGATGCTTTTTTCCCATCCTCACTTATTTTACGAATGCGAGGTAATCTTACAGTGTCTCTGCTTCTTTTGTTTCGCTGTGTAAATGAATCTTGTGATATCTGCAATTCCTCCAGAAAACAGACAGTAAAGAAGGAAGACACAGCACGTTTGCTTTTATTGTCTATAGGCTTGGATAAAACATGAGGATAGTTGTGGTTACTTACACTAATGTGGAGAATGGAAGCTGTACCAGTTTGTCAGTCAGTGCAAATCATTCAGAGGCTAAATATATAAGAGCAACAGAAAGAAAAAAAGTTTCATAGGACTTTGTAGGGGATCAGATTTAATAAATCTCACTAAATCCATATTTTCTGCATAAGGAGCAGGAAGGGTGGGGCAGTTTAATCGGGCCCCTGGGCCAAGGTCCCACTGCATCAACACTGGGTGGAGAAGAATTGAATGAATAGCCTGTTTTTCCTAGCCTCTAGAAACAAATATAAAAACCTTCACTGCATAACACTCACACAGACGCATGGTGAGGATTTATAGTAGTACAGTTACAATACACAATCTAATACAGAATGTTCTAATATAAATACCATTATCTTAAGCTTAAACTGTTTCAAACATAGTGTACGCAGTAGGCTACACTCATATGAATCTTACATAATGTTGATTTAAAGAAATGCTGAATGAGAGATGGCACTGAGTTACAGAAGTTAGTGGAACAGAGGCTAGCCATGATGTGACACATTGTTCTCCACCTATAGCTGATATAACAATGACAAGGACCACCAATAGGAATGGGATGAGACGTGGCACGATATTGGGTTCACGAAATCGAGACAAATTGTAACACTATTTCAAAAGAATCTTCAATGCTGAATTATATGAAAATATTGAGCATTAAACACTTAATTTCTTGCATTCTGGTGAATTTTTCTGCACCAATTTATAGTGGAAATGTTTTAACTTATGTAAAGGGAAACACACAATTCAGGTGGCATGTGACAATTCAAAATCTAAAACTATAACATAAAATGATGCAGTGAGGCATTCTATATTGCTTTCAGATATATTTTCTCCTGTTGATCAACTTTTCCTTTTACATAATATCATCCCTGCTGAGTCAACACACATGCAGTCATGATTTAGTCTTTTGTTTAGGAAAGTAACCTCTTTAAATGTGCATGTAGCACCTTTTCACCTCAATGATAAATTAATTCATTTAAATTAATTTTATAAACTCATGGACTTTAATATCTCCTGTGTTTCAGCATGTTCAAAACATCCTGCACATTCAAAATTTATCCCACATACCTGTGTTCCCTGAAATATCAAGAAAAAGTCGTAATATTACGAGACTGATGATGTCATTTAATGAGAAATCAAGATAATTTCTAAGTCTACCTGCCCTATACTGTGCATTACGTTATTGCTCCGCTGGTAGTATCTCCTTCAGACTGTGTGACAGACATTGTTGGACAAGTTACTAGTTAGTTATTTCTCCTTAAAAGGTAATAATATTGCATTACTTATTGGTGATAAAAGTAACTAGTTATGTTAGTCGTTATGTTACTATATTACTTTCACCATCCAGTATTGGGCAGTATTCTGTATTTTTACAAAACATACAACGTTGCTTAACACCACTCTCGATGAGTCCAAGCATCACTGACAGTAGCGGCCAGTTTCACAATGCATACAGTTCAACTCTTGTTCTCTGGAGTTTTCAATCACTGAGCTTCAGAGGCCAAACTTCGCAACACAGACAACCACATTCAAGTTCCCAGTACAGGAGGATTACTCTGTTATCCATGGGTGCTGGTGAGAGAGAGTGAGAGATAGAGACAGCGAGAGAAAAAAAACATAGTGGAACAGAGGGGAGGGAAAGGTAGTTTGGTGGAAGTGCAGTGGGAGGCAAGCAGGCAAAGATTTGGTTCAGCCTGAGTGCTTCGCTCATGCAGCGGAAATGCTGAGGAGGTCAGTCACCAACCACCCCACCCCCCTCTGCACTCCCTCCATCTCTTCCTGTCATTCAACCTCCTCTCCTCTCCTCTCCTCTCCTCGGCGCTTATCTGTGCCAGTATTTCCTTTCCTCTCGAGCCACGTGCCATTTTGACAAACAGATTTATTGCTTACGTCATATTTCTTCCCTGTTTTAATCAAATGCCGGGGCGGCAGGGCTGACTCGTGCTCAGATTAATATCGCCATTGATCAGATTGGATGGAGGTGTCCTCGCACCTCCATCCAATACACCCCCACCCCACACACACAGTCTCTCACTCTTTCATTGCTGGGAAAAGGCTTTGCACTCTAAAAGATTCCAGTAATATGCCTTTCCCCTGTGTGGCTAATTTGAGTCACACATGCATGGTTTGTATTTAAGTGTGTGTGTTTGCTTGTACTGTATTTTGGCATGTGGAAAAGTGTTTGCAGGCTTGCCTGTGTGCGTTTAATCTATTTGGCTTTGTTCATGAATGCTTACTCTTGTTTTGATTTTTCGTGCTGCTTTTTGAAATGTACTGTAAAAGGTCTGCCAAATGTGCAGCTGTGTTGGTGTCTGAACTTAGAGAATTTATGGTCATTTGTTTGTGTAAAGTAAAAGGCAGTACTGTGGTTGATAGTGAGACACAGATAGAGAGAGTATATGGAGCTGGGGAGGCTGGGGAGGAGGAGAGCAGGTGCAGCAGCGAGCCGGTGACAATGCTGCACGAGGAAGTCATTTTAACAAACACACCGTGGTGGCCATCAGCGCTGCTCCTTCCCCCGCCACCCCCCAATATGCACACAAACCCAAACACCCACACACACCACCACTTCCACCACTCTGACAGTGCTTTCACCCACCTCCACCCCACCACCGTCTTCCCGGCCTGCCAGTCAGGCAGCCGCAGCCCACCACTCCCCCCCACGTCGATCATGCGTGACATGGAGGTCAGCAGCGAGCAGCGACGAGGCAAAGAGCCTCAGTGCCCCCTCCATCGCCCCCCCCCGGGGTGTGACCGGGCCGGCGGTCTGCCGCACTGGCAGGGAAATTACCACACATCTTTTGTTGCTAAGTGCACGGGTGAGTGATGAACAGAAGCGGCCTTTGGCAGACGCTAACTGCAGGGGTGTAGAAGGAGGTGTGTGGGGTAGGGAGGTGTGTGGGGTAGGGAGGTGGGGGTGGGTGGAGAGAGGAAAAATGTAAAGAGAGAGAAAAACAGAGAGAGAGAGTGCTGGGAGGGAAGTGGTGGCTGGTGGTGAAAGGATAGAAGCAGGGGGGATGGGGGGATGAGGAGGATGGAGGAGGTAGAGGAGCGCGGGGAGCCGCAGCCTTCTGATTAAGGGCGAAAGACTGCCGGCTGAGGTGGTGGGGGCGGAGGAGGAAGAGGAGGGGGAGGGATGCAGAGAACAGAGTGAGTGAGAAAGGGAGAGAGACAGGGAGAGGAGAGTTGGGGGAGGGGCAGGAGGGACAATTTAACGAAGCTCAAAGCCTCTGCCATCTCTGAAAAGCAAGAAACGAGACAGACATGGAGGAGATCAGGCCGCGCTCAGGCTGGTGTTAACAGCCTGTTAGTTCTGCCCTTGCTTTTGTTCCTCTCCTGCCTCTTTGTTTATGATTTGGTGTTTAGAAAAATGTGAGCTGGGATTATGCCAGGCTTTTGAAAGTAACTTTGAAAATCTGTTTTCAGAAATATGGTAGGCTGCTGGGTTTCCATAAAACCATCATGACTGTAGAACTTGTTGATTATCCACTTTTCAACCCCTTGCTGTAAGAAAAATTCTTATCAGTTAATTTTTTTCTTACTTTCTGAAAACAAGCAAAGAAATCTGCCAATGACTTGATATCTGATACTTGTTTCTAATACAAATAAACTTGTTTAAAAACAACTAAAATAAAGTGTAGTTTTCCTTACTTTCAGTGCAGTGACCTGCCTTTTTGTGTACTTTCAACTCATTTTGGCACAGATGTTTGAATTGGAAATGGGTCGAAATCCTACTTCACTGGCTAATTTTTCAGTTGTTAAAAAACTAACAAACAAGACTTTAGAGGTTTAATGACAGCAGACAAAATTCCTTGATAAGATGGAGATTTTGCAGTGCACATATAGCCATTTTTAACTGCATCAGAAAACTGGTGAAAGTAAAAGAAAATGCAACACACAGAGAGGCCCATAGCTAAATGGGAAGAAAGACTAGATCAGGATGTTCTGAATTAAGGTGCAACCTTTTTATAGGTGTAACAAATTCATGCTGAACTTAGAACAAGTGCCATTTAACGTTATTGAGGAGAGGATGCGAATCCCACGACCACCGGAGGAGAGAGAGAGAGAGAGGGAGAGCACCTGTGTCATTGTTATGCCTGTTGCCTGGTAACAACATTCTTCACTGTGCTGCAAACGGACGCCATGCATGAAGAAAACCTTCCTCTTAGAAAAAAAAATTCTATATTTCACGGAGGTTTTTGAAGATGGCATTTCTGTTTGGGATCCATCATTTCTGCGTGGATTTCAGCACAAACAGGTGTTGACAATGAAATTAACTTCTGAAGTCTGCCACAATATCTCAGTTTGTGGAGACTTCAATGACTTCAAATGACCAATTTCACCTATTTGTGTACACACACACAAACATACTCATACTATCACATAGGGTATAATGCGACTGCACTCTTCTCTGAGACTTCAAACTTTCAAACATAGGCAGTGATGCCACAGTAGGCATGTTCAACACCTCTTGTGGCCACAGGTGTAGACGTCACAACTATAGAGAAAACAGCAGCAGATTTTTGCCTTGACTTTAAGTGACTGTACTTTAAAAAACATCTACTTGTGATCAATGTTCTTACCGTAAAACTTTGATTAATAGCCCCGTCTTTTATTTCAATTAATTAACCAAGCCTATATTTGGGACAGGCATCAATATGGGACTGGCCTTTAATTCCTTTCGCACAAAACAGTTTATTTCAAACAGTGTGAAAATTATTATATCAAATAATGTCATTTACACATCATTCATTTCCTCTAGCTCTGACAGACTGCTTATGCACTTTTATTTTATGGGCTGCAAGGTAACGAAAGCAAGCATAACCAAGAACATGGTGCAGAAAGCAGAGAAAAGTGACAGAAGTTAACACTGAGAAATGGATTTCACATGACAGTATGCTACTAACAACTTGGAGGAATTTTTATAAAAAGCTGTGTTGATTGTTATGAAAGTGAGTGACCCGGCGAGTTTAAGAGGTTTTTATACATCCATAGAACTTCTATAAAAACCAGACCAGGCGTCTAATCTAGACCTGCGTATATTTGTCAAAATGTGGACCCACACCAGGCCAGTAAACGAGGTAGGCGGCTATTTGAGACTTGGCTGTTAATTGAAGTTGTTGATCATTTTGTGGTTAAAATGTGTTGCACTGTTTTTTCTTCAAAGAAATATTTCAGCATTTACAATATGTGGTCAACCTCAGGGGTTCATTCTCTGGGCATGTAACTTAAACATAAATGTGACATTTGTGATTTTGAGTCAAATGTCTTGACAACTATGGGATGGACTGCCATGACATTTGGTACAGAAATTACCCTCAGGATGAATTGTAATAGTGATCCCTTGACTTTTCCTGTTTCCCCATCATCAGATCAAAATTTCAGTTTATCCATCACTCATAAAACACACATAAAATACTTGCAAAACTAATGTCAGTTCCGTCAGCCTAAGATATAGCTATATAATTAGCAAATGTTAACATGCTAATGCACTAAATTATGTTGAGCACTGTAACATTATGCGCTTAACATCAGGATGTTAGCATTGTTATTGTGAGCATATTAGCATGCTAATGTTAACGTTTAGCTCAAAGCACTGCTGTAGACTCTTGCTACATCTAGAGTCTTGTTACATTTCTCTTTGTGTTAGGTCAGGCTTGTTGTTTCCCCCTGCTTCCATTTTTTATGCTAAACTAAACTAATCTATAAACAATAGCTCCATACTTAACACACAGAAATGACAGTGGATTGATCTTCTCATCTAACTCTGGGCAAGGAAGCGAATAAGTGTACATTTCCTTAAATGAACAACTTTTTCTTTAAGAATTTAAGTTTATGGGCCGCAGCCTTTTTTTCTAATGAGGCTTAGTTCTTACTTAACAAAAAAGTATTTTAACCAGAAATGTACTTAATTAATGGACAACAAATCTGATAAATCTGATATTTAAAATGCATCATAAATTTGACATTTGAAGGACTTTTTGCAGTTTCATATTTTAACCAGTGAGATATTGCCTTACAATACACTTTTGTTTTGGATGGCTGCACGTGAAGATTGAATTGGCATACTGCCCTTGGGCAATAGTTTTGATGAAACTACAATAGAACTTACTTCAGAAATCTCAAATGATTTTGACTGCTCTATATTTTTGCCTATAGAAATGGCAAACTTATTAAGATCTCTGAAAAACGTTTCACTGTATGTTAGGAGATATGTTTCCTATTGAAAGCTTTCTGACAGACCAGTTTCTGTTGTGTTGTTCTTTTTGGTGCTCAAACAAGAAGTATGTAGCTGTCATTCACAGAGCTAGAAACTTTGTGCAAACATTTGTGTGCCTGCATCCCTCCAAATTACCAATTGCACAAACCTGGAATTATGTATTTTCCTTTCTACATTTTCCCAATGGTGACATGCAAATTAGCCTATTGATGGCCACAATGGCATTTGGGAAGCCCACAACGCTAATGCAAGCACAACCCAACATGTTACATGCTACACGAGGCAGTGGGACTTGTGAGGCCTTAGATATTCCCACAACATCCCTGGACAGCCTGTCCAATGAAACAACACCTGTTGACGGGATGAGAAAGGAGCCTGTTGCTTTAAGTAACACGAGCGGGAGGTTGGCTGTGCAATCTGGCTCTGCAAATCATCTTTAAAAGATGGAACAGCACAACGACCGAGGCTTACGTGCTCTGTGCATCTGTTAAACCCAGGACATTTGCACATTTTCTCTGGTGGTGCCTTCTCTTCTTATGGTCCAATAAAAACTGGGGCACAATGAATGTCCAGCTGCATGTTGATTGCCTAGTGGTGGAGAGTCGTCAAATTGCTTAAATACCTTTCCACTTGTTCATGTTGGACCAATCAGCAACACTGGACAACACACATAATTTTCTTCAACTTTTGTGATACAGTATTTGAGCTTATATGTGATGTGTTTAGTATGCAGTTTTTCCTGCATAGAGAATTATGAAGAGACCACCTCCGTCAAATTTGGTCCCACCTCCAGCTCTTGACAAAACTCTGACAGGTGTTTTTCCATAGTAGACACTATTTTCTAGCAAGAGTTGCGCTTTGTCAGAAAAAAATTATTTTTTGTCTATTCTATGTGCTATATAAAATCCACAATCTCCACTTAATTTAACATTAGCTTGAAAGCAAAAACATAAATCATTTTTTTAAATATATAATTGTAAATATAATTGTAAATACATTCAGTCGTAAAGGGGATATTAGGTCACTTCAATACCTACAGCTGAGAACATGACACAAAGTACTGAAGTACATATACTGATAAAAGCAAATAATCAATCAATTGGGAAGTAAAATAAACAAAATACTTAAACTTATGTAAACTTATGTAAAAATTCATTTTAAATGCTAAACAGGAGGGGATCTACATAAATAATATTTTACCAGCAGAATATTCAGTATATCAGTGTTTGTGTTCATGTTGTCAGTCTCAAACAGAGCTTACCCATGTCTTGTAACATGCTTAAGTAAAAACAAATATTGTTGGGAGCATACAGAAATTCACAATTATCTACACTACAATAGGAACCCTGTGAACTATATATGAAAACAAGAGCTGATGTTATATTTGATTTTAAACTTTCTGTTTCTGTGTAATTGTTGTACTGCACCTTTATTTTTTTTTAAATAAAACATGCCTTTGCATGAAAATGGTCATTTTCTTCAATCAGATCATTATTACAACTCTTAAAATATGTTGCTTGTAAAAAGTGTTTGCTTGAGCCAGTTGAAGGCACGGTACACATGCATGTGTGTACATGATCAGGGTGGTACCACCTCAGCCGGAAAACCCCTTCAATGTGGGTAAATTGATGTCAATATGTCAATATTATTGTAAATGCACAGACTAGGAGTCACAAATATATATTACAATTTGTAAAGACAAAACACGATCTACAAATAGATTATAAATCCACAAACAAACTCTTTATGATCGGCAAATATAATCTGTACTTAAGTACAGTACTTGAGTAAATGTACTTGTTACATTCCACCACGCAGTTCTCCTATATTGGTGGGGGAACACTCTTTTTTAGCTCTTCCATCTGGAAAGTTTTATCAGGATTACTATTTTGAGTCGGGTAGCTGTTTGGTTTATTGTCTATACCCTTGAAAGGTAGGTTGGTACTTAAAATACATAGGCTAAGAACAAACTTTCTATGGTTGTCCATTGCGATTCTAACGGCCTACTCCCTGAAGAGCAGAGGCGTCACCTGACACCCTTGACTCACACAACGTAAACCCCATCTGCTGGACAAATGCACATTACACTCAGAGTGCTAATAAAATTCATGGGTTATCGTTAGAAAATAGGCCACATTATTATTGCAAAAAGCACATACATATGACACACATAAGAGTATACCAGTTCAGCTGCCAGTGTGATGTTGAATATGTGGCAGCTGGTGAGCAAATGACACAATCTTTCCAGACCGCATGGGTTAGCAAGAGCAGAAATGGACTACAGCATATATAATATGTAAATATTAAACTATATTACAAAGGTACACTTCACAAACCAAATAATAATAATAATTTTTAAGCACTTAAGTTACTGTATCACACACATGAACACAAATAAAGTCCACACAGGATTAGGTGCAGAGTAGATGATGTGCATGTTCTGACAAGTTTCAGATCTTATTTTGTGGATTGTAGTCGCACTCTCCATGGTAAACCAGTGTCAAAATGATCAGACAAATGTATAGTGATACTTGAATGCTGAGCATTGGACAGAATATGTACACATGTCTTGAAACAATGGTTTGAAAATACCACGTTTGTTTGCAAATTGCAGAAAAAAAGTAATGTCAAAATTATAATAACAAATGCGAAACATAGAATATGACCCTCATGCACCGACAAATAATTTTGCATTCATTCCATTTTCCAGTACAAGACACTGATTTGTGGATCGAGAGCATATTTGGGGATTGTGCTTTGTGTTTACAAATTGTAATATATATTTGTGACTCATATGTGCATTTACAATGATATTGATTTACCCCCATAGTTTCCAGATATATTTTCTATTAGGTACATTTTTGCAGTATAAATATAGAAAACACTTAACTATTTTGCACTCAAGTGAAGGTCTGTATCAAACTACAACTGTATATCAGGACTGTTAGCTTCATTGTGTAATGTGTTACTATAAACCTGTTTCATTTCACATTTTACAAGATGGCAAACAAATTATCAAAGTAAAATTACCACACATTATGGTATGCAATTCTGGATCAATCCAATACAACAGCAACTGATCTAACTAACTTTAACTAAGTTGTGGGTTAGCAAACTGTCGCTACAGATGCTGCTGCAACGCTAACATGCAAAAAACAGCAATACCCACAACTCTCCTGCTACTAAAGCTGACATCACAACAACGGCATACTGTGTGTTGGCAAACTAGAAAGTAAGCTGAATGTCCATGGGCAAGTCATTTGATGATTCACATGATTTGTTAAATAGGATAAACCCCTTGAGATGAACCATCTCGTTTTCGAGGGGTTCCTAATGTAAAATACAATACAGTACAAAAGAAATTTAAAAGAAACAAGAGACGAATCAAAGACATTACAGTTGTAGGAAAGACAAAAAAATATCAGCAATTCAACAGACACACTACAGATAAGGCGACATCCACACTAATACGTTTTTGTTTAAAATAGTTTTAAGATGAAAACGATCCACACCAGAGTTTAAGCTGTGTATCAGAATTGATCTCCATCTATATTAAAACAGCTGAAAACACACATCAAGTGGCCGTTCATGTACACTGGTCATGCGTGTGCCAGTGTAAACAGGAAACAGATTGTCTACTCCGCAGTTACAGAAGATCTGGCAAAATAAGAAAGTACTACTACTACAATGCTACTACAGCAGAAAACAGACTGAGAATCGCCACAAAGTAAATACGGCGAAAGTGTTATTTACACAGTACAAAATATTTTACTAAAAATACCAAAACTAAAACACTTGGCATGACTAATAAGACCCAATCAGGAAGCCAAATGTGAGTGTCTGCATCATCGTTATTAAAGTCCTAAGTTTTCACCTGTCTGCGTTAAAACACTACCCCGGGGTTTTAAAATGAAAACGGGTCAGCAGCGTTTTCAAAATTCTTCAAAAGTCTTCAAATTGGGAGGTGCAAACGTAGCAAAAGGTCTCCGTTTTAAAACGAAAACGTACTAGTGTGGATGTAGCCCAATCACACATTAAAACAGATAATAGGTGGAAACAACCACTTGATTGCCCCAGAAAGGCCGAGAACAAATACTTACCCAGCAAAAACATAATAGAGAATAAAAAACTAATTATTATAAAGTGAATTGTATATTACATGTAGGCATAGCATCATCTGAATCGTGAACAATTTAACTCAATGTAAGAAGACAAACCATTTTTAAACATGTGAAATGTCCAGGATTGTCTGTTTGAAGTTTTTCAAGTCTGAAATAACCTTAAACATAAATGCTCTCTTTCCTATCCTAAATCCACAGAGATTATTGTATGCTGTTTAACGTTTTTAATTTACCTGACACACAAATCATGACTGGAATAGTGTTTGAAATATTCCTTTGGGATCTATTCAAGCTATCTACATGCATCTAACAAAATTACATTTTAAAGCAACCAGAGGCTGGACAGCGCAGAGCAAACAATCAGAATTATACACAGTGAGTTTACAAGGGTAAATTTAAACTCAAACGAATAATAGAGTTGTAAAAACATTATCGTCCAAAGATTTCATCCTTCAACATTTGCTTTTGAACCATCACAGTTGATTCTATCACAGGGGCTCTCTTATTTGCTTTTCTGACTCTATAAAGTAGTAATGGCAGGAGGTCAGGGATTGTATTTTTGAATATGTAATCCTGACTTTAAATACACAGAACATACAGTATATGCATTTCATGCTTCCACATTTCAATAACAGTATTTCAGTCTTCAGTCATTTCTGTTTCATTTGAAGAGAATTGTCCAATCTCCGTCGTCGTTTGGTGCCCAAAGCTGTTGCTGTCTTGTGGCAGTGGGGAGTGTAAATGTGTCCATCTTTGCTGTGCTGGTCCTTGGGGGGCCTTGCTATATAAGCCTTGCTCGTGAACTATGAAAGCTAGCCCTTGCCGCAGCTTCTTTTGCTCACATGAAACACCCCCATCTTTGATGGCTGTACCAGAAACCCCCCACCCCCACCAGCAGAACCCCCTATCTGAAGTAATGTGCAGCAGTGTAGAAATCTCACGGCTCAGTCAGTCAGTAGCAGAAAGACCATTTTGACTTTCAGGGATAAAGAGGGTAAGGCCTTTTCCAGCATACATACAAACTCGCCTTAGCCTGAAGTCATTATTATTTAAATTCTATTGATGGATGGTACTTTTATATGTTCCTAATTTGTAATTTATTCCAATAATTGTTCTTCTGCAGATAAGGTGCAAACAATAGTATTTAATCTTATGCATCTTCCAGTCAATAAAAAAAAAAAAAGATTTGTCTCCTGTTTAGGTTTTATTAACACCATTTCTCTATCACATTTCAATATTTTTTTTTAAGATTAATTTTTAGCCTTTATTGGACAGCTTACAGCGTGGTGTCGAACCATTGATGTTGTAGTTATGGCCTGCAACATCAGTGCATGGCCTGTCCATGACCACAAGGCTACCCAACGCCTCCTCAATTTGACAGAACTTGGAGAAATGATACTATGCATCTCACTACCACACGCTACCATTTTTTTTTAAATTACACCAATTGGCCCAATGGTGACATTTACAATAACAGGTCTCAAGGTGACATATTTGTCACTGATTGGCCTTGAAGATGACTGCATCACGGGAGGATAACATGTTTATAATTGCAATGTGTTCTACTGCTACACACCAGTACTTGCCAGCCACTACATTGCTAACATGCCTGTTTGTCATTTTTCAATTAATTTATTGGTTTTCATCAGTAGAAAGAAAGAAGGTAAAGAAATGCAGCTAAAAGATAACTACAAGAATGTGCCAGGAGGCAATCTGTGTGGAAGGTGGTGTAGTGAAAAAAAAGCCCTACACTTCCTGTCACTCCACCTTCTGAAAGAAATTGAATGAAACGCTGGGAGGTGGTGGATGACACACACTAGAGTGCCGTCTGTGTGGACCAGAGTTCACATTACCCTCTCTGGGGTCAGATTTCACATACTTTCCAGCAGCTGCTCGACACTACTGCGTGACTGCACTGAGACCACAGGCGAGATGTGGAGGAAATTCAGCTTCATGTAAGAATTTTGGGTTTGTTCGCATTTCAACACAAAACGTACAGAAAAAAGTGACTATATCATTATGTAACCATACATTTATTAGTATTCCACTCCATCATCAGTAGTCGTCTAGTAGAAGTATCTGTTTCTATTGGTTGGGAATTGGAGACTTAATCAAGCAATAACGCTGGAAACAAAATGATTTTCAGCTAATCTTCTGGCCAATCATGAGCAAAGGTAACGGCTTGGAAGCTGGCAAATGAGCCCCTGCTTTGAACGCACACGGACTAATGACATGATTATTTGCTCATCAGGGTGATGTGAGTGTGTGTGTATGTGTGAGAGACTGTGTACATGCGTGGATGTGTATGTGTGAAAGTCTAGATGTGTGCCTGTTAGGGGCTGCTGATGGTGGTGGTGGGCAGGGGGTGCTGGTCACATCTCAGCATGGTAATAAAAGCCGGAGCTGTTGTCACAAAACTCAGCCCCTACGCCCGGCTTTTAAGTGCTGCCTCTATTCTCAGAGAGCAGCAGACACATTACAGAGAGGGGAGAGAGAGAAAAAGAGGAAGAAAGGCTCCCGGAAAGAGAGGGAGAGAGAGAGAGAAGCAAGGGGGGTTTCGAGGCCTGTGGCTGAAGGATTGATTTTAAATGTTCTGCAAAGGCAGTGTTTACTATCCTCTCTGGCTAGCCCCCTGACAGCGCCAGCATCAAAACAAGATTTGTCCCCCCTTCCCCCACCCAACAGAAAGAGGGGAAGGAAGCGGGGAAGGCAGTGGTTGCTCAAAATGATAGTTCTTTTCGCCAGCCAAATGCTTAGTTTGCCCCAAAAAGTAGTACAACTGGTGTCTGCCATGAAAAGTAATTTCTGCTACTTCATCAAATTGTATGGCATACTTTGTCATTTTGCAAGATGTGGAATTGTTCCAATACTGTATCACTGTGCAAAGGACTAAAAATGGCCTTGATATGTTCTAATGACCAACCATAACTCATTAGCTGTCATTATTTATGGGTGTGACATTAAGCCAGGCACTTGTTCACTAACAAACCCAGTTCTTACCACAGTCATGGGAACAGATATGCTTCTAACTCAGCTTGTATAATGTAGAAATTATGAAAAGTAGGTGACAGGGTGTGGTAATAATGTGTATTATACTGTAAAAGAAGAGTTAAGTTTAAAGATTAAGGCTGGTGTTGTTCTATAATTTTCTTACTGTCAGCAAATCCCACGAAAAGACCAAAACCAACAATTTATGTCTGTCTGAACTTTCCAACTTCCTAGACTGTCTGTGGCTCTCAGCCACACGCCCACTGGATTACTGTAGACATACATTCTTAAAAATTGGTCACAAATAAATACCATTTCATTGTCACAAACGGATATTGCTAAAACAGTTGGGCACTGTAGTTTTTAGCAAACATTGCTCAAACAGGAGTAAATCGCCCATTTGTTGGGGACTATTTACAGCTGCGCAATAATACAATTTTTGCACGCTGGTGAGTATTTACGACAGCAGGACGTGTATATGGGATTGACTCTTGATAAACTACAGTGCCGATGTATAAAGTAAGGAAGGAAGATATCAACCAGTGCAACAGCGTGGCTCACTTATGTTCTCTTAATCGTTTTTTGACAACAGGGGACGTGTATGGCACAGAGAAACAAGCTATATCAGGTTTTGAATACACAATCAATAGTTGTTATTAGGGTTAATTCAGTGTTTTTAAAAATAAGATATGTTAATAATAAAAAATATAGACCAGATTTCTTGACAAGACATGTTGGCTCAGTCTATTGTAGGCTGTGCATGCCATAACAGACTGTAAATCACCTCAGCATCTTATGAATATTGTTCAGATTTCTACTTTTAGAAGGTGTCCATTCCAAATAGAAAACGGTGTGGCCTATATTACATTACATTTATTCATTTAGCTGACGCTTTTATCCAATGTGACTTACAATTGATATGGACGTCAGAAGTCGCACACCTCTGGAGCAGCTAGGTGTTAAGTGTCTTGCTCAGGGATACATTGATGTCTCACGAACCTGGGTCTTTCACAGCAAAGACATGTTTCTTCTCCACTGCACCATCACCACCCCACTATTGCACCAAACTGAGCATTGGCATGAAATCAGGCTAAATACTTAACTCGATTTGAAGGAGAAAATTCCCTTTCGTGCCAAGCAGCCACACTCATAATTATCCGATTGTTGCCGACCATTAGGAATTTGATTTATTGTTCTTTGGCAGTCAAGATGGAGGTTTCTCACCCCCGCCTTGGACGTGTGTGAAATGCACAAGTCTGGAGGGCTGAGGAGAATATGGGGAAGCGAGAGCCATATGTCTGTGCTGTCAGAGAGCCACTTGTTAGAGGAAGTTTAGCCTCCCTGTGCCTCCAGCCACAACCTTAATTATTAACAACATCTCCCCTCTGAAGAGCTGTGTGAGGGCGGCTCACTGAAAAAGGTGCTTTGGAGTGTGGCCTGGGTGCCGACTATCCTCTGGATACTGAGATATTCTGTTAAGGCAGTGAAGGCATTTGGGAAAGTTGTTAGTTTGTAGATATTTATCCTCCCCTTTCCTCTCTTGTGAGACTTTGTAATTGAAGCTCACTTGAAAACACATGAGCAAAACCAGAGTGACTCAGTTGCTCTTACATTTAAATCAAGGCAATCATCATCAAGTCAGTCTATGCCAATGAAAGATTTGAAAACGATCACTTCCGGGGGTTTGTATCACATAGAAAGCAATCAAAAAGCTGCATTGATTAGGTCTTGGCTTCATAAGTGAGTGGAAGTCCTGAATGTACTGTGTAATTTGATAAATTGTAAATGTTACATAAATAATGTATTTGCTGCTGTTAGTTCCTGTCACGATAAACTATAGTCAAAATCAGAGAGGAGCTTTAGAGACTCCTATAGAAGCTGGACTCTCATCTGCACTGTACAAAAATATTTTCAAAGGCACCGGAGTTACAAGATAAAAGAAGTGAATGTACTGTTAATAATGTAAATAAATGAATTTTCCTATCTAACAACAGTAGTATTTTTTTTTTTTTTTTTTTTTACAAATCATTGTCATTTTACAAAAAAATTCTTATAGAGGAGAAGAAGTTTGTAATTGAAGCTTACTTGTCGTCCAATACTTCTTATATTACAGTATGGACCTTTAACACAAAACCTTAGATTTAAAAATGGTTGGTTAACAATGGTTGGTTTGGCATCATGAAATGTAATTGATCTCCAAACCAAGCGTCTAGATAGCAACTAACAGTAAGTGTCTGTTTTCAATTCAGCTGCATTGTAATTATCCAACAATCAGTCAACTATAATTATCAATTATAAGATTGAGATGGCTTGATAATTAGCGAATCAGATCAGGTTTACCTTCTATATTAAAAGCAGAATTACGTCAAGATTTGTTAGGTTCTTGTCGGCAGTAACAATAGTCCCACAAATCATTATGTGTGGATCACCCAAAGGCCATCCTACAGGACTGAACTGTGATGAGGGTATGATGATGTAATTGTGCATTTACATCCTTATTTCAATAATGTAATGATTATCATTGTACCTTTTCATAAATTGTTGCTGCATGTATTTCATTTCTTAAGAAAGAGAAATATGTTGTAAATATTATAGTATATACTGTATTTATTTATGTATTTTTCAAGATGCAACCCAGATGCATTGCTGCTGGATCTACACATTTCCCTTCTGATGTTTCCCCTCGGTCCTCAGACACAGTCAGTTGGACATTAAGACAATGTTACACCTTGACCTTTTCATAACTCTCTTGTTATCAGTCTTTTAGTCCAAACCTCACACCAACACTCACCATCCCCCAAACTCCGGACATTAATTTAGGAAATGCATACAAACACAGTTGCGACCCATCGACATCACCAAACTGTTGCATTCCTCATTTGTGATGCTATTCCAGGCTTTTACCGCAGCTTCTTTCAGTTCATATTTGTTTCGGGGTGTTTCTCCCTTCAGTCTCCTCATAAGGAGGTGAAATGCATGCTCTATTGGGTTAAGGTCAGCTGATTGACTTGGCCAGTCTAAAACCTTCCACTTTTTCCCCCTGATGAAGTCCTTTGTTTTGTTGGCAGTGTGCTTTGGGTCATTGTCCTGCTGCATGATAAACTTCCTCCCGATTAGTTTCAATGCATTTCTCAGTAAATTGGCAGACAAAATGTTTCTGTACACTTCTGAATTCATTCTGCTTTTACCATCATCAGTTACATCATCAATAAATATTAATGAGTCTGTTCCAGAAGCAGCCATGCACGCCCAACCCATGACAGTACCTCCACTATGCTTCACAGATGAGCTTGTATGCTTCGGATCATAAGTAGTTCCTTTCTTTCTCCACACTTTGGCCTTTCCATCACTTTGGTAGAGATTAATCTTGGTCTCATCAGTCCATAAGATTGTGATCCAGAACTTTTGCAGCTCATCTCTGTACAAATTTCAATCTGGCCTTGCGATTCTTCCTGCTGATGAGTGGTTTGCATCTTGTGGTGTGGCCTCTATGTTTCTGCTCTCCGAGTCTTCTTCCAACAGTGGATTGTGACACCTTCACCCCTGCACTGTGGAGGTCGTTGGTGATGTCACTTACTGATTTTCTTCACATCTCTAACGATATTTCTGTCATCAACTACTGTTGTTTTCCTTGGCCGACCTGTTCGACGTCTGTTGCTCAGTACACCAGTAGTTTCTTTCTTTTTCAGGACACTCCAAATTGTTGTGCTTGCTTTGCCCAATGTTTGTCCGATGGCTCTGGTCGATTTTCCATCTTTTCTCAGCTTGACAATGGCTTGCTTTTCTCCCATAGACAGCTCTCTGGTCTTCATGTTGGTTTACCCTCTTTAACAGGAAATGCCGTCTTTATAAGTTTGAACCAACACCTGGGCAACAAGAAACATCTGTCAGTCATGTGTTCCAATAGTTTTGCTCACCAAACTTACATTGTTTGCTGAGAAATGGGTGTTATTAAACGTTGGACTGGGAAGAGATATCACTAGTAAACAGTGTAAGCTTTGTGCTTCTGCACATGTCAGACATATCATGTCTTTACCACACACACTCTTGGGTTTTTAGGAAACATTAACATCCTGGAGATGCCTTGGACATACACAGTTCACAATGAAAAATATGAAGACAATTAAGAGTGCACTCTCTGCCCTTTACTCGCTCCCACTTATGTTCTTTTTTTTGGTTTCTTATTCTCTGACTCTCTCCTCTCCTCATCCATAAATGCAAGTTACTGGGGGCAACGGCTATCTGAAAGGCTGCATGAAACTTGCGGGCAAGTGGGTTCCCCTCATATCTTCAGCTAGCTGTGCATCAAAACTCACAAAGAAAGGACTGGTTGTCAGGTTTGTGGTCAACACTTTTGTGGTTGCAGTCAAATACATGGAAACCCATGCTGACATGACCAAGAGAGTTACATTGAATAAAAAATTATAAAAGCATTATAATTGATGTAATATTTAAAATGGTGCTTTGAGATGCCTAATTAATCCCATTCATCCCATTTATTGAAACTGCCATTGCTGCAAAGGGGGGGCTAAGGGGATAAAATGAGAATTTATTAAACTATGTGGCCAAATCTAATTTTGTCATTTGTTTCTTGTTTGTGTGAGTAAATTATAGCCTCCCCTGTGCCTTGTTTTTGTGTGCTGTGCAGTATGAGTGCCTTCCTCCTAAGAGGCCATACTGACAGTGACAATGCACAGGGTCCATGTGATTTTTCTCATCTCTTCCTTTCCATCTGCAAAAACCCTCACATGCCCTCACACACATACACAGAACGCCTTTGTACATATGCAAAAATGCACACACACACACACACACACACACACACACACACCAAGCCCACGGCTGTGGAACAGCCATCAGTCAAAGTGTGTTGGCACTGCAGGTCCGGGGGCATTTACATAGATAGATGATGGAGAGATTATGGGGCACAGAGGTTATTAATCATGCTGCTGAGAAGGTGAAGAGGGACTCCTTGGTGTCACTCTTCTCTCCAGGGATGGCTCTTTACCCTGTATATGTCTTTTGTGCCATTTCCCATGTTCTTTTTGCTGCCTAGCTAAACCACAGTGGTATTAAGCCTTCACATTCAACATTTTTGCAGGGTTAAAGTACAGTGCAGCTAAGTCCACCTCTAGATCAAAAATCAAAATTTCTTCAGATTTCCTCAATTGAGTCACTTAATTATTCCTCGTCAGTTAAAGAAAGGACTGCTTTGAGGAGCTGTCCTGCGTGCCTTTACACCCTTCAGCCTATGGGGTTGGGGCTGGAAGAACAGCTTCTGAAGCTTCTGTCTGTTCTTTATGTAATTTTTTGTCCTTCTATGTTATGGTCTCATCATGGTAACATTTCTATATTTTTGGTCAGAATCACATTGTAAACCCCAATCAGTGCTGAATCAGAGTTGAATCATTATATTTTGCCTTGCTACATATACAGCCTGATGCTTCTTGCATTGGTACTGAATGTTCCCATTATAAGTTGTCCAATATGAACAGATTAATACATGCTACTGTTGTAGCATGTATTAAATTTAATATATCTGCCTATATATATTACAGATTAATATAAAGTGTGAGTAAATGTAAATGTGAAGTGAGACTACTTTATGAGAAGCCACCTTGGCCAAAAGTGAATACTTCGCTTTGCAAGCAAAGCAACTTTACACTGTTATACAAGCTGTACACTCACTACCTGACATTGTAGCAAAGTGTCATTTCTTCAGTGCTGCCACATGAAAAGATATAATCAAATATTTACAAAAATGTGACAGGTGTACTGGTCAAACTGAGATACTGTACATACGCGCTCGCAAATACATACATACTTGCTTGCACATACATACATTCTGTCATTTGTAAGTATGTATGTATGTGCATGACAGTATGTATGTATTTGCGAGCATGTGTGTATATATGTACAAGCAAAGTATTCAATTTTGGCCTAGTCAGCTTCTCATACAACTTCTATTGTTCTGTTTACCAAAAAGAAACCTTTCTTGCTTAAGTGGTTTCACACACAACAACCAAATAATAAACGCATCTCACTAACTATCTCAATCCCTGCAGTTCAACATTTTATAGCTCTTACCATTGTGCATGTATTAATTTTGAATAGTGAGTGGTTGGAATGGGACACTGCGGGACTGGTGGACGTGATAATGGAGTAATTCACAGCGACAGGTGAAGTACTCTGCTCCTCTGGGCTGTTTGCTTTGGTAAATGTAGCCGCCATCCTCTGACCCCAATGGGACCTGACACTTGGACCCTCCCTGTCTTCCTCTTCACTCCTTGATCTTCTCCTCCCAACAGTCAGCCCATTCGCCAACATGCATATGGTGTCACCGCACTTCAATGTTACACTATGAGTCTTTGGTCAGTGATTGCAACAAAGCCAAGTGGTGTTTTTGTTATCATAGGAGGAAGTAATGGGTTAATTGGATCACTTGGTTAGACTTGGTGGGTGGGTGGATGTATGGCTGCAGAAGCTGATAGACCGATGGACAGATGATGAATAGAGGGGTCAATGCATGGATAAAAGGACAGGTGGATGAATTGAAGGATGAATGATACCTTGATATAAGTGAATGAAAGCCTCTTCAGAGATATAGTACATAGGTAATTTCCTTTTATCTTGATGACATGCTTTTTCTTTGGTTTCTATAACCGTTTTACATCATCCCACGTACAACACCTGTACTGCGTCAGTCAGGCTATTAAAATAATGAATCTAACATTTATTTAGCTAATCTATTTGGTCAGCAGGGTTGTGGTGGGTGTTAGCTGAGTGTGAGGTTTTGTTCTATTCTATATAGGCAGAATCATACATAGTTTGCAAAATATTTTGACATTAATATATTAATGTAAACACAACATATTGTCACAATACCAGTTTCTCCATTAACTGACAACTTTTTTCTTGTTGAATCCTATTTATCCTAAAGATTGGATTATTTTAAATGTCTTTTGGATATATTTAATGTTGTGGAACTCTAGATTGTGAGTGTAGGCAAGTGAAAGACAGGCTACACCCCATCTTTCACGTGTCCACACTGAACCTGAATGGACGAGTCAATGTATTTAAGCTACTTTGGGCTGCACTGAATGCCTTGGATAACACGCCACGACCTTGGATGTTTATATACCAATCATTTGCTTTGGCAAATATGTTGAAGCAAGTGTAATTGCTTCCTGGATTATGCTAGCTAGTGACGCTTTTTCCCCCCACTCCTGGAAGTGCGACATCACTATACTGCACAGTAGCTGTAGTAAGGAGGTTAGGGTGGGTGGATTGGGATGCAAAACACAGGACACTGGAGACGAGAGTTTACGTCCTGCTTCACTCTTGCTGCTAGGTTAAGCTACCATAACAGATTGGACATTGGGAAGAGGCGGATAAGGGGATGAGTGGGACACATCGGGTATATTGCTGATACATGGCAATTGTAATTTCGGTTTTTAGTGAGAGACAAAACTTTGCAAAACTTTGAAAATTTGCAAAGAAGCAAACCTTAACCATGTGCTTTAAGTTCCTAAATAAAACCATTAAAACTGCTTTAGTTAACAGGAATTGATATTGTAAGGAATAAAATGATATTCTTTCACAATGAGTGTTATGTTCAGTAAAAAAACATGTTTTTCTCAATGCAAATTGTTGTATATTTATGTAATAATTTATTAATCATATCATCATTTTCAAATCTGTTTAGACTGTTGCATGGGCAGCACCCTGGAATCCAACCACGCTGACTTTGATTACCTAATTCCTCAGAGATCACTCTGGGACTCTTGCTGCCAGGGGCGTTGACATGATGTTGCCAGCCGTCATGAAACCTACAGCCTCAATCAATCAGTCAGCATGCTTACACTTCCCTGTATGTGCTTGAATGTGTTGGTGTGTGTGTGTGTGTGTTGTGTGAGCATGGAGATTACCCATTTGCTCTCCTGGGTCGGCATGCGAAAAGGAGAGGCAGGGAGACCCTAAATGCGCTGTCTTCCACGTTCATCAGCTACCGCACCCAGGAAGGTTGTGCCAGGAAGGTTGTGCCTGTCAGGATGAGCAGATGGTGTCTGTGCATGTTTGTGTGTACATAACCTGTACTATACTTGTGTATTTGTGTGTAAGTAAAACAGGGTGAGGGTGTCTGTATGTATGTGAGAGACAGAGAGACAGAGAAATGTGACGACAGAGGCAGAGATAGAAATGTATGAGATAGAGATGTACAGATGTGTGAGGGCGATACGTACAGGTGGGTTAAACAGGGAGAAGTGTGGGAAGGAGCTGGTGTGCTCTGCCGTCTCACTGCGCTGGGTGATGGCTGCAGGATACCTAATCAGTCTACACCTGCCTTGGCGAAAGAGAGGGACAGTCAGACAAGATTAGTGGAGAAAGATCATGTCAGCCAGGTGCCTTGCTGGCTTCTCTGCAGACCCTGTTAGTCTGCGTCCTGCTTTACATGCTGCACATACTGATATAATACAAGCTTCTTATGGTTATGCATGAACAAGTCTGACTTTATTTGAGTAAATTTCTTCAGATAAAAATCTAAATGTCTGCTTTTGATATTGTTGCCTATGGGCAATTTCTTCATCTCCCAAAATCTGGACATTGGTCAGGCAAGCACTTTTTTTGCTATATATATTCCAAATAACTTAGATTGCTTGAGGGCGCAACAAAAGAAGTGAACCAAAGTTTTAGCACTAATCATTTTACAAACAAATGTATAACAAATGTAGCTTGTTGAATGACCTTGTAGAGATATATAAAAACAAAAAAACCACACAACAAAACACTGTCTGGCTACAGATTTTTTTTTACACTTTAGGATACATTTTTAGAGATGAGCTCAGACAAAACAGCACTAGAATGTGATTTTCTTCCACAAAACTTTTAGAACTTTGTAAATCTACTTTCCACCCAAATGTCGCTTGTGCAAATCTTGCCACTTGCTTCAGTGGGGAGATGTTTTTCTTCTCCCTCCTGCTCTTAACTGTGTACCAGCGGTTCTAGGGGCTGTCATATTGCATCAGCGCTCTGCTGATTACTTCCACCTTGTCTCCCTCGTCAGGAAATGATTCTGACACGCACTCACACCCTGCTTTCTCTGCATCAATATGCGTGCAATGGAAAAACTGCAGACAGTAAATAAATAATGAAAAACAAGGTACAGAGGAGGGGAGGGAGGCTCTACGTGTCGTTCTCTCTCTGTCTCATTCTCTGTCCTCTGTGTGTGCGAGTGACTCAGTGTGGGAAAGTGCTATGTGCGTTGTGTAAGGTATGTAAGTATGTGCATGACAAGTATATGCAAATATACAGCTGGAGATGGAAAAGAGAAACTGGGATTTATTACTCAAAAAGGATAACTTGTTGAATGAATGATAAAATGACAAACATTTGTAAGATGACATTAACCTTGAACTTAGAACATGCGCTCCATTGATCTTGTTTTGATTACAGTGACAGGTTCATTTTATATTCCCTCAGTATTGCTTTAATTTTCTAATAATAACCTACATGTCCTTTCTTTGCACCTCCTCACAGGAAGGTGTGTAGATCTTTTCTCTGCTCATGGCTAAGAAGTATGCTAGTAGAGTGAGGGAGCATTCTCAGTCAAAATCCCTAAAGGGATTATCACAGAGACTCTGCATTTCAGTGGAGGACACAGAGAGGGTAAACACATTTGATTGGCCCACTAACCCCTGGCACCCAGTGGCATGACTTACATCAAAGGGACCTGTATTCATTTTGGTGTTTATTTGAGTGACATCTCTGGTTTAGGAGGGTCACAGGGCTGGTAGTTCAATCCCTACCTCCTCCTGTCCACATGTCGAAGTGTCCTTGGGCAAGACACTGAACCCCACAATTGCTCCTGACGGCTGGTCAGTACCCTGCGTGGTAGATCGTTGCCACCGGTGTGTGAGTGTGCATGAATAAGCATGAAAAACTTTAATTTAGCCATTTACCATTTATAGTCACCCTCTCTTAGTTGTGTAGATATAATCTCAGTAGGGTCCAGTTTTAGATTAGTCCTGTGACACATTTATGATAATGACGTGATACATACAGACCTAATTAATGATCAGTTTGTCTGATTGTAGATTCAGCTTTTTTTATCTCCAGAAATGCTGCACTATTTGGCTTGCTACACCAGTTGATGTTAGTGGCTCAATGATCAGCAAACAGCAAATTCTATGTGTGTGCATATTTATGTGTGAGAGAATATAGTTGGGTTCAAGCTGAGTTCACAGCTAAAAATTCTTATTTCAGCATACTGGTACAATTTTTTTTGTCAAATGACATTTCTCTAACAGGATTACATCACTTTTTACCGTTATGGGTCAACAAGAAGTTTGTTGGTATTTACTGGAAGAATGTAAGAATCCACATTGTTCCAGCTCTCTTTCAAAGCATCCCAGAGAGCAGTGTAGTATCCACTAACCCCTTGTTTTGTTACCTCAAGATAGTACTGTACCCTTCTATGGGTTTGACCTTTTACTTTGCAAACTCAAACCCTTCTATGGTACCTAACAGATACCTAAACATATCTCTTCTTACTTCTAAAAAAGCAGACGACAACTACAGCTACTACTTCTTCTTCTTCTTCTTCTTCTTTGTACGTATTCAACGTAGTGACAAAACGCACTCTGTAGTTTGGACTACTGTAGAAACATGGCGGCGCAACATGGCGACTCTATGTAAGGGGACCCACGGTGTATGTAGATGTATGTAGACTCATTCTAAGGTAATAAAAACATAACAGTTAATTATGTAAGTGTGAAAAAACACTGTGGTCACAGTCAAATGACGTCCAATTCGATTTTAAAGAAGTGCAACTCACTACACAAGACAATGTGCCCTGCTCTGCAGTGAGTCCACTGGAATGAGAAAACACAGAAACAGAAGCACTGCTGCCATCCTTCAAGTCAACGTTCTCAACGAGACACATCGCACTGCTGGCGATGGTCTTATTATTAGTGTTTATACATCACTGAAAACATTGTTATTTATATTATATCGCATTTCTGTCAATAGATCCTCCTAAATATTACCCATCAGATCTTTAAATTACCGCCTCTATTTTTTTTTTACAGGGAAAGGTTTGTGTACATAAGTTAGGTTTACTTATTCTCCTTAAAGCATAGTTCTGGCTTATTCAAATCTGGATCTTGTTTTTGTAGTTTTGGCTATTAGTCTAAAAAAAAGTCTATAAATCTAAAATTCAGCAATCAGTAAATGCTCAGATCTGGAAATGTGGCAAAATTGCTTAAACAAAGTAAGAGAGGACATAGGATAAACATTAAAGTTATTAATCAAACTGTCTGTTGTCAACTTCCATCACAGTTTAAAAACTGTCTTCCAGTTATTTTTTCCTACTACACTAACCCTGGTTGGATCCTTTTAGTTCCTTTAATTTAACCCTGGATTTTTTGTTCTCCTCTCCTTTAAGACATCTGGTTCTTTTCATAGTGATAATGAGTCAAAGTTGTAGACCCTACATACCTTGCAAATATTTTTTAGAGTGACATCTTATCTGATGTATTTTTTTGTTATGACAGAAATTACAGTTTCAACAGTTACATGTGATGCTGCTGTAATCTCCAAAGGAACACTGGAAATGGAAAACAATGCCTCAGCTTTGTATGATTTAACACCTAAAACACATATTCAAAAAAGGTCCTCTTATATAACTAATATTAAAATTTTAAAGAAATTGTTTTACATTTTGGAAAATTCTCAAGAGTTAGAGATTGATACCACTTTCATGTGCTTTAGGTAAGTTAGGTGCTGCAGTTAGGAAGCCTTTATTAATAATTTAATTAGCCTAGCATAGCATAAAGACACAGCCAGGCCAGCTAACCTGGCCAAAGTTTTTTTTTTAAATACGCCTACGGACACCTTGTATCTCTTTTGTTTAATCCTTAAGAGATTAAATTAATAAGATACAACTTGGTAATTAGTCATCTTTAGGGGTTGGGAGAATTATTTTTTAACTATGGAATGAGCCAGACAAGCTGTTTGCCCATCCTTGCTAAACTATGCTAAGCTAATTGCTGCCATTGTTCTAGCTGCATACTTAACGCACAGGTATAAAATGGTGATCAATCTTCTCATTTACTCTCGGAAAGAAGGCAAATAAGCACATGAATGATGAACTAGTCTTCTAAGAGTTTTTATAAATGTGTTTTGAGAGAATTGGTTTAATCGAGAAGGGGCAAAGAACAGGGTCATCTCCACATGATGTTTGTAATCCCCTTCAGTCTAAGATGTTGGATTGAACCTTTACACCCACGAGGACTGAGGACGTGTCAGATATTCCCACCACAACCCTCTAACTTGCTAATGTGGTCCTGCTATGTCCTCAGCCTCTGTCTCTGCTTGTCTGCAGCAGGAAACTGAACCCCGGAGGCCTGAGGACTTTAAATCCCAGTTCCAGAGCACAGAGTGGGAGGTGGCGGGGGGATTAGAGAGAGCTGTCTCTGATGTTATTAATCTCACCGGCCAGGGAGTGAGCGAGCCAGCGCACCCTGATGCACGTTATCAACCTCTGATGACCAGCGAGGGGGACTGACCGCCTCCGACGCCACATTGCTGCCAACACCGCCGCTACAGAGCACTTCAAGTCGTTTTCCTGGCTGGCCCTAACCAGTCAGCAGCTCAATTTGGGTGATGGCAAGCATGCTCAGTCAGGGGAGAAGTCGGTCCCGGATGATTTCCTCCTTCTCTGGTCGTTCTCCTCAGCATTGACGCCCAAATGTGCCTCTGTCCCTCTTTCCCTCCTACTGCCCCCCCCTCTTCCCAATACTACTCCCACCTTCAGAAACCCACAGACCCTGCAATCGCTCAGCTGCTCAAGCTATCTCAGGAGCCTGTCTTGCTCCCCCCCCCCCCCACCCCCATCCTCCCTTCTCTTGCTTCCCCTTGTCCCCCCTCCCGTGCTCCCTCCCAAGTGCATTCCAGCATGACAAACCACATGGGATTTCACTAGTCCTTTAAAGTCTGCTGCCTCTGGGAACCACTCTTCTCCATGCAACATTTTAGTATTCAAGGGAATACGTGACTGGGGAGGCAACCAATGCTGTTATATTCCTCTTGTCGCCTTCTGGTTGTTATTTCTGTTGATGCTTTACGGGAGGACAAAAAATTATTTTTTTTATCAGGTGATCATAATTGATCACTGATCTTTTTTTTTTTTTAATTGGTGGATTTCTTTACCTGTCTCTGGTGATTCCTTTGCATCAAACATTTACTGTCAAGATGTCTTTTACTGAAGCCATTTTTTTATTTTAACACATAAAAGCATCACAACAACAATATACAAATTCTTAGTAATCTTTAAAACCAAAACACATTTACACATGCAACAATAGGGTTTAAGACAATGAGTAACTTATTGAATCATTATGTTTTTGGAATGTGTTAACGTCACTTTGCAGGAGAAAGGACTGTCGTTTACTCTGCAGGAGAAAAGTCCAGAGTGTCACTTTGCTCCAGAACAACATCTGATATGTATAGCGTACTGTAATTCATTTTAAATTTTAATGTTTTCAACATAACACACAATTCCTTTACTGGTATTTCTCTCCCTTTTAGACAGTTATGATCATTATTGATCCAAACTGAAAGAAAGGTTTGATGAACTATGTAGGATTTGGTAAAAACATGTACTTAAATCATCTTTGAGAATATGACTTCCAGTCAGGAGGTCAAAACACTGTGGTCACAATCAAATGACGTCCAATTCGATTTTGAAGAAGTGCAACTCACTACACAAGACAATGTGCCCTGTTCTGCAGTGAGTCCACTGGAATGAGAAAACACAGAAACAGAAGCACTGCTGCCATCCTTCAAGTCAACGTTCTCAACGAGACACATCGCACTGCTGGCGATGGTCTTATTATTAGTGTGGCATTTAAAAATTTGGTTTTCGAATGAAATAATAGACAAAACTAGAAGATGATTAATTTTGAGAAAACAATTCAAGAGTCAACAGAAATGAAAGGTTGAAGAATAATCAACAGAATAGATTATTGCTCCAGAGTAAAGTGTGTTGTGTTTGTTATATCATCAATCCTTGTGGCCTCTTCTGTTTGACGGATTCAGAATGATTGTATGATTGTCTGTTTGAGTCCTTTACATAGGATCGGCTGTAAACCTACAGCCACAACACTGAAAACACGTTCATAGACACCAAAAATATACATTATGATACTGTCAAAAGGTACAATAATTACACAGAAAAGGAAATTACAGAGTTAAAACAACACCATTATGTTTTCATTTATCTTTTTGTCTGTCCACTTTTCTTCTCTCGTCTTCCACAAATTTATTGGGCACGCTGGGTTCTGTGAACCCATCAAGTGCTCCTGGCAGAGAGTCAAGAGTTCCACCTGCCCTCCTGCTGTTGGATGGGGCGGCCATGGTTCGCCTCTCTAAAAGAACCACCGGAAAGCTTCGCCGTTGTTGATCGGCGTCCTCTGTGGAAGACAAAGGGAAAGGACACATTTTAATTTGTAGGTTTCGAGGTCATGCCATCCATTGCCATATCATGAATAATCTGTATGTATCATCTTCAAGCTAACATATTTCTAGAAATTACAGACATATTTGTGTGCCAATAATCAATAATACTGAATAAGTTCTGAACAGCAGTTTGAAATAACATGGGCATTAAGTAAAGTAAAAACCCAGAAGGGCACTTAAAACAGCTATAAAGCACAACCACCAAACCAAGTATTTCATCAAAGAGCCAGCCAAGGTGATTACATCCACGTCCCACCCACACCCAAATAATCATTACGCTGGATGAAATATTCAATACAAATTCCCAAGAAGCAACAATGAGGCATTTAATTACTGTGAGCTGTAGCCGCAGTGAGGGGGAACAGTGCATCATTTCAATTTGAGCCTGCGCCAGCAGCCGCCCCTCCTCCTTTTCCCCAAAACCTCTATGCCAGAGTGACAGCCTCTCCTTTCCGAAACTCATTTGGAAGTCAAAGACATAAAATACTGAAATCTCCCACCAATCCCCATGACCAATTAGCACATTTTTTGATTTTTTTTTTTGTTGCTGTTGACGGGGGAAATAGTGCATAATCACAACTAAAATCACTTTAGTCTGAGTGGAGGGCAATTTGACATTTTAATACCAAGTGTCATCTGTGGCTCCTTAAAGGCATGCTGATGAGTGCACCAGACAGGCTCCTACACTCAGGCTTCTACAGTTTATGGACCTCATGTAAACGTTATTTATACTGTGCAGTAGTGCTGGGCGATAATTTAATATTAATGTATCTCGAATTTTGGTGGATTCATATAAGATATAATCATGTTACTGTTCTAAATTCTGCTGTCCGAATGAATGAACAATAGAGCATGAGTCTATTAATCAGATAGTGGATTGGCACATTGAATTTTTATGATTTATTAACCTCTTAAGTTTTTACAAGCAAACACGCCACACACTTACAAGTCCCAGCCTCACAAATGCAAAGATTTCCTGCTTTTAGTGGTCTTTGTTTTGACACAACAAGCATGTTGAGGACATCACCTTGGGCTCTGCAAACTTGTGATTGACATTTTATAGAGCAAACAAGTCCAGAGTCCAAAATGAAAATAACCCTAAACAACTTAAACACAATCTATTTAAATGAGCAGCAGTGGGATTATTTTACATCATTTTAAACTTATTTGCCATATCGTATGGTACATGTTGTACAATGTATGTCGAGCAAGCATTCTAGCTGTGACATTTGTGACTTTTATGTAGCCAAATATAGCAAATTTACCATTTTACACTCACTGACCTTACAGTGGGATTTTTTTTTTTTTTTTTGCATTTCTGTTGGAACTTTATGAAAATGTAGACAGTTGTATGACAAACAGCACTTCACCAGTTTGAGATGTCCCATCTAAACAGACCATCATGGATCTCAAAGATATATTTATATCTTTACAAAGTCAATGTATGGTCATTACATTCCTCTTCCTATGTGTGAGGTAACCATTTACCATTTTTTCACACCAGATTAAGCAATTACTATTACCTTCCAAGTGAATAATGGAGGGACTGAGAACAGCAGGACACCATCATCACCAATTTAAAGTCATGGATGAAATGACACACCATTATGTTTTAAAGGGTCAAGACGCTCTCGCAGATGTTTTCTCTTTTGCTTAATTGCAATGGGCTGACGCCTGCCCCCTTGTTATGTCATCGTAGCTCCATTAGTTGTGTTTTTATCATTTTTGGAAGCAATTAGGCTTCAATAAATATATTATTAAAGCCATTATCAATCATTTGTGATTCTTAAGATATCTGATAGTAGAGAAAAACAGAAAGGATGGGTGAGTGGCATGAAACAAAGGTGCAAAGTCCGATTTGACCATAGTTACATTGTGAGTTCTCTTATCACCTGAACCACCAAGCAAACATTGAGTAAATGTTTTTGTTGATATGTGTGTTTGTTGTGGTCCAATGCAAAGTTTTCATATGGTTTAATATGTACTGTACAATAAAGCAATTAAGTCTTTACATATATTGTTTCCCTCCAGGTCTCCAGAGTAAAAAAAAAACACATGGATGAGCTATACATGGATGATGTAGGGAAGGCCTTCTTTAGCAAACTGACCAAATGGGAGAGATTGTACAGGGAAAGCATTGTGGCAAGTTCAATGAAATTACACTGAGTTGCAAGTTTATTAGGGATAACTAGCTAAAATACATTTGCAGTCTAAAACAACAGTCCTGCATTAAATGCTCCCTGTATGAAGATTGCAGTGTTCAGTGTTTGTTGAAGAGAGACACTGATTCAACTGTACGATCATTTGGGAGGATGTAGTTTGTGGTGCTGTTGAACCGTATTTGGTCAGGGCTTACATGGTGATGGTTACATTTGTGGCAACAAAAATTGAGCTAAACACACGAGGCCTGGAAGACAATCTGCAGTTTTGCCCATTCCAAGTTTCTATATAAAAGCCAAGCTAGGGAATCTCAGCAAACACATTCCTTAAACATTGATCTTCAAGAACTTCCTATAAAACACATCAACATGTCTGTCAGAGCACTGTGACAAGTCTTCCTAATAAGGCACAGAGAAGAGAATGTACTTCAAATGTTTTGGACGCCACGTGCACATCCACATTGGATACTGCACACCCACAGCAGTACTTTCAGCCTTAAGCTCTGCTCTCTTGGTCTTAAATGTGATGTTGTAAGAGCTGAGGCTGAAGAGGAGAGAAAGGGGAGGCGAGAATGTTTATCTTGATCCATATTCTCACATTGATCAGTCCCTGGTGGAAGTGCTGCTCGCCAGAGACAATAATGACCCTGATCTGGGCACTCGGCATGTCTCTGTTTTGTTAAGTTCCCGCGTTATCGATCCAGTGGGGCTCTCGAGTGCTGCTTGGATTCACTCCTGGGCCTCCTCGCCTCGGCACACTGCAGTGACGAGGCACAAAGAAGGCTCAATTAGTACAGCTCCATGTTGTCTGCTCCCCCACCTGCATGCGCCTTCAAATTCACTCCATCAACCGCTAGGGAGAGAGTGAGGGAGAAAAGACACAAGAATACAGAAACAACAGGGAGAAAGGGCGAGACAGAAAGGGATAAAGGGAGAAGGAAAAACAGAAGAGAGCAAGGTGGGGGGAAGGTAAGGGCTGATAGTGTTACACCAGGGACACGGGAGCAACACCAAGGTTTCACCTCAACTCAAGATGCTGTGGCAGCAGCTCAGCCTCACGTCAACGCTGCTGCCTCTGCAGCAGAGCATACATAACAACCTGGCTACAACGACACACAGGGGGAAAGACAATTTCCCGCTCTGGCAATGAATGCACACGACAGAGTATTGAACTGACTGAAGGAGGAGGAAAAGATTTCTCCAGACCTCAAATTAACCCCACCACACCACCACAGTAGGCAATGTATTCTAAGTGTCTGCCGGTGGCTTTCGGTGATAACGACACAGTAAAACTGACATGTGGTGGAATAATTCTCTGCGGATTTTGGCGTGGCAGTGTGAGGTCTCTGGGCAGCCATGACACCCTGTGATCCTAACTGAAACTGGCAGGTGCAGTTAATGCTGAAGCCACGTCGTCGGCCGTTTGAGACGAAGTGGTAGAAAGACGGCGCAGGCTAGAGCGGGATGTTGAATCATAATCAAACCGACTGGACTGAAGCAGCTTCTGTAAAGGCGGCTTTACTAATTTCTGCAGGGGCACCTGCATGCACACACAACATACACCTCCAACCACAATCTTAAATGTCCGGGTTAAGGCCGATCCAATCCTTCTATCCTTCAATATCTTTCCCACAAAAATAATAAAAACACATGAACCCCGATCCCACCCCTGCCCCCTCTCCCCTGCAGCCTTGGCGTCACACTGAGCTGGGGCCAGAGATAAACCACTCAAGACGATGAGGATGATAATGGCAGACGCCGCAGCGCCTCAAAATTCAATCAGCACCAGGACGTCAATGTGGATGAGTGTAAAAATGAAATATGCTCGCCGGCGTGTGTTAAAAGACGCCACACAGGGCTCGCAGAAACAACAGGCGATGAACAGGACGAGGAGGGGAAAAAGGAAGAGAGGAAGAGAGAAAAAAAACAAGTTGAGAGAAAAAAATGAAAATAATGTGTCTCTACTACTCTGCTTCCCAGCACAATCCCACTGGCATTCTGAGCAGCCCTACTTTAACCACAGACTGTGAATAAATTACCCTTTTGAACTTGGGGTGATTGCAAATGTGCCCCGGTTTCTCTTGAGACATGTCTGGCACTAACCCTCAGCTCTATGCTCCCGGCCAGCCTTGTCACAGAGCCCCCCCCCCTCCCCCCCCCCCCCCCCCCTCCACACACACACACACACACACACACACACTCAAGGCACACACATAGGCATGCACAACATCATAAAACTTTGAATTCACCATAATTACGGGTGGGATTTTTTTCAGCCAACTACAAACTCGCCTTCTCCCCCTCCTCTCTTTTTCTGTCTAGGAATTCTCAAGAATCCCCTCATACTCTGAGATAAAAAAAAAATGTGTTAGAGATTAGAAAAAAGTGTAGTGGGAGAAAAATCAGAGTAGAGATGGAACACAGAGAAGCAGGGCAGAGACAGATATAGGGGGGAGACTGAAAAGGAGAAGGAAGGGAGGGATCTCAGGGAGAGACAGTGGCGCTGGGCAGGTTGAAGAACAGTCTGTGGGCGTGTGCTGATGTGTTTCAGAATGCTCATTATAACACATGGCCCATACATTACCCTGACAATACCTATAATTTATTAACTTACAGACCGGGACCAAGGCTACTTTTCATAACTGCAATCCTTTGGATGCAGCCCTGACAGGCTGAAAACAAAATATATATAAATTCACCCTCTCTCTCTTGACACACACGGCTGACACTGCTTTAGCTGTCTGGACGCTGGCTTAAAAAAACCAACATAATTACAAAACACTTTTCACACAGCATCACGACTGCAAGTGAAGTTTGTGTGCAAACCCAGGTCAGCCAAATCGTTTTCTTTCTTGACACGAACACCTTGCACCTCGTGCACCCCAAATAAATCTGAGACCTCAGAACTACAGTGAGAAAAGTTAAAGGGTAAGTTAGGTATTTTGCAACCTGGACTCTATTTTGATTATTTTCTTAGGCAAACTGGTGGGGTGGCAGACACGATTAGGAATAGACAGGAAAGAGGAGCAGTGAATGAGCATGAGGACTTTGGGAGCCAGCCAAACATTCAGGGCCAATCTCCGGGTCTAAAGAAGGGGAGGTAAAAAGTTTCAGTGGTGCAGCCAGCCTTAACTGATGCGTTATATATTGCCTGTCACTTTATTCCGCAGGAATATTGGGGCGTTGCCAAGCTCAAACCTGGAAGGTATAGCAATCCATCACCTGCACTGTTACCGGCGTTGGTGGGTGGGGGATGAAATCTCATCTTGAAGCTTGTAGCTAATATTCCAGCCAGCCAGTGCCGTTTATAAAAGGTACCTCTCCAAGGCCACCATCATGGACAGACCACTCATCTAGTCATCCACACGCCAATGCCCCCAGTCCTGCATCACAACAGTGTTACGCAAACAGATTGTGCCCTGCACAACAGCTTAAGCCTTCAATAATACCAGCACATATATATACACACATATATATATATACATATATATATATACACATATACATATATACACATATACACATATATACATATATAAACATATATACATATATACACATATATACATATATACACACATATATATATATGTATGGTGGCCCGTTGGTATCAGGCCTAATACAAAAGCCACAACACGACCACAAAAGCCACAAAACAAATTAAAAAACCACAACGGAAATACAAACACCACAACACGATTACAAAAGCCACAACACAAATACAAAAGGCCACAACGGAAGTTGACAACGAAAGAGACGCTTAGTAACAGTGGATTACTCTTTGTGGAACACAGCTACACAGTAGTACAGTGGCAGTGTATCCGTCCCACATTCAGGAGGTCTGCGTTTGAATTGTAGAAAGAACATTCTTTTTCACGTGACTTTTTCCCGCATAATAGTGTCTGCCAAATTAGTAAATGTAGGCCTACGTGGAAGAAGAACTTCTTACCCGTTTGATAAATAAGTAATACTTTGTTCTGGTTAAATAATATACAGCGGGATATTTGTGTGAATTAACAGCTGTCTGTGCAGATTAGCATCAAAAATAGGCTCAAAATGTGCTAAACAAAAAGCAAGGAGTCTCAGGTTACCACGGAGATGACTTTATACTTATACAAAGGGGTGCAGAGGGTGCTGCAGCACCCCCTATTCAAAGTTTTCACGTGACGTCACATTCCATGAAAAACGCTCCCTTGGAGGGCAAAAAAGATTTTCCACTGTTACTATGAGTTTTTTACTTTTGCATTGCCAAAATGCTGGATGGTAGTTGTACTTTCTGATGCACAAATCGAGGAAGAGACAAGCTTGAGCTGTGTTAGGTGAGGGATTCCCCACAAGATAAACGTAAACAGTCGAGCGGCAGCAGGGACCTGGCGCTTTTTAACAACAGAAAAATGGCAGCGGGTGCTGTAACAATCGCACATTACTGCAGCTCCTCTTTTCACCCTGTGTGTTGATTTTAGCTACGGAGTGATACATCTTGTCTCTAAATTATCTTTGTTGGGGGTTGCACATGCGCAGTCCTTAGTTAAGGACTACTAGCCAATCAGAAGCAGAGAAGGGCGGGTCAGTGAGAAGCTGGTATACAGCTTCGATTCAGCTGTAGGCTACATGTTGCCGACCAGCAGTGGCATTTTCTTCCAGACGCCAAGGGAAGCCATGCTGGATGTGTGGTGAAACACTATATTGCACCACCATTGTAGACTGGCCTGCTGTCTAACTACGCAAAGAGGCCAGGCAGAGTTGGCATCCCTTTGTGAAAAAAAATTAAATGACTAACCAATCAGATGAGGCCACTGTCATGCCACTGCCTAACTGTGATTAGTCAGGATGATGCCAAGGGAAGCCAGCCGCAGTCTGGCTTCATGCCAGTCAAATCACAGCACGCGATCAACATCATTCAGATGAAAAAACGGGAGCTGTCTCAGGTTACCACGGAGATGACTTATTATACAAAGGGGTGTCCGGAGGGTGCTGCAGCACCCCCTGTTCATAGTTATCACGTGACGTCACATTCCATGACAAACGCTCCCTTGGAGGGCAAAAAAGACGTTATTTTCCACTGTTACTATGAGTTTTTTTACTTTTGCATTGCCAAAATGCTGGATGGTAGTTGTACTTTCTGATGCACAAATCGAGGAAAAGACAAGCCTGAGCTGTGTTAGGTGAGGGATTCCCCACAAGATAAACGTAAGCATTACCGCAGTTGAGCGGCGGCAGGGACCTGGCGCTTTTTAACAACAGAAAAATGGCAGCGGGTGCTGTAACATGGATCTATCCTGGGACATGAAGCTAATCTGCACAGACAGCTGTTTAATGATATGCTTTGCACTATGTCACCACTTTGGCAGTATCAAAACATTGTTTTGTTGGTATTCTTGATGAGATTTAAGTTTGCCATTTGGAAAACCATTTTACAATTTTGATTACTTATTCTGGACTTGTATTAATTTAGCATCCAATGAAAAGAATATGAAGCTGCTGAAGCATAGTGTTTCTGGGGCCGGGCCTCACTGATTACTGTACAAAAACACAACTTTCTTCACAGATTCTGGTGAAACTGGATTTTATTGAAGGAGAAATATTAGAACTATGGAGAAAATATTTTTCTAGTTTTCTCTCTGATGTCCCTGCTTTGCCTCAACTCTGTGATCCACAGAGTTTCCTGAAGGACAGATAGCTTTACTTGTTGCTGAAGTTAGTTAACAAGCTAACTAGCTGCTGTTATTCAGTTCAGTTAGCTATGCAACCACTGGTCAAATTCGCTTACTCTGCCCGTACTGGGAGATCGGAGCACCGGTGGAGTATTAGTGTTTACCATAGACTGTAACGTTATAAAGGTGTTTAAGTAGTTACACGGGGTGCGGTGCCTGATTGGGAACCGTAGGGAAACCTCACTCAGTAGCCTCCCAGTGAACACAGCATGAACAGGACCAAACACAGCCTCAACGACCAACAGGGAATCCAGGAACTTACTGAGATGATTTAGACAGAGCTTCTATGATAGCTTTACTGTTTTGCTAAACTGCTAACTGTAGCCATTCTGTCTATATCTGTGGCTGGTTACTTCGGTCAGTTAGCCGTGCTGCTAGCGGTCCTATAAGCTTACTCAGCCCCGGGTTGCCAAGAGCCAAACCCGGCAAGAAAACCACATTCGTACTGTATCCCCAGTGGTCAAACTTGCCTCTGTCGGTCTCGGAGGCTGTGCTCGGTCCCGGTCCAGCTGCCGTGTTCACTCACTGGGAGCTGGAACCAGTCCGCACATGCATGAGTCTGCATGATGGGGGCGTAAACACACATTTGCCGCTACTGGCGAATGTAAACGCCAATCAATACCTGCGACAAGTCTCTCCCTTGCTTTGGGTTTTTACCATAGACTGTATATAAAAAACATATATGAAGGCAAATAGCACAGCGTATTCTGTTTCATGGAAAGTTTCTGCTTAAAGTAATCCCTTTGAGTAATCCACGATTTTACAAAATATAGCTACCTGTAATCTGATTTACGTCTATTTTTTCTGAACTGTAACGGAATGCAGTAACATTTTTTTGTATCCTGATTACATAATGCCGTTACATGTAATCCGTTACTCCCCAACCCTGGCAGTGGGATATGTATGCTATTTGGGGTGAGAGAGAGTGAGTGAGTGAGAAAGAGAGAGAGAGAGAGAGCGTACGTGTCAGTAAATGCAACTTTCAGCGTGTGTATGGATAACAGATAGTGCGCAACCTTAAAGTATGATTCAATTTTGAGTAAAATTATATCCTGCACTGTAATTGCATAATACATTAGATAATTGCCCTCCAAAAAGGACATCCCCTCTCACTTGGCTTCCCCAAAAATTTACCCCATCCCACACCACTGCCGACCAGCATGTCAGCATAGACTGGAGCTAGAGTTTAGTATAGTATCTGGAGTGGTGAGTTTTTTATCAGTAACAAATGTATCTTTCATCCATAAAGTTTTAACTGAGCTCTGTTTCTACATCACACTAACAACTTAATTGTTATATTGACCACCGGGAGGGTAGCTAGTGTTTGGAAGGGAGAGGAGAGGTGTGTGCTGCAGCTCAGTGTCTTTACACCGGTGTTTTTGAGGGCGTGTTGGACTAGCCGCTTGGCGAGCATTAAATGAGCGTTAAATATCCCTGTGACGTCACAGGGATAAAAGGGAAACAGCTGGACTACAAACGAGCTGTTTTAAAGCATTTCAGAGCAGAGTTTTCTTTGGGAGATGGGAACTCCCTTTGGGGTGGACTTTTTCTCTTTGCAAACCTATTACATGCACAAAACACATATAAACTCAATAAAGGAGTGGAAAAAGCCAAAAAGCATAATATCACCTCTTTAAATGACAGTCCTTTTTTAACTTTAGTCCTTTTTAAACTTTATTTTACTTTTGATACTTGAAGTACATTTTGCCGATGACACTTACATATGTTTACTTAGGTAAAGCATCTGAATATTTCCACCACTCACAATGTTAACGTTGATTAATCGCACCCATAAATAAACAGATAAACCAAAAAATAAACATTAAACATTAAATTTCAGCTTTACTGCTTTTCCTTTGATGTATATTGGACCTAAAATAAGATTTAGTGGAACAACACTGGCTTACAGTATAAAAAAACCAAAACCTTTTTCTTAACTGATCTTGTTCATGTCATGCTTACAGGCAACAGTGGGTTTTTTTTTTATCAACACTATCCTGTAGCCCATTAAAGGTTTCATTTTTCACAGCTCCCTCACTAAACTATAACTTTCAGAGTACAACATGAATATGATAATAACATTATGAACCATAGAAATATCAATTCTAAAGCAAAAAAAAGACACTTAGAAGTGTAAATCAAATTACTCTCGGATTGTTGCAGCTATCTTTCACTGTATTGCTAGTGTGACTGTAGTTCTCTTTAGTATTTGGAAAATCGACAGCCTTAAATGAAATAATTCTGACGGCCTTTTCTTAAAACACTGAAATGAATGTGCTCAAACTATATTGCCAAATATTCATGTTATTTTTATAGCTTAGAACCACTTCAGTTCACGGGTGCCATAAAAGCTCAGAGTTGTGAATTTCAGGTTAACAGTCAAGTGAGAATATTAACCAAAGGCATGATGATTTTAAATAAAAAATCAAGTTGATTGCTTTATCAGTCAGTTTAAATGATTACATCAGCATTTAGCTCCCTTAAGATCCAATGTGAGATCAAAATCTCTGCGCCTGTTGTCAACCTTTGCAGACCGTCAGTTTTTCAGCTCGTATTCAACACAGATCATCAGCACATTTAATTTATTATGGAAGACTTTTATGTCTGAAATATTAACAAATTTAGTGGAATATCAAAAGCTATTTCTTTCTATTTTTCTTCTCAATAGCATATGTATTCAGATAAACGCATCCTTTAAATGCTCACAACACTAAAGCACACCAACAAAGAATCACACCAGTACACCAGTGTTGTGATAGCATTCCAAAACTGAAATACAGCCACAATCTTTTAATTCAAAGTCCAGCTTTGCACCAGGCATCCATTTGAGCAAATCAAGCTAAGTGTATTGCGGATGTTTGTGAGTAATGAGGAATTTGGAAGTTTTTTGCTGACTAGGCGTGTATGAAGTGGGGGTAGAGGGGGGATGTATGATGGTGTGCTTAAGAGCTGTGTCTAGGCGGGGCGGGGTGGTCACAAGGGGGAGATTAGGCTGAGGGGCAGCGAAGGAAAACCAAATCCATCTCCATCTCAGAAACATCCTAAAGCAGATTACTTACTTCAGTGGGAGAGGACGAGAGGGAGGAAAGAGAGAGAGAGCGTGAGGAACAGAGGAGCATGAGATGGATGAGGGAGCAGAGGAAGAGAGAGAGAGCAATTAGCATAGATGCAATTCTGGCACAGTCCTCTGACTTGATATTTGACCTTCTGCAAGAGTCTTGCCAAATATCGCCTGAGAAGCGCAGACGGACCATATGGCAAAGTGCTGCTGGAGGCTGAGTGCAGTGTGACTCCGAGCCTCCGTATGCTAATGGGAGAATGTAATTACAGTGCAGTATTCCTGTAGGACGTATATTTTACTAGCCCTCCATAGGAGTGGGTTTGCAGCGAGACACGCCAATACTCTGGCTTCAGAAAATACACTTTTTATCAAACAGGAATCCACTGAGTGGACAGTGAAATGGAACAGGCCCAGTATAACTGGGGGCAGCATTGCAATATGTCACATTATGAGGAAGTCAGTGTATGTTGATGGAAACGGAAACTTCTACACTCAAATGTCTGAAATGGGTAGATCCACACTAAATCTGCAGCTCTCCTCTGGACACACCCCAATCAGTGATGTCACAGCAGATGTTTTCCATCAGCTGCCGAGGGCAAAACACCTGCTGATCCTCACGGATTTTGGTGTGGCCTAAAGTGCAAGATGCTTGGAAGTTTTTAAGTCAATGAGAGTAGTGAAATACCAGTTTTCTGTTTTATGCGAAATCAATATGAATTTACACTTTAAATCTTGGGATATTAACCAGCTATCTGCTGAACCTGCTAACCAGAACTGTAAACTGGTATTCTAAAATACACTTTGCATTAAAGACAGAGAGAAGGCAAAGTTCTTTTAGGCAAGTCATGCCACTCGGCCTCCATCTTGACAACGCCTCCGGGCAGCTATTTCGTACGAACAAGACCAGGCTCCTATCTAAATGAATGGGGAGAGAGCCAGATCTACACTTTCACAGGACATAAAAACTACATGAATAGAATCAGCATTAAAATCTGATAAAAATCGCTGAAAAAGTTTGACAACTTTGCCCCAAAATAAGGTTTAAAAAGCGTTTTTCCCAACCGGTTATACTTCTACTACGCATGCGTCACCACGTCCACGCATGCGCAGTAGAAGTAAAACAGACCCTTACGTCAGTGGAACCACACGATTGGCTGAAATATGTTTCCCACTTGGCTGTTAAAAGCAGACGATTGGCTTTCTAACGGGAGGGGCGAGATAACCGCCATCTTTACTGTTACGGGCTTTCCCCATAGAGTTGTATTAAGAATGTGATTGAGTGGCGTGTCTCCTCTAAAATGTCTCGGGAGAAGGGCTTGACTTGTTTAGAAAATCTTTGTGATTTTGCTAAATCTATCTTGCCTTTAATGTTTAATGACATTTCAGATACAGACAGGAAACATGGAAATACAGAAAACAACAAGGCCCACGGGTAAAATCAAACAGGGGATGTTGCAGGTATAGAGTCAATGCATCTTCACCCCTTTGCCAGAAGATGCCTGTTAAGTTAAATTTTAAGTTAAAAGTCTGCCAAGCAGGTGTTTAGCATTGACTTAATAACATCAGATCTCTTTGACAATGAAGATGTATCAGTATCTATAGGTTGTAGAAGCATATAGGACCATTTACGAGAGGACATAATTGGATTTAATGGTAGATCACAGCAAACAAATACTTAGGTGACGCCTTACTTTAAGTTCTCTATTTAGCATTTATAAGCATTTAATAAATTGTTTATAACACATAATAATGTAGTTGTATGCAGTATTTATTAATGTACAGTATTTGCCAACAATTCTAGCTTCTCCTATGAAGACATTATGTATTATTAAAACTGTGTATTATTATATTTTCTTAAATTATTTGTTTTTACACCAGGCTCAGCTTATGGGTGCAAACAGGAGGAGCTGTAGTGGTTGATTAATACATTAATAAACACTTATATCTGCCTACAACTACATTAATGTGTTAAAAATCATTAATTACATGTTTATATACTGCTTATAAATGCTAAATGCGGGACTTAAAATAAAGTGTTGCCAGTTTTGTGCTCTTCCTTTGATTTATGCTGGAATAAAAATATGATTTTGTGGAATGTTTGGTGTAACAACACTGGCTTACAGTATGCCCGTGTGACAAAACCAAACCTATTTCTTACCTGAGCTGCTAAGTTCAATCAATATAACAAAGACATGTCTTTATTCAATTAGAAACTGCTCAATGCCAATGTAAAACGCCTTTGCAAACTGTTTACTGAAAACATATCTCATGGGTTTTTGCTTCAATTACCACACCTGTCAATCCTGTCACTAAAACACAACTGAATCTCAATATTTAACCAAAACCATCTTTCCCTAGCCTTAACCAAGTAGCCTACATATCAAAATTGTAGATTTGTACGCTCAACCATCGATCCTGACCTCTTCCCTACAGCTCCTACAACTTGTGTAACAAGCATGTCACACTTTTGGATTGGAAAAAAAAACATGGCAACTGAACTTAATTCAGGTAGCAACAATGTTTCCTCCAAAATGAATGTGGCAAAACAAATTGTAGTATTTAAAGGGGTTGAATATTTACAAGCATCTTCATTCAAAATTGAGTAGCTAGTGCTACAACTCAATTCATCAGCATTTGTCATCAAAATAAGGAGGAATGGCAGAAACAAGTCCTTAAAGATGCATATTTCCTTTTTGTGTTCTCACATTGTCTGGTATGATTTAATAATAACACTAACTCAGTAACTTACTGGAACTATCTGCACCTGTAACAGAATAAAAACTCAAACAATGCACCCATACAGTGTGAGAAACATCTAGGCTAAAAATGGAGAGACATTCTGCTGCTGAAACAGAGCTCAGACGCCATGCCTCTTCCATTTATCATTCATGGAAAATCCCTGCCCACACAGACAGAGGCTGAGCCGACCCTCGTAGGAAAAAACTGAGGCAGCACCTTTGGGTCAGAGGCTGCCGTCTGTAGCCGGGATCACCTACCTGCTACAGTACAGCAGTGCTGGACTCCATTTCAATTAGCGTCACCAAAGTATCCTTGTCTAAGTAAAGCAATTTTACACAGGGCTGCTACAAAGCTAACTCTCCTCTGGGAGCAAGCCCTATATGGGAGACAGCGGAGAAGCTTTCAGGTGCTGCTGAGATTTCAGGAAACCAAAACAAAGACATGCAGCGGTGAGGTCAATTGAGCTCCGAGATGGGAAATCTGAGCAGTGTGCAGGGAGAAGGGCAGGCGTTGTAGGATGGGAGTGGGGGAGGAGGAAGAAGATGAGCAGGACACACGTTTGAGTGTGTAGATACCTGAGGGATCTGGTATGGAAATCCCCAATTTCTCCGCCAAGCTGCAGCCCTTTGAACAGTGGAGGACGTCAGCAAGCACGGCAAGAAGCCATGTGGGTGTAACGAAGCGAGGGCTAAGCGAGGCAACATGCTGCCAGTTCTCTGAAATGTTAAATTGAAATGCAAAGTAGGAGCAGGCCTTCTTGTTTTGAGCAGATTTCTCAGCATCTGTGTGGGAGCCCTTAAACTCAGAAGGTCTATATACAGAGCTCTGCATATTTACAGTAAATCAACATAATATTTAGGTTAGGATTAGAAAATACACACAGCTGAAGTTGAATCTTTAGTTGAACTCACGTAATGGCGACTTGAATTAAATCAATCTGTGCATCAAATTCAGTGAGTAACAAACATTTCAGATCAGTACGTAAGATTTTGAATACACACAGCCACTTTGCACCTGTAAAGTGCATTGCCTATATATTTTGCTGCTTCTACCTTTATGCTACTCATACAGAATGTAAATGCTAAATATGCTGGCATTGCCACAAAATGATAGAAGTTACTGTTATTTTAAATTGTATTCTGAACCCGCAACAAAAGTTTAAAGAAATGGATACTACTGAAGTAGTATCACTGATTTTGAGCAAGGCCTCTTAACCCTCAACTGCTACAGTGGAGCTGCTCAGTGCACAGCGGGATGTGCAAGGCAGCTTGCAGATGTAAATGTGTGCCATTGTGTGGGTGTTTTCCTGCAAAAGAGAGATGGGCTCTCAGTAAAACTTCCCTAAATAAAGGGGGAAAAAATCTTCTTTGACAAAAAGTTCAAGGTACAAGCCAGTGTGCATAAAATCATAAGATGAAAAGTAAACTACAACTCCCAAGGTGCATTTTTCTAAGAAACATCCAATCACAGAGCTTAAAGTTCTATTATTTGCACTACTAATGGCAAGGGGGAAGCTAAAGGTAACTCTGCTGAGAAAACTGATTTTACAGTCTGCAGCTTCAATAAATTCAGTTTCTGATTTTGGATGAATTTGGCGTCTATGTTTCTGTGTTTTGCTAACAACTGCGTTTGGATTTTGCTAATCTCTGATAGGTGCCTCTGACTGGTTTCTTCTCCATAGCAACAGTAGGACATGATTTCTCAGAAACAAAGCTAAGCTGCTTCTTGCTTATTTTTTCAGACTAATCTTGGCTTTATTTTTGTGAATTACTGGATACTTCAGGACTATGGAAACATAAACCTCAAAGAATGCTAAATTATCCAGGAGACTCATTTGTTCTATGTTAAATAACACAAAAAAAAATTTGGGAATGGGAATGGGAGTAAAATACCAGTAGCTCCTTCTACTTTGCAACTCTATAAGTCACAAGATAAATCTGAGCCTCTCCAGATGAATGACAGAGGTGGAAAGCAGTAAAAAAGTTCTTACTGCCTTACACTTGTATGTAAACATTTTACTCTTTACAGGAGTTGAATCAACCAATCAACTTGCTTGACATGCAGGTCTGCACACCATACCCATAACACCCTTCCCTGCATAGGTTCTCAGAGACGTTTTTGGTTTATTTTCTAGAGAAAAATAAGTCAATTTTAAGGGGTCACGTGCCAAAAAGGTACTAATGTGTGTGTATATATATATATATATATATATATATATATATACTGTACTGAAAAATCCAAGGCTGTGCAGGTAGTCTTAATTTGTTTTTTATTTAATTTAACTGAGATACACATACAATGTAAGGTCAGCTCTCTAGGCATGTGTATAAAAGCTCCCTCCCTGAAAAGAAAGACATGGATTAAAGTCATCTAGTTAGTCATAAGACTAATATTCCACCTGAAGCAACCTAAAATGAGGAATTACATAAGTAGGCTTTATTTAAACTGGAAGGTGAAACTTGACAAAGATGAAAACAAGAGAGATATCGTTACTGTATAAAGCCAGTGGGCAATGTAATATGCTAAAGGCAGCATTTAAGACTGAGCTAATCCCAGCAGACTCCCCCTTGCTTAGTCATTCCAGCTCCACACTGATCAGACGGGGAAACCGGTCACAGTTTGTCAAAACACAGCTTGCACTCTGAGCAGATTGAAATCATTTCTCTGCTAACTAACAGTATGCCAAAGACAAAACAGATCTTTTGAGGAGTGACGACAAACTATGAACAGCTCAATGGTTTATCAGTCGTGGAGGACAAAGGGGCCCTCCACTCAGAAATGAAAATATCCACCTGATGACATCAACCGGTGCATCATAAATCCTATCCTTTGCCTGAGGGCCACAGACCGACTTCACGCCTCTGTGACACTCTCTAACCCCAGGGTTTCTATCAGGAAAAAAAAACCTTGAAATATCTTTCTGGGCATAGTGTCAGATGCTTGCCATGAAATATTCATAGTCTGAGAGCAGAGCCACAATACAGGAGGTGGCAGCGTGCGAGGATTTGACTTGCAGAAACTGCAACGCTTAAACCACGTTGACCGAATTCTCCTATCACCAGTTGTCACTCACAAATTCCCTTTCACATCAGTTTTATTGGCTGAATGGCACAAAGCCATCAGTCATTTATTGCCTTTTAACCCATAGATATAAACTCATTAGTACATCTGCAGAACTGCAATTCTGTGGCACTGTATATTACTATACAGTATTATTGATTTAGTTTGCCAACTACAATGAGGTTAACAAAGATTGGATACAGAGTCATCTTTTTCTTTTGCAGGTCAATATTTCAACTTGTATCAAGTTACTTTGCAATTTAAATAAGGACCATTCAGATGTTTTTCTATGCTTTAATACTTCAGCTATGCACAAATCTTGTAAACGTGTACTATATATATGGAAAACGTTTTAAGAGTTAGCTGCCACGGAAACCCCTTTTTAAAAAGCTCAATCTGTGATCCAAACGCAAACAAGGGTTGGCAAGGAGCCACATCACCAAACTTTCAAGTAGTTATGCAATACAACAAGTAAAACTAGCGAGAACCTCCAGGTCTGAAAAGTAAAGCCAATGCGGAAGTGCCTTAAACCTGCATTCTTTATAATGGCCAGCAGGGGTTCACGCTACTGTTTGCAAAAATAAGTAAGATTGCATTAGAAATAATGGCAAAATCACCCTACTTCTCACTCGGTTTATTACTCAGTAAACACTTTTCATTTAGTAAATGATAGTCCAATTTAAAGGAAAATAGACGTATGCTTTAGAGTGGGAGCACCTTTTGTTTAACAAGGTGGGAAACATGTGATTGCCAAATGGCACTCCTGTCAATCAGGCTAGAGGTGACTCGTATACACTGCAGTGTAAATTTAACCAGCGCCTTTGAAAAAGCTCATTAGGAGTGTACATTTTTTCTGGTAACTACATTTTGTTTTAAGCTTGTTTGTTGCTAGCCAAAATGAGCATCCCATTTAAAATGTGAATTACAGATGCACCTTGCTAACCATGCTAGCTAATGCACCGTCTTATCTAAATATCGTCATGTCTGGTGTCTGGTTACAAAAAATTAAGATGGCAATGGCTATGGCCAAAACACCAAACTCAAGGCTTCAAAACGTTAGTCCACAAACTTATAGGTGATGTCATGATGATTGAGTCCATTTCTTTTATACAGTGTAAAAAACTGAAATCATTCATGTTCTCTGATGCCCTTTGAATACAAAACGTTTGTGACAGCCTGATGTTTCTAGCTGTGATTAGTTGGCCAACACACAAAAAATTTTTATTCTATAGGTCAAGATTTACAAGTATACATGTGAACATACCTGTAATTTATATGGCTAAATTAAATGATTGGGCCTGCGATGCAAGGCACTACCAGATTCACCTGATTCATGAAATCCATGTTTACTTATTGTTTGTTTCCTGGTTTGATTTTCAGCCAACCTAGTTTAAAATGTGAATTGTTGTTAGCAGCCGATGCTCAAACTTTGGCTAGCAGAGGTTTCGAAAAGCACTTATGTGTGTCAGAGTTGGAGAGAAGGGTTTGGTGTGTTGGAGTAACGTTAGGAAATAAGGTCTTGCTAGCAGTTTCTCTTTCCACCGGTGTCTTCACTGGTCTAAAGTCAATGAACCATCTTAGGCAATAAGAAGCATCCACTCAATCAGACCCATAGGAGGAAGCAAGTGTTAAGACCCATGAGGAGAATCTTGAGGTTTGACTTGTTCAGAATCAATAGAAGAACTGTAATTTAGTGGTTTGTGGTTTTGAGTGAAAAAGTAAGAGAGACAACATATGAGATGGAAAGTAAAGCAAGGATGTACAATCAAATAGAAATCATATACAGAGCAGATTATCTATACTTTGGGTTCAATGCAGGTCAATGCGTTAGCGTCTCTTTCCGACTCTTGGTGGTGTCACACACACACGCACGCATGCGCACACAGTGCGATCAGTGGGCAGTAACACGTTAATATTACTTTTCCCAGTAACTAAGTAGTGTAACTAATTACTTTTCTAAAACAGTAATATTATTACTAGTTACTAATGCAAGTAACGCTGCGTTACTCGTTAGTGAAGGCACCATCCTTGACATGAATCCACGACTGTGCGCAGGGCCGCCCATAAGGGGGGAAAAAGGGGAAAGCATTCTGGGGCCCAGCTGCTAGGGGGGCCCATGCAGTCCAACACTAATGATGTTCATTCTGATATAAGCAAAGATAACCAAATTTAATTTTGTACCAAAAAACACACCATTACTTATTAAAATAACATTTTTATTTTTTATTTTTTTGCCTTTATTAAAATATAGCCTGTTTCATAATGAAACCCCCTCTCCTGAACATGGTATGAGTAATGTTTGTTGTAAGCATCAAAAGTACACCGCATGCGGAAGGCCATGTATGTGTTTATGAAGGACATAGACAGAGAGCACAGCATGCGCTGACATGAGTAAAGCAACTTTGCGGAGGGCCCATTTAGTGGACCTTGTCAGGGGCCCAGTCATTTCTGTGGGCAGGCCTGCTGTGCGGCAGAATTGCATACACCTCGCAGGTGTTAACGGTCATTTATACTGAGAGAAAGAGGTGGATGCAAATCTCGGCAGGTAGCCTACAAAATTTGATCTGCCGAATTATGCATCCACCTCTTTAGGTCCTTTTCAGACACTTTGCTGTGCTCATTGATCAAACGGCGTTATCACCACATATATTTAGTGAATGTCAAGGAATGGTACTTCTACTAAGTGTATTAAAATATTAAAGATAAAATATATACTTTGAATCATTTAACACCATTGATGAACCCCACAAAGAATATAGCGTTTAAAAGTAGTATTTGGATGTGCATGCAATTCTTGGCAGGCAGGCAAAACTTGGCATAACACCGGACTTTGTTGTTCATGTCCACTGATAGCCAAAACTAAAGGAAGAATGGAGAACGAGGGAGAGAGGTGTTCTTTCCACAGCTGTAAGTAGCTACTGCCATTATTGTGTCACAGTCTGATGCAAAGAAAATTGTCGTCTAGTGTAAACCAGCAAAAAGCTTTCAACCGCTAACATTTCTACATCTGATTTATTGAAGCGTCTGCTGAAGCAGCACAGCAACGTGAAACTTGCAGAACAAAACTCCGGCAGCTGCTGTCACTGATGCTTGGACTCATCAGGAGAGAGGGGCTTTAGCGTAGCGTTTTGTAACTACTGAATACTGCTCTTATAAATAGGCTACATGTGCAGAAAAAAAGCTGTTTAAAAGTCAGGATTTAATTGCTTTATTTTTTTATTTCACCCGCTGGCGTTAAGAAACGTTAGACCTAGGTTATATGCTTTGTAAATACCACACTCCTTGCTGCTGTTATGAATATGATTAGCTAAAAAGTCGGGAGGGACTGCTTGGGGGTGAAGGGGGGTGGTAATGAAAGCAGTGTTTCCCATAATTAGCCTATAATTTGGATAATTATCAACACTGACCGCCACGTGTTCATTTTCATTGAGGAGCTGTATTGAGAAGAATATCTTCATGCAGCACCTCCTGGCTCGCTCCCTCTTTCTCGCTCGTGAACACCGCTGCACAAACCTGTCCAAAGTTATTATAACCCCCCCAACTATTACTTTTTAAAGGATTAATAAGTAAATAACAATATTTTACAATTTCTAAATAACTTGCCCAACACTGTCAGCGATACATCCTCACACATGCTGTTTATAGACTCCATTGTTTAGGTAAGCTAGCCTCTGACTAGCTAAGAAGCTATTTCTCGACTCGTATTTTTAACGTATGACACGAGGGAATGCTATCTAGCACCACAACCATTAACATCGTAATTAACAAAAATCCTTATTATTTCTTCAAGGGAAAAACATTTGTAAAAAAGTACTTAGTAGTGACATAAAACCATAAAATGTGTGCAGAAATCAAAACAAGTCAAGATCACGTCATTTTTATGAAGAACAAAAAAACACCTTGCTGCGATGCTCTCAGTGCAATCCCACGATGCATTTGCTGGAGACTTTTCTCTCACACTTTTTCCATACAGGCTCTCTGTAATGACGAGATACCTTTTAACTTCTTAGCCAGAGTCAGCATTAATAATTTATTCTCATCTGTTTAAAATTTAAAGTGCCACACATTAACGTCCTCCCGCACCTGCTCTCTCACGCTGTCCATCCTCCACTTGGCTGCTTTCTACCCCCATCCCTCTCTCTCTTTCTCTCTTTCCTCGCACTATAATAAAGACAATGACAACGAGTTCTCTTTTACCACTGAACCAGGGATGTTAAATCAAACAGGGGCAGAGGAGGCGACAGACCACATAATGTAAGGGCATCGTCCAGACGCCTCCGATTACGCTTTGGCCTTAATTGGTTGCAGTGGCAAAAACTATGAATTCTTTAACAGTGCCATGCGGTGGTGCCTTTCTGAGCACAGCAAACGCCTAAGGAGAACAGCTACTCTGTGCAAATGGAAGCTGACAGAAAATCCACACGGCACAACCAATCTAGGGGAAAAAGGGCATGACAATGAATAAGGGGGCCCATGCTCTTAAGTAGCTGAGGGTAGCTTGCAGGAAAGATGTGTATAATTAAGCGGTCTGCATCATGGTTCAGATGGCAAAATCCTATTGTCTTGACAGGAGCTTAAGGTTGCCCTTTAGGTTGAGATGCGCGTCGGCGTAAGGTCTCATTTTTCTCTTTTTTCACACTCCCCCAGACCTCTGTGACCAAATTAATCTGCAGTTTTAAAGCTTGAATAAATCCAGTAAGTTAGAGATCTGCAGATCTAAAGGCCGTCTGTCCCCTAGGCTTTTCCTTCTGTGTTTTAAAAAAAAATTCTTTACCCCCTCTCCTTTGCCCACGGAGATTGGCTGGCAGCACTCACTGTTATCTCCAGGGAGGCAAAGGTTGGGGGGAGGGGGTGAAGGCCACAGATTTGTCCTTATCTATTCTGAGCACACCTAAAACAAATTAGACCTGGCTGCCGTTGCTTATTTGGCTCCCGTGCTCTCATTAAGGGGCTGAATCCAAGCTATTTTCCTCAAGGAACTGCTTCCTACCATTTTGGGCCTTGTCTTTTATCACAATAGCAAAGGTTTCTAGGCAGCCATGCCACCTTTTCATCTCTTCCATTTCATGTAGTCATATCAACATTACACAAAGAACAGAAGGAGAGAGGGAGAGAAAGAACATCCGCTTACTCTAGGATGCTGTTTTCTTGCTCGTGAGTTGATGCTGGCCTTTGACATTTGCTAATTGAAAGAGGGAATCTGCTCAATTGGATTTCTGTTTTGCCCTTTTCCTGCTTTTTCTACACCGTGTTATGCGACTAATCAAATAGGAGCCAGGTTGGATGTTCTTTCAAGGATTTTTGTTTTTGCAGGATTATGAACATTAAAAACAGAAGTGCTGTTAAGGCAAATTGTTCCTGTCACTATTATCAACAACCCAGTGCGATGGTACTTGAAATCACATAATTCTGAGGATGTTATTTTTCTATTAAATTATATAGTAACGGCTGTTTTTTATACATTTATCTGAAGCCATTAAATTTAACAAGTCATTCACAAGCAAAACCTTAACACATAAAAAAACATAAAAAAACACATAAATGAGTGCACAACTCAAATCCACATATTATAAATGTTTTGAAAGTCTTGTTGGATATTAGATTGAAAGTGTAGCGTGACTGGAAGTCGTCCTGTAATATTTCACTACACTGGTCAGATGTTTCACTACAGAAAAGTAATGTCTTTGTTGGACTGATTTAATGAAATGTCTGACTGCACAACATAGTGAAAAATACACTAACTTCTGACTTTCAACAAATATTTTACTGAACTTGACTTCTGACTTAACTATGAAGTCTTTATTACTCCATATCAAGTCATATTGTTTTCTGTCAGAATATTAACATTAACACTAGACTGACTGACATGTTTAAAATCTGTACTATTAATAAAAAAAATCAATTTCACTGTGACACTGTTACTGGTAAATTATAAACTGTAGGAACTGTGTGTGTATTTTTTAAGATTTCTGAATACAAGATTACTATAAAGTTCTAGTGACAACCTCAAAGAATATTTGAAATATTAAATTGGCTGTGAGATGTATACAGTTCACACTTAATACTGTTTATGAAGGCAACCCCTACATTAGCTTGACTGACAGATAACTAATACAAACAATAGGCAAACTTGCCACAATTAGAATAAAACTTTATCATAAACTTTGAAAAAACATTAAAAGCCATTCTTAACCTCGCTGTGGACAATATTTTAAAGATTATTGAGATTATCTTAAAGCAGAGTATTACCATTGAGCCACACGCTGGATGATGAATACCAAGTACCTCAGAAGAATGGTTCCCAATCCAAGGGGTCCCAAGATAAATCTGAAGGGTCAAGATAATTAACACAAAATTATATATCCTTCAAATGAAACAATCTGAGAAGGGAAATCAGTGTATGGGTGAACTGCTAACAAATCATGTCCACACCAAGGACATACAGTACCTTTGATCAACATGATGCATCCTTTTAAAGCGCCACAAGTTAAAAAGATTGGCCTTGCCTTAGAAAACGATAAGGATTTATGGATGTCCTCACACCATGTCAATTTTTGTGCAACGTTAATCAATGTGTTAAGCAACACAAGCTGGCAAACATAACAAAAGGAACAGCTAAGGCCCATTTTCATGAGTATCTCTGCAGAAATAAAAGCAAAGTTGAGGTAAACATGTGAGGTAAACAGAGGTGAAGACACAGCTTGCCCACATACAATATTATTGCATTTGAAAGTTAATGAAGGACCTTTGAGCCATAGGAGCTGAAGCTACGCAAAGGTAACTGCACGGGAAATGTTAGGTTAGATGAGATTCCTTTGCCAGACTAATCCATCCTGGAGCCTGAGAGTAGCACAGAGACACACAGAAAGAGAGAGAGAGAGAGTGGAATCTGCTGCAGAACAGCACAGCAGTGACACAGGGCAATTCTCTAGGGCCTTGCATTAGCGCGCTAAATTAAAGGGGGTATTAGATTAAATTGGCTCTCCGATTTCAGGGGTGTGAGTAAAATTCTGATTTGCATTTTCCACCGCTGCTTAAGATATAATTAGTTCAGGGTGATTCCCATGTGGAAAACACTGACAGCCAAATCTAGCTGGCTGCCAGTAGCTTATCGTCTCTTCCAAGGCAAAAGGTACACTCGGCTCATCTTTTGTGTGTGTGTTTGTTTGTTTGTTTGTGAGCATGTGGTAAGAGTGTGGATGCAAGTGTGTTTGCATACGTCTTTGTGTGCGAGAGAAAGAGTGAGATACGGAGTGTGCATATGTGTGACTGCTCACATGTGAATTTGCACGCATGGGCTGCAAATTCTCCTTCTAAAGTCACTTCAGCACCTGATTCGTCACACTCCTCAATCGAATCCCGCTGAACTGTGAGCGACCATTAGTACATATAAAAGTTTGCCGAAGCAAGAGCACAACTTCACACCTCTAAGGGGCCTTCAAACTCAAACCCATTTCCGGAGCAGAAGGTGCACCTGTAATTACAGATGCAGAGTCAAAAATAACAATTACTGCTGGAGAAGTCCATAATATGAATTACTGAACTCAGCGAAGAAGCTTTTAAAAGCAAGTGTGGATTTGTTTGGGGGGTTTTCACACCCTGTATAATTCTAACCGTCTTCGCAAATGGATGTTTTCTAAAAGTGAGCCTACCCATGCATTATGAGTGTGAGGTCAGCTTCCTGGACACCTGTTTAGGACACCTGTTAGTACATGATATATTCAGTCAACAAAAATTCTGATTGCCACTTTTTTAGTTACACGACCAACCTATAACCCATAACCCTTTCAGTGACCCCTTTATTTAAATTCTTAAGCCTTGCTTTCCCAATTTCCCCAGTGCTCCACACTGTATGAAAAGTTTCCAAAACTCAATTTGAGCCACTGTACAAGATACTAAAGGAAATATTCAAACCCATGACACTATGGTTCTTATGGCAGCACTAAATAGAAATAATCTCTTTCTATGAAGTCATTTTTATCTTAAATTTTTGCCCCAATGTAAATCAACTAGTTTCAGGTCATTTTACTGGAAAATTCTTGAAAGTAGTTCATTTGTAGTGGAAACATTTTGATAGCAGATTTTGCACGTATACTTTTGTACTTTATACTTGTAACATTTTTTTTTTTTTTAAGAACTTGTCAAGATGGAATTTTTTTGCAGTGTAAAACTGTTTTTCCTAAAATGAATCCTACTGTGACCCTTTGAAAACATTGGGATCTTAACTAAAGTTTTAAGCAAATCTCTGGAGGTTTGAACCGTGCTTGTCTGCCCAGCATGTGTTTATAATGATTGGCCTGCTGTTAGGGGTTAAAGAGGTAACAAAAACAACAACAACTTCAACAACAAAAAACAGACCTAGGTTAGCCTTTCAGTTTCTGTTTTAGTTGCAGAGTGGTAAAGCTTTTGATCAGGGATATTATCTGTGGATGGCATGCTGTCAAATGAGATTGAATGACCAGAAAACCTCCATGCTGCACTACATTGCAGAGTATGCGAGACATAAATGATGAGAAATATATGAATAAATAATGATATGTTATGTCACATTGAGCTCGTCAACACTACATGGACAAGAACAAACTTCCACATTTGCATTCAGGTACAATCTCAATGTACTTTGAATCCTTTTTAGGTGTTTAACACACCTAAATGAAGAGTTTTATCTACCAAAATGAACATTTAAAAATTATTAATCAAAAAAATCATGGAGATAGACAATGTGAAGCCACAAATTTATAATGAACAAAGGAATCCATACGTGGTGTTTTTCCATGAGTAGATTATGTAATATTTTATAATTAACCTCTATTTCCTCTCTGTGTAATTACTTAATTAATGAGCAAATCATCTGGCCCTCAGGTTGCATTTGTTGGTGACTCATCCATACAGGCTCCTGTTAAGTCAGTGAGCAAGTTCAAACTCTCAGGGTAAAGAGAACTGTATTTGCAACTTAACATTCATTCTGCCTTTGCACTTGATAACCAAATGTCAGCTACTAAATAAATCAATTAAAATGAACCTTTAAACACAACACTGCCCTCTGATTGTGTCCTAATGAAGCCTCTTGCTATTTGTCAATTAAGCCACTACTTAATATGTTTTTGTGACAATGTTTCTTTTCTGCCTCTGCACCCTTCTAGATATGTATCATGCCCCAGACTGATCCATAATTGGCCATAATGACACAAATATAATATAAAATGATTTCATCTCAACCCTCCTGTACATGCACAATCAATTCATTAAGGATCAGTGGGAGAAGATCAGTCTGGGTGCTTCACTACCCTCCCCACACTAAACTTGGGGGATGTTTTGAGAAATACCATCAGCAGCCCTGCCATCACTCTCACCATCTCTTGGTGGTCGGAGGCTGAGGCTTTGTGGGTTATTGATTCTCCCCATCCAGAGACGGTTTCCATAATTGGTTAAAATGACCGGGTGCAGAGAGGGATGGCTCTCTGCTGAAAACCATTTCCCAGCCCTGCTTGGAGCTGAGCCAAGCTCGGGGTTGTTCGGATGCGTTCCAGCCCCAGCCTGACTGGCAGCAATTAGGGGTGTCTGAGCCAAGCTCAGCTTGCGCTCCACACAAACACCCCTAATTACTGCCAATTAGGCTAGGCGGGTAGGCAGATTTGAGAAGCCGGGGGGATGTTCAGGCATGGGTGGGCATGGAAACAATTTTCAAGGGCTTAGAACGTGACTGGATGAAAAGGTTAATGCTTTGGAGTGCAAGGGGATAATAACAAAAGAAGGGGAAGCAGAGCCCCGGTTCTCACCTCCAGCGACGAGCCTGGCTTCTTCTTCAGCTCCTCGCATTTCCTAAATTTGCAGATCTGGTGGCCTGTTTTGCGGTTCCGACAACTGCTGCAGACACCACAGTTGATTAGCCGCCTGCAGGGTGCACAGACCCCACACCTTTTCCTTTTCTTCTTCGCTGGGTTTCCACTGGATACCGAGGAATTATTCTGTGGGCAGTCTGCCAGATTGGCAATTTGAAACGCACTGTCTGTAACGGCTGCTGAGGCTGCGGGGGAGTGAAGGGCTGTCATGACGATGACCCCGGGAGGTAATGAGATGCCCCCTAAAGCCGGGATAGCGGAAAAAGTTCCAACGCGTTCTGGGAGATTCATTATCTCTGCTTCAGCAGCGCCGCATTTCAGCTTGTTCATGCATTCTCCTGCTAAAGGTCTGCAGTGTTCGGGGGATAAGGTAGAGAGGAAATTATTATTTGCCATTTGCAGCGTCTCTGGCGGTACGCCAGGCTTCCCCGGCCTCTGGGAGTCATTTCTATGCATGCTGGTCCTATTAGGGTTTATTGCTGCTGATTTCCTTCCCCAGAGCATGGCGTTATCGCAGTTCCAAGGGGACATGCCAATTCTAGCACTGGGAAAAATGGGTGTTGTGATGCGGGCAATCTTAGCAGTCTGTGGAAATGCCCCATTGGTTTTATAAAAGTTTGCAAAAGACCGGTACCTTTCCATTTCGGCGTTATAATCCAAAAGCTGGCTTAATCCACCATCCTGAAGATTATCCTTTTGTAAGAGAGACACATCTGCGTTCTGTCCGTTTTCAATGCAAAGAGCATTGTTTATGTTAGACATGGCTGGGAAATGGTTGTCAGTGTTCAGGAGAAGAGAGTTGGGTTGCTGTGGCCTTTATCGAACTGAAGCTGGTTACGAACAGTGTGTTACCATCCTGGTTTATCTTCTCCAGTGCTAAAAGCAAAGCAAAACAAAAAAACAAAAACAAAAAAAGAAACAACAGTTACACATAAAAGAGACAAATGTTTTCATTCTAATCAGATTGCATTTCTATGCTTCAACTTTTCTGTGAAGATACCTGCTGAACATTTGAAGAATCCTCTGGCACATTGTTTACACTCTGCGTTTTGTAATGGAACTATCACAAGTTGTCAGAACTGATCTTCATCTGGTGTCAATAACGTGAAAGCTGTGACAGACCAACATGTTATTATTATAATAAGAAAACGAATTTGCATGCTTCAGGAAAAAAGCCACACTTTCAACATTGTTTAGATGTCTTGTCAAAGTATTCTTACAAATTTTGATGAAAGTCCAATCAGCTACTTCACACAATGAATAAATACATTTTAATACACAAGGGTACATTTCATCAAACCATATAATTGTAATTTTAAATCCAAAATATCACTATTTTTAAAAGTCAGAGGAGCGTCTCACTAGAATTTGGATTATGACAGCAGTAGCTACAAACACAAAGAATTTTTTTTTACCTTAGGCCTGCAATATGAGCTCTTAAAAATAATCTGTTTTGAGTGCCAGGAGGAACATAGTTAAATATCTTCACATATTTTCCATCTTCTCCAAAGAGTGGAGGTGGCCCATCCATGTAAACACCACTCTGTCCAGCCTCTTAAGAGGACCTGGTATTCATTCATGGCCAGCTGTATTACATTTACTCAGTAACAACACAGATAGCCACTGGTGGATTTACATCCAGATTGTGAACCAGACCAACTACAGTGTCGGCTGCCTCAGGATGGGATGTGTGTGTGTGTCTCCAAGGGTGTGTATAGGTGTACATGTGTGTGGTGGAGGGCTTGGGGGGGGGGGGGGGGGGGGTGCTCCATTTCCTTTCTCTCTCTCCACCAGTCTGTCTGGATTTGGTTTCCACAGATAAAAGCCCATTAGACACATCTCCCCCTACTTCCATTACCTTTTTCTGGGCTTTCTCTCTTAATTGCCAGAGCTGATCCATTGCTGGAACACTAAAGCATTTCAAATCACTTCTATGGTGCTACCCAGCAGCTGTCTCGAGAAAAAAAAAAGAAGAAGAAATGGAACTAGAGAGATCATACAGGGTGGCTTTATCAAAGTCATCTGAATGCAGAAGTGCATCCCCTTCTAAACATGTCTTAGCAGGTTTGCCTTCATTTAAAAGTACCAAAATGATTCAGACAATACAAGTCTCAATATTGTCCAAGTGCCCACAGGCTATTTTTTTTTACATGAAGTGCCTCAATACACTTTCTAACATGTACTAAAATATCCAACGTCGTTTATTTTCAGTGATCGTTATTTTTATTTTGATGTGACCAACGTCCTATCCACCATCGAGTCCAGAGGTTCAGTGTCGATGTGGCATCCAAAACAACCTGCAGCCACCAGTAAACAAAACCTCCTTGGCTTAATGATCAGCCCTCCTCAGGCTCATTATTACTTAATCAATTCACCCCTGGAGCGAAATACGCAGCCCAAAGGCAATCAAGTCACGGACATTGATTTTCAGCCTGTAAACAAAGTTTAGAGAGACAGAAATGTTCAATACTTGCAGCTGGAGAGGGAGACATAGAGAGGAAGGAGAAACAAGAGAGAGGGAGAGAGAAAGGTGGCGAGTGCGTGAAGGAGATTGAAGAAAGAAAAGTAAAAAAAAAAATTTAAAAAAGCCACGTCCGATGACGAACCATTGTGCAGCTGCTGCACCATGGTGCCATTAATTAGGCTACACTCAGGTCTGCGGGAGACATTCAGATCAAAGGTCATGCATAGATAATCCGAAGAGGGCAGTGCGTGGCAATAGTCCAAATAAAATCCTATATAAAATAATCTGACATTGCCTGGCTCACTTGGCAGCCACACAGACCCAAATCGGGACAGGGGGAAACGGGGATAAAACGCATGCAAGTGGACGGCAAAATACGGACGGACACGGAGAAAGAGAGAGAGAGCGAGAGAGCGAGAGAGAGAGAGCATCACCTACCAGGTTCCTGTTGAGAAGAGCTCCCAAGATGCTACCAGCCCGCGACCGTGTAACGGCACATTACTGCGAAGCGATACGTGGGGGGAAAAATAATGCAAAGATGCGAGAAGACGCACAGACATAGGCTGCCGGAGGAGAGCGGCACGAGTGCGTGTGCGTGTGCGTGTGTGTGTGTGTTCAAAGCGCTCAAAACAAAAGGACCATTTTTTATCGACTTTCTTGTCACGTTAGAAAAAGGTTGGAAAGTGCATAAATAAGCCAAAAGGTGTCGTAGGATAAAAAGAAGGGTGGTAAATCGCAAATGGGGGCTCGGTGTTTCCTCTCCTCTTGATCCGGGGGCTGTATTGTGTGTCTGCCTGGTCTCTGCTCAGTCCGTGTCTCCTGTCGCTGTGTGTGGCTGATTGGTGCTGAGGTGAGGAAGCAGGGATGTGGACACCTACTGATCATTGGCTGGAAATTACTATAGAAACACTCGGGAGGTGGGAGGGATGGATGGCTCAGGGCGCCCTACAGGGAGAAAAATATCTACTGGAAATATCTGCGTCTTGCAACCTTATAGCCTTGTGGCCTCTTTCACGAAATATGTTTTAATAGATTTATTTTATGACGAGGCATTTAGAGAGGAAGAAAGGGGGGGTGTCACTTGCCAGATAGGATTGGGGAAACTTGTCAAATTAATTTGAATGGAGCTGAGCTGTGATTAAGATAAAATGCCTCTGTCTGGTTGGTTGCCCCCCCCCCCCCACCGTCCGTCCAGCGACAGCCATAATTACTAACACCTCCGGGATTCATCAGCATTATAAATCCCACCTGCTGGCCACCCATGCCTACAGCTCCCACAGGCTGACCACAGGCGGATACATTTATACCCCACGACCACCACCAAGTGTGACACTGACTGTGCATTAATTCATGGTGAGGAACATATAAGCTTTGAGTTGAAATAATTATGACTCCAATCAGTACCAGATTATTTTCCCTCTACATTAGCATTTATAGGCTGTAAGCCACAGGGTGAAGTTTAGAAATAAGTTAACTAGGACCATCCCCTCTGTAACTCCATACTGAGGCTGATTACTAATTAATCACCCAAGGTCAGATGGTCAACCCAATAAACAAGACTTTTCACAACCCAACAACCCAAAGTTGTTCTTATTAAAGGCTTATAAGCTATCTCGATGCCAATCGATCTATAAAGAATTAATACCTTATTTATTAACCATTAATAAAGCCGGCAGTGGCATCTTATAAACCCTTTATTAAGTGTCTATTATTAGGCAGTGGTAGTGCCTGTTTTGTTAGTTATCAAGCAAGTCATTATCATTCAGGCTGCAACAAACAATGATTTTTATTATCGATTCATTTGCAGATTATTATTATTATTATCGTTGATTTGTTGGACCAACTGCACAAAACCCAATAATATTCGATTTAATTTCACAGAGGATGAAGACAACAAGCAAATATATATATTTTGGGGCTAGAAGCAGTGGATGTTTGATATTTCTACTTAAAAACTGACTTAATCTACTATCAAAATTGTTGCAGATTAATTATCTGTCAATTGACTGATCTCCACGTGACAGATCACTTAAAATGACATTATGTCACAGAGGAATAAACAATCCCTGCATTCCTTTTACTTTTAGACAGGTTTGGGTGTCAGTAAACAAACTGACAGCTACACTGACACAGTTCTAAGTCTCCAGGTGAGCTGTGTGACACAGGCCTATAGGCTGCTAAAGGCTACGCTTTAATTTTATTGAGAGCTGGCAATACATACGACAGAGAAGAAGCAAAGACGTCTACGTTAAGTGTTTTACAATTATTTGTAAATATCTGTTTAGACTTAGACTTTGTTTAGAAGTGACGTTTGGTTCATTAACAAATGCTTGTTTTGTAATTCAGATATCCTCAGTGTAAATCATTTTCCAAGATTCTACTTACTCAAGTATAAATTAACCATATACACAGATGGCGAGGAGGAGTATAAATGGTGAAAAATCACTGAGACATCATTGACTCTAAGGATGCTGAACTCGTAACAAATGATGCGGGTTCAAGTCTAATAATCTTTGGTGACTGAGCTGACACGCTGACACACCCACAAGACACCTGTTCACGCCCACAAATGACTCAAAAGAACATAGCCCTAAAACTTCCTCTTCTTCATTCAACAGCTGTCGAATTACCACTCTGTCAATGGCTGTCAATCATTGTGGGCAAGGTGACCAACAACTTGTGGCACTTTTCCATTACCAGTACCAGCTCAACTCGCCTCGACTGTACTCGATTTGGTTTGGCCATGCTCCGTTTTCCATTGCAGATAGTACCCCTCAATATAGCTGGTCGTCATAGCGACGCCACACACAACTGCCGCAACGTAATGTTCAATGCGACACACACACCAGCGATCCACACAGCTTTCTCTTTTTTAAGTTAAAACGTTTCAACATTCCTCAGAATGCAAAGACAGATAAGCGGTATGAAAACCTTCCAGCTGTGTTTTCCTCTGCCGTTGTTGCTGCAGCGGTCTGTGTGACGGCGGGAGCAGAGGGTTCTGTGAGCGGGCGGCTGGCCGGCCTCACACGCTCCTCCCGCAGGTTGGGGCAGGCTTCCCCTGTCGCCACTTGCAGAGCTCCTCAACTCCGAAAACTTTCAAGCACATTTTTGTTCCGCCATCACTTTTCGTAAAACTGCCAATATTTGAAATCTACACAGCTGATTTCTCACCTCAAAACTTCTCAGAAGTGGATTTAGTGATGAAATTCCATACGAAAACTGTAAAATATAAAACTTTCTGTTGCTGGCCCCTGTCTGGCGCACGCAATGATGATGCAGTGAATAGTGACAATTCTCTCTGACCAATCAGCAGTCTGCCGTGTTTTCATGTCACATTTTAGTATCCCTCAGCTCGCTTGGAACCTCAACGGAGGTGATACGAAAAAAAGTACCTGGAAGCAGGTACAGGTACAACATTTCTACAATGGAAAACCAAACAAAGGCGAGTCGAGCAGAGTCGAGCTGGTACTGTGCAGTGGAAAAGGGGCTTTGGAAAGACTTCTAAGCGTTGCCACAGACACTTTTCTCAGAGGCCCAAAAGCAGCAGTGACACCTATTAACACAAATTGGTAAGCATGCCAACAGAAGTAGGTGTTAAAGTATATGCTGATTGGCTAGTTGGGTTTGGGTTTAGGTTTGGAGCAGTTAAGACTAGGATAAACAGCTGGGTCTCTCAACTCACCCCACACGCCACTTTCACCCTCTGAGCCGCGATTGCTCCTATCTTGGGTGCGACAACTTTCTGTCTTCCTTCATCATCATCATCTGTCTGTGTTCAAGAAATTGAATGCTAAAGTTGTCGTACACCACTTACTTTAATCAAGGTAAAGTCATGATCAGAGTAAGTAAGCACCTCTTTCAGTGTTTGGGGCATGTGAACACTGTTTTCAAACTGCGCAGGTCATCATGATTCTCAGAGGAAGACGATGAAAAATCATGAGTAAAATCACACTATGTACACATTGATGTAAACTTAACAAAATATCAAAGCATTTCCTTAAACTCATTACATGTTACCATAGTGCTTGTGTGCATAAAAAACAAACCTAGTGTCTTGATATTCAACTCTGAATGAAAATATCTACTGTATTAAGTGTGTGTAAACTCGTAATGTGGAAAGCATGTCTTTCTTCTGTCCTTACACAGACTTCATTCTTCAATCTTCATCCTATGTTTGGTCCAGTTGATATGAATAGTTTTGATAATTTTATAGAGCCCCTTACTACAATAAAAGCACATGTCCTTTTGACACTACAAAAAGCACATTTGACAAATATTTTTTTGCAGAGAGGAGTTTATGAATAAATTTGTCCTGACAAAATAATGATGAATCACAACTTTTGTTCTTTGACACGACTGACAGTTGCATTACAAAAAAAAAGGAACCATCCTGGAAGCGTTATTTTCTTCAGGATCAGACCCTGTGCATTTGTGTGTGTGGAAGCTCCTCTGTCTGAAAATCATTTTATCTTCCGGGCGATAATAGCCCCCAGGGGAAATCTGCCTAGGTGGTCCTAACCTCTGCCTGCAGAGCCACGGCGGTATGTGGGTTTGTAGCAGTGGGAGGCATGAACCCTCGTGGCATGCCTTTGTTCCTGTCTGCGTGTTCCGGCGTCGCTCCCCGTGCATCTACTCCTCCCAGTTTCCCTGGGCTTTCAGCTGAACTCGGCGGAGTAATTAATAACCATGACCCCAGATTTAAATGTAGCCTGCATTTAGTCGATGGAAATAGAATCACGGAGGAATGAAGTCATAAGACATGGGTGTTTGAGGGGTGATGGTGTGAAACCATTGATTCATCTGTCTCAATTTGATCCAAGCACTGTGCTCACATCCAAGACAGTGAAGCTAGACAGGAACATGGACACATCCAGTCTGTTTTTCTCTTTTACAAAAGTCCTGGAATCCTAAAATGAACAGCTAATTTAACAAACAAAGAAAAAAAGAATAATAAAAGAATAAACATATTAAGCTTCAGTGTACACGGTGGAAACCGTGGGATTAGCTGGCTTCCCCATTTTAACACTTGTTATTTCAAGCATACTGTATATTTTTCCTGTTGGAAAAGGTGAAGGCCCCCCAAACACTTGCAGTATGTATATATGTTTGTATGCACGCAAAGAAAACCACAACAGAGTCACAGTCGTTTCTCAGAGGAATTATGAAAAAAAAATCTGACCAGGAAAAGGGAGGAGCTCCTGAAGGTGTTTCTGATGGCTCACACAGACTGTTGTGGTAAACACCATTCCTTTGAGGCCTTTACAGCATGAAGTGAAAGGCACAGGCAGAGAGCGAGTGAAGAAAGGCTGAGCAAGAGAGAGAGAGAGAGAGAGAGAGAGAGAGAGCGGGAGAACAACTTGGGAAAATAAACAGTATGAGATTATGGGTTTGGCAGTGATGTGCCACAGTGCAGCAGCAACCTTGGCAGTATTTATTTAGAAACCTGCCTCATTCCCTCCTGCAGGCTGTAATGCATGTGCCCTCACCTCGCACACATTAGCCTTTTGCTGTGATTTGATGTGTATCACCCGGTTTTACGCTGCTTTCCTCGGATATAGTTGAGCAATCCCTCCTCCCCTTGGCATCGCCTGCTAATTGGAGTGTATAGAGCACCCTTAATTATCCAGTTAGTAGCTGTGCTGAAAGAAAGCCGGCACAGTCTGGTACAGATGACAGCACCTACACACAATCACTTCCACAGAAAACATCCAGTAACATGTGGATTGAAAGTACAGTGTCTGCATGTGGGCTACGTGAATGGTGTTCATAGTCATATTCTGTAGATGTTTCTGCTTTTAAAACATTCTTCAGACGGAAGAAATAGCACTGGAGATTTCTGGTGTTATTATGTCTGGTTCATTCTGGATTTTTTAATTTTAGCACGTTGTACACCAGCAAATATAAGATTTACATCCCGTCTTCAGATTATTCCATCACTCTATGAGTGTATTAGATAAATGGCCTTTTTATGCTTCCCCAGCATACTGAAGAACTCAGAAAAAAAGTCCTGTTGAGCAGACCGGGCAATGACACATAGACCAAATCAATCACACATTTATTTGAATGTGTTTAGCTCTTTGATCCGCTGCCGGATACACTGGTGGAAGAAGCATTCAGCTCATTTTCTAATGTAAAAGTAGTAATACCACAATGTCAAATACTCAAGTAAAAAGCCTGCATTCAAAATCTTACTTGAGTAAAATTGAAATTTAAAAAAAGCCTTACTAGCAAAATGTACTTAAAGTATCAAAAGTAAAAGTACTCATGCCAACAAAAGTCGCTCTGAGTGTTATATTGTTATATATGATATTAGTGAATTGTTAATCCTAATGTATTGGTGTGTACCGCTGCATTCATGTCATCAGCAGAATTGGAAGAACGTCTCGGGTTACGTATGTAACCCTTGTTCCCCGAGAAGGGGAAGAAGACACTGCATCGGTGACGACACTATGGGAACGATATACCCACTAGGCCGCGCTGAAACCCCCGCCTGCCCCCAGCGTGCAGTAACCCGTAGGCACGACTAAGAGGAGAGCGCACTGGTGCCGGGTGCAGAAGGAAGGTCCAGACTGTAAAACCGGATGAAAGTGTGAGGAGTGGCCCAGCGACAAATCCATAGCTCTGCGGAGCTCAGCCACATCCTCCTCAGAGGGGCCCCCTCTTGAGTCCATGTCCCTCAGCAGGTCGGCCTGGTATGCCTGCAAAGCCGCCATCGTGTGCAGGCTTGCACCAGCCCGGCCCGCCGCCATGTAAGCCTTGACCACCAGAGCAGATGTCACGCGACATGGCTTGGTGGGCAGCGCCGGCTCTTTAAGGGACGACGCAAGACCGGGCGAGAGATAGCTGGCCAAAGCATCCTCAACCCGGTGCATCGTCCCATAGCCGAAAACCTTTAACCCCTGCAACGTCGCTGTAAATCCGGAGCAGGGGAGTAGTCAGACATGCTGAGAAGGGCTTGCCCCAGGATTTGCACAACTTGTCGTGCAAATCGTCGTGCAAATCCGGGAAGAACACAACTCGTCGTGCAAATCCGGGAAGAAAGGCTGAGACCGGCGCAGAGGCGTCGCAGGAAACGCTCATCCAGCTTACTCGCAGCATGTGTGTCTGGCACAGTCTGCAGCCAACCGAGCTGGAGCTTGGTCACTGCCCGTGTCACCACCTCCAAGAGCTCGTCATAGCTGGGCGCTGACTGATGACGTTGGTCCGGCTCCCGGAAGTCTTCCTCCTCCATAATGCTGAGCACATCCAGTTCCTTAGAACCGGACAGCCGCAACCTCTCCGGGCTCACACCTCGAGCGGGAGAAGCCGAGAAGCAGGCTCCCGAACGGAGAAGAGGGGAGTCAGAGCCAGCAGACGAGGAACGGGAAAAAGCCTCGGCAGTCCCAATGCCCTCAGAGATGTCGTGCTGGGAGCCCCTTGACCGAGCCCGAGCCACGGGGAGAGCACCTCTGGCCGTCTTCGGAGTAAAGAGCCGCACGGGACCTCAGCACCCTCAGGGGCAGGGCCTCGCAATGGCCGCAAGCAGCCCCCTCGAGAGCTGCCTGGGCATGCGGCATCCCCAGAAAAGACACACACAGGGCATGAGTGTCCCCAGCCGTGTTGTAGCGCAGGCATGGAAAAACACACTGCCTGAACTGCTCACCAGCCATCTCCTCTGCCAGACTTCCTTCCAGGTAAGAAAATTCCTTTCGTGGTTGTACTTTTCTCTTCGTAGTCTCAAACATGCCAGAGTGCCTGCTGAATAGAAAAAATCTGATGTGTCCGGTGTGCCGGTGTGCTTATATACGCCTCCAGTTACGCTGTCACACGCTACCGTTCTAGCAACGCCAATAGGATTGGAGTAGTTCCATTAATGATTTCAGCCCTGCCACGCCCAGAGGCGTTCCCATAGTGTCGTCACCGACGCAGTGTCTCCTTCCCCTTCTCGGAGAACAAGGGTTACATACGTAACCCGAGACGTTCTTCCAATTCTGCTGATGACATGAATGCAGCGGTACACACCAATACATTAGGATTAACAATTCACTAATATCATATATAACAATATAACACTCAGAGCGACTTTTGTTGGCATGAGTACTTTTACTTTTGATACTTTAAGTACATTTTGCTAGTAAGGCTTTTTTTAAATTTCAATTTTACTCAAGTAAGATTTTGAATGCAGGCTTTTTACTTGAGTATTTGACATTGTGGTATTACTACTTTTACATTAGAAAATGAGCTGAATGCTTCTTCCACCAGTGTATCCGGCAGCGGATCAAAGAACTCGAAAATCAACGATTAATCCATTTGTGTGTTCATATTGCATTTTATTTAGATGTAACTGGCCACTGGTTTGTTGTCAATTGGTGTAGTCCAATGCACATACACCAATGTCTCTGACTCAGAATTACAAGCTTAAGTCGGAAGCTAATGTTTTGGCTGCTTGTAATTATGGTCTGAATGATATGATATAAATGCAGCCTAAGTAGCATTTTAGTGTGGTCACTGGTAAAGGTGGTGCTAATTTGTTGTTTCATCTATAACAAGGCACAGAAGATCACCACAGATTTTGGGTAAAATCTTTATCTTAAAACAAGTCAATATCATTGTCAAACAATTTAATCAAAAAAGGACAATACTTAGAAGAAGTATAAATTAGAAGAAAATGAAAATACTCAAGTAAAGTAAAAGCACCTCAAAATTGTACTTGTATGTATTATTAGTCAAGCCAATGAAAAATTGTCTTCACAATGTTTACTTCCTCTAACTAGATGTACACTACCCAATAAATAATCATTTGGATTTGTAATGTCAATTATTTTCAGTGATACCATCACTAATTTCAACAGCATTGACAAAGTATACTAAGTTGTGAAAACCAGATTTTTAGGTGGTTGATATGCACACGTCTGTCCTGATTGGTTGCAGACAGGATATAAGAACAGAAGGGTTGCTGGTGACAAAGGTCATCAGCTGAAATTAAAAGCAACTGTATAGCCCGCAATCAATATTTGCTCTAACATGCATCCTACATGAACGTAAACACTCACTTATTAGGTTCCAATACTCTCACGTTTTATCTAGTGCTGGGCAATGATACATTTTTTAATCGCGATTAATCACATAGTTATGCGCAAAATTGAATAATGAATTCTAAAGTAGTGTATTGCACACTTTTAATTTAAATGTACTGCTATATACACAAAAGTGTAAATCTCAACTTAAACATTTATGTAATCAAATCAAATATAAAACCAAAGCTATTTGCCACTGCCAGGGCATAACCTTTTACAGCTTGTTAAAACAAGTTACCATCAGAGTCCAGAGCCACGATCATAACATCATAACATAAGGGCACCTTCTGAGCAATAGCTAACATTTATAAATCTGATTTCTTGTTGTTTTTCTGAACAGGTATCAGCAGAAACATTTTTCTTTTATCAGGGAGCAGCATGAACAGTCTATGTTCAGTAGCAAGTGTCCCTGTCAAAGTGAGGTGAAGTGCTCCACGCACACGCCCACTAGCTGCCAAAGTCTAATTGTCTTGAACTTTTTGTACGCAACACGCAGAACAAATCACTGGAAGAGAGACTGATCCTCCAGAATATATTACTTTTTACTAAATAGGACATCACAGCAGGGAATTCGCATGGCAGAGCATCCCCACAAAACCAGATCAAGGCCTATCAGGTAAAGTTATGTAGCCTATAATTTTAGCTTAAGTTATATAGGCTACAGCTGTATAGCGCACAGAAGCCGTTACCTGCCGTTTACGGAACACTTGTCTGGTGTCTGATCACTGGAGCAAAGAGCAACCCCGTGAGGCCAAGCGACTACGTTGTGATTTTAAGACCAACATCTTCCCCAGTACTAATCAGCATGCTGTGGCATCGCTGTGGCATTTGATCACTTGTCTTGCTTTGTTTATCTACTTCTCCCACACACTGCATCCACCGTAGTCTGCAGAAGCCTCCCTCTACTGCTTGTTTGGGTGGGTGATTTGCAGGCTGATCAATATCCCGCCCCTCCTGTGACCCATGGCTTCACTGTATTCAGAGCCAGTGAGCAACAGACTTTAAAAATTTTAATAATAAAAAATGTGTTAATGTGCGAATAAATAATTGTCGTTAATTAATTAATACATTAATGCAATAATAATGCGTTAACGTGTCCAGGCTTAGTTTTATCATGTGACTTTGAGTGTGGCTTTGTGTCAGAAGGGCACCAAATAGATTTCAGAGAAACGATCATATATTTCACACATGTTCATTTGTTACGTCACATAAATTCACCATAAATTCATCAAGATACCTCGCAGAAGGTCTACACCCTAAGGCTGAGAAACTTCTTTCAGCTGTTGAACCTATTTTCAACAAATTTTCAAGAAAACTTTAAATTTCCTGGTTTAAAAGTTGAGCTACCCAGTTAAAAGTGTTCAACAAACTAAAACATACATTTATCAAAAAACAGACAAATGATTTTATTTCAAGTGTCCCTCTTCAGGAACTTGGATTGGGGACACTTTTTTTTTGTGCTAATATGTGCAAACACAGTTGCCATGCTTATCTGTCAGTGTGGGTGGGCAAACAGCTTCGGCAAACACAAACATCTTGGAATCACCCGGTTAAGTCAATAAGTCACTTTCAGGATGTGACTCAGTTTTAAGCAGTTCGCACCACATTGTGCTTGCACTCTAGTCAGACTTAGAAATTTACATGTGGACATAATACCATTGTATCTCTAATGCCCTGCTAATGGAAGCTATTGCCGTGCTTTTACTTTTATACAACTGCGTCTGGTAACGAACTGTTGAAATGTTGCTGTTTTGTTGCTCTGTTTGGAATTAAATATCAATATCCACCATCTAAAAAATCGGCTTAATTTCCAATTACCCCTGGTATTTACATGTGTTCTGTATCTGGATAGGTTATCTAGATAAAAGCTGATCACAAGACTTTAGCATTTACACCATAGACTGTATATAAAAACACCTGGTATTAATAAGTGTTATCTTGATTCAGCCCACATCATCAGAACTTGATATGCAAAAAGTAGGCAGAGACTTTTCAACAAACATGTCCCAGGTCAAGAAAAGTGATGCTGCTGCATGGGCAGCTAGTTGTAATCTGTAGTCCTTTGCCAATGGATGCATTTTATGCATGTATTTCATGAATACATCTGTTACGTATAATTACGCATGCTTTTGCTTGGTTTGCTTGAGATAGCAGAGATGGAGTTAAGTGACCTTTTCAACTTGTTGAGCAGGTTTCTTTTCCTCAGAATGTGGCCAAAATGCACAGATTGCTTTGAAACTGGTTAAGACTGCATTGCATCTGATTGTATTCTTATTACAATATGTTGTATGTTCATCTACAACTATATCCAGACATGATACAGATCACATGTTAATACCAGGTGTGAATGGGATTACTTGTTTGTGTTAAATATTGAGTTTTGTTGTCTGCTGTATGTAAATAGAACAATTAACACATTATAATTCATAGCTGGAAAAAAACTGCCCTTGGAGTACAAAACATTTTACATAATCGTTTGTTTTCTACTTGGCATCTGTGATGAATGGTTAAGGCTTTCAGGTAGACCTCCATAGAATGCAGGGTTTGGTTTTGGTCAAATGTAAGTCATACATAACATTTAGAACATCTCTGTCTAGTCCTGTTATGTTATGCGTTCTGGCTAGTATATTCAACATTCTCCAATATATGGTCCTCAATCAGGGGAAATGTAGTCCAAATGTACAATAAGGGGCTGGATTATTTGTCTGGTTTTGATACACAAGATCTTACAGTAGAGAGAATTTAGAGGCATTGCACAAGCAGAAACAGCCATTAATGCTTTGGATATAGAGACTGAGAAACAAGCAGACAGGAACGCAGGGAGACATGACACACACACAAACACACACACACACACACACACACACGCCTACACACCTACACACACACACACACACACACACTATCATACCGACTTATCAGAGTGATCATTTTATCAATATTAGGTGAAATGAATACAACTTTTTATACTTCTTTCACAGAACTGGTCTCTATTTATCTGCATGTTGACTCAACCTCCGAGCTGCTGCCTTGGCTTTGACAAAGTCCACAATGGCAGATGCTGAATCTTTCTCCTGCACAAAAGCAGTGCAAAAATCAATGTAATAGAGCAAAATAGTCTCGAACAACTATGACAGTGAATGAGCACCCCGTTGCAGTACCAAGCACAACTCGCGACATGGTGTGCAGAAGTCAGTGTCTCTGATTTTGTTATTTAAAAAGGGTCAGTGTTTAAAGAGCTGCTTATCTATGTATTCTCAAGAGCAACTTTATTGGCTTTTATATGGGTATTTTTTAAATGGTTCCTGCCATGTAACACTGTACTACGTGTACTGTCTGAGTGAAGCAAGATGCAGAATAATAAGTATGTAGTAGAGCCTGACCAATATGGGATATATCGGCCAGAAGCTGTGTTAGATACTTGTTCAGCTCATGTTTATTTACATATCCCCCTCTCATTTCCGACGTACAGACTGTAAAGCAGCTCGTAGATATATTCATAATACCTTAAACAATATAGTTTAACCAATCATTAAAATTAGTGCTCCTCTTCTGATAAACATGGAATTAGCCAGCTTTGTGCCAATTTAGCAACGGGCGACGTTAACTGCTGTAAGTGATGGTTAACAATATTTAGAAGTAATTTATTAGAGAGAAATGAGAGGACAATTCGCTATAAGTGTTTCAGAAATAAATCTACAATCAGGCTCGTCAGCAGCGTAATCACCACTCACCTAATGTTACAATAACATTAAGCTACTGCTGTGAGCCTGGAGAGGGAAGTGAAACGGGAGGGTTTGGAAGTATGGTATGGTAAGAGGAGAAGTGATGAGGGCTATTGTTATTATTATTATTTAAGTCTTGTAATTGACATGACAAATGACTAACTCACCGCGGACACTGACTGTGAGAGCTAATAGGAGATCCTCGCCGTAGCTCCGGTAGACTGTGGTCAGCTGATGTTTTCTTCTGTGGTGCTGCAGTGTTTTGAACAGAGGAGCTGCAGAGCTCCCTCTGGTGGGCAAACTATGCAACACTCATGACATGAGGAAAGGATCCGACTCTCCCTTTCTTTTTTAATAGTCATAAATCAGCTGTTATAAACATCGATATAGATTTATCTGCAAGTAGCTTATGCTGGAAGATAATATCTGCAAAACGATAAATCAGTCGGGCTCTAGTATGTGGAGTATACTGTACTGTATATTATATACCTGTAAAGTCACTACAGGTACTCTGTGGTGTTTTAATTGTTTACAAACACTTTCACACCATCACACCATTGTGTGTATTAATAAAGCATTGAAACATTTGCAAAACAGATTTTTTTTTTTGCTATTTATATTGTGTTACTAATAGTATGTGGCTCCCAATGAGTGAAATAGCTTCAAACTGCACTAAAGAAAATATATGTAGCATTAGTCAGAACATAGTCAGCTTACTCAAACACATTGTGTTGCAAATTAAAAGTCGTAAGTAGAAATTAGAAAAAATGTTTATAGGAAAAGAATAGCTCTTTGGAAGTTTGGTTACGCTCAGATTGTGCTCAGGGTCCAATGGTCACTGATGAGATGTTGCTTAAACCTGTAATAGCTGACTTTTTTTAGCCACTCACGGAAACAAGTTTTGAACATAACATTGACATCATCACCTTATGACAAACAGTTGTGTACTTACACATCCCACCAGTTACAGAGCTACATTATCATTCATCTGGAGTCATGTTTCTGGCTACCTGGCACATGGAATGCTAATATTCTGTACCAACTCCTGAGGTAAATATCTGGCTCTATAGGTGCTAAATTCTCCACTACGTTACCCCGCTAGTTACTGTTTGTCTGTAGTTTGGTGCTGAGCAGGTAGTGTAAAGTATAGGTTTTAGAGCTTTTTCGCTGAAAACAGCTGCATGCTGCAGTCAAAAGACACGATAAGAGTGGTGGGAGTGAAAGTGATAGCTAAACAATGAGCTGAATCTCACTATAAAGCTTTCTAAAGCTGAGTGGAGCTGCAATTCCGCAATTCTTTGTAGGTTCATAACTACGAGCAACCACTTTCACAGTCAAATGTTGTCACATTGTCATTTGATACATTGTTATAAAAATATTTATCTAGCTACTTTAAAGTGTGTTTTCTGCATCAATATGTGTTTTTATAGGGCTAAAAGTTGCTGGCAGCAACATTCAGTATTTTACTGGTGAGATTATTGCCATGAGAACATCAAAAAGGGTGCTTTCATATCAATAGCAAAATTCCTTTACATTATATACGATATCACATCAAAATGGTTTCTTCAGTGCCTTATGTTGCTACCCTTACTTATAACCTGGAAAATTTGCAGGCTGACCAACCATATGAAACAGACAATAGTAACATGAGACTGTAAAATATCCCCGGTCAAGCTCAGAGTTGAAAACCAGGTCAGACTCTCCGCTTGGTTTAAAAGTTCAGTGCTTAGCCTGAGTTTGGTGTCAGCCAGCCACTCAAAATGTCATCACCTGTTTCTGGAGGAATTACAATGTGACAGCGCTTTGGACATTTCCATGAATTCTGTTTGTTGTGAAGAGGCGCCTACGCTATCCGGATGGACCTGGAATAACCTGCTGAAAATATTCCCATCTATGTCACACATGTGAAAGGTATATCCATGGGTTTCCTAGATCCCTGAAGGATAAAAACACAGACCAGGTGCACTTTTACACTCAGAGTCAGTCATTCTGTGAGGGAGGAAAGCATAGAGGGAGGCATCTATAAAACAAACATGGGCGCAGCAGTGGAAGGGCAGAAGTGGCAGGATGGGAACTGCTGCCAGACACATTACAAGGAGCTCTAATGAGGGAGCCCGCACTCCCCCCCCCAACAGAGAGGAACGCAAGGCGGGAATTAATTGTGAGGGCGATGATGGCGAGAGAGCTGAGGAGCAGGTCATTACTGCACGCCTCATCCTGGAGCGCCGCGGGCAGAGCGTGGAACGCCACGCTACTAGCACAATTCCCATGATCCCACAGGGGGGGGCATATAGCAGGAGGGGGAATGAAGGGGACAGAGAGAGAGGAATAGGAAAAGATACTATAAGAGGAGGAAAACAGCTTTCTCTTTGTTGGAAACAAAAAAATTAAATCAAATGTAGTGATTAATAGCATTATCCATTGCAATAATTACTGTTTCTCTACATCTGATTTTCATTAAAGCCATTTGTTCTATGCATCATACTGTAGATATCATAGTCCCTTCTACAACAATAATTGCTATTCATAAACAAGTAAAAATGTAACAAAAATTACATTTTATTTGTCATTTCACAGTTTTCTTATTAATATCATCCACTGCAAGCTTGATCATTACTGGATTCAATTTGTAATATGACATTGCAGGGTGCACACTGTAAAAAACGCTACTGGGAAATTGCTCAATTATAAGCTGCAAAGAGCAACTGCAAAAAATAATTTTACACCTAATAGTTGAAGGAGCACTGGAAAAAAAATCAAGGTAATCATCAAGGTAATGATCAGATTTTCAGGTGCTTTACTCTTCTAATCTGCACACAGTGTAATAACTGACTCTTTGTCATTTCTCTTTGTGTGGTTTGTCGCCCTTATGAAACCTGTGACATCGGATTGAATACATTGGACACATTGCCCTCTAGTGGATATTTAATGTATGTAGATAATGTATATCACAGCCATAGACAAAAGTGACTCACATCTAGAATTTCTGACGCTTTTATCCTGCAGCAGTTAAATTCAACAGCAGATGTTAAATAAGTATGATTAATATTAAATGTTTTATAGGGTCCTCTGTGGTTAGGCAGAATCCTAATAGCATGTACCTGCACAGAAATGCATTTATAGTAACTTTTCTTTTAAAAAACAGGGCTAATCATTAGTCCCATGTGAATGGGAATTATAATGGCTATGACAAATATAGTCATAATTTACAATGACTCTAGGTAAAAGCCATTAATTATTATGGATTTCTCTCATTAAATGTTTACTGATCTCATAAAGGAGCAGGTGTAACTGAGTGCAGCAGATAAACTAAAAGTCATTTTTAAACTCTAATGTTTTGTACCTTTACTGGAATACATCCAATCTACGCAACTGGTGTTATTAGATGCTGCAAAATTGAATTCTAGCCTTAGACATGGAAAATTCATTATGACTCAGTAATTAAATACAAAAAAACAGAAATACAAGCAAACACTAACCGACTTTTGCATATACCCCCTCCCTTTCCCCATAACCGAGGAGCTTTTTGCGTTATCTTAACTTATAACGAGAGAGCAGAGACACACCTCTTTGATGATGTATTTAACGACCCCATTCAGTGCTTTTCCTCTTTCACTACTTTCATGACTAGGAACCCTAATGAGACCAGTGCTGTTGCCTTGGGGATGGCCAAGCCCATTGCATTAGCACATGAAATCATTTAGGCCATGTCTCCCAGAATAAAAATATCATTATGGTGAAGCTCCCTGTAAAAGCGAGCTGAAAGCCTGCTGCTGCCAAGTGTTTTTTTTTGTCAAGATGGAGTATTCCAAGGGACACATTGAGAGAGGACCTCACTAAACTGCTCTCTGGCCTGCTTTGCTGTTGTGTGAAAGAGGGTTGTGTGGTTATTAGAAAAACAATCACTACATAGAGCCTTATGAGAAGCATAATTGAACCAAAAGTCAAAGGTCTCATTATTACATTCAGGTATGTTACCATTAGCTATAGATTCAGGCAGGATTAATGGTCTCCCTGTAGAGAAAGGGCTGTTTGCTATGTAGGTGAGATTGAAGATGAACATTGGGGGATAGGAGAGACGTCAAGCGGAAGAGGAGCAAGAGGGAGGTAAGGTATACAGAGAGTCAGCAACAGCATGTAGAGCCAGAATATTTTCACATGAAACTTGGTAACCTAAGTGTTTATTTCGACCAAACCAGAGTTGATGGACGAGTACTAACCAAGATGTTTTAGTGAGTGTGATTTTGTTTCAGTGGAGTTTGAATGAAGTGTGCTATCTGTGCTACAATAAGTTCACAAGGCAATTTGTTCGGTGAAAGAGAGTTGAAGTTGAATTCATAAAGCATAGGGTTGTATTTTTCTGTTAATAATGTCCTTTCTTGACATTATGTGAGTTTATTTTATTCATTTATTTGACTAGAAAAATCTAAGAGAGCTTGTGTAATGCCACAAAGTCGCCGCTCGCACACATCTCCAGGCTGAAACTATGTTGGGAAGGGGGAGGCCTGAGCTATGCTATTGGACAATCGCCTCTTGAGGTACAAAGTGGTATTATGAGACAGGCTGGGACTAGCTGATTAGCATGGTAACTTCAGCAGATATCTCTGCAACACAATACATACACATCTTTGACATAATGTCTTAATTGTTACTTCTTCACATTCTGCTGATAATGTTTGTTAATTTTTTGCATGTGACCATATCTTACACACCTTAAGTTGACATTTTTAGCAAAATTCACCTTCATTTCCAATGACTTGGTTTGAAGATTATTAAAAACTTGAGTTTAGAAAGGGAACCTTTTTTGTGACAGATTTTATTTATATAGTGTAGGACAAAAGAAAACATTATTTATTTGCAATGTAATGTAAGAAGTTAAGTTTCAGTGTTTCACCACTGCAACTGTATATTTGGTGTCTTGTATGTCCATGTCGGCAGGGCATGACACAACCTATAACATAACTTAATTAGAAGTTAGATACAAACTGAGTGAGAGGCCTGGTCTAACCTGTGATTTAGTCCTGGTTTTGAACAAAATAAATAACAAAAAAAGTTGACCTGCCTTAAAAACCAAGGGGTTGACAAAGGGGAGACATCCACTTGATTTGATCAACTTAGACTGCTGACGCCTCATGTTAGTATGAGACTTTTGAATACATTTTTACACAGAACGAGCACTGTGGATTTTGTCCTCCACCACTTACATTGGTGGGAAGAAATATTTTATTGGCCAGCATGAACAAGAGGTATGATTACAACATGCAGAAACCGTTTAAATGTACATATGGGCATGTGGATATTGTTTTAAGACAGACTTGGAGAAATGTGAACCTATCCTTTAATGCCTTGTAAACTCTGACAAACCTGACAAAAGACAAAAGCTATTAAAACAGTTTTAAAATTGCCTTTATAAAAAGTTGAACCTAAATTCTGGGCTGCAGGCTTTACATCCTTTACTTTTTTTGCTAAACCACAGACCTGCAACCAACATTACAATTCACCAGGAATATCTGCAGCAGCACAAAACATGATAATTTATGTAAGTGCTTGTTTGTGTGTTTGTGAGTGGGGGAGGGGGGCATATCAGGAAGCGCTCGTGTTTGTGCGTAAATCATGTCTAACCATATGCTGCCTTCCTCCGCAGCGCACACGCAGCCGAAATTGATCGTCAACCATCTCCTGCTCACAACAGCGTGGGCAGAGAGAGAGCAAGGTCACAGCCAAGGACTTGCCATAATCAGTGATGGGCTGTGGAGGGGGGCTTATGTGTCACGCCACAGCTGTTACGCTACATACTTTGAGTCACAAGCACATCTTTACTGCTGCAAAACATCCCCTTAATTACCTTAATGCCAGACTGTCTCTCCCTGTCTGGATGAATTCTGCTCTGGATGCTTTAATCTGAGCCTAATCTCCACCATTCTCACATACTGTTTTGGGAGTAAAATCATAGCTTTGCCTTCCTTATCTGTTTTTATTTCCTGTCAGGTTTAAGTGTTTTATGGCTCAGTAGTTCAGAGGAAGGGAGGTTTGTCTGGTGATAGACAACATGGCTGGGGGCGGCTGTTGCGCTGTGTGCTTGTCATGCTGAACCAAGCCTGAAGCAGGTGAAGGGATGATTTCATGTCTGCGCCATCTAGAAGGACCGTCTCAGCTGCCAATGCAAAGATAAGCAAGGAGGAGGCTGCTTCTGCTGCTGGGGCAGCTGTGTGACTGTTTCTGAACCATGAGCGGCAGGCAGCTCAACATGCTGGTTGTGTATCATTTCAGGCAGACAAACAAGTTGAGCAACAATTCTGAGCAAGTGCCTTGTTTACCATCATACCTACAGAGGCCAAGTAGTCTGAGCTAGGTGCAAAAGTTTACTCATTTTGAAACAACAGTATTCCTGTGTGGGAATAAGAATAAAACATCAGATTTTTGACATATAGATGCGGCACACATACACCATTAATAATACTGTACATACAGATGGGCAGAGCTGGACCGTCCTATTTGCTCACTACACACTTTGCGTAGGCCCCACGCATAAAAGCAGGGCCCCGCTACAGTCTTGTTTCAAAGGTGAAAGCAAGTGTCAATGTTAAAAATTTTGATAGGTGGAAGAAGAGGAAACTGTCCTTATGGGCAAAAAAAAAGCTCAATAAGAGTGAATTGTGGAAACAGCAGTCCTCTCAAAGTCTGATTCAGTAAGTTAATGTTAATGTGCTAGCTGCAGTGCATCTCTCTGTGTTTTGGTTGTTTGGCAGACTTTGTGTCTGAACAATGTTAGAGTGAAATACAACTATTAATTACGTTTGTTAAACACCAAAGGGCAAATGTGTTTATAAACTGCAGTTTAGAAAAGATAACCGCTTCACGTGTGAACATGCGTTCATATGCGCATGCACGAAAGGAAACTCATGCCTTCCAGCAGCAACCTCTCTGAGGACCAGTCAACATACGGATGCCAAGGAACTTCAAAAGCACACATCATTTTAAAACAAGATGCTGATTTTCAGTCAAGGTTCAGTTACATCTCTGGACTAGACAAGATCAAAAGCAATGGATTGACATTGACTAGACTGAGGCAATATGGGTGCACATCTATCAGTAAATAGGGCGTCACAATAAACATCCCATATTCTGTCAAGTCATAATATAAATGGTATTTTAAATTTGAAAATGTATTTAAGGAAACCTGAGAGAGCCAGTTTGAGTGGGCCTGATGTAGCTGATAACATTAATATATAGAAAATATCTATAATTTACAGGGGCTGTGCTTAAATTTGTCAGTAGAGTAGATGCTGGATCATCAGCCAGTGCAAGCACAGTTGATCTACATTCAGCATCAACCAGTACTTGCACAGACCCAGTACAGACGCGTTTAGCACACACAGCAAGCCTCAACCAGTACGAGCACAGCCAGAGCTGTACAGCCAGCATCAGACAAAAACAGCTCACACCCTAGTGGAACAGTTGCTGTTCCCCTGAATGACCCAGCAGATTGACCCCCAGTCTTAACCAACTTCATGAGGACTGAGGGCGATTTAAACCAACACTGTATATTTCTACAAGAGGTTTCCATTCAGACTTATTACAGAGACAGGTTGTTTTAAAGGAGGGAGGATTGCAGTGATAGCACTGCCTTAGCAGGTGTGACTTTGTAGCAATGGCAAATAGTTTACATGGCTCATGAATCAGGTAGGAGGGGCCCATAGCAGAATTTTGCTTATTGCCCCACGGAGGTCAGGACCATCTCTGTAGATGGGTGTCTTATTAACTTTTTTGGGCAACTACGATCTGCCACAACAGCTTCCCTGCGTCTTCTCATAGTAGCTGAAGTAGCTGCATATAGTTAGTTTAAGTTATATTTTCCTACTACTTCCTAGATTGCCCTCACTTTCTAATGCTTGTGATGGGAATTAAATCAGTTTCTATACCGGAGTAAAATTTTACTTGATAATTTTCCTATTATGTGACTTTATTGCTTAAATATTTGGTTTGTACTACTGTAATGTGCTTTTATTTAAGGAAATCTGAATACAAAAACATTTACTTGTAATGAAGTTGTCACTTTCACTCAATACTTCATCCACCACCAACACTTTATGTACTCCTCATGAATAGCAGACCGCATGTCCTGCTGCCTTCATGTTACAGAAGTATAACCTACTGTGACCTTTCAAAAGCAGAAAACCTTATGTAATACTTAGGAATACTGCTATCTTACTAATCACTTGACAAACAGAGAGGTGGCAAGGACAAAAGGAGACTGTGATGTGTTGTGGCTGCTACATCACAGTGTTTGCTGTTGGGACATTTAGGTGGGGGCACAACCAGAGGTCACCTGTAGGAGTGTGGTGAATCAGGTTCTTGTTTAGATGGTATGGAGACATTTAAGATTGCTGTAGTGTGATGTGACATTAACAGTCACAAATGTCAAATGCCAGCAGAGTTTTTTTCCTTGAAACAGACACAGATCATATCTCTGGAGGAAGAATAACGTTGTCCCTCTGCAAAACAACCCTTAAGTTACCCCTCACTTAAATTATAATACTTTTATATAAGCAATGACTGCAAAAAATAGAACTGAATAGATTAATAACAATAATAATAATTTAGGTTGAATTTGTGAAAAGTTTGGCTTTCTTTGTGACTTACAAAACTGCAATGAGGTTTCACAATCTGTAACCCTAACCCCCCACTAACTGAAGGAAACTGTAAGCCCACTCATTCTGACATACGCAATCTCTTTGAGAGCAGGATCAGATGCTTTGTAGGTCATCATGCTTCACCAGCAGGGGTCATCATCTGCTCCATGCCAAACACCAGAGAATGCTGTTAACAGACAGTGGGGCTTCAATGCTTTGAGAGCATGCAGTCTGTCAACTAGATACTGGTCATGAACAGCCTTGGAATTGTAAATATTTCTTTTTCTAAGTGTGAGACAGTCTTTACAAATCAGACACTGATTTACAATAGACAGGGATAATTTTTAAAGAACTTTCTGTTGATTAACATAGCCAGCTCATGACAAAGTGTGTGTATGTGTGTGTGTCTGTTTCATGGATATGTAGAATGGCAGTTTCACATAGAGCAATGACCCAAACGAGTGGAGGCCGGGTGATGATCCCCCTCTGGGATTGAGAGTTAAAGAAGTGGGTGAGAAGCTTGCATCAAACAGCTGGTGAAAAGGGCTTCCCCACTCTTAACAGAGGGCCGTGCCTCCAGAGGCTTCAGCTGGGGGGCGGTGTGTAAGGGGAGGATGGAAGCACCTGCAGCCTGAATGCGGGAACCTGCTCTTAAACCTCTCACAAGCAGTAGGTCGCCACGGGAACAGTGGCATGTCATGAATTGCCTTATCCAACCCTGCTGTGCCCACGGAGGACCTCTGTCAATCGTTGATGGCACGCACACCGCAGACAGAGAGGAACTGTGAAGTGGGACAAATGTCCTGTCCTTAAAAATATGCAGGAAATGTTAATTAAAGTAAAAGAGCACAAACATCTTCAAATCTATTGCCTTTTGGAGCTTTATAATACCAAATAACTGTTCTCCATTACTCTCCCTCTCTTTCTTTAAACCCCCGTCCCCATGCCCCAGACCCCTGCTGTGGCTCAAACAATTAGGCTATGTGAGACCCACACTAACGACTCTCCTTAGTCTTTTAAGATAACTACAGGAGGAGGGGCAGCAGTGGGTGACATCTTGTTAGGGGGGGAATCCTATGGTCAGTCACTTGTGTATTGGCCCAAGTTAGAGGATACCTAGTTATTACCCTACATAAAGAGTTTGTATGTGTGTTTAGATTGCCCCAGGTGAGATGTGTGCCAAAACCACTGGTGCTTGTGAGAAGTGCTGATTTTCTCAGCTTCGCGCCTCAGATGTCACCTTTTTCTCCCACTTTCAGACCAGTGTAAAGAAGGCCGTAAATCAGTGCTTTCATCACAAATCAGCCTCTACTGACTTGAGACTCCACCTTATTTAGGACCAAATGATTCACACCAAATACAAGCAGAGTGAGGTAATCACATGTCCACAGTAATGTGGGTAGTTATAAAAAACAATGTTTGTTGGTATTTTTTTTAAGTGCAGTTCGCACTGAAATGACAAAACAACAGAAAAGCAATTAAGTCTCTTGACATGGGCATGTGCAAGCCACTTGATTCAGATCACATGACAATCATATGTTTTCTTTGTCCATAACAACATGAAAATAAAGGGTTTTGAAGTATATCTGTTTTTGGTGGTCAACAGCCCTGGTATGGTATGGATGGATGTATATATATAGAAATATAACAGATTTATTTATTAGCGTTAACATGGCTTTAAGGTAAGACATCGAAATGTAAATGCTCCGTACTTGTATAGCACCTTTCTAGTCTTTTCGACCACTCAAAGCGCTTTTACACTACATCTGCATTCACTAGTCACACTCATTCATACACTGGCGGAACAGCCGCCAGGGGCAAATCGGGGTTCAGTATCTTGCCCAAGGACACTTCGACACGCAACCAGGGGGAGCCAGGCCCCTTGAACCACCGACCTTCCGATTAACAGCCAACCTGCTCTACCTCCTGAGCAACAGCCGAACCAACCAAGAACAATTATGTTGGTGCCATGGAGCTGACAAACATAAATAATTGTTTCTCCATCAAAAATGTGTGGGTAAAACAGCAGTTGTTAGATACAGGTCAAACAGGGTGCTGTTTATGCTTAAGTAATTTAAAGATCTTAAGGTCACAAAGAACTTTAAATTATCTATGAAGATTACATACTTCAAGTTTGCAAAGGACAGTTGCTTTACACAAGTCCTAACGTCTTCTTCATCAGTGTGCACCTATATTGTGCTAGCAAATGTAAGAGTTCAACATAAAACTGTAAGTTGGCTCTATCATTCAGTAGACTTTGTGACTTTTGTCAGTTACATTTTTTGACATGACAAGTAAAATGTTGAAAATGACGACTCATTTCACTCTGTGGTTTCACCACCGCCCGGTTTGATAATGTGATCTTGTGCTTTAAAGCCAAGTGTTACATGAAAGACCTAAAATAGCCTGTTCAGGGAGTAGGGCTATGAACCACCACATGACTTATAGTGACACACAGATCTTAAAACCAGAGGCGCAGATCTTTGACCTGAGGAGCATGTAGGATCCTTTGTTTTGTTTGGCATAAATCAATGAGAGCACCAGGCCCACAGGAAAAACAGTTTTAAATCCCTCACTAATGCTGATCGTCATCTTTAGGTGTGAACTCAGTCAAGTGAGAAGTGTGCCTAAATTTTGATGACCCTGGGAGCGCAATGAGGCTGCGGCTCTGTGTTTACAGATGAGGTGACGGCACATGCCTCCAGTCCTTTGAAATGTGACAAGGTGAGAGGAATGACCAGATAATCTCTGATTTACAAGTTATAGTATCTTTCAGTGGGAACAAGCAGCTGCATTTTTGGAGCGCTGTGGCAGCAAATCAAGCCCTGAAAATTTAAACGCAACTAATAAATGCTTTTTTTACATTTTACATTTAGAAAAAACAAAATATACAAGCTTATTGCCTGAGAATATCACAAGCTACCTGTATTTACCTGTACTTAATGCAGCTAAACCAGACAAGTTGACTTGAGGGCACTTTCTTGTGTACAGTAGCGCCTGAAGGAGCACGACCAGGAAGCTGACCAGTCCAAACAGCCACTGAAGCCCTGCAGCACTGATCACTGGGACACTTCACTGCTGCAGTGGTGGATTTACTGCCTTGCTCAGGGGTGCTTTTCATTCATTCACAACTCATCTGGTGATTTAAATGTTGTGGTACACAAGCCCCTTAACTATCAGCTTGGCTTGCCACAGTTCATGTTACCTTAGTAATTTACAAAGACAACAAAAAGACAGGCATAAACACGCCACCGTCAGCAGTCCGCTGGAACTTCAGTCAACATCTTATCACCTAGAAACAGAGCTAAGAGACCACTTACTGATATCAGCTCAGTTGTTTTGACACAGTACTAACTGTAATTCAATTAAAACAATATAAACTAATATTTTTGCATGGCAGACAACAGAATGCTTAATCAAGGCTGTATACTGTGAGGGGGCATGTACAGGAACTTCTATTATTTATTTTCACAATGACAACAATCTCAAAGCTTAAACATTAATCTAAGGCTCATATGGTTTGTTTTATCTCCTCCTTTGTGATCAGTTTAGATTTAAAGAGGAAATCAATGAGGACCTTTACTTGGGTTCACCTAAACTGTCCTTTGGGAAATGAGTAAGTGTTTCTGATCATTTTGGACATTCTGTGTAGGTCTAGTGTTAACCAGTGAAAAACTCTCAAAAGCAGCAAGAATGACTGTACAATTGAGTTGAAAGACATTAAGGCATACACATCTACTTGTGTAACTGAGTTATGTAAAAACAGAAGCCAGACCTGATGTAAAACCGTGTATTTTGTCTTAACAGGATCTGTGTTGCAGCAAGAGTTACTCCTCCTTCCTCTCTCTGCCTCTTCCCTTCCCCCATTCTGTGTAAAAACAAATCTCCTTTTCTGCTCAGTGCCTGAAACTATTGAGTCAACAAATGTCACTGCAGCAAGGCAGGGGCTGCTGGGAAAGAGGTGGGGTCTCCTGTTAAGCCCAAACTGCAGCTAAAGGCAGATTATTTTCAGACAAGACCCACCTGTTAGTAAAGTAAAGAGGAATTAAATAATTTAGTGAATGGGGGTGCCATTGTGTTATGAGCTTGGTGGTTAAAGCTGTGATCATCTGTAAAGAAATGACACTGTTTTATACTAACTATATTTATAATACTAATACATTTTATTTTTCTAAAAACCTATGATCCCCAAGTTTTACTGTTGGAATCAGTGGAACTGTTTGTTATGTTTATGACCTTTAAAATCAAAGATGCAATAACACATTCTTGCACACTTTGCAAACTGAACCACAGACTTACAGCCCTGCATAAAGACCTTACACAGAAACCCACAACATAATCCACAGCTGAAGTTTTAGTACTTTCCCTTTGATAACACACTTTTACTTGTGTCATTTCAACAACCTTCCAGGGCTGAATGTGTCTTTTAAATCACCCTCAGCCCCCTTTTCTCTCTCACTCTGCTCTCTCTATCTCTCTCAAGCCCACGTGGCCGGTGTCAACAGGAGGTGGGTCTTGGCAGATGCATGAAGCAGAGTATGCTGCCTGTGTGCAGCCTGGAGACTTGTATTACACACCGCTCTAAAAATGAGCCAGCCAGCCGAGGCGTGCCAAAATAACACATAGCCATTGTGCATTGCTCAACTGGTTGGACTCCAAGCTGGCCACCGCTGATTGTTGCTGTAATGCTCGAAAACATAAGGGCTATTACACCACAGGGGGAACTTCTGTAACCAATGACAGAGGAAGAAAGAAAATGAAAGAGGGAAGTCAAGATAGACAGCAAAAAGGGAGGGAAAAACCCTGAGTCACTCAGCTTCCTGTCTGAGAAAAGGAAGGGGGTGGAGGCACCTTCTGCTCTGCCACAGTCAGACAGTTGTGGCCAGTGCAATAGTCAACATAAAGCGCACTGGGGTGGAGTCCCGTCCTGCTTACTGAATCCACTCCAGTGCTTCAGGGCAGCCATCATAGTGTTCATTATTATGTGCGGCTGAGGGAAGAAGAAAAAAAAGAGGAGGGTGCAGAGGAGGGAAAGAAAACTGTGTCTTTGTGTGGGAGGACTCAGCAGGAAAGTGATTTTGTGATTATCTGAGTTTGCCAGAAAAGCAACGCTGTTCCCCCTGACCTGCAACATCATCTTGCCTACTCTGCGCCTCCGTTGCCTTAAACCAGAATTACATCTGAGTGTGCTTCTCAGGCTGGCACACAGCAAACAGCGACACCGGGCTTCTCCTGATGATGAGAGCTGACGTCAGACTGGTTTCCATGAATATTGATGTGGAGGATAGTCTGTTTCATAGAAGAACAGAAGGAGGCAAGATGGCTGCCCTTTAGGATTTGTTAAAGAGGAGATCCAGACGGTTTGTTGGAATTTCTACAAAGTGGAGGGACATATAAAGGAGGTGAGAATTTACTTACTATGTTAATACTCTGGTTACTCTTTTCTCTTGTAACCTTGTTTGTATTTTTGGTGGTTTTTGTGTCAGGCGAGGTACAGCAAATGTCCCCCACCGTCAAAAGCAAGAGCCAACATTATAAGGAGGGGATATTAGATAAAGCTACTCCAACATGGCTGACGATTTTCTTTCTTTCTTTTTTTTGCCGGCTGAAACTGAAAGACACCTTCTGTGTTTTCCTGTATGTTCTGTGTTCACTCAACATTCTTGCTGCTTTTGAATGAATCATAGAAAATGGTGTACTTAGACTGCTTGTTCAGGAGTTTTTCTTTAAGCATAATTAAATGCCTATTTTAAACTCTCTTTCTTTCCTTAACATTTCCACTTTATTTTTTTATTAGCCACATGCAATTAAAGGTGTGTTTGAGTGTGTACTTTGTATGAGTGTTTGTTTTAAGAGGGGAAACACATTTTAAAAATACATTCATGTGTAATTAATAGCTATTACAGAATGATGATCTTTTTCATTATATGTTTAGATGCAGGCAGTGTTATCCTTATCAGCTTCTCATTTTCATATCCATGGCTGTGTGTATGTGTTTTGTTTGTGCTGTTCAGCAGGGAGACTGTATGTAGGAGAGTAAAAGTGCAACCTGGACACATCCAGCAGTAAGTGCATAGTGTCTGCACAGCAGTAGAGCTGGAATAGCTTCTGGCTTTGTGTATCTCTGTTAATCAGCTTTCATTGCTTTCACCACTGAATGACAAGCAGACACAAAGGCAAACCCCAAGGAGAAGCAAAAGAGAAGAGAATTGCAGTGGCAGAGTGTAGTAGAGGCAGACAAGGTCAGAAAGCTCTGTAAGAAATGAAATTCAATCCTACTGCACCATTAGCTGGGGGAACAAGAATGGTAATTCTGGAGCAGGTTTTTCCTCTTATAGATATTTTTTAAACTAGAGGCTAAACAAGGGATTGTTGCCAGAAAGCAGCAACAAACATCTCTGAGAAACCAAACCAATAGTAGTTTGACAAGAATGTATATTTTTAATGCAACACAGGCAGTTAAAGGTCACAACAATCAAACTGCTGTGTTCCTTTGGAAACAGAGCTATTGACAAATAGATTATTGACAATCCAAAGAAAAACGTGTCTGTGTGTTTCTATTTGTGTGTGATCTGTAATCATTTTTTAAAGGAATTGATGTAGAATAACAGTATGGTGACCAAATGCTTGCACAGATAGAGAAATTAACTACAGTAATGGAGTGATAACAGTGAGGTGAGTGTTTGCATACCCTGATGGTTTGGAGGTTTTGTGAGAGTACACACATTGTCTTTTTAGAAATACACTAGTTAAATACATAAGTACATGTATACTCCGATTTATTACAGAAAATCAGGTCATAGTTCAATTAGCAAATAGGTAATTGGTTGTTAGTTCTTTTTTTTCCTGAATTCATTAAGTGCTACTTTAAGATTAACATCTGAATGGCCAATTAGAATATAACTGAACTCCCTCAGGTTTGTGTATTGGGCTTGTGTATTCTACTGACTGCAGTTGTAATGTAACGACAGTATGGCCTCAGGTAAAAAGCTAAGTAAAGGCACAGTTGCAAGGTGGAGAATAATGACTAACCTTTATCTGGGCATTGTGACTTAACAGTGTAGAGTGTCTGCGGGAGCAATGCAGGAATTCAGCTGAGCTTTGACTTTTCTGAACTTAAAACCATAAGCCAAGACTGTTGTAGTGAAATGCGTGGATAAAAGGGGCTATAGAGAAGGTGAAGGGGCGGTGAAGTCAAAATAAAGTCAGTTGCTTGTCAAGTGACTACAAGACAATCACCAAGCTTTTATGTGAACAGCTGATGACAAAGACTCACCAGACAAAGACCACTATTCTCAGCTCTCTTTCCCCTTTTGATTTAAGCATTTTTTTTTAAATGTTCGTGTTTACATGCTGCATTTCTGCGGTGGCCTTTGCAGAGCATGTAGCACTTACTATACAGTTTACACGCACTACTCTAAATAAAAAGTATACTGCTTGTAGTGGAAGCGAATCCCATGTTTCGTCCTAGTGGGCTGTCAGGTAACTTTCACACCAACAACAGTGGTGTATCTCTCTGACGCAATGGCATGGCTGTGTTTTGATATGGCAAGCACGGCCATTGACTGTGTAGTGTCAACACGAGTGCTTAAGCAGGGGAGTTCTCCATAGAACTCGTAAAGTATGTTGTGACTGCATGAGATCAGGTGATCCACGCTTTTGTGCCCGTGTATGTATGTGTATGTGTGTGTGTGGGTGGGTGGTGATCCCATTGCCCCATTCATGATGTTAAGATAATAACAACATATAAATGTCTCGTGAAAGATATTGTTGTTTTTATTTACCTACCCTTAGAGATTAAATTAATAAAACTATTATTTTAACAGCTCAAACTACAAACAATGAGATTTCTTGATTTATTTTTTACTATTCCCTAAGTGCATTAAACATTACATTCCACACTATATCTACTGCATAGTTTGGATGGATCACATCTAACCCAGTCCATTACTTGCTAATGAAAACACATTAATGGTTGTCACAATGCGGTTGTACAATTTCCTGTTCACCTTTGTGCTTAGGATTACAAACGCTAACCCTGACCTGTACAATAATGCCACATTATAATATTAAGAAACATACAAAATCTTACTGGGGTCATTTTCATGAGCCTCTGCTTGGCTGCTGTTACGTCAGCAGCTGAAAAGGCAGCAGAGCATTAATGGTACTAAAATGGGGGAAGGGAGATCAGATAGATCAATCACATGCACATAGCTTCTCTCATCCATCCACACCTCCAGATAAAGCCATGCGGTTGGATTGCTCCTTCGTCATGGCCGTAAGTCCCCTTTAAGTCACTCCCAGGGCAAAGACAATATCACCTTTGGGAAGAATGTCCAGTTGCCATAGCATTCCACAACAATGCTGCCCACTTACAATACCCAAGCCCTTACCCAAGCTCTAACCTCTGACCCCACTCTGTCCAGCCCACGCATCATATTTCCACCCAAGGGCTGCTGCACAAATGACACAGAGAAACAGGCCCAGTGGCAGGTTAGACATTTTAGATTGCACTACCTGCTGGCTGGCTGGTTGTAGCTTCACTGCTTTTCACGAGACAAAATGGCGAGATACTGAGCATTGTATTGATTTCTACAATATTGATTTCCCTCTTGTCTGCTATTGGGGTTTTTTTTGCTATGGAGACCTAGAGAGACGCAGCAAACCACAATCAGGTGTTTCTGTAATGGAATGTTAGTGCCATAATGGAGTAGCTCATTTACGTGCCCTTTTTAAACATTTGCACAGAATTTGCCATCAACAGTCCACAACTGCGACAATGTTCTTGTTAATTAAAGGGAAAAAAGCTGGATTTTCTGGATGTGGTCCAATGAGCCTTAGCTACAGACATCCCAGTGGAGTTTTAATAGACAAATTTTAATTGCATACCATATGCCCCTTTATTTAGCATTATATTTGCAAGGTTTACAATTTATTGGAAGCATCCATGCTTTATGTACTGATAACTTCTCCATGCATGGACTTACTGCAAATAAAAGTATTTCTATTAACTAAAGTCAAATCATAAAAAATATGTCAGTTATCAGTAATTGCCAAACCAGATCCACCCCACACCCCAACGAGAATCTTGGCTTTCCGTCCCATTTAGGCCCTTCCTTGTAAAAGACACTCTACTGTAATTATGGCTTGTGAGTGGTTTATGGGTCATCACTGGAACTGTGTAATAGTAATCTTGTTTTTATGAGTCTGAGATACAAAAACGTTATCAGCAATTGCTACATCCGATAGTGAATTCTAAATATGACTCGTGGCCGCCTTTTTCCATGAGGCCGTGCGTTGTTAGTCGGACTGAGGCGCAACTATGGAGTGAGACTGATAAGGCTCTGTTTGAGTGGCAAGGGGCTGAAGGGTGTTTCTGGCCCTGTGAACATGTATCGATGTCAGGGTTTACCTCAGGGGTGAGACAGCAAGGGCAGCGACTCAAAATCTTTCTCCACGTGAGCACATGCACGTGGCCGCTCTGTTTACAAACACTATCCTGGCATTCTGTAGAGAGAGAGGCAAGTGAGATGTTACGTAACCACCCCAAAGCTAATAGCATCTCTTGCCGCCTCTCGTCGGTCCGCCTCTCCTACGCTTGGACAATCTTCTTGAATGCTTTTCTCGCCGGTTCCGCTACTATGAGTTAAGAATAAAAACAGAAATTAAGAGCCACAGCCACAACTGCATCTGGGCACAAGAACGTGGTGAGACTGAGAGCAGGCCGCTGTAAACTCTGCAGGCCTCTGTCAGGTCAGATGATTTTATAAACTCCCTTTAGTTCTAGCTTTTGGTCATGAAAGCTAGATTGCAAAAAAAAAAAGACATGTGCATAGACACTGGTAAAGACGTTGTTTTGTCCACAATGGAGATTTCCATTGCACTGTAGTTTTATATAAAGTATTTAAATGTTGGGTTTGATCAGAATTTAGTGAACCTTCCTGGTTCTGGAAGTAAGACTCATGTTTTGTTAAGATAAAGAAAAAGTAGATAATGCTAGAGCTTTTGAAGGGGAGGGTAAAAAGAATATTCAGTCAAAAAGATGAACACAGACCAAAACTTTGGTGTTTCCCTATTGGAGAGGCCTCCTCACCAGCCAAGATGTCACTTTTCAAACATATGCGGAACAATGTGTGGAAAAGCAGCAAACATATTGGCTGTCAATATGCCTTACAAGCCTTGAAAAGTGACCTAACCTCATGCTAGGAACTCACCCTTGGTAAGACTCTTATGTCAAAATGTGTAGCGGTTAGTCAGTTCTAGTTAAATCAAATCTGTGACAAAGAGTAGCCTTTGTCACAGGTCTAATCCTGAAAGGTTCAATGGAAAGAAGATTGCTTTCTTGACCTAAGGAGAAGAGTCCTATCTTTTCATATATAGCTTCTCAATATGTATCTTCTGTTAAAATTGGCAAATTTATATCAATATCTGGAAAGGAATTTCCATAGCTAATGCCCCAATCTACAAAGCTCCATCATGATAGCGCAATCTCAATGGGGTCCACAATGATCTAAACAACTGCTGCAGATATAGGGGGGTGGTGATGGTGCAGCGGATAAGACACATGCCTTTGGTGTGAGAGACCACGTTCGAATCCACTGTGAGACACCAATGTGTCCCTGAGCAAGACACTTAACCCCTAGTTGCTCCAGTGGCGTGCAACCCTCTAACATATACAGAAATTGTAAGTTGCTTTGGATAAAAGTGTCACCTGAATGAATGAATAAATGTATGTAATAGACAGTTTATCTGTGATGATCTGTCATTGAAAAGGTTAGGCCCCATGGCCCCCTGTTGTCTACAAAAGAAGCACAAAGACAGACAGCTGGTCCTGAATGTCCTTTAGAAGCATAACCCTACCAAAGGCTTTGAATGACATCACTAACTACTTCTGAGGGCTTCGAATGGCTCAGGCTCAATATCAGGTTTCCTAAGCAGAATGTACAAGTGCAGCAGCTGATATCTTTCCGAGATGGATTGCTCAATGACAATTAGACCAGTTTGTATCCATATATGTATTTATATTGGGGACAGTTTCAAGTTCTGGGTCTAAATGGATAGAAACCCCTGGTTGGGACAATATGCTGCATTCAAGCACAATTTGAGTAAGTACAATGACACTTGCTATACCAGATTCCTTACTAAGATAATGATCTTACAGATGCGGTAGGTAACAATACAGTTTCTCTGCAGTAAAACACTACATGACAAACCATGACTGACTGATGATTCCCAAGGCTCGCCATGTATGAATTACATATTTTGGCTATAAGTGAACACAAAAAAAAAAAACTTAAAAAAAACACAGACCATATTTAAGAACTTATTATCGTTTAAAATCCCGGTACTTCCTGATGAATTAGGATTACACTAAAGCCATGAATCACAGAAAATATCCCAAACTCAGAAGGATTTGTGATTTCTATTCAGTGAGAGTCACGTGCCTCCCACTCAGTGGAGGAAAGAGGGAGCTTAGCAACAGTGGCTTAGGTTGGGCTGCTTAGAAACCAACAAGGGAAGGCATACCCTACATTTGCTTTCCAGATGACGAGAGCACACAAAATATTTCTTAGTTAGTCTGGACACCACCACAATATAGTTTTGGCTTCACGTTTGATGTCCATCTAGATGACCAAACATGCTTTTTGTTCAAGATAAACCATTATCTGTAGCTCAGTCTTCCATGAAACTGAAATCTGACATGGCATTGAGTCAATTAAGAATACCTTCACTGCCATGTTTTTGGCCATGTTTTAATTTCCCTCCTACAATTATGTTCCCTTCGCTCTGTTTACTGTTCACCTCCGCTTCCTGTTTAATTGGAAACTGGTTTGGATTTGGATCATGCAAACAGAAAGGAAATATTTGCTAAATAAAATGTGCCTGTGCTGTGAGCTAGTCACATGCCAAGACTTGCAGGGTGGAGAAACATGGGAATCAGCATTTGTTCATCACTTGGCGTTGTGTATGAGTTTTCCACGCCAGATTGTAGAAGATGAATAAATGAATGAGGAAAAGGTCAATATGAAGTATTCCTTCTCTTACTATTTCAACTGAGAGCTACTTCAACATCTTTCTTGGTAAGGCTTAAAAAATAATGTTGTAATGTAGAGTATATTACATTTCAAATTGCAACCTTAATTCATAAAAAAACTTGAGCTATTTCAGGTTTTGTAGCTCAACACATTTCTAAAACACAATATTAAAAGTTGTTGATCAGCACAAGTGCAAATGTAGGTTTCTCAATATGTGGCACTATTGATTTGCTTGCAGGATCAATGCGCAAAGCACATGTGCACACCACTGCAAAGCAGCCTATTCTGCAGTCAGGCGTGCTGGGATAATGTTTAGACCAGATGGGCTTTGGAGCACTCATAAGATGGTCGCCATGGCTACCATGCACTCTGAAAGAAATTAACTTTGCTCTGTGAGCAGTTCATCAAGTTAGTTAGATACAGTATATTGACTGATGCATAGACAAAGGGTTGGAGGGGAAAAGAGACAGGCAGCTTGGAAGGAAAAGGGCAGCATTGTGAGGGATTGGGGGCAGGTTAGAGGGTTCAGAAGCCCATTTTTTTAAAATTAGAGCCTCCATGTGATGCAGCTTGAAGGCACAGAAAAAGGTTTAGACTCTATGTGTAAACTTTGTACAGAGTGCTTCCTAGCTAGGCAGGTTTTCACTTCAGGTTGTGCTGATAAAATAGGAAAAATCCAAAACCAAATATGAGCTAATGTTCAACGGCTGTCTACTATCAGGGTTGACCTTTTCTGGGAAACAATGTACACTGACATAGGTGTAAATGGCTCTGAGCAAACGCACTGTTTCACTGTGTTATAATTAAAAGATAGTATAAATACATACAGTATATTTAGTGTCTCAAACAGAATTAAGCAGTTTTTTCAGAAAAACCCTAAAATGCTGAAGCGATCAGATTGGTTTAAGTAGAAAAGGTGCACCAGTAGCATATGCCAGCATGTTGTGTATGTTTTCCCAGAATACCTGCTCAGCAAGTTGTACCAGAAATGTAAAGAGGTGGGGTTTATCCCCTACAACAAAAGCAGTTGAGTAATTCATACCAATGTCATCTACAAGAACTTATATTTTGTCATCTCCCACCATTGCCATTTATTTCATGCTGAAACCTCCTTCATATTCACTGACTCATCAGGTATTGCTCAGACATTCAACACTTTAAAGCACCAAAACACGCGATAACCTCAAACTCAATCATATCCATAACACATTAAATCAGTATCAGTCATTTGGAACTTCCTTTTCTAATTCACAAACCTAAAGACAAACATCCTGAATGATTAGTCCATTTCACAGAGGCCTTTGGATCCACAACATGGACTGAGTCAAAGAAAAACTGTCAACAATTTAGTGCAGCCTCACCCTTTCAAAAAGAAATAGTCAACATAACCAGTTAAACAACTATATCCCTCAGAAGAGGACCTTGTGGCTCTTTACAACCAAATTTATTTCATGTGTCTTGCAAACTGCTGCACAGAGACAAAGCCCACTGAACTCTGTACAGCTATAAAACTATCTTGGATTAGTGTTGGCATTCCTCTTAATTATGGCTATGGGCACTTGGATATGGCTTATTATCATGGTGCCAGTTAATCTTTCCCGTCTTTTCCCCCTCTCAGTTTATCTTCTTACCTTGAGGGAGGTCTACAAGTTAACCAAATAAGGAACGGCACTTATTATCATCTTGAGACACAATGCATTATCCCAGTTTTCATCTTTGTCTCTATTTGACAATTTCAACTTCTCTTTCTAGCTAGATCATTCTAGGTTGTTTCAAGCTAGTCACAAAACTCAGTTTGTAGTTAAGAAGTTCTTGTTGAGTAACTAACGTATTAACAAATTCTGTAGATTAGGCCACCCTTAGCGAAAAGGAGATTTTAAAAATGGATTGTTATTCCCTTTAAGATAATGTGTATTGGCTCACATTACATAATAAAAGTGTACCCTAGAATTAAGGCATTAGATTTCCCCAACCTGTTGTATACTTGATAACTATACAAATTATGAAACATATAATAATTTAAAGCACAACTGATACTAATGACACAGTTGTACATTTCGATTTTCTTGGGTCCTATCTATTATGGGAAAAAACAAATGATTTCAATAAAATAATGCAGAGTAGTTCAACTTAACTTTCACAAATAATACTATAGTCAGTTAATAGATGTCAAAACACAATATAAGAAGGAAATGAGACAAAAGGCTGTGGAAGCACTAGGACTGCAGTGGGAATCTCTACAAGTCCACATCTGTCTTGCATTAGACGTAAAGAACAATGTAGATTGTGCAGACCCCTTCTTCTGATGGAGGGGGAGGAGGCTCTCTAGGGACGAAATTACAAACAGAAGTGTATGTCCTCTGTGTTTCTGCCCTAATTTTGTCTTCAGATTAAATAAAATCAAGATACTGAAAAGCATTTACATGTATTTGCATGTATACATCACTAAAAATCACCCAACACAGAGGAAAATATATGAAAATTAGATAAAGTGTAAACATAACTGATACATTGCATCCCATTTAAATGTAAGATTCTCATATGATCTTTAATTGAAAGAGTGAGTAATATGTTCATCAGCATTCAGTCTCTTTTTACTCTTAAGTTACGTGATGCAGCCATCATTACGTCACATTGTAGTGATTAGGCCACGGTGAACATCAACAGAAACGGCACGGTTCTTCCTGACAAAAAATAGACCTGAGGTTGTACAGAGCAAAGTCAGATTCCCTCCTTATGCAACAACCTCTGTGGTTATTAACAGAACCAACCATAGTGTCACCAGTAACTCAATATCTCTAGCTTCTGCGTTCCCGGTAATAACGTTCACATGTAGCTGCATCCCTTCTGAGACCAGTACAAAAATCGCAACATCTTAATCCAAAACAGAAGCCATATATGCCCCAAACATGAGACAGATGGTTTAACAAAAGCAAAAGATTTCCATCAATATAATTTGGTGCACAACCATGATCTAAAACAGTGCTACACCTTAACATTTCATATTAACTTGCGGTGTTAAAGAAACAGCTTGACATTCTGGAAAATGCCTATTCGCTTAGTTGTTAGATGAGAAGATCACCACTCTGTAAATATGAAACTTCAGTCAGCAGCCAGCTAGCTTAGCTTAGCACAAAGACTGACAACAGGTGGAAACTGATAGCCTGGCACTGTTCAAAAGCGCCAAAATGGCTTACCACCTCTAAAGCTCACTAATTAATACAAAATCTCTTATTTATTTAAGCCTTACAAAAACCAAAGTGTAAAAAATGACAAGTTGTGGGTTTACAGGGGCATATGTGTCGAAATATTTCTTGGCTGGGAACAGTGACTTCCTGGAGTTGCTTTATATTTATAGTACAGGCATGAGAGTGGTATTAATCTCATGTAACACTTAGCATGTAAGCAAACAAGCATATTTCCCAAAAGGTCGAGCTATTCCTTTAAGGGAAAAGATAAGGATTTGCTGATCTGATCTGACATAATTAGAAAATGGCAAAATGCCACAGAGCTCTGACCTGTGTGTGTGGTCTACGTTTATCTCAGTCTCTGTCCAGGATATCACTTTCATGTTTAATATGTTTTGATATCTCCTCTGTCTCTGCGCACTGCTTTGAGAGTGGAGATCCCACAGGTTGCTAAGGTTGCTCATGAGACAAAATAGCTGCAAGATCCAAGCACGCTGAAGAAAATGTTACAGTGATCTGGGTAGCATGCAAATGGAGGATTATAAAAATGACTGCAGACACATGGGTCTTTTGTTTCTTAGCCAGAGTGGAGAATGTCATATGTTTAAACTGACTGAAAGAAAGCAAGAGAGAAGGCACGAGCAACCATGTGAGGTGCATTGTACGCACTACATGAGTGTGTCATATGACATAAATCACAAGTGTGAGGTGCCTGACTGAGAGAGACTCAGTGAGATGCAGAACATGAATCAACATCTGTCCTATCGTGCCTGACGAGCATTTGACCGTCAGCAATAACACATGCAACTAGCACTTTGTTTCACATTGTGCTTCATGACTGTGTGTTCTGGCCTTTCACACTTTCCAGTTCACCCCTTTAACTTTTCCCTAGAACTCTCTCCAATGCAATCAACTCCCCCAGTTCATGTGCTAGCCATATGCTATGAACTTTCATAATGCAAAACGTGTATACAGATTTTTAAGGGAATAATCAAACACTACCTAAAATGCAACTGTGTGTGCATAAAGAGGCCTCTTGTCATTGATATTAATAGAGTTGTTTCAGGCTGTTTATTGATATGCCATCAAAAACTGAACCCATAACAACCCGTAACAATTCAGTCTTAGCTTTAATAATGACTTGAATGATTCTGAAATGGTTTTGAGGTTACGTATTTGTTGTTTACATAGCAATCAGGAACACAGATTGAAAATGTCGTTGGAGGTCATGAGGTTTGCAGAGCAGCGAGTCTGGCTCTATATTTACGGGAGGGATTTAAAACACTGTAGAATGCAAGTCATCTGACCTAATTACACTAGTACGGGTTACTAAGGATGAGGTTTCAATCGCAGCTCTGCTGCTGTCTGAAATGTCGAACACTTTGACATGGAATATTCATTAACGTAATGTATGTTATAAACAAGGACTTGGTTTTATCTCCATTTCCTTTTCCATATAATGTTTTTATTTTGTCTCTTCTAAAATTTCAAGTAAGGTACCATTCCATGATGGCTCCAATGAAGCTCAACTTTGCTACTTTAGTGATGAAAAATAACACATGAATGTCTACATATGACAAATATACACTGGGATTAATTTAAAGTTTCATATACTTATTTTGTGTATTTAACACCATGTTTAAAGTAGTTAGAATTACGTACTTCTGTATAAGTTGTGATATGAAATAACAAAAAAGAAATAAAGCCCAATAAATCTCAAAAACATACCACAACATACATAAGAAATATTATATATATATACACTGCTCAAAAAATAAAGGGAACACTAAAATAACACATCCTAGATCTGAATGAATGAAATAATCTCATTAAATACTCCTTTCTTTACATAGTTGAATGTGCTGACAACAAAATCGCATAAAAATTATCAATGGAAATCAAATTTATCAACCCATGGAGGTCTGGATTTGGAGTCACACTCAAAATCAAAGTGGAAAACCACACTACAGGCCGATCCAACTTTGATGTAATGTCCTTAAAACAAGTCAAAATGAGGCTCAGTAGTGTTTGTGGCCTCCACATGCCTGCATGACCTCCCTACAACGCCTGGGCATGCTCCTGATGAGGTGGCGGATGGTCTCCTGAGGGATCTCCTCCCAGACCTGGACTAAAGCATCCACCAACTCCTGGACAGTCTGTGGTGCAACGTGGCGTTGGTGGATGGAGCGAGACATGATGTCCCAGATGTGCTCAATTGGATTCAGGTCTGGGGAACGGATGGGCCAGTCCATAGCACCAATGTCTTCCTCTTGCAGGAACTGCTGACACACTCCAGCCACATGAGGTCTAGCATTGTCTTGCATTAGGAGGAACCCAGGGCCAACCGCACCAGCATATGGTCTCACAACGGGTCTGAGGATCTCATCTCGGTACCTAATGGCAGTAAGGCTACCTCTGGCGAGCACAAAAAGAAATGCCACCCCACACCATTACTGACCCACCACCAAACCGGTCATGCTGGAGGATGTTGCAGGCAGCAGAACGTTCTCCACGGCGTCTCCAGACTCTGTCACATCTGTCACATGTGCTCAGTGTGAACCTGCTTTCATCTGTGAAGAGCACAGGACGCCAGTGGAGAATTTGCCAATCTTGTATCCTGCACTGTATAGGGCTGTAAGCACAACCCCCACCTGTAGACGCCGGGCTCATACCACCCTCATGGAGTCTGTTTCTGACCGTTTGAGCAGACACATGCACATTTGTGGCCTGCTGGAGGTCATTTTGCAGGGCTCTGGCAGTGCTCCTCCTGCTCCTCCTTGCACAAAGGCGGAGGTAGCGGTACTGCAGCTGGGTTGTTGCCCTCCTACGGCCTCCTCCACGTCTCCTGATTTACTGGCCTGTCTCCTGGTAGCGCCTCCATGCTCTGGACACTACGCTGACAAACCTTCTTGCCACAGCTCGCATTGATGTGCCATCCTGGATGAGCTGCACTACCTGAGCCACTTGTGTGGGTTGTAGACTCCGTCTCATGCTACCACTAGAGTGAAAGCACCGCCAGCATTCAAAAGTGACCAAAACACCAGCCAGGAAGCATAGGAACTGAGAAGTGGTCTGTGGTCACCACCTGCAGAACCACTCCTTTATTGGGGGTGTCTTGCTAATTGCCTATAATTTCCACCTGTTGTCTATTCCATTTGCACAACAGTATCTGAAATTGATTGTCAATCAATATAGATATTAGCAATAACCCGGTTGCGAACGGCCATGTAAACACCGGCAAAAACCCGAATATGCTCATATCCCGGAATTTAAAAACCGGGATATTACATTAGGAGGTACCCCTTTTCTAACCCGAATTTTTGGTCATGTAAACGTGTATTGGCATATCCCCATAGTGATTTGTGTTCTGCGCATGTTCTATTCGCAAGGAATCTTGGTCTTTTGAGTAGAGGAACTTCTTGTATGCGGCAAACCCGCGTACAGTATACGGAAGTAAACGAGGTAAACATGGCGAGACGCAGCACAGCACCGTACTTCGGAGCGAGGAGGAAACCAATTTTTTCATTCATGTTGTCAAAAACATGAATATAATGTCTTTTGTTGACGGTAGAAATTACAGAGATACTGACATTTACAAGAAGGTGACTGAAAAGTTACGTGAAGCAGGATTTGTACGGACGTCAGACCAAATCAAGTACCACTGGAAGACGCTGAAAAAGGCATACTACAAGGCGAAGAAACAAAACGGTACTAGCGGTACCTGCTGTTGTTGTTGTTGTCTTTGGATACATACAGGAAGAAGAATCGGAAATGATGCATATTGCGTCTTAAGGTTGTCCGTACGTTCAGACGTTAACCGTGCGTCGCCGTTTACATCGGGGTAGTTGACATTGATTACAAATTCCTACAAATGTATACAGGAGTAACTCTCTCTGCTCACGCATGTAAACGATGGACAGTTTGATTTCACAGGAGTGTGATTGACTTGGAGTTACATTGTGTTGTTTAAGTGTTCCCTTTATTTTTTTGAGCAGTGTATATAAAATTCTTCCCAATAACTGGCTTTTCATTGTGTTTTGATACTGCATATGCAATTAAATTAAAGTCTGAGACGTATGGAATGATTATCAATACTGGATTTCACTTTGTCCTGCCAGTACTGTCAGTTGTGTGTGTAAAATAAAAGCAGTGTTAAATGGTTAGTAAAAGAGATAGCAATACTGTGGGTACAGTGGCTAAATGACAAGCACAGTTGTTGAATGAGTATTGATATTGGACACTGACTGTTGACAACCCCAGATGGTTTTCAGTGTTCTCACTGTATGTTGCAGTTGTTATAGCATTTGCTTTGCATTACAGTAGTTAACAGTTATAATATTTAGACTGATATTACATTAATACTATTATTGAACAGACTATGTTATCTGTGTTATGACTCAGTTCATAGGGAATATGGGTTTTACCATTACTGAGTGCTCTGAAAATTTATAGTCTTTTGACTAGATGCATGCTCCGTGTTCTTATCTTTCAAACAGGAAAATGTGAATGGGCTCATTTCAGCAAAGAAAAGGAAATGTACACTTGAGATTATGGCTTATTCTTTGGAGTATTCTGCAAAACAGAGGTGTGTCTTGGCAAGTGTGTTTGATTTTCAGGGCTGCCTTCTCTCTCATTCTTCAACAGCAGGACTCTAAAGTCCTGGCTGCATAGGTCTCAATCTGAAAGTGCAGAGACCTGAGTTTCCCAGCAGCTGTCGTTAGTGGTGAATGTCACATGCGGCTGCCAAGTCACGCCAAATAGACCCCATCTACTATGGCAGCTCTCATATTTCACTGGCTCGCTCTGGGAATAACAAAAACACAGTGTGAGTCCAGTGCATTAAAGTTTGTTACACTGGCGCTGTGAAGACAAAGCACCAGGCCACTAGAGAAAATAGGAATAAACATCCACGATACCCATGACATGTAGATCAATGTTTATATACTAATATAGACAAAAAGATGATCTTTTAGCAGTTTGACGGACAATCACATTTGTTAAAGCAAAGCTATATTAAAAACAAGACACATAATTGTTAAAATAAGTCTCTACAGTCGTGTGCATTAACTGCATCCCTTAAATGACTCTTGTGTAAACTGTGTCCATTGTTTTACAGCAGTGAGTCCACCCTTGCCCCAAGGCTTCAAAGCACTAAAGCTACTGACCATTTATAAATGGCAGCAAATACATAGCTGCAGAGACAATAACTATGGGCAATGACTGTCTAAATTTCTACAATAGTGCTTAGACACCAGGTTCGTAACGGCACAGGCTAGATGATAGACTGAACGGGAGGGAAGTAGATAATAGCAGATAGCAGAGGAACCCGAAGTCTAATTACAGAGCAGAGGACTGGGAGACACAGGGAGGGACTCCAAACTACAGCATAGGAACAAAGAAACTGACTTCTAGAGCGAAAGAAAGCTTTGTTGGGGAATCCAGTTCAAGTCAAGCAAGCTGAGTCACATCATAAACTTAAACAGAGTGCACATTTCCCTGGTGGACATTAGCTACTAGAAAGAAAACCAAAATAGATTGAAGCGTTATAACTTCCAGCAGGCATCCACACTAAAGCCACTGCAACGCGGTGCCTCTGCTTTAGTTTAGTGCTCTACTTCTGGAGCAAAAATAGATCTTCCCGTGAATCACTTCTAATAAATAATTAAAGAGGATGCAGCCAATACTAAAAAATGGCTTAAAGGAAGCACAGCCAAAGTTGGCCATACAACATTGCGTTTTTGGTGTGTGTGTTTGTGTGTTTGTATGTGTAGATGTGCGCACACACTCAGCTGGGATCTCTGGCTTTGTTCTGGGTTTGCAAAGATTTTTTTTTTTGTTGTCAGTGTGGGTGTATCCAACTGTGACAAGCTGCTTGGCTCCGTTCGGTCCTTTGTAAACCCTGGAGTGTCCCGTAGGAATGGATTCGCACTGAAAGCAGCTTAGCACCAGTGTTCACCTCTTGACTTAGTTACTGATTTACAGACTGTACCAAGGGCTAGAAAAAACAAAGGAGTAGTCACATGGGGTCGGGAAGTGGTATTCATTTGCTTACCTCATTGTTACGTTTTCAGGGATCAGATACTTTCTATGAGAAACAGTTTAAGCAAAGAGGGAGCATTACTTTGCTCCTTTTTCCTAAAACCAAACTGAGTTGAGTGTAGAGTTTACTGCAAAATGGAAGGGGTTAGAATTTCTGTATTTTGTATATATTAATGTTATATTGTACATAACTCTGTATTTTTAGTAAATATTTAAACTGAAATTACAAATCCAGGAGGACATAATCATTAAGTAAATTGTCTAAATTGGCAGATATATGTTATCCATTGATCAAGATTTATCAGTTAAGCTATAATGCCCTTTTCCTCTTCATATCTTGCACACAAGCTATGTAGAAAACCACGTGAATCCAAACAACAAATTATAAAATTAGCAGATCTGCCACATAGGAGAACTTCCAAATGTTACGTTGTATGAATGAAGATCCAAAGACTATTAGTCATTCATCAAACAGAGCCATGCATGTTTTGCATGTCCCACATGGCTTTCTCATACTCATTTGTCAAAATAACACATTTCAATTTTAATAACTTTGACATAATCATAAAGAGGCTCTGTGTCACTTCTGATTAAAATGCTGGTGCGGTGGTATCCCGCTGTGGCACTTCACACCCGTCTGTGTCTGACAGCAGCAAAAGGGAGATTAGTTCTGCAACTTGTTGCCTGTGCAGCTCATGAGACTCTTCATCTTCTGGCTCCAGTACTGTCTGAATATAACTAATGAGCCAACCACACATGTTGTGTATCCTTGCATTTAGTGTCTTTTATTTTACATTTTAATTACACTGGCAGAATTCTCAGACTCTGCAGTTTTGTCTGTAGTCAATCTGACTATGATATTAAGAAAATTAATAATTTTTAAACCAGACGTGAAGTGAATACTACTATATAATCCTTTTAATTATTCATCTTAACTAGTTCTATTCAAGTGATATTGCATGTCAAAAGGTAGTTGATGTTGTTATATCTAAATGGAGAGGTGCATACTCTTGTTGACTTTTATAAACTTCTGGCTTATGAAACCATTCCAAATCCTATTAGATAATGTAGAAAAAATATTTTCATCAAGCTCACAACAAAGCAGTTATTTAAAAGGTGGTATTTCAGGTGCAAAATGATGCTCCTCTCTCTCAGTGCGTTTTCAGTGTGCTGCTTCCCTCATCCACCTGCTAACAGGCAGCTGGCTGCTCTGTAGTGACAACAGTGGGAGCTTCCAGACAGTCTTGTAGCAGCTTGGCTCGTTAGTGGGATATTTAGCACTCTAACTTTGGGGGTCTGGAGGGTTTCTCATATCCTGGTGGGGTGATTGACACAGAGAAGGAGATGATTATGTCTACCAGCTCGCTTGCTTGGGCAGAGCATGGCCTGACAGTTTCCTGTGTAGGTTGCCTTGGTCTAGACAGTCGAGTCAGAGTGCCTCATTCGTAGTCTGTGTTACCAGTTTGGACATTTTTTGTTAAAGAAATGTTGGGAGCTCATTATAAATCTCGCTATGAAAGTGCACAATATCTTGAGGTCTTGAACTTGTTTATGAAATGGGCAACTTTTTGAAAAGCAATTGAAAGACATTTTGGGTTGGAAGATGATGGTAATTTCGGTGCTTCATTCGTTTGAAACTTCTGCAAGCTAGCCCAGACTATAATCACCCAAAAGATAGAATACACCTCATATGTGTAGCTGAAAATATTAAATTGATATTTTTCAAACTCATTATCCATCTGATGGGCAGCACGGTGGTACGGTGGTTAGCACTGTTGCCTCACAGCAAGAAGGTTGTGGGTTCAAACCGGCCTTTCTGCGTGGAGTTTGCATGTTCTCCCCGTGTCTGCATGGGTTCTCTCCGGGTGCTCCGGCTTCCTCCCACCATCCAAAGACATGCAGTCTAGGTTAATTGGCGACCCTACATTGTCCTTAGGTGTGAGCGTGAGTGGTTGTTTGTCTATGTGTGGCCCTGCAATGGACTGGTGACCTGTCCAGGGTATACTCCGCCTTGCGCCCGATGTCTGCTGGGATTGGCTCCAGCCCCCCCACGACCCTGTATGCAGGATAAGCGGTTGACGATGGATGGATGGATTATCCATCTGTACACTGAAATTTAATTAATCTTATATTTTCTAAGTTTCCATATTTGTTTAAAGTCCAGATGTGATAATCAAGCCCAATGATGGAGCACAATTATGCTAAATGAAACATGCCATAGTACCTCAAATATTTAGACACCCCACCCACCCCAACATCCGTCAGTGCCTATAGTGAGCATGTAGTATGTTTACATTTACAGGAGGGCTGTTCAGGGAATCTAAAGCTGGATCCAATTATGTTTCCAGAGGTTGTGAAGCATATTATTTTGGAACTTGACCATAGCAGCCAGCAGCTGTGACCCAAGACATCACTCAAGAGTTCCAAGGACATTATTTACTTAATAACAAGTGTTAAGCTGACATACATTTCCATAATAAATAAAGAGAAAATACAGTTCCAGCCACTTCCTTATATAATATAATCAACCTTTGTCTTGGAAATCCATAGTAACTTTAGAGGTCTATTTCTACCGGTCACCATCACTTAACATTTTTTAACCTGATCATAAACTGACTGAGTAATATTAACAGACGTTTAGGTTGCTGGCATTTATGAATTCATTTGAATCTTTTTGATAGGTGTTGCATTTGTAGAATTTCTTGGATGAGGTCAGCTATGGTAAAGTCATCATTTTATAATGAACAATAAAAATAAAGGCTGTAAATGGCTGATTGTTACTGTACAAAATATTGGACTTCTGGGTTTTATATCCTATTATAATCAAACAATGTCATATTTAAGCATTCAGAGTAGAAGGAGGTTGTGATGCTGTAGGAAATTTGTACATACCAAAACCACCAAGACACCTTTAATGTCAGGAAAATGCAAGTCAAAAATTGGAAAACAGGTTTTGTGATATATACTGTAAAAAGGACAGGGCGTGCCAAATCGAGGACAATGCATACAGAACCGAAAGTCTTGTTCCGAATAGTTCGGGATGAAATAAATTTACCTAAATCAGTATCATCAGTTTCTCAGCGGGCTTTAATGCCCAAAACTCTTTTACTTTAACACTGAAAACTGAATCAGGGTCTTTCTTGGTTCTTATCAGCTGCCCATTCCTTTAGCATCTGTAGGAGTGTTGCTCATAATTATGATGGATTAGACTGCGGCTCTTTGTGCCTCCGCACTGCAATTGTTTTGCAGATGCTGCGGATGTGACATGCATTAATAATTGAGGGAGGCAGACAGAAGTCAATGTTCTACTGGAGACACTGGATTCTATTTATATTTGGCAAAAATGTAACCATAAGCTCTGTTGCTGATTAACCCTCTATAGAGATTTTATTTTCCATACATCACTTTATTTTAGTTTAAGAATTTCTTACTAGACCTACTGCTCAGAAAAATTAAAAGCTAGCTCCTCTCACAGTTTTGCCAATTAACATGCGCATAAAGTCCAGAAATAGCGTTCATGTTTGCAAAATGTATTTTTCATGTGTTGTAAAAAGCTATGTTAAATGCACAGCTGAAACATGAATTTAGATTACCATGTGAAATATTCACCTATGTATTTGCTACCAACTCTTACTTTGAGGTTTTCAGATTTATCATTAGGACCAGCTCCGCCAACAAATAACATTTACTTAAATCAGGCAGTTGAAAAAACATTAAGCAAAGAACAGGATCAGGATGATTAAGTTAGTGTGGGAAACACTTGGGATGAGTTTATATTCGGCCTCATTATAACTTCATGACACAAAGCTTACAATGCTAGACTTGAGAACCAAATTGTATTTGCATATTTAACATTACAATGTGTTAAGGGTGAGGAATAACATGACTGAACAGCTGATGAGCAGCCAACTCCTCCTCCCATCTACCATCTGGGACATTAACCTTGCATCCTACTGCCTTCAATCAACAAGATTTACTTTTTGTTTAATATATTGTCCTTTTATATTATAACCAATAAACAAATTCAGAAAAAAAGTCTCACTCCAAAATTGCAAGACACATGTGTTTGTGGCAGTGGACTGGAATGAGGTCAGAATCTAGGCAATAGATTCAAATATATACCATTGTCTGGAGCATATGTCTGGATAAAGCAATAAGCTGCTGTCTCGACAATTATGTGTTTTCCACATGTAGTACATCTTTACAGACTTGTAAAACTGCAAAAAAAAAAACAAAACATGAAAGGTGCCAAACACAACTGCCCTAAATGGTTTATGTGCATTTTAAATTGAGCATTCTTCAAGTTTTTTTCCCTTTTTCTTGTGTTACGTTGAAACAAGCGTTTTAAAATGCTGTTATCTACTATAATTTAGAGTGCAATGAAGGTGGATCTACATAAAGTTCCCCCTATGTTTGCCAAAGAAAGATTCCATTATGGACGTAAACTGAGCACCAACTGGTTGATGAAAGTTGGCCAAAAGTTTTATTTCGAAATACTTTACTAATATTCCACACGTTTTTTTACCTCCCGGACATTTGTATGTGTGGCAGTAAGCATTTGGGCTGTTGTGATATTTTTGATTGTGCTATCCACAAACAGTACATAATAGGAAGTCACTTTAAGATAAGGCTCTTTAAAAGGGAACACACACATTGCCATGCACTCCCGTAACTGTGCACTGAAAATTTGACCACATAACATGGTGTTACCTTCAGGACTCCTTTTGTCAAGCTGTCTATGTTAAATTCAAAATGGTGACTCACAGTCCAGCCATTATAGACCTGTGACAACCTCTACTTTTTATTCTCTTCTTCTTTCTCACTTTCTACTTCCTATATGGTTTTAAGGTGATTGAGGAATGAGATCATTGAGTGAATCTGTGACAGAACTGCTTTGCCAGTTGATATACCTGTTTTTTTCTTATAAACTTTGTAATGTAGTTGAATAATTTCAGTTATTTGTGCAGTAGAAATTATATTTCAGTGTTCAGTATTATAGATGATTTTGCCTTTAAGTTATAATTTTGAATGGCATCTATACATTTTACTGAACATTAGTAAGCATAAAGCATCATAAAGTAAAGATTTATACAGAACTTGATAAAAAAAAATGGATTCAGTTCACTTTTAGTGTTAGATGCAAATAAAAAAATTTTCTTATTTATTTGGCATAGAAAAACTATCTCCAAATTGTGTCTGGGGGTTGTCATGCTATATGTACACTACAACACAGTCACATGCATGATCTGAGCCCAATGCATCTTTAATCCATAAGGGTTGCAACCCTATAAAACATATTTTAGTGTAACAGAGCTTAATTTCAACATGTCAAATACAAATGTCTCATCGGTGCAGAAGTTTATATTACACAGAATATATTATTGTATTTGAAAACATAACTCTTCTTAAACAATAATGTAACAAAATATTTCTCTCCTACATTCTGCCTTGCAGGACGGACAGAGGGCAGCCCTGTGGATGGACTCTGAGCAGGCCAGATGGAAACAGAACAGGCCAGACATGAGACGGAAGAAAGTTTGATATTAGCACAATTTGGCACATCTCACAACATCTCTCACAAACTCCAGAATGGAGGCCAGTCTTCAGAGAGAGATTCTCTGCAGATTACTGGGAATTCTAACTGGAACCATTACAAGCCCAGCACAGGCGCCAATTCCATGAAGAGGCACAGGGAGAACTGCAACAGCCCTGCTTCAGTACAAGGGATGTTCGATCAAGGAGCCTACATGATGAATGGAGAATTAATGAACGGAGAGTTGAAGCATGCACTCACTGGGCAGTCCTTACTGGTCCACCAGCCCAAGAAACTTAAAGTAGATTCTGAGATGAAAGAAAATGACAACATGAGCTCAAGTTTGGAGGACAACTTTCCTGAGTTGACAAAAGCAAACGAATTTGAATGCAATACCTCACATACAGAGATTAAGTTAGACAAGAGGAACTGTAATTTTCCAAATGGAGATATTTTTAGTCTACCAAGGAATAAACAAGTTTCAATTCCAAACGGTGCTGTATCACCTTCCTCAACCATAGAAAGCACTCCAGGTGATCTTTTAGAGAAAACTCTGTCTCAGTATTATCCTGAGCAAGTGTCAATTGCACCACAAAAATCTGGGCCACAGCAAGATGCTGTCAATGGTTCATTGGCAAATAAGCTGCCCAGTGAAGGTGCTCAACCCCCCTCTTTAAACTCAGGGTGGCCCAATTTAGCTCCGATTCCTGACTCACAGCAACAGCAACCTGGGGCATCAGGCAATGTTAAAGGAGGCAACAATTATAACTCTGTCAACTATGTAGTGAATGGATACTCCAACAATTTTGAAGCAGACCAGCAGCAGCAACAACAGCAACAGCAGCGGCCACCATCGTATTCTGGTCAGGAGCTGTCTCTAGGTCAGCTGCCTGGCATGATCTCACCAACAAATACTGCCAATAGCTCACAACATCAAAATGGCCCAAAGTGTTACCCAGATGACACAAATCCTCAAGGTATCTATGTGAAAGCCAACCAGGAGTTTAAGCAGAACTCTTTTATGAAGCGCAGTGCTCCCCTACAAGCAGGAGAGCCAGGTGGATATGGATCCTTTTCCAACTCTGGGATACAGAAGATGAGGCAAAATGAGGAACCCAGGTCTGGTCAACATCAGCACCATGGCACTGACAGGGGCCACCAGTATGGGATTCAACCCCAGACCTTAAAACAAAATGCTGGGAACCCACATGGAGCTGATAGTACGGGACCCATGGGGCCCAGTCTCCAGCAACCACACCATGCTGGGTTAGAAAATGGGACGGAGAATACGTCTCAGCAGAGAGCCAACTTGTGTTCAACTCCCCACCAGAGAGGCTGGATAGAGCTGAACTCTTCACATTCCCAGCAGCAACCAGCAAGTGGCCCATCATCCCAGTCACAAGAGCAGGACATGTGGAGGGGCTTCCCTGGAAAGCCTCAGTCAGAGCAGCAGACAGCTAAACCCCACGTTCACTGCCAGATGTTGGAGCCAAATCCAGCACAAATATTCCAGACACAAGGAGTTTTTACAGATAGCAGCCAAGGTTCTAACAGCTTCCAGCAGCAACAGCAAGACTGTCTCCCGGTCCAAAGACACAGTGCTCCAACCCAGCACAACACTGCCCCTGAGTGGCAACAATCAAATTCTAAAGCACCACAAATGCAGCAGCCTATACCCGAGAAAATACCTGAGCAGCATAACTTCCCCCAAAATCAGCAAGCAGACAGTCGCTACCATACCCAGATGCAGTCAGAGCACTTAAGCGACGACCCTGACCTGCAGGATATACTGTCACCTGGGTTTTTAGCAACACAGCAACAACAGCACACTCATATTCAACGTCCCCTGTCCCACCCACCACAATTTGAAGGACAGCAACTCAAGTCTCCTAATTACAGACCTCACAGTCAGCCTCAGCCAGGTCAGCAGCAGCTTCAACCCAACCAGCCTCTTAGAAACAATTCTGCTCAGTCCAGCAGCCAACACATCCAGCAGAGCGACCATGCAACATTCAGTTACAATAACACAACAGAGATGCAACAACTACAACATCAAAGGCAGTATCCACCAAACTCAGGCACAAGTAACCTCAAACAATTTCAACCACAGCGGCCTAACAACAACTGCCACCAGCCCAACCATGCGGACATCACCCAGATCTCCACACAGTCACAACCTCACTTACCACAAGGCACGTTAAACCTACATGTATCAACACAGTTGAATCCTAAAGCTGAACAGCAACTGAAGACATCATGCACTCAGTTCCAAAGGGGACCTCGACTACCTCTTGTACCTGTGGTCCCCCATGGAGACTTTCAGAGGCATGCAGCCCTGCGTATGCACCTGTTACAAAGGCAGGAGCGCCAGGGTCCTCCTCATACCCCACAGACCATTAGTGACCCTAAACACGGCCTAAGAGTTGTCAAAATGGAAAACGGACCCAGATTTGAGCTGCCTGGTTCACTGCAGCAGGAGCTGCAGTTACAGATGCAAGAGGCAGGCATAGGTGGAATTAAAATCAAACAGGAGAATCAGCAATCCCTGTGCGAGCAAAGCAAGACACAGGGAAGTATTTTGGCCTCTATGGAACAAAGCCTGAGGCAGTACCAGCTTTCACCTGTGTTTGAGAAGAAATCCCTTGTTGTCAATTCATCAAATAAAATCAAGGTGGAATCTTCTGGGCCTGTCACAATCTTATCAACAAATACTGACCTGAGTGGAGTGGAAACATCAGCAGCTGCCTCATGTAATGTCAATGTAGCTCTAAAGAAACCACCTGATTCCACCCCTAAGAAGGAACACCTCCTTCAAAGCTTTATGGACTCTCCTATGAAGCTACTGGATACCCCTATAAAGAATCTATTGGATACCCCAATGAAAACACAATATGACATTGCATCCTGCCATTGTGTTGGTGAGTCTCATGATGTTGGTTCTAGAAAACGGCTGATCAGCTGTTGTGTAAATATTAATGGATGCTCCTTTATGATATTTAGAACACATCAGCGAGAAGGATGAAGGCCCATACTACACTCACTTGGGGTCAGCGCCTAATGTTGCCAGAATACGAGAAGGGATGGAGAAAAGGTTAACCACAAATTCAACTTTACTTTCAAATTACTGTAAACAGAAAGTGTATTACATTGCCACAATGTACTTTTTTACTTTTGCTTACTTGAATACCTCTATTCTGCTTTGAAGGACTGGTCTAACTGGTCGCGCCATCCGGATTGAGAAAGTAGTATACACCGGCAAGGAAGGGAAAAGTACACAGGGGTGCCCCATAGCCAAATGGGTAAGAATTGTTTTTCAATTGAAATTGGCTGCCCTTGTATATACCTCATATATCTGCATGTGCAGCTTCCCATGCCTGTCCTGTTTTAGGTGATTCGTCGATCCAGTGTGGAAGAAAAGCTACTGGTGTTGGTGCGGGAACGTTCGGGTCACACATGTGAGACAGCCTGCATCGTTGTGGTAATCCTAGTCTGGGAGGGCATCCTGCCGAGCCTGGCTGACCGCCTCTACCTTGAGCTAAGTGAAACTCTAACAAAGCATGGAGCCCACACCCAGAGACGCTGTGCTCTCAATGAGGAGTAAGTAACAGCACTACAGTTGGCTACAGTATTTTTTTTTTTATTAACCCAAATATGAGTTTTAATTATACAAGACAGAATTATTTTTGCCTTATTTTCCAAATGTGCCTGTTCAAGCATATCATGTACTATATGGGTGTGCGAATTGATATGTAGATATTTTCCGGGATTTTGTCACTAACAATAATTAGACGATATTTGGCATCCTTCAAAAATGTGTTTGTCAAAAATGTGTTTGTCACGTCATGTGTAAGTGTAGTGTTTATGTGGTAGAAGAGAAGGAGATGGAGCGTGTGTGTGTGAACGGGTGTGCCAAAAATGGCAGCAGAGAGCAACGGATCAGCAATAAGCCCTTAGTTTAGCAGTGATGTACAGCGTAAGTTACAGTGGCTGGTGAATTAAGAATGAAGCTTCTCAGGACTAAAGCAGAACTCCCGTGTGTTGCTTGCCAAGAAAAAGTGAAGGGGGTTAGCCCAGGAGTTAGCATCAAATTCGGCCCTGGAGAAAAACAGAGTCTCCCCTGTGCTTACTAATGATATTAAGTCTTTTCAAAGCCAAATCACCTCCATGAGTGAGGTTGATCCATGTCTAGCAATTCAATCTAACGACCTAGGTTGCTAGGCTGGTGGTGTCAGAGTTTTATCTCCTGGCACTGTCTGTTCATTCATTTTCAACTTCAGTCATGAATTTTTTTGGCAGCTATTGCTTGTTTAACTCTAGAACACGTGTACTGCATGCATGATGCATAACACATTGACTGTGTGGATGTAGCATTGTTACATGTTGTTAAAACAACAATTAAAATATTATCGTAGACGATACATATTGCACACCCCTACTATATAATGCCTATATTATATACTGGATATGTGTGTGTATACACACACACACACACACACACACACACACACACACACAGTATATGTACATCTCACATCAAAGGGTACCAGTTCCCAATTTGATCCTCAGTCATCAATTCTGGCCAACACTTAATTAACCCATATAACAATGACACTTTTAAATGCTTTGCCCTCCCCCTTCAGGAGGACCTGTGCATGCCAGGGTTTAGATCCTGGTGCCTGTGGAGCATCTTTTTCCTTTGGCTGCTCCTGGAGCATGTACTACAACGGCTGCAAGTTTGCCCGGAGCAAAATACCAAGAAAATTTAAGCTACTAGGAGATGATGTGAAAGAGGTATTTTATGAAGATTAAAAATATAAATATAAATGTTAGCTTAAGATAATCGGCTAATCAAGGTAACTTAACACGGCCCCTTTTTGTCTTTCAGGAAGAGAAAATAGAGCAGAACTTTCAAAATCTGGCAACCATATTGGCTCCATTGTATAAAACCTTGGCACCTGAAGCTTATGCAAACCAGGTGAGAATTTCTTGACATTGCTTTTCCACATCTATATCTTAATGATTCCTTATTATCAAAATATATAATAAAATATTCCTGTTTCTGAAAGGTATAATTGATTTTCAGATCAAATCTAAACCAAGCAAGTTTTAGGTCACACGTATACATTAATAACACGTGAGTGACACAACTTGCACGCAGGAATTCTATACCATCAATAGGTCCTACCCAACACTGTGCATGGGTATTTCTGAAAGTATCTACATGATAAAGTAGTAAATTTCCCAACCACATTGTTTAACAACCTTCAAAAAACTCTATTCTTATGCAAATCTACCTCTTGCTGTTCCTGCACACAGGTGGAACATGAACACAGGGCACCAGATTGTCGTCTGGGACTCAAGGAGGGCCGCCCCTTCTCTGGAGTCACTGCTTGTATGGACTTCTGTGCCCACGCTCACAGAGACCTACACAACATGCAGGGTGGCAGCACTGTGGTAAGCAGAATCTGGGAAACATATCTCTCTCTCTAAGTATGCTGCATTTGGTTTTGAGAATGGAATAGATACAGAGTCTCAAACTGCACATTAAGCTATGCCTTAACATCCCATCATAACATAGCTTTAAAATAGACATGTGAATAATAAATAGTAGTAGACTTGTAAAAGGCTTGGGCGGTATCAAGGTATTATAGTATACCAGGATATTTAGACATCTGGTACGGTATGATTTTCAATACCATCAAAAATACAGATGCTCCTCTTTCTATTAAACTGATACGGAGTTGCTGTATTGAGGTTAGGATTGAGCGATATGCTTTCCAAAATAAATTTTCCAGCGATAAGTTTTCTAACCGGCTAGTGCCCATTTATTTGTGCAGTTGTATGTATGTATGTATATGTATGTGTGTGCAATGGCAGTACAGCACTAAATACATTTGCATATTAGACACAGCATTGTAGGCTAGACAATGTCATACATTCTAAAATGACCAATCATCAGCAGCTCAGCTTTAAAGACAAAAACCATCATATACCTCAGTGTTTCCCCATACATAGGCTTTACTTGGGCGGGCCGCCCTGGTAGATTAACAGCCGCCCAAGTAAATTTGGCGACCCGTTTTTGATTGCAGCGCTGTGCAGCGCATATTCGCTCCGCACATCCTCTCACTTGGTCGTTCTCTCTCTTTCTCTCTCTCAAACACAGACAACAGACCCGTCTGTGAATTGAATGGTTGGTATCATAAACGCCGCTGCACAAATCTGTCCAACACAACGCTGTCAATGTCAGAGATCCATCTTCAAAACAGTTATTAGCAAGCATGTAAGGAGCCTAGCTAATAAGGATAGCTATGTTAACTTTGGAAAACAGCTGTCGAAGTTAGCACGCTGTATAACTGGTAGTCAACACGTGCATTTGAGATAACTGGCTGACTATCGCCGACTTGACAGATAGGGCAATAAAAACAGCGCCGTTAAGTGCGTGAGCTTAGAACAATGATCAGGCCTTGCTCCCACGAGGTCTAGTGACATTTTGCAGCGCAGGTGTGCCGAATTCTCCATGCCTGCCGTGAATTGCATACACCTCACTGGAGGTAAGGCTCTTATATGCTGAGAAAAGAGGTGGATGCAAATTTCGACAATTGTCGGCAGGCATGAAAAATTTGGCTAACACCTGTGACAGTCGACTGCCCCCCGGCCCCCCGGCCCCCACGACCCCCACACCATGCCACAGATACGCTGTAAATCTGTGGGAAACACTGTACCTTATACCTCCGGTAAAATGTCACGAAGGTACAAAAAAACTGATACCGCCCATCTTTAATATCTGTGACATCCCAAACAAAAAGTACACATGTTTTTCCAGGTGTGTACATTAACAAGGGAAGATAACCGAGAGATTGGAAAGATACCAGAGGATGAGCAGCTCCATGTACTGCCTCTTTATAAGGCTTCCAACACTGATGAATTTGGCAGTGAGGAAGGTCAGCAGGAGAAAATCAAGTCAGGCGCCATCCAAGTCCTCAGTGCCTTCCGCCGCCAGGTGCGCATGCTTGCTGAACCCGCCAAATCTTGCCGGCAAAAAAAGCTGGATGCCAAGAAGGCAGCTGCCAACAAGAATGCTATGCTGGACAGCTGTAATGACAAGGCAGAGAAGGCCCTCCTGGCCAAGTCAAAAGCCGGCACTTATGAGAATTCCGCTCAGAGCACTCCTATGGCAGGTAGGTTAACAGTCATTCTCACACCTTTTATAATTTGTATCTTAAATGTTTTCTCTTTGAAGGAACTTGATGCCACAGAATTAAAACTGAAAAAACAAAACAGCAAGTTTTGTGTGATTAATCTTTTGGGGGGTTTGTTTCTAGGACTTATTCCAGGTGCAATGGGAGCAACCCTACCGTCAGGTCAGCCAACACACCCCCTTGGGGCCCATCATCAGCAACTACAGCAATTACAGAAACTACAGCAACAACAGCACCAGAGCATTCTTCCCCCTTATCCTGGCTCAACAAATGCAGCCAGCTACCCCAGGTTCCCCAGCCACTCTGGGTCTTTTCCAAGCACTTCCAAACCAAGCAGCATGTATCCCCCTAAGCCACAAACACCAGCCAGCCCTTACCCCTCCCAGCTCCATGTACCAAACTCTTACATTAATGGATTAAATCATCCATTCCCAGGTTATCAATGTAATGGAGGAATGCCCCTTGACAATTACCATCCATATTATGCTTCAAACCCAAAGCACCTGGACATGTATCGACAACAGCGGCCAGCGCTTTACTCAGAGCAGCAGTATGGTGTACATCAACGTTATGAGGTCAATTATCCACCAAGGTATGGTGAGCCAGGTTTACAGGTCAATGGTTACAATGCCTGCAGCCTGAGACCAGTTCACTCCATGAGACCTTATGTTCCTTACGGTCCTAATGGTCCTAAATCAGAACCCCAATTCATGGACCCCCTCTCAAGTGCACCCTCAGCCCATGGAGGTCTAGACTATACAGCTGCTGTGTGCAAAGGCAATCAGTTTGGAGGATACCCAAATCCATACCTATCTCAGAGCCCTCAAATCTTGCCCCCAGGCCAAGATCCTTTCCATATGCAAATCAAGACAGAGATGGGCATGCCTCACCCGCAGATGCTTTCCTCCCAGATAAGTGGTGGGTGTTTAAATCCTGAAACACAGTCAGGGTTAGGTCTGCCTAATGGGAACCTTTTGGGCTCTGGTATTAAGCAGGAGCCTGAAACACCACAGACACCGACAACCCCACAAAAGCCTGAGATGTGGTCAGACAACGAACACAACTTCTTGGACCCCGACATTGGGGGTGTGGCAGTGGCACCAAGCCACGGTTCAGTCCTCATTGAGTGTGCAAAACGGGAGCTCCACGCCACAACGCCCCTTAAAAACCCAGACCGCCAACACCCAACACGCATCTCCTTGGTCTTCTACCAGCACAAAAATATGAATGAGGCCAAACATGGTTTGGCACTGTGGGAAGCCAAGATGGCAGAGAAGGCTCGAGAGAAGGAAGAAGACGCAGAGAGAAATGGTGGTGAGGGGACACCTAGCAAGGGCAAGAAGGGGGTGAAACGTGAACATCCAGAATCATCAGAAACCATTGGGAAGCCTCCTTATAAACGTTTTATCCAGGCACTAATGGAGGGGTCCTTGTCATGCACAACAAACACCTACGTCAGTACAGCTCCGTATGCCTTCACCAAGGTCACAGGGCCTTACAGTCAGTTTGTGTAGAAAACATTCATGAAGAAGAAAATTGAAGGTGCTTTATTTATTAAAGACCACTGGCCTCATCTAAACACTTCTCATCTGTAAGGTTAGCAACAGTGTTGCTTAGAAAAAGGAACCTTTCACATCAGGTCTTTCACCTCTTTAACAATCAAGCTTTACTAGTTGACCCTACTAAGGATGTATTTATTTTTGTTCGGCAACTTTTGCAAGATACACACTGTCAAGATCTCTGGTGCTTACAGCCTCATACATAAGGACCTATTTTTAATGGAAACAAAGTTTCATTTTGGTGGCTTTATTTTTCTTACAAAATTTTGGAGATGTAATCTTGGCATAAAACACTGACTTTGTAAACGACAACATTCACGGTGCTAAAGAGTGTGCTTGTTAATTATTTTAATCCAAATGCCTTCACACTATAAGCAGAACACACTCTACAAATGTGACACTCAATGACACTGAAAATATCATCCCACTGTTGAATCATCAGCATCATTATGGTTTTTGGCAAGTCAGTGTTTCTTAGAGCACTTTTTGATAATGCAGGTTAAAAGTTTTGGTAATCTAAAATCTGGTAATACTGTATTGCTACATTGAGAGTAATTCATTTTTAAGCATCACTAAAATTAAATGGATGAATTTTTAACAGAGGGTTGAATGAGCAATCCATGAAACTGTTTCAAGTACATGCAAAAATACTTTTTAAAACTTTTTATTATCAGTGTTGGTGCTTCTTTCACTTTCCTATGTCATTTACATTTTAAATTGAGCCATTCTAATGGTGCATTTTTAACATTGAGGAAAAAATGTTTGTTATTTTAGCTTTTCCCAGGTTTACTTTATTGTCAGCGACTGTTTTCAATGTTCCTTACCTTAGGTTCATTAAACAAACCTGGACTGTGAATATTACATGTAGTTTTATGTCTGTGGTGCTTAGTAAATGTGCTTTTTATACACTGACGAACATGAAACAGGGTAAGCTCAGCGTCAGTTTCAGAGGGCAGCTGGCTTGCTGTGGGGTCTTTAATTATTGCAATCTAACTGTAATATAAACCGGTGAGATGTGTACAGTAAGTTAATTTCCCTTTTTGGAATTACTGTTATTTTGTGTTGTAAAGAATGCTAACAGCCTATTTCATTGTATTTCTTTGGGTTTCAACTGATTTTATATCATGAGGTGCTAGTCAACCTACTAGAAACATACAATGTGAGACTCTTTGGGCAGTGAGAAGGCTTTTAAATAATGTACAGTATAAACCTGTCATATACCTCAAAACTAGTTTGGCAATAGGATTATAACATATTTTCTTTCTTCCTTTGTATATTACTTAAAAAATGTTAACAGTTAAACTTCAGGCCACCAAAAGGCATAAAAGTCCATTTATTACTTTCTTATCAATCTGGTAGAAAGTATTACTTGAACTTGAATCTTTGAGGTTACTGTAAAATCAGGGACATTTTCAATGTCTATTTCAAGTTTGTGTTCATCTTCAAAACTTGTATTCATCTTGTTTTTCTCATTCAGGTACTTGCCATTGCATCCTGAATCCGATTTTCGTATTCTATACTCTACACAAACAAAATTTAATCTGTGAGGAAAAAGATTCTTTCCTGCAATTTCTTACTTATATTTTAGCTAGTAGGATGGTGGTAATCTTTTAAACGTAATCTGAACATATATGCACTGAGTTGACTAAAGGGAAAGTATAAAATTGACTAAACAAAAAAAGTAATGCATTTGCTTTTGCTACGAGGCAAAACCAGGGCAGTGATTAACGTAGGCACTCATCTTTGTGCCTGTGTATAGTTAAATTTATTTATAACCACTAAGCAATTGTATAATGATTTTTCTTCCCAGCCTATTTGATTTAATTAATGCGGTATATAATGGAATGACTGTCATGTTATAGTAACAACTTACCCCACTCTTTAACATATTCATTTTCTGAAAGCACTTCATTTCTTTTTTCAGGAAAAAATATGTAATAAAGAATTACAAAACATTTTATTTAAACAGATTGTAAATGTGTTTTAAAAAAAAGAATAAATTATATCACATTGTACATACCAAGAACCTGTATTGCTGGAATACAACTCATTCTTTGATGTTGATGTAGGTTCTTCTTGTTCTGTCAAATTGACCCACAGCTCCTCTATCAGCAATCCTCATCATATCTTTAAAAATGCTTTTGGCTCTTTCAGGTTCAAAGAATGATCATGGTTAGATTATCCAGGAAGTCTTTGTAAATGTATGCTCACTGTCACAGCAATGTTTACTGTTATAGTATCCTGTTCGCTCAGACATTAGAAGTTCTAGTTTTTTTTAAACTGTTCCAGTTTTGTAAAATAAATACATAAAAAATGTTGAATTTCATTGTACAGGACCCAGCTACGGTAGCAGGTTGTGGTTAAGAAAGCCAAGGTGTCTAAGATATAGCGGGTTAAAAGCATAGCCATACTTGAAGATGCTTCAGAGTGTTTCTGAGTGAGTCAACATTACTTGAATGACTTTCTGGGCTTAACTATATGTGCTTAGCTCAAAGGTTAAGCTAGCAGTTGATACACACTTGGTCTTTTTGCAGTTAGACACTAAAGGTGTAAAAAAAAAAAAAAATGTGCAACTTTATATCTGTCATTTTATTTTTAAGGCCTCCCTTATTCTCCTGAAGTTTGGTATGCTACAAAAAATGGAATTAAGGATGGGTATTAATACTGTAAGTATTGTAATGTACTGAATGCAGTTTATTTGAAAGCTGTTTATTATATCATTCCTGATATTGCTGAGATTTGGGTGTTTTTTTAATAAAATTTATATTTATTTAAAGCAAATCTGATTTGTTACTCCAAGTTAATACTAATATGTAAATTCTGTGCATTATTGTCCCTATGTTGAAGTTTTAAATGTGTAATTATGGATGAAACTAGAAAGAGGTCATGTCATGTTCACACCTTCATTTTTTTATTTACCCAAACAGGAGGAAATTGTTGTATTTGTTACATAGTAAGTGCATGTGTGGTTGTGGTTGCAAGTGCAAACTGGACACAGTCTTAAAGGCAAATTAGAACATCTTAGCATGACTTCCAGTCTTAATACTGAAATACATACAATTTAATAGATAGGAGACAAATAATAAATCAATGTGGTGTCCAATATGATACTTAAAAATGCATCTCGCTTCAGGTTCTTTACTCAAAATTACAACAGTACACTCGCTCATATTTTCAGTGTACTTGGTATTAGCATTTTCTTTTTTATTGGATGATAAACATAGATGGCAGTTTTTTTACAGTTTTTTTACAGTTGAGAATGAGTCCTTACCAAAAATAAATGTGGCTGCATACAAAAGATGCAGCTGCTTCATACGATGTTAAGTTTTATGGCTTCCATATTGTCTTCAGGACTTCAGACAAAATGCCACTTGTCCACTGTGCAAGAGAAGATTTAGACACGCATACAAATGTAACTGCTGAATATAACACTGCAAAAAAAACACACTTAGTGCAGGAATGTCATTATTTACTTACCCTCTGTGGACACAGGATGTGCACTGCCAAATGCAGGGGCCTGGGGTGTCAAACAATATACATGACAATTACCAAACCCCAACACAGTTATACATGCTATTCTTGATTTTTCTATCATTATTGATTTGCTTGATTTTATTATTTATATATATCATATGTAAGTTCTCACCGCTTGGACCACATCTCTGGTCTCATCTGCACTACATTTGAAAGGGCTGTCACAGCAGGAGATATTTTTGCTGGACAAAACAGAAAAAAGTCAGCAGTGTTTATTACACTTATATAGCCAATTATATACGTACATCACATACACACTGCAGGGGTTTTACACACACCAACTTACCATTCGATCTCCCCACAATTCGTCTGCTTCTGCACTAGTGCCCTCCAGTGCTCATGAGTGGACTTAATGATCTCAGCTGCAAAGTCCTAAAGAAAAAAAACAAAGAACATCAGAGAAAAGACAATTTGGCCACATCATTTGGATTTCTTAGGGAGCAATCCATTTCAGTTCATTCAGTTATAGCCACTAGAACCACAATGGATTGCAACTCCTAGGACATTAACTGTCATGTCTTATCTATGTACTGTCTTTGGTGTTACAAAAGATCTCAGTACCTTGTCTTTGAATTGTCCATTGAATCCAAATTGGTTCTCTGGCTTTCCATCAGGCACTTTATATTTTCTAAACCAGTCAACAGTGGCCTCTAAATGACCAGGCCTGCTCTTGCGGACATCCTCTATGTCTGAGGAAAACACAAACACATTTGACACAATAAAAACAGAGGACAAATTTGCACCTTATTTGTCTTGATATGACTATATGAATCTGTATTGGTATTTGGCATATCTCTTGACAAAAATAAGAACATGTTGAATATCTACATCCTTCTGAAGGATGTCAAGTGTTAAGAAACCTATGTAGCAATACACTGTAGATAAAAATACAGATATAAGAAATAATGCAGCTATGCCCCATTAAAACAACTCCACAGGGTACATTTAGGTTATTGTTTAAATTAAGAGGGATGGTATTAAGTTACTATCAGAGCTGCGAACCTTCTCAAGCATTTCTGCATTGGATCTGCAAATATTTCTCCCCACATTCAGTCACTTGAATCTGATCAGGGGCCTGTACTATGAAGCAAGTTCAACATACATATGTTTTCATTATCTGGCTTCACTAACCCTGTGTGGTCACACAAGCAGTAGCACAAAGCAGGTTATCAACTCGGTATGTCAACCCAGATTTTTCTAGTCCACACGTGAACGCGTTCACATAAAAAGGGGTGATGTTTACAGCATGTGGCCAATTGCAAACATGGACAAGTCTACTGGCAGTAGAGCGGCGTATTTTACAGAGAGAAAACTATAATGTGAGACAAACATGAAGAAGTTAAACACACAATCCCAGCTAAAAGCAACCAACACAGTTCTAGCTGCCACATGCAGGAAAAAAATTGCAGACAATGTGTAAGTTAAAATGCTTATAATATCACTGCCCAATCATTAGGGCAGATCTAACAATAATTACATTAATGTATATCATTAAATTAATGTGTTGCTTAGATGTATTCTTATGGTGTTTATGACAATGTTAGCGCCTCATTCATTCAACTACAACAGCTGTCTGTTGGCTTTTCGGTACAAAAGCACTGAATAACTGGCTGTTCCAACTCACTTTAAAACTTCTCAAGACTCAGATACATCTATTTAACACACTCAAAAATGTTCCAATCACAGTTCTAAATTAAAGCAATGAAACGAAAAGAAAAAAAACAAACATTCATGACATAAAAAGCGATTAAATAGTTGTTGAAAACTTACATTACCTGCGCCCAAATAGCTAAATTTAATATAACAACAAATACAACCTCAAGTTATAATAAACAAATACATATTAAACCAAAATATATACTCATAATATTTAGCTGTTGAGGACTGTTAATTTGATCTGTGGAAAACACTCACTATCTAGGTTTTTGGCATCTGGATCCTCAGCATTGATAGCAATGACCTTCCAGTCCATTTCTCCCTCATCTATCATGGCCAAGATGCCAAGCACTTTCACTTGGATCACCTGACCCGGAAAGCACACCTGAAGAACAGGCCAACAAATTACAAATAAACAGTCAGGTCAATTAACCATACAATTAAGTTATCTTTGAAAAGGGAATTTAAAGAGAGCAAAAAACATGCAGTAATGATATAATTAAAATTTACACCTCTAGGAGTCTTACCTGGGTGCCGATTTCACAAACGTCAATGGGATCATTATCACCCCAACACTTTGTCTCTTTGTCTGTGTGGTTTGGGTCCTCCCATGTCTTTTCCAAGGAACAGTTCAAGAACATCAGAAATCAAAATGTTCCAGAAGGCATTTCAACTAACTACCTGACAAACTAAATAAATACTAAATAAAAGAAAAAGGACTAAATAATCCTTTTGATTCAATGTACTGGATTTTGTCAGTCACTGACTTGGATCAAAATCAATACAGCGTGACGATGATGAGCAAGTGCACAAAACATTTCACAAAAGAATCCTTCATACTGTGCATTTTCCTCACCTGTGGGAGTGCCCCATAATTCCAAATGTAACCTTTATGGGGAAATATGTTGGCAACATACCGGAGCTTTCCTTTTTTTATGTCTTGCTTGATTGGGTTCAGCGGTTCCTTTGTTGCAATCTGGAAATTGAAGCAATTAAGTATATGTAGGTGTATGTATGTATGTGTGAATACGCATTTTTTTGTGCAAAAGCATAGGCTACTCAATTTAAGTTCTCTAGTGACACAAACATGCTAGCTACTAGCTAGCTAAATAAGAGTAGCTTCAGTCTACTGCTGTGCTAACTCCAGAAAAAGATGGTAATTGGACCCTCAGTTTAGAAACTTTAGTAAAGCATTTAATTTCTTTCTGAGTTACACGCAGATCTGCATTGTCATCTAGTCACAATTGGTATAGGTGCTCATCAGATAGAAAATAAAACAGCTTCAGGACACTGCTTTGCAAAGTTCTTGGGAAATGTTTAATGGATAATCATTGAATGAAAGTTGACAAACCCGTTCATGCATTCCTGCAGTGTTAATCCTTAAACAATCTCAGCTTTTACTAAAGCAGAAGTAGCTGTAGCAGTTAAAATTGTAATAATAATCAGATCAATTATTTAAAAAGAAATGTGAGGTACTGTATCTAGACCCTTCTTACCTCCATTTTAGCATTTGACCATCGAGGTACCTCCACAACCATGTTAAAGAGCACCTGGAAGCACAGAAGAAAGATACAGTATATGCTGGGGTGAAAGTTTTCAGTTGGCAAAACTGACATAAAATATTTGAGTACCTCACTCTCGTTCTTCTTTGTTTTTTTAGGTGGCACATCATTGCCCTGCTGAAAGAGAAAAAACTGCGGGTTGCAGTGATAATTGCTTTCTGCATTATTAATTTTTATCAAACAGAAACTAAACGTTTTGTTGTCAAATAGTTACCTGTTCGGTCTCAGCTATAAGTGGAATGTCATGGAAGGGTGAAATGTATTTTCCATCAGAGGTTTCTAAGAAAAAACAAAAATGTTAAAAAATTAAAACCTCCGTACTGTAAACATAAGGAAATCCAGGGAGATTGTTTATTGTACATAAAATGACAATGAACAGACATGACAGAAATGGCTTGATCTCTGGTCAGTATAGCTGCTGGTGTCCATCTTTAGATTGATTTGTGACAACATGATCAAGTTACGCAAAAAGTGTACACGACCAACGTGATAAAACATGTGTGTTTTTGCTGCAAATCTTAGCAGCAGACAGAACTAATACTTCACTGCAAGAAATCTTACAGTTTTGTTTTGGATTAAGTGAATATTAAGACAAACACTGCATTTGCTTTTTTTTGTTCTACTAAACCGGTCCTTTCACAACGGTAGTTGTTTTTGTGTTGAGTACAACATTTAATGTGTGCGTGACAGTTCATTCTTGACCCTGGAAACATACTGACAAATAAATGCAACAGTTTGACCAAAAAAACCCCACTTACTCATGGTCTACTTACAAGCTTATTCCAAAGCTTTCAATCACATCTCATGGTCTTCCTCTGCAGAAAGCGTTTGCTCAATTGTCACTGTTATCAGATCGTGTATCGCGCAATCGCCTTGAAAACCGAACAAATCCAATCCACTGAGGAAGGCATGCGGTTGAAAGCTCCAGACAAAGCTGGTAAGTGGATCTTTTGTCTGAAATTCAATTTCATGGTTCGTTACATGCAGTTATAGCTTCGCTATATCCTCAATTTGGAGTCTCTTTAGATTATATAAACTAACTCTTGACTAATTGGTGATACAGGATGTCATTTACACCAACATGTTACTATGTTTTATTTTATGTTTTATCTTGTTTATATTAAAATCTGCATGAAATCATCTGCAGTTATAACCAAAATACAGTCACAATACCAACAGAATAATATGATATTTTATTAGATAAATATTGCTCAGCGTCTACAAGTGATTTGTTAAGTGATACTAAATAATAACGAATGAAATGTCTCTATTAGTTCATTACAATCAGCGACATCAGCATCACAACTGAATGAGTTTAACTTCATCAGCTTTGTGGTTGATTCTGTTGAAAATACGAATTTTTCCTCTTGTTTTGTGTAGCTGTTGTCCACGTGACCGCCCAACAGGAAGTAAAACCACGTGAGGCTATACAGTGACTGACACATCTTCCTTGCTTTCTGCTAATAGGAACAATTTCTTTTTATTACCTACTGGAGACAGGGGGCTGACACTGGCGCGGTTCTGACTCCAGAGCTAACTGTTGAGCGTGCAACATGCCAAGAAAAGCTCGCGGTTGCAGCTTAAAGGTCAAACGTTTACCTTTACCTGGAGGTCGAGCTGTGGTTACCTGTCAGACCCCGGATCCTGCTGCTAAACCGTTATACTATGAAATGCACGGGGAACACGTGGCTTCTCCCGCGGTGGCGATGGTTAACTTACTAAAATAAATCCGGTAGTCAGGAGAATTAGGGTGTCCTCTCTCCTCCGTTTGATAGTGCATCGTTTTTCTCAAATAATAGAGATGAGGCGCCGCTGCTGCTTGTGTGACGAGCTTGTTTCGAGAAGCAGAAAATGAACCGAAAACGGTCACCAAGCGGCCAAGCGAAGAGCTCAGCGGCAGCGGTCTCATTATAGACACTTCTCCCCTCGGTTCCTGCTTCCCGTTTCCAACCTCCGCTCCGCCACAGTGGAAACGGGAGCTTCCGGTCGTGGTTTCCAGAATAAAAGCCTTCACACTGCTGATAATGGGGATTTGTGATTAGACAGCTAAATAATAGTCATTAACAAAAGATAAAGGGGTTGACTGAAAATTATAAACTGAATGCGGGTAAAGGAATCATCTGGGAAATATGGTTGTGATAGATTTGATTTTAGTTCAAATAAGAAACCTGATGGTGCTGCTTGATGAAAGTCCCTTAGCATGAAAGTGCTTAAAACATTAAATGCTTTGCAATATGCCAGTTTGTGCAAATCTGAAAATATTTGTCTGAGGGTGGCACTGTAAGAAAGCACCTGTTGTATCTAAAATGCAGATGGTTTATTTTTGGATGATAGTGAATGTACAATGTAAAATTTTCTGCCATCTGGCCATTAACTTTTGGTTTGTCTTTTTTTCTTGGCCTGATGCCTGGCACTATATATTACAATTTTTATTAATATTAACAATAATGTAGTAACAGATTTTTGTATGTGTCACTATACTTAAACAGGCCACATACTGGAGCTACTATTGCACAATTATTCTGATAGTAAAATCGTTGTAACCGGATATAACGGGATTATTAACTTGACAATTCTTCCATTGCGTGCTTGTGGTCCATTTGTAGTTGAATTATTTTACTGCCACCTAGCCAATCTGTCCCCCGAAGCACACACCACAAGCACATTTGCTAGATTGGTCACATATTCTTCATTTCTTGGCAGTCGTTGTCCAAGGGAAGGGATCATCGATGTGTGCACGAACTAGCAATTGAAACGGGGAGACACAAAAAACCATGGCAACCAAAACACACAGATGGTCTCAGATGAACTTCCTCATACAATGTAAAACATTCAATGAAATAAGGAACATTACTCTAACAAGTTCAACTCTGTAATCTCAGATTTCAAAGAGCTGAATGACGTCTCAAAATTAAATTAAATACTCCCAGGAGAAGGAGGGCATGGAGAACAGGGCACTGAGTCACCTAGACACACACAGCACACACACAAAGCCTACATATTTGCATTCATGAAAGAAATGTTTACTTTAGTCATCTTTTCTTATTTTAGTTATCGTGTGTGTGTGTGTGTGTGTGTGTAAATATGTATACAAAGGGTGCGATTTACGGAGGGGGGGGGGGGGGGGGTGCGTGGGATTTCCCTCTTCTGGTTTATATATCCCTACCTCTGCTGAATAATTTTCTTCCCCAAAATGTTCGGATCGATCCAAAGTTTTGTCAGGCTTAAATTAATTTTAAAATGCGCTACTTTGGCTCTGAACCAGCTGCCTCTCTCTGTCTGGTAAGCACCAGGCTGGACTCGCTTAATGTCCCGCCCACGGCACTTTCTGATTGGTTACAAGTCGCGAAAAATAGCCTATCAACACTCACGAGACATTTGCTCCGGTGAACGGCGGAGCTGTGTCGAAGGGAAGGCAGCCGATATCACTGAAGCTGCAATAAACATCACAATCTGATGATCTGTTTCACCGGCGCCGACAGGAATTTTGGGCCCCATGACAAAAACATCTGATTGGGCCCCCTCTGCCAGCTGCTGTCACCACATCTCTAGGACCTGTCCCATCAAAAGCTTTACAAAACTCTAATTAAAGGCTTGCAACTGTCTTGCTTCTTGTACTTGTTCACTATTAGCACAATATTTACTGCTGGTGATTTTTACATGCAGGTGTGCATACAGTATGCAGTTCACTAGTTGATGCAAGATTAAAAGCCACCATAAAAATGTCCTTAATGCAATCTTTAACTGTCTCAATGTATTTTATTGTAAAATTAAAAGATTGAAATCTCTTAACATTAACACCTATCAACAGATGTCATTGAACGGCCATAATTCAATCTAAATGAATGTAACAAACTGGATTATTTTAATATTATCTGTAATTTACATGCAGGCTGAGGTAAGCTACTCACTGTTTAAACTGTCCAGCATCCAGTACAGACAGGAGGTTGTTTTTATTTTATTACATAATGATCATTACATTTATTCATTTATTTATTTTATCTGACGCTTTTCTCCAAAACGACTTACAATTGCTATACATGTCAGATGTCACAGGCCTCTGGAGCAACGAGGGGTTAAGTGTCTTGCTCAGGGACACAATTTTTGGGGATTGAACCTAGGTCTCTCACACCAAAGGCATGTGTCTTACCCATTGCTCCATCACCATCCCCATTGTGTGAGAAAATAATTTGTATTTGAATTTCTGTAATTAATAAATATTTCATTTTCTTTTTGTTATGTTAAAAAGAGCAAGTGAGACAGAGAAATCCCCACAGCCTCCCTAGAAGGATGGTAACTGGCGTGTCATCAACACCACGCTGCTCAACTTCTTTACTGGGACAGGGAGGCTACAGTTATGGGGAGACTGGGGTGCTGCTGACTCATCTGTTGTTAGTCTGCTAAAAGGGGCAGGGACAATGATTTTATATGAATATCTTGCTAAATGTTTCCCTGCACTGATTAAATGTTGATGAAATGTAGGCTAACACTAGTCTGTAGCTAGCTAGCTTATTTCACTGTGGACATTAAGCCAACAGGTTAACACCACTCACAGACTAATGGCCGCCCATCTGTCTTGGTGAAAAACTGGGTTACAGATTGACATCCTTTCCTTTTTCTTTCCTCTCTCTCTCTTTGTTTCCAGATTTTGTTTAACATTATGTTCTCTGTATTTCTGGCGAATCTACTGCCTGCAACTAAACACTGTCACTGATGAGTGGCTAAGGCAGGACCAAACCATTTCATGCAGATGCAGGGGGGTGGTCGGTCAATGGGGATATTTTACTTTTATTGCCAAAAACAAAGAGATCATTCATTGTATTGTTATATTTGAAATATATATATATATACTGAGTGATGATGGTTTATATAATGCATAATATATTATAAGTGTATATTAGTTTTTATCTATTATTTTGGGGCCCCTGTCAGTCAGTGGTACACAAGAAAAATGTTCTATAGTCAATAATTGTATCAGTTAGGCTACTATCAGGTGCAAGAAATTTGTAGACCTTTTGTCACTAACATTAGGGTAATGCACACCTGGCTTTTACAATATATTCTTCTGTGTTCAATGGATAAAGGTCCCTGTTGCTCTTGCTTTAATGGGTTTTATTGAGGTAATCTTCACAATACATCATGGGTTCAAAGTCCAAATGTATCCATTGTAGTATAAATAAACACCCAACCCAGCCACCTTGATGTGCCTCTTTTACTGTAGTATAGGTTGGTCTCTGTTCAAACAAATGACAAACACTTCGGCAGCCATAAAAAGCTGATTTACTAAAATCTTAAAGTGCCTGCTTGCCTTTGGTACAGTTGAGCACAAAGTCCTACTCAATTAATGTAGTGTTATAAGCCTGTAAGCTGGTCAAGGTCAAAGTACTATGACTTGACATGAAAGTACTATGACTTGACATGAGACTACTATGACTTGACATGAAAGTACTATGACTTGACATGACTATGGGCTGTAGTAAAATTTCAACAAATTACATTATGGCTGAAATATATTTCTAATCTATTTGATCAGTTCTTACCTGTGTACTGATTTGGAAAATCTGGATGCAGAGCCAAATGAGAAGAGATTCCCTTCCCTGCCCAAAAGCAAAGCCCTCAACCAAGACTCTTCCACTGATGGTGCCCAAGTGACCAGCAGTAAAAGTCTGTGGCTGTAAAAGACAGTTTAGGGCATGAGTGTGTTTTTATTTTCCTTTTCCCTATCCACACACCTGGCTGAAAAAATAAGGCTCTCTTTGTTGTTTTGTTTCATTAAACAAGCTTTGAAAAAAACTGGTTCCGTTAGCATTTGTTTCTTTTAGCATTTTATTTAAAAAAAACCAACATATTGTTGGCTAAAAACATATGCTGCAGGTGGTCACAATCATTTTCAAAAAGCAGCTTGGAATAGTGACAATATTATTTCATTCACAAATATATTTTATAGTGCATGCATCTGATGTAAAGTTTGTCATTTGAAGTATTCTGGAAAAAAATTAGTCGATTAATCAATTAGTTCCATATAGCCTAGCTACATCAATTCATAGAAAAAACATAAAGCGTATTGATTAAACAATTAATAACACACACTTCTCATTCATAATTTCTCTTTGAAGAATAAGGCATTTTACTGAATTGAATATGAAAAACTGATTGTATTTGATATGACACAAGAAGCTGATCTGTCTACTTGTAAAATAAACCTGAAGATCTTTAAAAGAGATGTAAGCCAATAAATATTATGCGGTCCAAACGAAATGATTGTTTGGCCTATCTGCCTTGCACTCACTGTGCATGTTGTGTGCTGCCTATTACTCTTTTTGAGCAGGTCAAGAAAAGCCACACCCTGAGTGGGTGATGTCATATTAACAAATAATTATGGGGACGTTTTCAACGTGCAGGAGATAACATTATTTACTCACTTGCATGTTTGTACAAAGTCTGTGATTGTTCAGTATATTTTACTTTTCCAAGTCCTCTTGGTTATGTAAGACTGCTGACGTCTGTCGTGTTTAACAGAGAAGACAATAAATTACTGTTTAATAGTTTGATTGTTCGATTTTTCTCAAATACACACGTAGATGACGACAGTGATGCAATGTAAGATGCTAAAAAACATAACGTATTATGTTGACGACCAGCTGACATAATGTTATGTTGTGAGCACACTTGTGCAACTAGTCCAATGGAAGTTAGACAGGTGTACTATGAGCACACTCGCACAGTGATCTGAAAACACAATGGGAGCCCTCAATAGGGAGGAAATGCATCCATTCATTGTTCTGGCAAGGAAGGCAGTATCTGGTTGCTATGACCAGAAATCATTGTGGCAGCATGTGTGTTAATGAATTACCTGTCTGACCAGGTTTGGCATTTTTGTGACTGTCATTTTATAGGTTGTTACTAGAGGTTATATGTTTTTGTATAGGGAAACAAAAACAAAAATGCATAACAAAATGAGGAGTTATCCAAAATCAGATTTTTTTTTTGCTTAGAAAACACAACTCCTGCTGTTAAAACCTAAACTAAAACTAATAAAAAACAGTAACCTGAAACAGCCGCTAAGAGGTGAGAGTGCCACATGCCAAAAAAAAAAAGAAGCTTACACTTGCAACATAAAGGTCAAACAGCACAAAAGCACATATGAGTGCAGCCTGGGTCATGTCCTTAAACACTCTTTGCACTTTTGCTAAAGTAGAATTGTGACATGAAACTTTTAGCATATTAGTACAATGCAGCTGCTGTGGTAGTAGTGCATGTTGATTTTCTTTCATTCGTTTCAATTATTTATTAGCTCTCTCAATTGAAGAAAAAAAGTGTGATTTATATAAATATGTCCTTTTCAATATTTTGAGGACATTTAGTTTTAGTAAGAGCAAAAACAAGACTTTAGCTAGTGGCTATTACTTTGTCCTCAAGCCTTTGAGGGAGAATGCATCTCAACACTTTCTCTCCCTGGATGAACATAAAAGTCTAAAGGGAAGAGGCATTGCACAGCAGTAGAGAGGTGTGGCCACATAGCTCTCATGACAGGTAAACAAGAGGAGGAGCTAGATTACCTGTGCAGAGCTGGCAGTCAGTGCACAGTGAGCATTACACCTGTTGCACTTCCCAGGCTCTCTGTCTGTCTCTCTCTCTTCTCTTCTTTTTCCCCTTGACTGGTCTGAAAGCACATAGGGAGCCTACGGCCACGCCATGGATCCCAGCGAGGCCTGCGGGAGTGAGAAGGAGAAGGAAAAAGAGAAGGAGAAAGTAATAAAGAGGAGGAACCGGCCTGTGTTTCTGCGTTATCTGGAGAGGAGAAGGACGGACACTATTGTGGCTGATGACTCGGCCAAAGGTGACATCAACCTGGGAACACTCGTGAGGAGGAGTCAGTCAGACAAGACAGAATACAGCGCCAAACTTAAAGGTACACCAGCTATGACCTCCCCAGAGGTCAAAACTATGGCAACAATCTATACATACGTGAACCAACTTTTAGTCTGAAAGGCTCTCAAGTCTTTACATCTCAAATTAGTTGGTGACACACTGACCAGGAGAACTTTTAGGTGAATAGATCCACTATAGATGGACTGTAAGAGTAGCTTAAATGGCTTGAGGGCAAATCTTCAACACACACACACACACACACACACACACTGTGCACTGCTCTAGCTCTGGGTACTGGGCACCTGTTGTGTTACTATGTGTTGAGCAGGAGATACTCCCACAGGGATGAAGCCACATATGCAAACTGTGCTCCAAACTCAGGCACAGAGGAGTGGCTTTAAAAGTGTTCCAGGCCAGCAAGTAAACAAGAATGATACACCAATGAAGTGGGAAGAAGGATTTTCAGATTATTTTTCAAGTTTAACAAAAACGTTTCAAGAGACGTAAGACATTTGGTCTTACAGTTTGGTTTACACTGATCGTAACATGCAAAAAACTTGTTATGTGTTTGACCCGGAAAGTAATAACTCGCTGAAAAGGAGAGTTGTGATAAAAAAAACAATGATTAATCCAGTTGTATGTTGCCTCATCTGCTGACATAGTCTTTTTACAGATTCGCATCCACATTTTAGAAAAACTGGCTTCACCTGTCCTTGGAGTGCAATCATTGACTGGGAATGCTGCACTTCAGGCAAAATGATTGACATCACTGTGTCGACGGGGGGGGGTTACTATTTAAGATTAGCCAAAGTATGTTGGCTTTCCTGTGCCACTTGTTCAATGGGCTTCCTTTCCTGTGAAGTAACATCGCGTGCCAAAATGACTAGTGACACCTAAATTTTAAGTATAACCAGCTTTTCATTAGGTGTTGTACTGATAACACACACACACACGCACACACACGCACTTGCCTTATCAGCAGCTGTTCTGTTTACTTAAACAGAGACACTCTCTACTCTTTACTTACTTTATGTTTTCTTGACCAACCTACCATCACAGGGTTGTCAAAGAACTCTGGGGTTTTTTCGGTAAACCAATCACACACCCTTTTTAACATTATCCTCACACCTGAAAAGCAGTATTACATATTTACAGTGGCATTACCATTGCAAATATTGACAGAACAATGACTTCACCAAAAGAGGAAACATGTGAGCTGCTGCTTGACAGTCCGTTCTCAGCTGCTTGTCAGACAGGTTGGTCGAGTCACAGAACCATGGTAACGTGACATAAATATGTCTAATTATTTACAGTAACTAAATGTAAGAGTTCTGAGAATGATTTGCCAGCACAAAACTCACACAAAGGGGCACCAATAAACCAAATATTCCTTTGTATTTATCCACAAAGCATGCATTTAACAGGTTATTTTGATGTGGGTTTATATTGTTTGAGGACTGAAGTCTTTCACACTCTGTGCGTGAGTGTGTGTGACCTAGAGACTTTTTTGGCATTGAACAATTTGTGGGATTTTTTAAAAATTAGACAATGGTAACACTTACTTAATACTACTTATTAAGATAAATATCCTTTCAGTGAAACAAAATCCTTTACGCAACTATATTTAATAGCCATTTTCGGACTTTATTCAACAATTTATCCAAAGTATGTTCTCAGTATTCCCAGTGATAAAATCCCATTCTGCACTTTTCTGTGTCACAAAGTCTAACGTTCAATTTTTCTTGATGTTGATACATGATACAACATGCCTTGTATTCTGTTCTGGGGCTGTCTGCTCGAACCCTTTCAATGCACTGTGTAGTGAAAAGCCCTGTATCCACTTTCATGGGAGCTCCTGTGCCGGCAACCATACCTCACCAAACATAATGCTGGCAAAAGGATAAGTCAGCACAGTTTGACATCTGCTGCTGAGTCGTCATAGGCTTATAATACATTGGATTTTTTGTAACATTGTGAATGTGTAAGTGGGGAGGAATCTTTTCAAGGTTAGTTTTGAATGGCACAACTCCTTCTGAGAGAATCTTTGTCATTTCTCCTGTTATGAATTTGAACAGTGGCAACAAAAGATTGGAGTAAAAGGTGTTGATGTACGAAAAGAGCTGAAACCAGATTAAAAATAGAACAGGCTTCTGTCCAACGAGCCTCCAAATACCACATCTGATCTCTCATCAAAGGGGACTTTTCTCACGGGTGGAGGTTTTCAGTGATTCTTGGGTCTCTTTTCACACTAAAAAGCCTACATAGACACATGACACTTAATGATAGCGTTGAAACATGAGCGTGATACATAACATTTCCACTGTTTCTCTGATGCTCCTATAATGAAAAATGTTATTCCACAGTAAAATGATGGAAATATATTTAGCAGGGGTTTTTATTTAGCTTCATTAGACTCATACAGTGGATAACCATGTCTGTTTCTCGAAGTACTATCAGGCATTGATGAGTTAATTAACAACTGCTGAAGGAAAAGGCATATGACTGCAGTTTTGGTTTAATGATGAGCTGTACACACTGAGTTTACTAAATATGTTTTACTTATAAGGTAAGAGCCAAAGAAACTGAATTCAGAAGTAATCTTCTTCTTTATGAATTTCACCATTGCATTGCTATTCTTGTCATTCAGACAAGATGAAAACAAAAGTGGGGAGGAGGGTGTAGCGGCTTCAACTGAAACACAGTTACTGTACAAAAGGGGACTACATTTAAACCAGGTATTAAAAGGGGATCTGATTCAAGAAGGGTGGCAGGTTGGGGGGTTGGGAACACCTGTTCAATTGAACACAATAGTCCTTAAAATTAATATTACCTTTGTGAAGTTCACAATCCTCAGTTTTTGTTGAGATTATCCGTCAAGATTTTCAGAGTGGCGATGATTCACCTCTGCGGGTGAAGAAAAGTGTAACTGCATGCAGTGTTGCAAGCAGAATGTGATCAGATCTCTGCCAGAGTCAGCCACGTGTGAACACAATCTGTGCAGTGTTCGCATTCATGAGAAAGTTCTGCCCACTGGGCAGAAACACATGGCCCATTCTACTCAGTTTCACCAAAAGGCAGCTACTAGTTACTGTACCTTTCCTTTATGGACAACACTGTAGTGGCATTCACATCATCTGCAACTTGTCCTTCCTGTGGCCTCCAAAATGTCATGATAAGGAAATAGAGAACAAAGAACAATGTCCATACACCTGCCCTACTTGTTTTCTTTGACAGTGTAACTTTCTCACTTTTTTACATGCTTTGCTTCATGTGCACAAAATGAGATCCGGTCCAAACCCTATAAAGTAATGTGCACAAACAAATACCAGGTGTAAATTTAAAAGGTGTGACTGGATTGCTAATACATAAAGTATTAATTTTGCAAATGCCTTGGGTGCAACTAAATATACTGTAATGAAGGTTGTGGTAATATTGTGTACATACACATTTTTATCTTTTTGTGCGTGTGTGTGCAAAATGAGCAAGCTGGGGCAATACATTTAGTTGTATGTGCATGTATTGCTATGTGAATCAGTGTCAGTGTGTGTGTGTGTTCTTGCAGGTGTGTGCCTGTATACTGGGATACAGAATTTTGTGCTACGCACTTGGATGTACATTTATCATTGAGAGCCCCCCCCCCCCCAACACACTCCCAGTCTGAGCAGATGAAATGCCTGAGCACGCTGTAGCATTACATCAGCGGCACGATTAGTTCTGTAACCTGACACGGGCCTCGCAGCCTTCTGTCTCACTCCCTCCATCTCTCTCACTCTCTCTCTCTCCATCGCCCCCTCCAGAGAAGGAAGTGGTGTGTAGTGTTGATTAGGCAGCAAGGAAGCATCCCTCTTCCCTGAACAGACACTCCTGCATGCCATGCAAAGCAGAGAGCAGCCACAGACTGATTAGGCAGCAGAGCAATAAAAAAAGAGAAGTGAGCCTGACTGGCATGTTAAGTGAGGCCTTTTGGCGCTCGAGTCAAAATAATTAGATCACCGTGAAATACGGTGATCTAAATCGCTGTTAGGGCTTCAAGCGTGTATGTTAGAGGAGATATAGGTTTTTCCAACCATGCACAGCCCACAGGGCCACAATGTTTACCAGCATTTTAGAAAATGTGCCATTGATTACTTGAAATGCTGGCAAAAAGGTAATTTTTGGGGGGTAAATTGCAGATTTACAGCAAATGTAGGCACACTCAAATATTCTGTTTTCTATGCCCTTATGTGACCTGTATGACTCATTAGGCCAGATACTGTGACTGGCCACGTAAAAGTAGGTGGGAAAAAATTACACCTAAACTTATTTTATAATAATTTTATACTTCGATCTTTTCTCAGAGAAAATGACACCACATGACCTGTCCACACCCCCCTCTCCAGCAATGGACCCAGAGGAGGTCCGGTTGAGGAAGATGAATCGCAGGGCAAAGGTCATTCAGGAGCTTGTGCAGACTGAAAAAGACTACCTCACAGACCTGGAGCTGTGCATCAGAGAGGTGGTCCAGCCTCTACGGAATTTGCAGGTAGATGCTTTTCAGAATCCCCGATGAAGTATCTTGCAGGCTAGTGTTTTTAACCCCACCAGTGTCTACACATGCAACAAAGGAAGTCAGTCATATTTTCAAATGGTACCATTTTATTAAAACAAAACTACTACAGCTATTACTTTAATGTTAGCCTAACCTGACCTTATTTCTAACATTAACACCAGCCATAACACTACGCTGATTCACATTGTGTGAATCAGTTTAAACTTTAGAGATTTTTACAACAGATAATCAGGAATCAACATTGGACTATTCAGATTAATCAACAGGTGACTGAATAAATGCCTGCTTATTTATACAGTGAAAAAAAGATTCTGGTTTATTGTGTACTATGAGCATTTTTGATATTCATTTGCATTGAAATCCATCATTTTATACTATAGTTTCCCTATCCTCTGTCAGGTTGTGGATGTAGACAGGTTGTTCACCAACATGGAGATACTGTGTGAGGTATCTGCAACACTTCTTCACAGAATGTATGAGGCCATGGCTGACCCTGATCTAGAAGCAGTTGTCATAGGTAATGCCACAATGACTCTCGCCGGATTTCATTATGTGTTGACTTTTACTGCTGTGGTTTATGTTGAACAAAGGATCTAATGTACTATTTCTATTCGAAGGAGAAGTATTCATCCAGGCGAAGGCAGCTTTAGAAGATGTATATAAGGTTTACTGTTACCATCATGATGACGCCAACATGGCACTCAAATCCTATGAGAAAGAAGAAGAAATAAAACAACATTTCAACACATGTGTATTAGCTCTAAAGTAAGTTTTTTTTTTTTCAAATTAGTCATACCTAATAACTCTGATATTCAAAGCATTATAATTTACTGTGTATAATCTTGGAAGTGACTGTGTTTCTTTGTCTTTGTAATTACAGGAAAATTTATGACCAAGAGTAAGCACCCTTTTGATTCCATATTAAATATACTGTCATATGTATATGTTTTTATATTTTCTTTTCTGAATATCTGTAGGTCATAACAGTTCATGTTGATCATTGTTTACTGTATGATCTACTCATCTGCACAGAGGGAAACCCAACTTACTGAACATGGGTTCGCTGCTCATTAAACCTGTGCAGAGGATCATGAAGTACCCGTTGCTGCTCAGAGAGCTGTGGCAGGCCACACCTGAAGACCACCCTGACTATCGGCCACTGCAGGAGGCATTCACTGCTGCCAAGATCATCAACGTAAACATCAATGAGTTCAAAAGACGCAAGGATATAGGTGAGATTTCATTTATACAGGCATATGCACGGGTATATTATCATTGATGTCTGTGAACTGTGAGCACAAAGCAGGCTCATTGTGAATTATCTCCCATGCTGTCCTGTTCATTCTCAGTTATGAAGTATAAGAGGTTGGAAGATGAAGGCACACTGAGGGGCAAACTACACAAGTTCAACATCCACTCTATCCGCAAGAAAGGAGACAGGTTTGCTGGCTATCTCAAGATCCTCACTGGAGTTGAATCCCAGGTAAAACATGGTGGACAAAAACAAACACAACACACAAAATTCCACTCTCACTGTAACTGTAATAAAAACGGAGCACACGGAATGAGGGTTATGAGGCTTGTGGAATCAACAGTTTTTTGCCAAAAGATAATGTCAAATTGATATACAAATTGCAACTTTTATGCAGTTAGTGGTGTAGAGGTGTAGAGTGTGAAACATATTAGTGTAGAAACATACATACATACAGAAGTGTAGAAACATATTATATAGTTAGAGTAACGTAAAGGAGTTTACAGCATTAGTATTTTGGCAATATATTTAAGCTCTTCTTTCCGCAGGTGAGAGATGAAGTATTCGACAGAGAGGAGAAGTTGTTCAGGAGTTTGGAGAAGGCAGTGAGGCAGCTGGTCAAGAATGTTCAATGTTACCTGCAGCACATTGAGGTGGGTACACATTCTTGTTTCCTACTACAAAATTAGTTTTAATGGTTGTATGCTATACACTACTATATATATAATACTTTGTCAACTTTCCTTCTTTGATTTCTTGATGTCTTTTCTGCAGGAGATGGTGTCTGTAGCTGTTCAGAATGTCCAGGACATGGAGAACATCGTCAAGGATCCAAACAAAAATGGCAAAAACGGCTCATCGCACAACAATGGAAATGACCCCTATAAGCACTTTGTATGGTTTCTTTTATAGATTAGTTCTTAATTTACTTTACTGTTCAGCTTTTCTCTCTTCCCTGTCCTCGCTGAATCTTCTGTATTTCTGTCTGTCCTTGCTTTGCTGTCCTGTTCCTACATGACCTCCCATTCACCCTCCAACTGTGCGTCATTTGTCACTTTGCCCACAGCTGTCCATTATATTAATCCTTTTCCTCCGTGCCTCTAACCTTCCTGCTAGATCCTTCTGTAACACTGCCACCTTCCCTTCTCTCTGTAGATTGCAGTGTTGCCAGTTCTGAGATAACTACACCTTTAAAAAAGTTTCTTTCTGTAACAGCTCTTCACTGCAGCAGTGCCTCAAACCAACATCTGTAATGAAATTTACAAAATAAGTGCAGAAGCAACCGCATGTGTACTCTAAGAAGAAAAGCAACAGACAGATTGCGCTATAATCAAAACATGCCAGCTGTAAGCTTTCAGGAAACAGAACATTTTCACCAAAGAAACAGTTATTTATACTTTATGTATCGTGCTACATATTGTATGCTCCACACAATAATAGATGAAGTCTCTTATGTCTATTAAAGTCTTATCGTAAGACTGCATGCAGATCTGTTATTGTTCTGTATTCAAGATTAATGTAGAGGCATCCTTTGCTGTTTCCCCTTGGAGAAAATTGTTACAAATTAGAAACACTGCTGCATACAAAAGCACACTAATACTACCTGTTTACATGTGAAGAATTCATAATAGAGTACCTAAAATGTGTAGACTGATACTGGATATCTCTATTCATCTTCTGCCACCTCTTTGACTTCTTCCTCCAGAAAAACAGTATGGAGCGCTTGGTCCTCGCCCCACTCTCCTCCCTGCAAGGCATGTTCACAGCGCCACAGAAGCTCATCCAGAAGCGTTATGACAAATTGCTGGATTACTGCAGCCGCCTGGAGCGCTCCTCTTCTTCTTCATCCTCATCATCCACCACTTCTTCCTCTCCTTCGCTGGTGTCAGAAGACCCGCCTAGTCACGCCAGGCGGGACTATGAAGCTCTCAACGCCTTGCTAGTGGAGGAGTTGCAGAGGTACAACATGGCTGCCTATACTATCCTGACCAACTGTGTGCTTTATCTAGTGGCCCTGCTCAGAGGGATGATGGATAAAATACTACGTTGTTCTCCGTCCATACAGCAGATACCAGTAAGGATTCCACACATAAATCAAATTATTAGACACAATTTACTGAAACTAAAATGTTCTATGTTTGTCGTTTCAGGCTCCATTGTCAAACATTGCTGAAGTGCAGAACAGCATCATGGATGAGCTGAACAATTTGACTTTTGTCAAGGATAACGCACAGAAGTTAATGGAGCGAAAGGTCAGCTTCGAGAGACAACGTGACAAGAAAATAGCGGTAAGAAAGAGGAAATAATCTAGAATAGATTATTAGGTACACATCTAGAGACTAAAAAGTGCATTATGGCCCTCAAATGGCACTATTTAGATCCATCCTCACTTGTGTAAGCGTCTGTAAACTTCTCATTGACTCCAGGTCAAAACACAAGTCCCACATGTTCCTCCGAGACTTTCAAAATGTCTTGAACCAATTCCAAGCCATAAATGAGCAGCTATAAGTCTTATCAAAGGCAGACACAGAGAACAGCTTTAGGCTGTGATTACCTGGGGCACTTCAATCAATCCCCTGAGACTCTGTATGTACATGTGTGTAGGTGTACACATGCATACACACCTGTACATATATGAGAGTGTGCTTGGACATGTGATGGATCTATTTGAAACTCTTTCCCCCAGGAGCTTAGTGATCACCAACAACATGTGCCCACACACCAGACCCACTTCAAATAAATACACCAACCCTCCTTTGTGCTGTGCTCTCCTCCAGATTCCTGAGGTGCAGCATCAAACTGACGAAGAGCGCACCAGGCTGCTAGCAGAACACCCACCTAGCCGTCTGTATCAGCTGAAGAGGAAGTGTAATGGCTGCCAGGACCAGGACCTCAGCCTGCTGGAGGGAGAGCTGGTGGCCCTGCTGGAGGACACTGACCCATTAGGCAGCAGCAGCCGCTGGCTGGTTCACACCGGAGGCAAGTGGGTGTATGTGTGTGTGCATAAGGACAAAGACCTTCAGGGCAGAGACTGTAGCTCTTGGCGCATTCTAAGACATAAAAAGGTGAATAAAGTTATCACACTAGATCTGCAGGTATGGTCGTTATACGTCTCCTTAAATACGCATTCCTCTGTGAACACACCTGCATCGATTAGATGACTGAGGCTGTGTAGACACACCAAACTTTACTTTCTGACACCGACAAGTCATCACACAAGAATCAGCCTCAGGGGCTCCTGTGATGTCATGGTTGCCGGTACATCCTCTGGAGATGGTTGCCTCACAACAGGGCCAACTCCATAGCATGTCTCCATCTCCCCTCTACGTCTTGCAGAGGCACCTGAGATCCCAATGTCTTGTTTGGAACAAACCGCTGCACGTTGTAAGCAGTGTTACTTAGAGTACAAAGCCTCTCCCTATGGGTATTCGGAAACAAGGACAGAGAGATGCTGCTTGCGCGCCTCTCTATACTCGGCAATAACAAGTTCTTTTTTTATGAGCTCTAAGAAAAAAAAGTGTGTGTATGTTTCTTGGTATGAAGAACATTCTTCACAGACTTCTCTTTTCCTCCGGGATTACAAGCATTCCCCGGATGTTGTTGTTCATTCTTCTGTTGATATCAACACTATGAATATGCTTGCCTCATATTTACACATTCTTCAGTTCACTCATGGATGGATTGTTGTGTAAGCGATTTAGGACTGTGTATGCGAGTCTAGCTTATGCTTACAACCTTAGTTTATGACGTGGAGTCCCACATATTAAACACACATTTAATCCTCCAGAAATTATGCAAATTTATTTTCATGAGGCAGTTTTTTGATTAACAAAAGAAAATGTCTTATTATGTATAGATTGTCCTGTAATTACTTTGCTGTTAGACATTTAAAAAGTCAGGTAACCCAAATAAAATTATCTTATCACTGCATCTAGCCACAGAGATAGATTGGGGTTTTATTTGCCAAGGTTTTGTTGTCCACCTCTGAGATTTGTCTCCTTCCAAATAGGATGTGAATGGAATTTTGATTACAGTGCCTTAATAATTTGAAAAAACACATTCAAGACTCCCTAGTTACTATAGGATAATCCACAGACGTCACTGAGAACACTTATTGGAAATAAATTCTACTGAAGAAATAGTTTGTATAAAAAAGGTTGACAGGCTGCTCTGTGGATTATCCAGAATAACTGGGACACTGTTAATGTCACTAGAAGAAAGTCAGTATTACTATTTTTATTATTTTGTAATTAAACTCACTCAGAAGTCAGGCATCCTGACAAACTGTCCCTTTGTGCCACTGTTAGGTAAACAGGGCTACGTCTACTCCACATTCCTGAAGCAGTACAACCCTCTGAGGGACTCCCAGCGGGCAGGCCAGATAGTCAAAGAGCAGCAACAACAGCAGCAGCCGCCTGCCATGGTGGAAGACTTTGACGACCTCAGCCTGTTTGTGTCAGGCAGTGGCAGCAGCAGCCTGCGCAGCTTCAATCTCAACACAACTGACAGCAGCTCCACCCTCGCTGGACTACAGAGAGAGCCAGAGATCCCTGAAGACCTGGAGGAAACACTGGACAAGGAGGCTCAGCAGGTGTGATGATTTTCAGAACTGGTGATGCATACAGGTGTTTTTATAAGGATACCGCAGTGTTAAGGGCTGGGAAGACAGGTAAAACAACTTGCCGAGGTCAGTTTGGTCTTCAGCTTGAGACTGTTCTCAAGGTCAAGAAGATCAATGTCCTTTGAAAGTTTTTGCAGCAGAAAGACTATGCCAGCATGTGCAAGAGTGTGTGTACATACAAACACTTTTAAATGGACCAAGCACTATCAGGAATTTAGAAAAAAAATAAAGGCACAAAACTGACACACAGCAAACCACACACCACATAAACATCATAATTGCAGTAAAGGCCCAGTAAGCCAACTTTAACTGGGTTTCTAACAGCCCATAAGAGCCTCTTCACATATGAGACTCCACCTGAAATACATGAGGGTTCTTATTACAGAGGGTCACTCAAACTGAGGTGTGCCATTTAATAAGACTGGATGAGCAGATATTCTGCCAGTGCTGCGGCATTCACTCGGTAGCTTTACAGTGTTTCTGTCTAGCTGGCACTGAAACAAAATGGGGTGAATGAGATTTCATGATGAGGCCACCACTCTGGATTCAACACTCCTGGACTTTGTCGTCCTTGTATGCCTCTGATCTTAATCATAACATGACACAGTTATTGGTCTTAAAATATAAAATGTTGACAGGGGTCAGTAGATTTTAACCAATGAAAATTAAGGCTGGTGGTAACAATCTGTCACAGAGTAAAGCTAATAAACAGTACCACCATGTGGCCATAACAGGAGGATACACTTGGATATTATTTCATGTCAGTGCAAATTAAGACTTTCTATTTAGCTTTTTTAAAATTTTATTGTGTCATCTACATCTAAATAATGACTCCCCCTCCACCAAAAACAAACAAACAAAAAACCCTGCTGTCAAAATGTCCACAAACATTAGAATAATGTTGTCCCTGATCTGACTTGTGTCTCCTTCCACAGTTCTATGCTGTGTATGCATTTCAAGCGCGCTGTGACCAGGAGCTGACCTTGCAGGAGTACCAGCATGTGCGCATCCTCCAGTTCTGTGACCTGGGAGGCAATACAGACTGGTGGTTAGCTGAAGCTAATGGACAGAGGGGATATGTCCCTGCCAACTACCTTGGCAGGATGTCCTATGCATAAATAGAGGCCCTATATTTATGCATAGGATTTCTGGAAAACCAAACCGTGACATTTTAACTGAAGTAGTCCTGACTGTAAAACATGTCATGGCTTTGTGAAAGTCACAATTGCACTAGGTATCATTTGTTGTTATCACATGTCTCGTACCACAAGTGTTGACGTTGAACGATGTTACTTTGCCTTCAGAAGATCTTAACAAGAGAGCTCACCAATGGGACTTGGCCAGGAATCTGTGATGCATATAAATAATGGTAGGAGAAGCAGGGCACTGTGCTGAGCACTTTTTGTACTTCAGTGTTGTTGACTTTATATTGATAATGAAGTGATTTATTCAGGAAGTAAATTTTATATAAATTATATGTGAACTAATTCACAGATGAAGTAAATGTTATATGTGAAATGATTAATGAAGAATATGTTTTATGTGAATGTGAAATGAAGACATGACTATGACCTTTATATTTTAATAATGACGTCACGATTAAACATGAGCCATTCTCAATTCGTCCCGCAGAATATAATGATTCACAATCAAGGACACCACATGGCACAAAGTTGATGCTACTGCCAATTTACAAGAGGAGATTTAATGATGTTTGTTGATAAAGAGTGAGAGTCACTGTCAATGGTTAGGTTTCTTAGGACAGAACGAGGCATACAGACTCCAGCAGCATTTACACAAAGTAAGATTCAAGTATTTGACTGGATGGTGTTACTCATGTACAGATTCTCTTGTATAACAAACATATTGCTCTGGCACTAATTCCAGGCGTTTACTTTCTACTCCCTCACACCTCCCTCTTGGTTTGTTCTCTCTACCTCTACTCATTTCTTCAGTTTCTTCTGTGCTGCTTTCTTCTTCACCAGCTGTAACCGTTTCATGGCGTTAAGCTGGGACTCTTGGGATGTTGGTGCTTTGTCCCCTGATGCAGCCTTTGACCCATTCCCATTGTTCCCGTTCCCTCCTCCATTACTGCCTCCGTTCCCTCCTGCACTCACCAGGGAGCCGCTGGGGGAACCGGCCCCTGAGGAGGCAGACCCTTTCCCCTGGCTTTCGCCGCTCGACGAACGGTTCAGTGGCTGCTTACCCAGAGTCAGGGGTGGAGGAGGTTTCAGAGGCACCTGGCTAGAGCCGTTTCCATTGCCGTTCCCAGGTATCTTTGCACCTGCAAGTCCTGACTTGGCTCCTGCTAGCCCAGACAGCCCGACAGGTTTCTGGCCAGAGGGAGTTGTCAAGGTCTTGTGGCTCCCACTTGGGCCTGAAGAACCTAGTTTTGAGCTGGTAGGAAGAGATGGGTTCGTCTTGGCGCCAAATGCAGCCCAGCCTGTAAGACCACTGCCTGAGGAGGAGGAGCTGCTGGTGGTGGGATTGGCTGATGTTGATGTGGATGCCTGAAATGATTAACAGTTAACGTTTCATTGTCATATCGTAATAACAAATTTTAAAGTTTTAAGACCTTAAAGGGTAAATTCTGTATTTTGCAACCTGGACCCTATTGTCCCATTACGTTTGCGTGTCTGTGACTAACTGGAACAAACGCCACTGACAGGCTCAGACCGTTATCACAAGTTTCTGACAACATTATGAAAAGGATTCCTAAAGAGATGCCTTTTTTTAAAAGAGTAAGACTGTTTTATCGCAATCGCTATGTCACTCTCATTAAAGCCACAAGACTCCCTTCACACAAAACGTGAAAAATATACTCCCCTTCCCAGGAAACTAAACAAACATTCCCATTTGGCCAAATGTGAGAAAGCCAATGATGGTCGTTCAGACTTTGCCTCAGGTGTCTCCAAAAACCATAACGACTGTCTTCACAACATCCAAGAGCTCTAACAAACCAAGCGATATCGATCATTGTGACAACTCTACAGTAGGTTAAATAGCTAAAAATACCTAACTTATACACCAGTATCTCTGGAGTTCTGGTTATATTTGATCATTTCAAAAATAAGATATGTTTTTCTTATTATCTGAAACTAATTTACCACTTAAAGGTATGAGTTAATCCAACTTTAGATGCATATCACATTTGTGGAACCTTCAGTGCATTACCTGATTTCATTGACGTAATAATTTTGCTTCGGTATACCCACCTCTTCTAGTACTTTACATATCATCAAGAAATATGTTCTATAACCACCATAAAAAGGGACTCAACCTTTATGCTTTCAAACAAAATGTGCCGCATTCAAACCAACCACGAATTTTCTCCTCTCGACGCTTTCCTCGCGTGAGTACATTCGCTGCAAGTGTTCACACACAACGCGAGAAGGCAATTTTAACGCGGAAACGTGAATAAACACAAGTTGCCATTACTACAGCTGTATGAACCTAAAGTAAATATTTTGCTGTGATTAAATAGCAATAGACGGATTAAACTGATGCCGAAATAACTACAACATGATGCAGATTTGTTAAACATATGAATTCATACTTTGTCAGGTCTGTCAATGGGGTTCGGATCGATCAGGGCTTTTCTATGCTAACTTGGTCACAGTAAAGTACAATGATAGCTGGAATAAAGTTACAGACACATGTTTTCTGAACTCACCAGGTAGCTCAACCTCCTCGCTTTCTTCTCTCCAAGTAATGTCCAGTTTTTATATAAATATGAAGTCGTAGTCCGACAGAGCTAACAACGCTAACAACACCACTGGAACCGGATGTGCACGGAAGCAAGCTGCTGAGAAGCTCCAGAGAAGATAAATCAACGTTGTAATCCCAAAAACTAAAGTAAAAAGCCAATTTAATAAAAGCAGTTTACTCCGAGCTCCTCCCACAAGTAAACGGCATAGTTGTTAGAGCCTTCCAGTCCGACTACGGGTGTTTATTTGTCCAAAGGTTGCAGCGCTGCTCCCTGCTCCTCTACCCCAAGTTTAGCAGCTCTCAGCCGGCCAGCAGATTTTCTATCCCCCGCTCTGCCTGGCCCTCTCCACACGACTCTGAAGCCGTCGATGACGTATGGACAATCTCAACACTGATAGGCTATCGCGACTCAGCGTCATGCGACTTACTCGTTGAAAATATTTGCCGGCCCCGCCCCCTTCGCGCCGCCCAACAGGAAATCGCAGCTCTATGCGTCTTTGCATTGAATTTGTATGTAAACTAACCGCCCCAAACGCTCGCTTCGCTTTTGGTCTGAAAGCACCATTAGCTTGTGAATATGCCATTAAAAAACAAAAGAAACACATAAATCCCAGTGGATAACACACTATGAGAGTGTAGCAAAGTACGATCCAGCAGATATCACTACTTAGTAGAGGCCAAAAATGACTCATTACAAGACCATAAGTGTATTAATCCACTGAAAATTAATCCCCAAAATGTACCATTTACTCCTGTTTGAGTAATGTCTGCTAAAAAGCTATATTACCTTGACATTTTTAGGAAATTACTAAATCTTTTTATAAAAATGTAACTATATATTTTTGACCTGTTTTCACACAGTGCCAAAGACAAGGTAGGGAAGTCAGAAAGTATTGAGAGGCGGGCTGTTGGGACTGTTACAATAACAATTACACCAGCCTCATCCTTTATACATATCTACAGATCACTGTGCAGTAGAGCAAATACATATTTATTAAGATATGTCAATCAGCAGATGAACCTGTAAGCTAGACAATGCCTCAACTTGCTTACTTGAGCAATTCTTTTATTGAAAACTGAGAGGGAAAAAAAAAGGGGGGGGGGGCACTCCCGCTCTGACTTGAATTAACATAATCAAAATCACGACTACGAGGCAACATGTTTGCTGTTAAAATAACTTTACGGTGAACTCCAATAAGTAAAAGTCCTCCATCTGGAGAAATAATACCGTACTGGAACCTATCTAAGCAGCAAGTGTTCGTGGAGTGATCCTTAAAAGTAAATTTGATCTTTCTGCTCACTTTCCTCTGCAGGGATTGAGGTAGACTGCCTTTTAAGGCAGACTACATGACTTTCAGCATCTGCCAATCGCCCTGCTGTTCACACTACACAACTGTCTTGTGACCAGAATCTTGATGTCATTGTGCCGTTCACACTACGTGACTGATAGGTGACATAGGGTCACACACTACACAAGCTGACAGCTGCTCTGTCGCCCGACGCAGGTCTCCAAACTACGTTTTGTCAAGAAAACATGTGAAATGTGAAACGGGAAATGATGCGAACCTACACATGAAACAGCTGTTGTTTGTTATTATGAAGCTAGGAATTATACATACAAACAATATGGGTGAACGAATGGATTAGCACACGCAAGTAGCAGGGATTGTCTGTGCTACAGAGAGAGCTGGAGGTGAGTAAAAAGTAGCTGCCTGCTTTGCCAGCTGCCTGCTCTCATTGGCTGGATGTGGATGTCAAGTCGGCCGACTCCTCCAGATATTTGGCATGCTAGATATCTGGCTGGCATCTGAGATGTGTCAGAAATGTGTCGGGGAACCATTTTGATGCGTCGTTGAGTAGTTCACACATAACGACTGGCGGTAGCCGATCGATCGCACATTCACCCCCGATCACAGCCCGATGGGCTTACAATAGTGTGAACTAGGCTTTAGAGGCACGCTCACATGCTACCAGTAATAATTCAGGGACACAGAATCCTGGTTTATGCTTGACTTCAGTTTGACACAGGAGCACATATTATTGTGGATTAAAAAAAGGTTGGAAAAACGCTTCTTTAGGATTGAGCTATTTGGGAAATCAACTCCCCCTATAAATGATACCTGGCACACAGCCGTAATTAGTAAACACATACCTTCACTTCTGTTCTTTTGAAGGCTTGGAAGGTGCTGGCTGTGTCAGGCTTGGCTTTAAGCTCTGCCTTTTTCACCAGTGTGTCTTTTACAACAGGCGCAGATGATGCAGATGCTGGGGATGGCTTCTGTGGAGGTTTCTGGGCCTAATGGTTCAAACAAATATCGTTTTAGACAGAAACAATATTAATAAAGAAACTATAACACTGATCAGTCACATACTCAAAGATGACGCACAAAAAACAAACAAACGCTGGAATATAATTTATTTTCCTCACCATACGTTTCATTTGCCTGGTGCAACGCGCACAATACCACACAAGCCGTGGATCATTTACTTCTTTGTCTGTCACTTGGGGCTTGTGACAGTCCTGGTGGTAGAGATTATGGCACTCCTGGCACTCAACCAACTGGTTTCCCATGGACACTGTCATTTGTCTTAGACAAAGAAAAACACACAACAGCAATGTCAACATTATAATGGTAAAAACCCTTTCCATGCTCAATGATTAAGTAGAGTTAATATTAATAATGACAGTGGAATGCAAACAAAAATCCTGGACTATTGAGATGAGAAAAACTACATTTATTGTATTTGCTAATAATTCAGATGTACCTGCAGACCACACAAGCCAGGCCCATTTCCATGGCAAAGTCATCAGCATTGGTCTCATCATAGTCATTTATGTTTGGCAGAAGGTCTTTGCTCGTCTGAACGGTAATTGGTGAAGAACGATTCTCCTGTTTATCCAAACGAGGCTTTTTCGGAGGGTCCACCTCACCCAAGTCAACCCTGACCTGTTTGTCAGTAAGAAAGAAAGAGGTACGTTTAGACAATGTGGGATGATGATGCATTGCCATAAGGACCAACGCTTGCAAACTGTAGCCACCTTATTCATTATACTGTCCTATATGGAGGGATGCATGTGTTGCCCTTTAAAAAAGGAAGACTCTGGGCTCAATTCTGACCTGAACTGGGGTCTGCTTAGGCTTTCTTGCCTGAGAATGCATGTTGTAGGTTTAAAAGAAACTTGAAAAGCAAAACATATAAAAGCCTAGCATTTTTCTTTCAGCCGTCCAGGCTATCAATCCAAAATGTTGCAACAGTCTAAGATATACACACATGTAGTTTTACTTTTGATCATGACTTTCACAATTTATCCTGTGCTACTTCACAAAGGAACGTGTGTTCACAGGCAGATGAACAGGACTGGAACATAGCTGACAAAAGAAAAAACAAATGAATGGTTAAGGTAGCCTCAAAAATATGGTTTTATTTTGGAGGGTAATTGTTTTCCTATAGGAAGATATTGGATAATTGACTCAACTTTGCATGTAAGAGTGTCAAAAATGGTCAGAGTTCTGCTTTAAGATCTTTTTGAGCATGAGACTAAATTTATTCTGATTGAAAATGTGTCCCATACCTTCTCAGAGAGTCTCTTCTCTCCCTCTTTCTTGCTTTTTTCCGAGCTGGATTTGCTACTGCCACTGCTGCTGCTGGAGGATGAGGAACTTGAGGAGGACTTGGAGTCCTGTTTACTTAGGCTCAGTTTTGACACAGACCCTTTGGACACCTCTATATCCTGAGGATACAATGATACAGTAATACAGAATGTATAGCATTTAGTTGTTATTATATACCAATGCAACTAAAGAGAACAATAACATGGTACAGTGTAAATATATAGACTCAGGCTGTATTACATTAAGAACTCCTTACTTTTTGTAATGAACGGTAGGATGAGTCACTTCCTCTTGAAAGCGACTCATCTAGTAAAGCTTTGAGTTTCTCAGCTGAGTCTTTACTCTTGGAGTGCAGGTAACTCAGTCCCTTCAGGAAGATGGGATCCAACTCCAGACTGACAGGTCCAGCCATGGCTTAAACTGTGAATCATGAAATAATGTGAGCTTTTCAGGCTTTGGTTACAACTTCATCAAATACCACTGCTACGGTCAAGTTAAGTCAAAGCAGAAACAGAAACAAACAGGCGAAAGCAAACCCCCTGAAGGGAGGGCAAGACACTATAAAGCGTTCACTCCGATGCGTAGTTTGACATCAACGTGCCCTAAAATTAGATTTTATTTCCTAGTGGGAATTTTATTTTTGTAGTTGGGATGGTCATCACTGACCTACGCCTATGGGTTGAGCCCCAAATGTCCGGATTCCGTCTGCTGGGGTTTTTATATAAAGAAATGCGTACGCTAACGTTGAGTTAATTTGGTGCTCTGTAAGGTTTAGTCCGGACCAGAAACTCAGAGCACTGTGATAGCCGTACACCGTAGCTAAAGTTACCTTCCCCGACAGCTGTCAGTTAATGTTACAACACCAAATTCACAGATTATTATTTTCAGATGTCTTACATTACCTCACACTCTGCTTCTGCTGAAAGACTGCCCCTTACACTGGTGTTTTCGTTTAGATGAACAACTAACGTCTGAACAACACTTCCTACAAAAGAAGCAGACAGCCGGGGCGGACGCTTTCCCTTCGTTTTACAATACGTGCAACAGTCAAATGTGTCCAGAAACTACACGCGCGGAACCTTTTGTGGAAACTATTTTTTTTTTCTTTTTCAAAGATATTACAGAACTTTACGCTCTGCATTTCTTATATAATTATATGCGTCACGTATAAGTATTTGGTTGATGTAGAAGTTTAATATAAATGTGCATTGGTATTGATTCGTAAGTTTCGACAGCAGACAGCTGATGGCGCTGTGGAACTAGCCTAGCTTTAGCACACGGAAAGAAGAAGCAGCACAGCGTGAGGAAGCGTGTACCATAACAACGTGGTTGTACTGAAATTACCGGTGTATATGTCCACATTACTAACGCTGTTGTGAGTATTTATTAACGTCATTTTATGCGCCGGATCCGAAATGGTATTTCAGATATCACGTTCTTGCTGCCATACTTGATAAGACACCTGGACACATTTCCATAGCTTGTTAACGTCCCTTTGTTTTACTCCACAGTAACGTTACTGTTTAATATGACGCACACAGAGGCAAAGCAACAGCATCCCTCCCTCTATCTAGAAGTGTGTTCCCCAAACGAGGAGCCGCGTCTTCCGGTGCACACCTCCATCGCCCTGTTTCTACTGTCCTACTGCGAGTGCACGTCTTTCAAAGTTTTTCTGGTGTTCACTAAACCTGCCAGCACCCATTCACTGAAGAGCCAGCTAGCAGGGTCTCTGGATGTGTCTGACATTCAGTTGGAAGATCTGCCCCACTTGGTGAGGGGCTGCCGTCTCCCTGCTGCTCTGGATGAGACTGGGAAGCTCTGCAGGGCAGGGCTGGCGGTGGTCCTGAGACACATCATCAGCAAGACCTTAGAGGCGGACCCTTCTAGGAATGATGTGTTGGCACTGCTAGGTTTCAAGAAGACCTGTCTGAAGGCCTGTGCTGAGGTTAGTGGCAAGCAGGGGGCACGCATGACCAAAGTACAAAGAAGAAAAGAAGTGCATGGAGAACACTGGCAGTATCAAGACCAAGTTTATTGTGAGACCTATGCATTTCGTCTTGTGGCATTGTCTCATGAGTTTTGACCCTTTAACTGGAGTCAGTATCAAAACAGCATCACTGCTGTGAATCCAGATTGTAAACATATTGATTTACAGTACAGTGTGCATGAACATGTTTCTCGTCCAAAGACAGTGTCCAAGATGTGATAGGATACTATCTATACTGATTTAGCATACATAGTGGAATAATGTCAAATTGTGTTAGTGTCAGCCAATCACATTGTTATGCAGTATGCAGTAACAGTTAAAATTAAGGTTCCATAATTTCCTAGAAAGAAGCTGATACACTGTAAATTCATCTGAATGTTTCTGAAAAGGACTGGAATTTAATAATCAGAGAAATAATAATTCATAATTGATTCTAATTAATTGCTAGTTAACCTGGTCTTTTAGTCGGAGCACAGCAGGTCAGCTGAACATGCAAACATGTAAAACTTGTCTACAGGCAACCATGCAATTCACCATTTATAATAATAATAATAAATGAATGAATTCATATTTAGTTGTGTTTCAATAGAACATCGAACAGTACTCAAAACAATTGCCTCACAACTTTGTCTCAGTTATTCCTAACATTGGGTACCAAATTACATAACTTCCTAGGAGTTTATTAGTAAATTTACAAACCTTTACAGGGTATATGGAATTTGCAGCTTAACATATCACAATGAACAAATGAACAGTTAACCATTGTTATTCAGTTCTGAGTGCTTTTAAAGACAGTGCTGTATTTGACCTCAAACATCTTTTCTTTCCTCACTCTCAGGTGAGCAAGTGGACCAGACTGTGTGAAATTGGCATCCCCTCTGCTATTGAAGAACACCTCAAAAATCCCTCAAATCAATATCAGCAGCTGCCCCTCTCTATCCTCACCCTGGAGCAAAGGCTAGCAGAGCCTGTCAAAGTCCACAATGATGACAAAATACGGAGACAGAAACTCCAAGAGCAGAGACAGAATGAAAAGAATGAGTCCCCCAAAGGCAGAGGGAACCCAGATTCTGAGTCCGCACCTGGACAGGCACCTCAGGTGTGTGACGGACTTGAGCTCAGGGCGGCTCTGGCCAAGCTGTCTGTGGATTCAGTTCCAACTTTGACCACCAGAGAGAACTCTGAGATCAGGAAAGTGAAGACCACAGACCTGCCTCTGCTTGAGCATGTGTTTGCTGAGGGACTATACTTCACTCTGACTGATGTGGTGCTGCTGCCGTGCATCTATCAGTACTTGGTAAGGGCCCTGGAGCTTATGATTTATGTTTGAGTGTTTTCAGTAATGAACACTTGTGGCAAAGGATCCTGCTCTTATTATTGCGTTAAGTTATCGCCTAATTTGGCTCCATGAATGCACATCAAAATGCTCATTTAATTCTATTATCACTGCCTATATTTCCTGTATAAGCCGTATACAGTAAATTTTGTAAAGCTCACAGCGTGGCAGTGCATTGAAAGTAAGAAAAATACCGATTATTGTGCCGTGAGCAATTAAGTGCAGCCATGCAAGGCTTTGTCTCTCAACATAAACGGTAACACACATGACTTAAGTCCGATGTCACCTCATATAGATGGTGCCATTCAGGCTACAGAACCCCCTTTACGTATATATTTACAGGCTTTTTAATGTCGTCATTATGATGACTTGTCAAATTATGCATGACGTGTGGTTTTGACATTCTGGTCAGGGTGAACCACCGGTACACCCAGCTCCTTTCAGACCCATCCAGGCAGAAACTTGAGTTAAGAAGACTCGCTGCATCAGACTTGGCACAGGTTTTGCTCTCAAAGGTGGTCTAGAGCCACCTGGCAAAGAGTGATAAGAGTGTATGGGAGGATTTCTATTCAAATGCAGCAGGTTGAAATGCATTTCAATGACTCTCCTTTTGGGAGAGTTTTTCTCTCTGCAATAGATCAAGAATTTGGTGGGTTGTTATGTTGACCTTAAAACTCTAAACTTCAAAAAAAGAAAATTGAAAAGAAAGAAAAATCGGCAAGACTTCAAAAGCACCCGATCCTTTCCTGAATATTCATTACATACAATGATTGCATACTTTACGAGTAAAGTTGGTAGCGGCAATTAAAGTTACCGCATCGGAGGCCAGAGAGTACCATGGCTGTTTAGTTCAATGGTATATTATTATTATTGATTAGGAATGCCACAATGTCAGGCAGCGAAGTGGATCTCAGCCTCCATTTCACCCCTCAGCCGCCTCCAACTATTCCTCGACTGTGGGAATGAACTGAAGTTCTCACAATGAGGCTTTTAGTAGTCAGCTGTGCTCCAGTAGTTTACAGTTTCACACTCAGCCTAGCGTGTCTCCTCTTAACGGCCATCCCTGGCTGCGACACATGCAGCTACGATGGATCCTTTCCACTCCACCCACTTGTAGTACTGCAGAGTGCACCTTATTCCTCTGTGTTGGCGTCCTTGTCTTTCTTCTGTCTTCCACACACAGTTGCACACGGTGACGCCGCTCCTTTGATCACGTCTCTGTTTTTGCCTTTACCCTCCCCACTTGCCAAGGCTGTTTTGATGTTTTTCTTGCCGGCCCCCTTGTGTCTGTCTGTCCACTAGTGTGATGATGAGTGAATTCTGGTGGAGCCTGACATCTCGCTCCAGTGGAGATGACGTGCCAGATGAGTTGCTTAATCTATATCTCCTTGTGTGTTTTTTTTTTTCTCTTTTCTCTTTTTTTATTGTCTTTGATAGTGTTCCCTCCAAGCCCACGCTGCGAGCACTCTACATCAGCTCCCCCACCTGCTGCGTTGGTACAGCCGTGTTCAGGAGGTGCCTGGGGTCCTCCGGGCAGCCAAGACTTGTGGGATGGCTCTGTCCATCCCTCAGGTCCCCACGTCCAGCCTCCCAGGGCTGTCAGCTGAGGACAAGCCAACTGGCCTACTGGAGCAAGAAGAAGGCCAGGAGATGACCGCACAGCTTCCCTTTGTTGGTGGCCCCAGGCCCACAATGACTAAGCTTAAAGTAAATTATTACATTTCCTTACTTATTTCTCATTATGCTTTAACTCTCTGTGTTTTCCAAACATGTTTGCTTCAACATACACATAAACAGACTGTAAATGTGAGGAGCTGTCTCCCATTGTCCCCTCACAGCACAGATAGAGGGTTTGGAGGCTCCAACTGGTTGTTAACTATTATCCCTGTAATTTTGTGCACCCATTTTCTACTGATGGTGCCTCCAAGAATGTATTTCTAAGTTAATGTTTTGGCTTCTGGCGGACTTTCTTAATTGTTGAATCTTTCGTCTTTCTTCCAGTGCTTAAACGTTAAGTGCTTTCATTCACAGAATTAACATTTTAAAGTTGGCTGTTTAAATGTTTTAGAATGCTTGTCATGACTTTCCTCTCACAGAGGATGTTTGTATGACAGTATAATTATCAGTCAATACTAGGGCTGTGCGATATGACGATATCTATAGTTTGACGATGGAAAAACGTCTATCGTTTACAATTATGCTCTATCGTTTATATCGTTGTGTCGCAAATTCCACACTTTACTGTAATATTTTGGTGAGGGGCGCTATGAAACGCGGTGAAGTTAGCTTCACGTTGGAATTCGACAACTCTCGAATGTCCAACGTAAAACAAATGTCCAACTTGAAATTAACTTCACCGCGGTCCTTTCTTCCCTGGTTTTCCACGCGTGCAGGTGTTGTGGGGAAGAAATTTAATGGACGAGCTACACAACGCTATCCAGCAGTGGCAGCCATCATGTACTTGTCAGTCAGGTAACGTTAAATGACTTGCCCACGGAGATACAGCTTACTTTATAGTTTGCCAAGACATGCTGCTTTTGTGATGTAGTAGCAGGAGATTTATGTGTGTCGTTGTCTGGAGCTGCTGTGCTGCTCTGGGACAGTCTCGTCCTCTCATGTTAGCTTTGCAGCAGCAAGTAGCGTCAGTTTGCTAATCCACAACCTAGCTAACAGTGGTTACATTACTTGCTGTGTCGTTGTTCACTCTATCATGGTATTTGTCATTGAGTTGTATTTCTCCCTTCTAAGTTCTCACTTACCCCTCCTTTATAATGCAGAGAAATATCCAGAGTTCCACTTGGAAATGCCATATTTCATTGAATTTACAAAAAAAGTTCTATATCGCGATATATATCGTTATTGGGATATGGGATATATGGGAAATGACCTACATCGGGAGATGATTTTTTTTGCCATATCGCACAGCCCTATAATACAAAGAGTCCACTGCCCTCAGTGCACAATTTAGTATTCTCAGTGTCTCTCTGTTGCCAGTGCAGACAATGTACATTCAGCGTATCCTTATTTCAGGTGCAATTAAAAAAATGAATACAGTCCAAAACAAAACAAAATTTTATAGCCAGACTAAGTAGTTTATAGTCAAGGCTGAAAATCTTGGTATAAAGAGACAAGACAGCACACAGTACTACTAATATGCCCACGCTGTTAATATGGAGTTGTCTCAGGAAGCATTGGCAAGACACACACACAGTCACACACATTTATAGCTTTCTTAGGTTTATAGCACACCAAATATTGCCCCTGCAAAGTTTTTTGGACTTGCTTCCAGCAGGAGATAAGGAGGCCCAGCTGTTTAAAAGGAAACTGTCTCCTCAGCCCTGAATAACCTCTCACTACCGAGCCTGAGCTTTCAGACTGTTCTTTTGGCCTTGTTGCTCTGCTCTCTCAGCAAAGATATTTCTGTGATTTCCTGCTGGCTAAGTGTCTATAGCAGTGTGATTTTAAGTGACGGAAAGAGAGTAAAGGGAGAAAGAAGGTTCGGAGCAATTCGATGAGGCCGAGTGAGCTGGGTGGTCAGGATGGGATGTGCCTTAAATATGCCCTGTTTTAGTTAGGCACAGATGTGCTCAAATGACAGTTTTCATGGCAGGTTGAAATCAGACATTAAAACTGAGAGGAATGTGTGTGCACAGACAGACACACGCACACAATGCTTACCGTTCTGTCTTTGCCTATAGGGATTACAAGGATGACTGTGTGTCGCCACCATCGTATCTGCACTGCAGCTGTTGTGTTGTTTTGGCCAACATGTGTGTGTGTGCGTGTGTGTGTGTGCGCGCGCGTGTGTGTGCATATGTCCTGGTATATGGCTGTGTGTGTCCCGAGGCAAGTACATGGAGAAAGAGAGGTCTGCCGTCTCACATGGTGACACACGATCCTTCACTGCTGCTAACCAGAGGCACCAGGCTCATTTCGCCACACAATCCACAATATAAATGGCTCATAAACTCTCCCTCTTTCTCACTTCAGTTAACACACACTGATGCATGCCAATCAAACTGCCTGGGCAATGAGCTGTAGAGGCGCAACCCGTGATCCAAATGTAAACAAAAGGGAAGCCCCACCACCAGAATTCAAGACCCAGGATTGAAACCTGGCTGCTATCACTTACAAATTGATTGACATGTCTTTAAATATAATTGGTAACATTAGACAACAATTCAGTCTGTGAAAGCAGTGAAACGCGGGGGTGATCCAGAAAAGGAGGATAAGTGAGTTAACAGGATCAGGTGATTCAAAATTCATGGAAATTTTGCCGGTTTCAGACACTGTCTGTTCCTGAGGAAACGCATGTGCTCACTAGCTATATGGCAGGGTACTAACTTACTTACTCATTTTAATTCTCAGTTTGGAAGAAGGTAGGGCCGGACAATAAAACAATAATTTTTTCAATAACAATATAACAAATGTTCAATAAATATTCAGTAAATGTTTGATTTTATTCACTTGAATCATACACGAATTAGGACTTAATTTTTCTTAAGATGATTATTCTGTTAACTGAAAAAGGTTTTACTCAATTTTACTTAAAGATATTTGTTGACAAAGATTTTATCATAAATATTTTGAATGTTCTATCTCAGATTTGTGATGTGATCCACTGTTTGGCATCAAGTGGTGACCATAAAGAAAAGTTTAAATCACAATTCAGCATCGGGTTTCTTCAACTTTCACTCAGGAGCAAAAATCTGCCTTTAAGCTTGAAAGAAAAAACTATTTGATACTTATCACGAAAATTATCCATATCGAAAGATATGAAACTTTTTATCGTGATAACATTTTTGGCCGTATCGTCCAGCCCTAGAAGAAGGCTTTGGCAATTGCTTACCATTTAAGACTCATCTCTACCAGCTTGAATCTCATTGTTATTGCCTTGCATCGGGTATTCTTTGTGCAACCAAGTTTCCTATTACCAGGTAGTTTCCACCTTAATTCCAACGTCTCAATATGACTGGTGCATTGTGAAAACATGGCCTAACCAACACAGATGTCAATGCTTGATCTTTTGAACCACAGTGCTGCTGCATGGCATTTTTTTACAGAACTATGAGGTTGCTGTTGTTGCAGATGAACTTGATGTTAACCCTTTTTGCCGAACTTGTTTTCATGTTCTAACTCTCAACGATGGGGCCTAACTGGTGTTACCATCTACCAGTCAGAGTCAAACATGCCACTTTCTCCCAGATTCTGCCCTAGCATTCCCCACTTCATTTTATCAAGCCCTTAAGTTATAGTATATTAATAATTTTACTTTCACACAATTAGATTGTCCTTAACATGGTTAGGGCTTTTTTTAAATACGTATACAGATAGGGGGATTTAAATGTAAAGCACAAGCACAACTTACCTGCTTTCATATTTGCTTCATATATATTTTTTCAAGTTTTTTCAATAGAATTAGACATTCAGGTACATCATTTACTATCATGTGGAATAACTTAAAACATAATGAATTGTTTACATAAGGTCTGGGAGTGTTTTAGTACTCGAGAACGGTCTTGGTCTCGAGACCTGTCTTAAGACCACTTTTTGATGGTCTTGTCTCGAACTCGACTGCATTTGTATTCAATCTTGTCTCGGTCTTGGACATTGAGGAGTCGGAATTTTATTTCAAGACCAGTCAAGACCATATCTTTGGGAATATCAATAAATTTATTTTGCATTGTCTGATTTATTTGTTAACATCCTTACTTTGATTGGATGTAAAACGTATTGCTTCAAATGCAACCAATAACCCTAATTAAAAATGTGTTGTTACCGTTAACGACTGTCCCCGCGATGGTAAGCATGTAAAAGTTGAATAAAGATGCTTACGTTGATTTCCGCTCTTAGTGTTTGTATGTAGGTGTTTTAATGAGAAATACCGATGATCTCGTTCCACATTTTATTGTGTGTCATGTAATTTGGGGAACTGGCCTTGGTCTTGGCTTGGTCTCGCCCTCCCTCGGTCTTGGTCTCAACTTGGTCTCAGCTCCTAAAAGTCTTGGTCTTGTCGCGGTCTTGATAAACTCTGGCCTTGGTGTTGACTTGGTCTCGATTTGGGCGGTCTTGACTACAACACTAAGTTCTGGCTTTTCACTACAAATCCAACTTTCTGAAATATCTCGCGAAATATTATCCCGACACCCAGTTACCAAAACATCCAGGTCCATTGCAATGCAATTCAGTACAGCAATTCTCTAATACAGTATATGTGTCAAATACTGTATCAATCAGTTTTAATTGCTGTTGTCACTGTCTCAAAAAGGTCCTAGATTAATGAAAAAGAAGTAGAGAATAGATCATTTTTAAGATAATGTAACACAACAGCACACATTTCAGCTCCAGTGTGTCGTAGTCAACACTATTGCAGGGCTCATACAAGTGTTAATATTTTTTTTTTCTTGTATATGTAATTAATTGATGTGACCAGGCCTGGGTAATATGCTGTTATAGGAGGTATGCTGACATTGTGTTTGCAATACCATTGTACCACTATAATACTATCTTTAGTAGTATAGATGTTTGTTTTATAAACCTCGGTTGTTAAATTATGCATTGCTGCAATAAAGTGTTGTAGTGATAATCAAATAGGAATAAACAATTTTTGAAAAAAGCCCCAACATGAAGGACCTGTTATCAGATTTAATTAGGGGCCAACTTGTGTGAAGGCAAACATTTTTCAACAATTACACTGATTTTCTGCCTTTATCCACTGTGCCGACGCGCATGTTGTTCTAACCCTCTTATCATCAAAGGGTGTGTAGAAAGAGCTAAGTGCGGTGTGGGCTGTTGTTCAGTTGTTCTCTCCTGAGGCAGTAAGAAGTGCACCAGCAGTGGGGTTTCCTCGAGTATAGCTTCAGATCAGTGTGACCAAGGTAACAAAGGGCTTGTTCAAGAAAGGTGCTCTTTAAATCACTTCATTACAGCCATTTGGACCACAGAACCTCAAGGCTGTAGAGACGTATCTATAGTAACGGGTGTATCTGTGTGTTGCTCCCCTAGGAAAATGGCATCGAGGCAGACTTCGCTCCTCATCCCTGCCCTGCCTGGACCCTCCCATGGGACAGCTTACCAGGCGCAATCAACCCCACTGAAGGTGAAAGTCAAATCACTGCGTCAAATCATTGTGTCTCTTCTCTTTGCTTTCCCCATTTTCCATTTGCCCTTCTGAAACTTCCACTCTATTTTAAGCTTTTTGGGATTTTTTGTCTCTCTTTTGTTTTAATGGTTTTTTTGCCTTGTTCTTTACGTCCTTCATATTCACCTTCCTTCTTTAAAACCTCTTCCTCTCAACATTTTTACCTTCTTCTCTTTATCTGTATGCATCTACATCACTCCCTACTCCCTCCCTCTTTTACCTTATTACTTGGTCAAAGTAAAAACAAATGCTATTGACTACTATATAAGGAGCAAGAGCGAGGAATGTGCATAAATATTTGGATAAAACCTTCACATACTACTGGTGCCTGGTGATTTTCAGTGGCACCTTGCTGACCCCCCCCCCCCGCATAAAGAAAAATATTAGCCATTGACACATCGCAGAGCTTTCTATTCAGCCGCAGCTGGATGTTTTTCCACATGAGGCCCTCTTATGAATTTTAAAGTGCTTATCTCGATTTGTTATCCTCCTTATGGTGTGGGGTGCAAGTGTGAAATAGGTCTATGACAGAAACGGATTCTCGCACCGCAGAAACACACACAAACGTGCACACACTTTGGCACTTGCAAGTAATGTGCTATGCCGAACTTGTGCGCATGCCTTAGCGGATACTGATTGCAGCGAGTGCAGTATCTAATAGGCAGTGGAAGGGTTGTTGATTGCTACCCCAGGTGACACTGGTAAAGCAAGGAAAAGAAATCTCTGTGTTTCTTTGTCTCCCTTTCTTTTGCCTATATTGTTTTTCTTCTTATTAGTGAGATGTTTGTGTTGGTAGTTCATGTAGTGCATGTGTAGCAGCAATTTATGAGTGTTATTGTTAATTATAGACATTGGAGGAGGTTGATAAAGACACACATATATACATAATATGAATATTTAGATATTCTCTTATATCTTTATTATTGTCTTATGGATTAATTTGATGCTCCCCTTCATTTTAACTTACGTGGCTGATTCCTCCACTTATTAGAGAACCCGGGTAAATGAAAGTGGAAAGGTATTTCATTATTAAGATACTCTGTATATAGTACCATGAGTTTAGCTTCCTCCCTCCTTCATCTCTTTTTGTTAGTGCCTACTACACATCATTACCTCCTGTAGTATCCTGTTAATGAACTACGGTATAACTTCTAGAGTGATCTAAACAAGAACACAAAATAACCCTAAGTAAGCTCAAACTTTATTTCTATAATACCTTTTAGAACCACGGTTACAACCTACTGGTATGGAATGGTTAAGGAGAGAGTATCAAAACTAAATACCAGCTTTTATAGCTACTGTACACTATCATATGTGAGGGTTTGATGTTTTTCTTTGTCACATGTGATAGTAAACTGAATATTTTAGAGTTTTGGAATATTGGTCTAATAAAACAAGCCACAGCCCAAGGTGGTCTATTGATCACCTTGGGCTGTGTGACATTTCATCAACAAAATGTTGAATCGATAAAATAATTGATAATGAAAATACTCGTTAGTGCAGCACTAATTAATATCACTCTTGTTTTTTTTATTAATTCAACATAACAGAACATGTTTTTGTATGACATTTATGTTCTGATGGTGCGAATATTCCCCACATATCAATCCAGTATCATCTCAGTAAAAACTGTTTTAATTGGTTTATTACTTATTACTAACTGGGGCTATATATAGTGCAGCCAGGCAATATTAGGATTGGTGACACTCTTTAAAAAAACCTTTGTTAGTATATCTGTAAATTTGGGAGACTTGCCCTTCTGCATTGTCTTAAAATTGGGGGACCATTTATAAAAAGGGCTCCGAGTAGCAGACCCCTGACATATCTGTGTTTGAGAGTGTTTTCCTGTAATAGTAGTACAGTACTACAACTGAACGTCAGCACTTTAAACTGATAATCACTGTTTTATTTCAAGTACAACATGCTGGTATAGAGTCAACACAATGAAAAACATTGTCTGACTGCTTTTTGAATGCACTGCACTAGTTGTAATTTTTACAACCATTCGTAGCCTATTAATGTATTCCCACAGTGCTACTTAATCATCTGTTTCTATCCCACAAACCCCACTGACATCTACACAGAAGTGCTCTTCATGATGTGGGCAGTGTATCTATTCTGAGAATGAGAATCACAGAGAGAGGCTAGATTTTAGCTGTCCCACTTTTGTCGACACTCTGCATGATAAACGGCACTGTTGATATCTCCTTCTGCAGTATTGGGCTGGTAGGTAGGTAGCCCCTGTGTTTCAGTACTGTGTAATTAAAGAGGAGCAGAGACGAAAGGCAGCCAATTTGTCCTATACCCCAGCGCGTGGGCTTTCCCATCTATCTGTTCCTACAGTATACACAAATGGCTGCGCACACGCCCACACGTACAGTACTACAGGGAAAATTGCAGTATTTTCCCCTTACGTTTGCATAAATATTTCCATACCTGCAAAACTAATATAACACACACTGTATTGGATTTAAAATGAAACAATGACTAGGTGGTTTAAGTGCTGACTTTCAGCTTTGAGTGTTTACATCCGCATTCAGTACAAATTTTAGGCATCTTTCGGAAGGGTATAAAACATTACAATTTGCACGCCCAATATGGATGTGAACACCTCCAAACGCCCTTAAAGCTGAAAGTCAGTACTGTAACCTTGAAGTAGTTCTTTCATTTAAAATCCATTATGCTGGGAGAGAGCCGAAACTACAAACAATGTATCACTGTCTTGATACTGAACAATTCTCTTAGACTTATAGTACATAGCTACTTCTGCTAACAGATAAGACAATCACACATTCATGCACCTCTAAAAAAAACAATGCTTTATTTATTTTATATATTGCTGCAGTCTGTTGACCCAGCTAATTGGCATTCAGTGGTAACAAATGCTACACACTGATGCGCAGGTATGTACAATCTATACAGGAACAGAAGGACCTTTGTGCATGGGAGCTTTAGGTTTTTGCCCTTCTTGTGTAGCGGGCTGCTTTGCTAAATGTGGCGAGGGCTGTCTGCAGACAGGTAAACAACCGTGTGAACACAGGGGCCATTGTACAGAGCAGCCAACCAATTGTCTGTAGTTCTCTTAATAGAGGGAGGAGGGGAGGTAGTGAATAAAGCGGGTTGGAATGATGGAGTATGTGACAGTTGGAGATTGAGATAGGGGTGAGACAGCATGAAGAGAGACAAGGGTTATCAGGAGAAAACAAGGCAGGGGAAGAAGGGTGAACGAGACAATCGGCCATAAAAAGGCAGGGCTGGTGTGGAAACCGCATACTTGTCATGCTTCAGACATGCTGCTATTAGGTCCTCAAGGGTTGTTTTGGTACAAGAAGATGAGATGATTTCCCCTGTCTTTGTCTTAGGTTACAAGAGTATGACAGAAGTTGAACTGCTGGAGAGAAAACAAGCTCCATTTGTGTCTGTCTCCCTGCTTGGACTACAGCAGAGATTGAGAGTTTATTCTTACACTTGTGTGATTAATATTATTAGATTTTTTGTGTGTGTGTGTGGTTTGGTATACTTAAACAATGTACAGTACCTTGTGGTTATTTGAAGATATGTTATCACCAGTGTTATCCCAGTCATAATACAACACCTTGTGTTTTTTATACAGATTTAACAAGCTAGACCTAATGTGTTAATTAGTGAGCTTTAGAGGTGATGGTAGATTTTGTTACCTCAAGATAGAGCCAAGCTAGCTGCTTCCTCCTGTTTCCAACTGGTTGTACCTTCATATTTACCGTACAGACGTGTTATCTATTTTCTCATCAAACTCTTGGCAAGAAAGCAAAACGCTAATTTCCCAAAATGTTTGCCGCCGCCAAGCAATAGTACTTCTTAAACAACGCATCGATGAATCGTTGAAATAATCTATAGAAGCTTTGAATACTTAAATCATCGTTAGCTGCAGCCCAACACACAACACTGACATATTATCACCTTTAAGAACTTGTTAGGAAATCCACCTGGCAAAAAAACAGGAAAAAAGTGTTCAACACTGAATTTTTTGCTCTTAACTCTCAATCATGTGATCCATACTTAATATACATTTTTTTTATAGCTGCTTAAAGAACTTTGTTATCTTTTCTGCTCTACTAGAAACGTTAATTATCAAATTAATCTAAAGTTGTAGTCTGAAGTCTTAAAACGCAAAATTTTTATTGTTGTCAAATAGCATCACGCTTTTTGAATAGTGCGGTGATGGCTGTTCAGGATTATCATGGCCATGCAGTGTTAAGTGGTTTCACAGCATCCTGAGGCAGAATTAAAAGGTGGTTTTTGAAGCCGTGTTGCTTCAGCCGAGCTGGAACTTCCTACTCCTTCGCAGACATCCTCCTGCATCACCATCTTCTTTGTAATTTAAATCCCAATAGAAATGTTAGCCCCACCAGAAGTCTTAACCCACGCTTTTCAGCGCTTTGCTGGTTTTCTACACCATCCAAGTCTAATGAGTAGTTAAACATCTGTTATGTTAAGCTTCCAGATACCCCTTAGATGCTTAGCATATTGGTTTGGAAATAGGAAGATTTTTCTGTAAGATGCATCAAACATGGAATATCAGTCCAATAATTTTTGTATAATAATAATAATTTTTTTCTTTTATCCAAAGCAACTTACAATTGCTATACATGTCAGAGGTCGCATGCCTCTGCAGCAACGAGGGGTTAAGTGTCTTGCTCAGGGACACAATGGTGGATGTCTCAAAGGCAAGCATCGTATCTATGCGCCATCACCACTTTCAAAAATTTTGTTATGTAGGTGGATATGAATTTAAAGATGTTAAATGTGTTCTGACACAACATTGTCGATTTCATCCCCTGTTAAATCAGTTTGGCTGCCTGTAATGGGTGTGATTTCCCCTCAGGCACATAATCTGACTGTTACTGAACTTAGATGAAGATAATTAGCTAGATTGGATTCAAGTCCAGATTTATTAATTTCCCTTTACATTTTCTTAATTTTCTTTGACTAGATATTGACTGGGTGTCGTAAGGACACAGTGCATGTTCTCTCAGCTGCACTTTACTAGTGCATTATCATTAACTTTAAGTTAAGGAATATGGCAAAGATTACTTCCTCACACTTATTGAGCATTGTTTCTTTAAGAGCATCATGACATGACATCCTTCACATTTCATTACTGTTTGCTGTTACAGTTAACATAGTGTTTTTAATCTGATTTATAATCAGTTTATATCTGTAGAAATAATTATCTTTACAAATTATATTCGTAGTAGTAAGGGTGTCTCAATAAGAGATCAGATCTGAAGATCTGATCAGAGAATCATGGGGCTACCGATCTTCATATCTGTTTTTCTGGAATCAGGAAAGAGTTCCACTCTTAAACTTAACTTCATATCACAGCCCTTGGGCCATAATCCTATAGTTGAAAACCACTGTCTTAATCTGTATTTCCCCTGAGCTCTGTGGACCCTTCTGTTTTGGTAATGAAGCGGACCGTTGCTGTGGCTTGTCACAAGTTCACCCATCTATCTATATTCCAGCCCTCAGCTATGGTCATGAACTTTCAGTATTGAATGTAAGAATTTGATTAGATTTTATCTCTGTGGATCCAAGGTTAACCCATCTTAAAGATGTGATATTATGCTTTTTGGCTTTCCCCCTCTCCTTTATTGAGTTATATATCTTTTTTTGTGCATGTAACAGGTTTGCAAAGTGAAAAAGCCCAAAGTCCAGCCTAAAGGGAGTTCTTTCTCCCACAGAAAGCTCTGCTCTCAACCACTTGAAAACGGCTCATTTGTAGTCCAGCCCTTCACTTCCTTTACTTGTGACCCCGCTTGCCAAGCGGCTAGCGGGGTCAGGCACGCCCTCAAATCAAGCTAGTCTGAGCGGAGGCCCCTTGGCTCGACTCGCCTTTGTTTGGTTTTCCATTGTAGAAATGTTGCACCTGTACTTTTTTTCGTATCACCTCCGTCAAGGTTCCAAGCGAGCTGAGGGATACTAAAATGTAACATGAAAACACGACTGCTGATTGGTCAGAGAGAATCGTCAGTATTCACTGCATCATCATTGCGTGTGCCAGACAGAGGCCAGCAACAGAAAGTTTTAATATTTTACAGTTTTCGTATGGAATTTCATCACTAAATCAAACACAGTGAAGGCGGAACAAAAACGTGCTTGAATATTATATGAAGTGGCTGCGGGGGAAGCCTGTGCCAAATGCCAGCTGTGTTGATCGCTGGTGTGTTTGTCGCATTGACCATTACGTTGTGGCAGTTGTGTGTGGCGTCACTATGACGACAAGCTACGTACTATCTCTGGGTACTATCTGCAATGGAAAACGGAGCAGGGCCGAGTAGAGTCTATCGATTTGCGCTATGGTAGCATAGATCGTCAGAACGCCGGCAACAGTTCAACGTTTAGTCCTAAAAGACGATGCAACTCCGACTCTGTTTGGGCCTGGAAATTCACAATCACAGCCTGTAAGTATGCTTTATTGGTTGTGAATTATATTTAAAATAAACGCGGCTATGTAACGTTAACTTCAGACTGTTCAAGTGCGGAGTTGTCGTAAACGTTGGCTAACACAGCTAAAGTTATAGCTATAATGCTAATGTTATACCGATGTGAAAGCTACTGAGCAAACGTTCAATTTGTTTGGCCAATTTTTATTGTAAAATTGAGTTGAAATATGGTGATTTTTGTAGTGGTTTATGGTAAGATGTGGAAGAATGATGTTGGGGACTTGTAACTTATACCATCTGCTAGGTTATGGGCGCAGTCTGAGGCGGCTTTGATTTGGATCACACTCCCTTGTTTCTTACGACCCGCCCTTCTCTGCGCATGTGCAACTCCCAACATAGATTTTGTACAAGTAAGATGCATCACTCTGTAGCTCAAGAGCGGAGCGTACAACACATAGGGTGAAAAGAGGAGCTGCAGTATGAGAAAAATATGGTGTTTTTGGAAAATTAAACCATGTAAACCTGTTCTGGTACAACCCCTAAATAAGATTTTGAACCTGAAAATGAGCACAATACCACCTCTTTAAGATACAAGAGCCCATAGTCATCAATTAAAATAAACCCTGACATGGAAGCATCCATAGCAATAGAAAATATGTCTATAGTTTTTTATTTTTTTTACCTAGATGTCATTATATATCCAATTCTAGGAAACCTTAGAAATGTGGTCGATTTAAACATTTTGGTTTAACTCTTGGAGCTTGTGTACTACACTTCAGTCTTCCAACTGAATTGGAGTCTGTGCACACGGCTGTTTTTTCCTGTCCAGCTGTCAGGCTGAATGGAGCTCCGCTGAGAGACACACAGCAGGCTTAGTCACAGATCTGTTTAACTACTGGCCTGCATATTACCACATCAGCTTAGTCGAGAGATTATGTTGACTGATTCTTTCTCTCTCGCTCCCTCTGTGTTTTTCTGCAAATGCATGAGTGTTTTTTGGGTTTGTTGTGAGTTCAAAACTAGTGACAAGGTCAAAGTCGAGACATAGGGCAAGATCATTTTTGAAGAAAAAGTCTGTGTGCTTGTCAGATACTTGTCAAACGGTGCCTGCCATCCTTCCTTCTGTCAGACAAATGTCATGGGTAATCTAGATGGAAGATTAGTAGGCTGATTTTCCTCTACGTACACACAAATACATTCTACTTATACCAGTCCTCACTGATTTAAGCTGACTTTAATTGAGTCTAATTGAAGTCTGTGTCCAGTTTTCCAACTTTTACATATAACTTACTGATCTAATCACCTTTCAGAAATTCAGCTCTCCCACTCCAAATGCTTGTAGCGAATGAATTATTCCACCTCAGAGTGTCTTGTAGAATGTTTGATCTGGGAATCTTAGGGTTGCAAAGGAAGATTAGTAGGAAGGGGTCTCCAAGTGCAAATGTGCCAGACAAACCTTGAACCCCTTTCACACATGCGCTTGAGACAGGACAGCGGACTTCTAAATTTGTGAGCACGGGGTCAGCATGCTAACATTAGGGGTGGAATCTCTGGGCACCTCATGATTCGATTACGATTCAGAGGGCTGCGATTATAAAATGATTATCGATGCATCTTGATGTATCGTTTTTTTTCTATGCAGGATCTCTGGATAACTACTAAGCTTTTAATTTGCGCATTAAAATCCAAAAGAAACATCTCTTAATTAGCTTAAAAGGATTAGCATGCAACCCTAATTTACTCCCTTAACCTCAACTCCATGGTTCTTTACTTCTTTAACAACCAGTTGTCAGACTCCTCAGAAAACTGAAATATAATTATCAGGATGTACAGTATTTATACAGGACAGAGCTGTACACCACTTTAGTCTAAGCTTGTACCTGATGTTCTCAACCCTTGACAAGTAGGAAAGTTAGTAATGACATACAGCTGAGCTATTTAATATTACTTCGTTACTAATTTAGCTAACGTTACATAACAGCCAAAAACTTGCTTTAAAGGGAAGATGTTAGCTAGCGCCAACTGCCTTCCCTTTTCCAGCAGTTGGGGAAACTACAGATTTTTATTAACGGACACACTGACCTACGCTGCACATTTACTACCAGACTGAAACTTACTGCTGATATTTTTTCCGCTAACTTTCACCGTCATGTTCGCCTGTCACTCTCTCTCAATCGCTCGGCCACACACACACACACAGGATACACAGAGACAGAGATACAGATACAGAGAGCTCGCCAAGTGTTGAGTGTTAAGTTACTGGGTGTTAGTGTCATCACTGGCACATTGTTATTAATGATTGTGTGACATTTAAGTAGGGTGGTTAAGTTATTCATGCCACAGCGGCGGTGTAATGAATACAGGGGGAACACTCTCTGTTATGTGCCCAGTCCTGGCGCTGCACTTCCACAAATTCCACCTTTTGCATTCTGTCAACATTATGTTATCAATTAACATTTAATTAATCGACATTTTTTTAACTTTGTTATTCGAGTCAGAATTGTCCATGTCCGCATCGCAATGCATCTAAGACTCGATTTTTTCGCCCACCCCTAGCTAACATGCTCACAATGGCAATGCTAACATTCTGATGTTTAGCAGGTGTAATGTGAACCATGTTTAGTTTTGCCTATAGCATGCCAAAAATTGCTAATTATTACTAAACAAAGTATAGCTGAAACTGACAGTAATGAGCTCATTGTGGTGCTAGATGAAAAGTCAGGGAATCATCATCAATGTTATTACAATTTATCCTGAAGGGGACGTGGCAGTACCAGACTTCATGGCAATATGTCATGGTTGTCAAGACATTTCTGTTAAAACCATAAATCTTAACCTTATGGTTGTGCAAAATTAAAAGTCAGGGGAGAAGCAAAGTCAGTGGATTTTATTGTCTGGGCACCATGAATTTGTACAAAATGTTTCAGCAATCAGTCTAGAAGATGTTGAGATTCTTCACTGGATAAATAAAGACTTTTACCTGCTGGTGCTAGATGAAAAGCCAGGGGAACACCAGGATTACTAGGCTTCATCTTCTGGAGACAATGCATGTCTCTACAAAATTTCATGGCAATTCATGCGATAACTGTTGAGATATTCCTGTCTGGTGAGGTCCGACCGACCAACCAACATTGCCGTCCCTAGAGCCACAATGCTAGCTTGGATGTGTGAATGTGTGTTCAGAAGTTCTGTTTGCCTTAAAGGAGAGGTGTGTGTTTATGGGTTTTGCACATAGAGCTGTGGGTGTATATGTAATTAAAGGCAAATTGCCTGTTATTAAAACTAGAGACCAGAGAGTTTTTTGGACGAGCTATGTTAATACAAATGCAAAGATGTGATTTTAGAAAATGCTGTTATTGAACATTAGTGGGGATATCTGTTTGTACTATGTGCTGGCACTTGGCTAGCACATCATTCCCTTGGGCTTACAGCTCCAAAGAGCAGGCTGTGACTCCCAAATCACTCCTCTCATTCTCAATTAATTGAACTCATTAGAGCCTTTAAATTGGAGATTTAAAGATATGCAGTAAACATGGGACCAGGCACAACAGGCTACTAGCTTTGTTACTCCCAATTAGAGGGATAATTGGCACTTTATTTCTACAATTCAAGTTCAAACACATTCTCCCTGGAGGGTTACCGCAGAGTTTCACTATTTGCAGTGATGTTTGAGTTGTGCCCATTTAAATGCAGAACCACTGGCTGCCTCCATGATGAGCTCCTTGCAAATGTCATGTCATGAATATTCATTTGTCTCCTTAGATTTGTTTTGTTCTATAATTTCTGGTGAGGCATTGCGGTGAGGGTATGGAGTGGGGAGACAATTTGCCTAACCCTCAGCCAGCTTTCAGCTGGTTTTGGATTACATAGTGTTTCATGCACCATTTCACTACACTCATAATTAATTACTGATTAGTGTTTTTAGCCCTGAGCAGAATGTAAAGCCTAATCTATTCTTTGCAGTCCTTTCCTTTGGAGCACAGTTTAACACGCTCTGTCAATTAAAATCTTGTATGTTTGGAACATATAGATGACATTTGAAGGCTGCCTCATCGAATGTGTTAACTTTTCTGTTATCTTTTGATTGTTGACACGTTTTGATTTTTTCCTTCATAGATATAAAACAAGTGTTTTGGTTTTTTGTCTCAATGGATGTTAAATAAAATTAAAAGATAGATCAAAACAAAGATAAATTAAAGAAACTCATATTACATTTTCAAGATTGATTGATCTGTAACATATTCCTGCAACATTTTATCATCTCAATAAAAGGTGTTCTCAAATGCTCAGAACTTATCTATCTATGACAAGCATTTAACAAGTTTATTCTTATTTAGCTTTTTGCTTTTTAAGTTGAATGAGAGAAATAGATGATGTGACATAACATGCCATGGTTTTAGCCCACACTCATGTGGTTCTTTTTAAAATACATTATCATGCTATGACTTTGTGTACTGATACATCAAGTGCACAATGAATGTTTTTTGTTTTGGCTGAGAACAAACTGACAGTTAGCTATTCCTCGTTTCTCTTTATATGTAAACTGCGCCAAAACAAGACCAAATGTTTTGACATTTTTACCATTGTTGTTTGTAGATTTCTGTGCAAAATATAAGTGATAGAATCTCTTGTACTTGGATGAGAAAATTAAATCACCTTGTTTTACCTTATACACATTCGTAAAGCTGAACTAAAAAAATAAATCAAAATACTTCAAGAATTAATAAAACTAGCAAATGTGTGAACTTATTTTATTAATACGGCATTAAAACAAGGAAAGTCAAGAGAAAGATTCCAGTGAGGTGAACAGTTCTTATCCTGAGTTACATGTGTAAAGCAGAGGAATAAGTGAAAGTTACATCCAGGTTTGATGAATATATTCCTCAGCGGTCATGAACAACCCAACCCAGTTACCCAAATTAGCAACTCAAAGTTTAAAGCGGTAACAGGATACTTCATTTGGAAAGATCCTCAGTATTTCTGTCAGTTTAATTTGCACAATTTGTGGCTTGGCATGTTATGTAATACATGTTCAGACTGTTGTTAATTACAGGAGATACTTTACAGCACAGGACTGAGTAAAAAGCAGTAGTATGCGTTTGTTCTTTTATGTTTTTCAGTTTGGTTTATTTTTCCTTCTTTTTATCTCTCCTGTGTAGTTTACTTCATCTATTCCTCTGTGCTGGTTTATTTCTCTATTTATTTTGTCTCTGCATCTCCTGCCTGCCCTGCATTCTCATTACATTTTTAACCTTTTCACATTTTCATCCTCCCAGAACCTCAGCTATACGCACTGCTATGGCATGAAGTGCATCATTTTTTAAAATTTATTTTCAAAAACTCCTGACAACAGGATTATAGTATTTTGCCATTCTCATCACTACTGTGCGTGTGTCACTTTTGTATTTGTTGTTCCTATCCCAAACGCTCAAACACAGGCTCAAGGCTTATTATTATGTTCTGTATCAGGTGAAAACTATAATAGATGAAGTGTCATATTTGGTTTGAGTGTGTACTGTGAGATGCACTTGTGTTCCGGGGGGCAACCTCCCCCTGTGCCCACATGTAATTTGACTCAAAAGAAGGTCCTTTATGGATTTCAGCATATATGTCTCAGTTGTCTGTGTTCTATGTTTCACTGTTAGATGAGTTTTGCCTTGTTTCTTTTGTTGGCTTACACTGCTATATTGAGTTGTCCCAGTGTGTGTGTGTGTGTGTGTGTGTGTGTGGTAGTGTGTGTTTTGTCTATTTCTGCATCTGCAGAGCATTTAACAATAAACGACAATCACCTAAGTTGCAAGGGCCTCTTTACTGTAGCGCTATCTTTTCACATTCTGATAACTATTATGGCTTTATATAATCAGCTACAACAGTACATAGCTATAACTGTACATATGTGGATGTTAAAATGTGGACAGCCACTAAAAACCTGGAAGTTATTGGCATAAAGGTGTCTTTTTTTCAACATTTCATATTGTATATAAATTTTTTTTGTTTTGTGTTTTTGTAGCAAAGCAAGTTGGCCATGAGTTGGGAGGTCTGCAAGAATCCAAGAGTAACAATAGCTTAAGTATACAGGTGGCTCAGTATGACAAGATAATGATTCATCCAAATCCTGCTCTAATTATCCAGAGGGCACATGTAGCGTTTGTGGCAAATCTGCAATCCCTTGATTCTCGTCCCACTTTCTTTCCTAAATACGAATATCTTGTGGGGTGCCAAGATATTTGCAGAAATAATAAGGAAATAAATACATATTGAGACCTAGTGTACACTTTCCATCACTAAAATAAAATGTATATTGTGAATAATACTAAAGGGACAAAGAGCTGCAATGAAAACGTTCCTTTCAAACACTAGGAGTCTCCATCTGCAGTGACAATATAAGCTTAAAGCACAGAGTTGAGAATCCCTTTATTTCTCTCAACAGAGGGGCCCTGGCTTTGGAAACCCAAAGTTTATGTAAGAAAACCAGAAGGAGCAGGGACACTAGCTGGCTGGAGTCCAGCCAGCGTTTATTTATCCTTGAGTTAGCACTGCAAGGCTAGGGCTAAAAGCCATACTGGCTGAAAGATTTTACAAAGATGGCAGGCCAAAAGAGGTTGACACAGACCTCCACTGATGCCAGCATTGTGCCACTTACTCCCTGACTTTGACAGCTCCGGCAGAGTACAGAGAGCAAGGGATGAAGGGGAGGAATGTGCACTGAATAAAAACAAACTACCTAGTTTGAAAGAGCAATTGTGGGGGGAGGTTTTCAGGAGACATAACAGGAACTTTTATTTTTAGAAAATATTTATTCCATTCATACTATTATTAAACATAATTATTTTTTATAGACAAAGCCTTCCATGGTGCAGAAGGATATAGGTAGACCATAACAGTTAATCAACATTGTGCATTATTACAATGTAAAACCCAGTCCACAAACTAAGCCAAATCTTGTTTTTTCCCTGTGGACATGGTTTACCGATGTGTCCGCTTGTAGTTTGCCTCAGGTAATTCATTCCTTATTTGAGCTGAGCTGTGAATGTGTTGGTCAGAATCAGTGATGTTCAGTCATACAAGTCCTCGACAGCATTATTTTTTTTCTCTGCCCATGGCAAATACAACTTCACTGACAGGACATATCGATTGCAAACTCCCCAAGTTTTAAAGCAGAGGAGCTGCAGTCTATGTTGTTTTGCCATGTCCACTACAAACAGTGCAGTGAACAGCACTCAGGAGACATGTAGGAGAATGGTAGCCAAAAGGAGAGGCTCAGCTCTGTCTAGTATGCATTTGCCAAAATGAAAATGTCATAGTGTGATTAGCTTGGCCAAAACATGCAATATTATCTTCTATAAATGTTGAAATAAAATGGAAACAGCAGATATGTGTTGTTGAGCTGGCCAAAGTGTTGCCTTTGGTTCTCTTTTAAAACATTTTCAGTAGTTTTCAGGAAAAAGCATTTATATTCCAGCAACATCAACATTCTCTTCAACAAGTACTCTTTGATGATTAGTTCTGTTGCTATGATAAATACGAGGGATGGAAAGGCTTTTTTGTTGTGCATGCTGTCAGTTATTTTGTCCAGTGAACCGTCAAAAGACTGAAGGTCTCTACATTTAGACACTTTGGCATGTGACAGCACATAACATATGGGCTTAAAGGCAACACTTAATTTTACAGGTCTGCAATAATTGCCTTTGAAGTAAGGTTAATATATTTGGCACTGGGTTTGCTTTGCATTCTTTCTTGTCTTCGAGAGAACTTAATAATTTCATACTAATTGTGTAGAACATAGACACTTTTCTGACACTTGGTGTGGTGTTGAGTTTATAAGCAGTTGCGGATTTCCAGAGAAATATCCTTGAAAGAACCACACCACTAATTAGAAATAATCATTCCAGGAATCTGAATTTTAATTTCAGTTCAAGTACCCAACCGATTGGCATTTTTGAGACGGATAAATGATTTTGATATTTGTGGATTTGAAAATCTGATATTCTTTTCAGAAACACATAACATAAACAAAGATTATCCCTAATGTTCATTATGTGTAGCTATGAGCCCTCAAAATGACATAAACTTTTTTTATTGTTGTAAATAGTACTTTGAACAAAATAGAGCTGATTGCTGTGTTTTGTTGTGGATTTGTGGCAGTCCAAACATGTGTGGTGCCAACAGGGAGTTGCAAACTATGCAATGACAACACTCATAACATAATTGTAGGATTCGTCTTCCATCTCTGTTTCTTTTTTAATTGTTGTTTATTGGCTGTTATAAACACTGATACCGATTTCTCTGCAATTAGATCATATCGGTTGATTATCAGTCAGGCTCTAATCAGTTCCTTTCAAGGAAATTATAAGAGACTATGGGATCTGGAAAATAAAGTGTTACTGGCTTAGGTTTGCTAGCATTTAGGGCTTCAACAAATGGTTATTTCTGTGATTTATTTTTTAGCAGTTTGCGCCCATCGCAAGTTTCCAAAAGCCAAATGTGATTCTTTTAAATCAGAATGAATTTAATTTGGTATAAAATTTGGAGAAACAAGCTAATCTGTGACCAGCAATTATGAAAGGATTATCAAAATCGACATAGGTAAATGTTCTTTCAAGCGATAAGCTAATTTATTGACAAACTTTTTAACAGTTCAGATTTTTATTGGGATAGCTGATGTCATGCTCTGTACACGTATACAGGTAAGTAGGAGAGCAAAATTGATGTCTCGGTTTGGTTGTTTGCCCATTTTGAAACAAAACAGTGCTGACAAATTAGGTATGTGCTGTGACCTGTAAGAGGGACCATGGGAGTTCCATAATTATGCAGACCTCTCGCCTACAGCCTACGCCTGGTCATGTTTTGACAGACATTCCAAAGCTGTTGAGGGATGCGCAGTGAGAAGTTTTTTCCTCTTTATTTTTTTTTTGTCTTCATTACCTTTTCATTTTTCTTGTCATCACAGTCTTACGCAAACACATTGAAACATTTCAGTGACTGCTGCTGTGAAAGAAAACTGTCGGTTATTTTTTGACACCTTGTCAACAATTGGAGCTTTCAGTATTATGAATGTTTTTTTCCCAACATGATTATATTTAGTCACTGCTGTAAGTGTAGTGTTTGGCTGTGTTGCCTCAAACCTCCAGCTCAAATACCTCACAGCAGAATTGCAGTTTTGTTTTGTGGTGTTGCAGTTTTCAGGACTTTTCCTTAAAACACTAACACTGCCTGGAAAAGGACTGTGAATTTTGATTTCTCTACTTACTTGTTATTAATTACAGTCAGCACTCTGCAAAGATGTGCCAGAGTTAATTTCCTCATGCTTTGGTCCATAACTTTCCATAATGAAGAACATATGGCCAAATGTAAGCTTTTCTGCATTAAGTGCCAACAAGCCATTTTAAGTTTCAGATTATGAAGACACTGCAGTAGTAGGTGTAGTCCATGCCAAGGTAAAACTAAAGCGCTGCCAGCTAAATATTGTGGCCATTTAGGAAAACACAGGTTACTGCCAGAATCTTGTCATATAAAAAATATGTTGAAGGTGCCTTTAACTGTGATACAGCATTTTGGGTCACGCTTTAGAAATGAATGCCATGCAAAGCTAACAAATCTAACACTGAATAGATAAACTCATTTGTTTGTTGGCTTGTATTTAAAAAATGTCTCTTTTTGTGTTATTGTCTGTTTTTTCCTTCTACACCTTCACATTAGTATGAGAAAATGGCTACATTTATATAGCGCCTTTATCCAAAGTTCTTTAAAAAGTTTTTGCCGCTCATTCACCCATACGCTCTGATGGCAGCAAGCTACTCTGAAGGATGCTGGCCAGTGTTAAGGACACCTTAACATCTAGACAGGAGGTGGTGGGGATTGAACTGTCAACCCTGTGATCAGTGGACGCCACCCTTTATGTCCTGAGCCGCAGCCACCCCACCAACCAACAGGTTTCTGTGCAACGTCATCACAGAGATTGTTGCGCTACCAGGGGGCAGAAAGCAGTACTCTGTCTTCGTGGAATATCAGTCTATGCGGCATATCTAGCAGCAGTGTTGTGCAAATTGCTCAGACATTGTAAAGAGTTACATTTTACTTATTACTCCTTTAAAAAGTAATAACATTACTTATTAATGGGTCTTAAACGTTAGTTAGGATGCGTTACTCGTTAAATTATTACTCTCAAACTCCACACCACCGCCCCATCCTTAAAAGTGACGGAAAACCTGTTCAAAGCAGCTCATTTAAAAGCAACACTAGTTGACCAAAGTGCCCTCCGCAATAGATGACACATATACATGACAACAACAGTAGAAAAAGTAAAAAATAAAATAAATGTCACTACTGAACTCTGTTTGAAGGCCAATGAATAAAGACAAGGATTTCAAAGTGTCAGGAGTCGGGGCATTACTTATTTCAACAGGTAAAGTGTTCCAAAGATTTGGAGCAGCTACTGAGAGAGCTCGGTCCCCTTTAGTTTTTAGCCTGGATCTTGGGGACATCGAGGAGCATCTGATTGGATGACCTCAGTGCTTTGACCGGAGTGTGTATATGTAACAGAAGGTGCCAACCCATTTAAAATTTTAAAGACAAGCAATAAAATCTTAAAATCAATCCTAAAACAGGAAGCCAGTGGAGCAAGGCTAAACCAGGGGTAATGTGCTCACGCTTTTTAGTTCCAGTTAGAAGTCAAGCTGCTGCATTCTGGACTAACTGTAACCGACTGATCCACTCCAACATAAAAAGAATTACAGTAGTCTAGTGGAGATGTTATAAATGCATTAATTACTGTTACTATAAGTCTTTGCGTGGCAGGTGGCTTGACTTTGGCCAACAGTCTCAGCTGAAAGAAACTGGCTTTTACTACAGAACTAATCTGTTTTTCAAAACATGTATTCATAACAAAAGCAAAGAGTAGCGTATGGTTTTTACATCACATAACACTTCTTAACGCCACTGGCTGAAATAAAAAAAAATAAAGCAAGTTTCTCCTGACTTTTGAACTAATGTTACTGTTTTGCACATCCATTTATAAGAAAAGTATTTAGTGATTTTACAAAACACAAAATGTTGCTTAACGTCACTCTCTCCTGCCGAGTGGATGCATCACTGGTAGTAGCGGCCGGAGTTTTTTTCTATAGGCTAGTTTCACGTTGCTGTGCTGGTTTTGCATGCAGTTGCTTATATATGAGATGCAAAATTGTTCGCGGTTGAAAGCTTTTTGCTGGTCACACAAAGTTTATAGTGGCAAAACAGATCAAATTCTGAAATGTCAGGTTATTATTGAGTCAACAAGAATTTACAAACTATGCAAAATCTATGTTTATTGAAGTGGTTGACTCCAGTTTCCCCACCGGCTACCTGAGCGTTTTTGCCCCCTGACTGTGTGCGCATCCAGTAGTGTTTGTATACAAGAAACCCATCTATATAAAGGGTGCTTTATTTTGTTACCACCATAATAAACCAACAGCCTGGAGCTCTGGAACAAAGGTAAAATTGAATACCAAGATTCTGACAAAAGCATACACGCCAAGAAAGCTACAGAGCTACATGAGTAGCAACATCACACACCAACAAACTACAGTGAAAGGCTGGAAAACCTTAAACATTTGTTTTATAATATAGTCCTTTTGGGCCCATTCTGTGTTGTTTTGAAGATGTTCTACTTAAACTTTTAAATCTTGCGTGCACTGACTGTAGCATGTGTGCAGCTAGCTGTGTGTAATTGGTGTTTTAATTAGCTATGTGACAAATGTTTCAAATGCACAAAACTTCTATAATATTTTGTTGTAATGGTGCTACCATATAAACTGGGGGTTTTAAACAGTTAACTGATTATAACACAGCATCAAAATGCTTCAATTAAGTAGATACAGATATTATAGATTATAAATATTTTTTGTAATACTGTCATGCAGTGTAGACACGTTTTTGTTTTAAATTTAAATGGGAACTTAAGAATATTGTTTAAGGGAAAAAAGACAGTGAGGTTTTTCCCCATTCTTCTAAGCCATAATATTTGCCATGTTGTTAAGTCTGTAGCTTTCCTTGCGTACGCATTTGTCAGAATCTTAGTAATCCATTTTACCTTTTGTTACTCAGCCCTAGGCAGTTTGTTTATTGGGTGTTAAGGAGCACTCTGTGTTTTGGTTGGTCAATTTACTCCTGCAGAACCCATGTGTGCAGTTCATAGCACTTAAGGGAACAGCATTTTGCACTTATCCAGTCTCATAAAGGAAATATAACATGGCCTCTCACACCACGCAGTTTGCATTTGCCAGCCTTTCCTTGTTGCATGGTACATTCACATACCTTGACCAGGTGTGGCTTAGTGAATGTATGAATTAAATACTTCATTCAGCCGTAATACAAACACTGTACTGCTACAGGGCTTTTAAAGTCCATTTGCATTAGTTTTTAACCTCTGGTCAGGCGAACAGCTCCCACACCACGCTTGTTTTTATGACACACACAAGCACTGCATTGTTCTGAGCAACTGCCAAGACAAGAAAACATTGTTATTGTTCTGCAGAAGGACTGCCAACTTGATCCTTTCTGAACTGACACACTGGTACATTCATGACTACTTGACCAGGATCCAGGCATTCAAACATGATATGATCAGAAGAGCTGCAGAAGTCAGGCTGAGGAGATAATGATCCACCACACCTTCAAGTTCCTATTTCACTGCACCAGACATTTGTCAGATAGTTTGCTTATATGAATGAACACATCCGGGGTGCTTAGATATGGCCGGGCTTATTGTGCACGACCCAACATGTATGTGCACATTCTGCGCCACTGCAGTTTCTCTTACGCATACGCTTACATGTATGAAACTTAATGCAAAGGTTTACTTTTTAAGGAAGTCTTGCTTACTTCAGATGCAATATTTATATGTCTCCCTTCCCACAAGTGATCCTTTTCAAACTTTCACCTAGATTGATTGACTTGTGCTTTTGTCTATTTGTTTTCATTAAAATGGCAGCAAGGTGTAGAAAAAAAGACAAGTTCATAAAAGAAATCATTTAAGCCTTCTCCTGGAAGAGCATAAACATCCCCACATCAGAGGATAAACCAGTGTCTTATTAATTTTACTAACTACATATACAGTATACTGTATACAGTATGTATTGTAAAATGTGTTACTTATTTAGCTGTTGTCAATATTATGTAATAAAATGTATTATTATCCTACATACAACAGTTGCCCCAAACAGTCTTCTGTCCACAGTATAAACTTTGATTGGTCCAAATTGAAATTAAGATTATAAGATGACACCATTTTGCAACACCTGTTTTAGATAGACTGTTTAAAGAGGAAGAACACTTATTTTAATGTATTGTTACATTTAAATAAAAATGCATTCACTTATAAAAAAAAAAATTACCATCATATAGAATAAATATAAATGGCATTATTCAGTCCTTTTTGTTGTGCTTTTTAGTCATAAAGTTACACGTCCATGGAAGCAGCTCGTTTTTTAATGTTAAGTGTTTCTTTGCTGCATGAGTGTCCTTTCAGGCTTGCCATCTTCTAACATGACATCGTGTGACACCATATTTCTTGGTGGTTGACACATGACTCCGTCTGAGACATTACTGTGGTGAACACGTCTGGAGACGCTTTCCACCCGTGAGGAATTTATTTACCTCTGACAGCAAAACATGTAACATGAGCCAACACATAACTACAGTACTGGGCTAAGAAACTGTGGTGTACACACTTTAGATGGACATATGGAAACGTTCTAGCCTAACATTAAGGCTAGAAATAATCCATAATACTATACACTTTTAAAGTAACATGCTCACTCTGTAACGAGCTGGTGAATCTTTTGTGAATGCATAATAAGTTGTCCTCAAATGTAATTAAACCACCACCAATTTCTAGAAAATATATTTCCTATATTTTGATAAAACAAAATCCGAAATCTTAAAGTCACACATACGCAAAACATAATCTAAATTTGAATCTTAGACCAGCCCTCCTTATGTTTGCTCTTTAAACCAGCGTGTCCTCTGAGGGATGTTAGCTGTCGGATCCTGCAGAGCCCAAACAGAGGCCCCCTGTGCCACAGCGGTTTGTTTACATTCTAATCTGTGTGATGGACTTGCTTGATAAGGCTCTGGGCAGTTCTGCAGCATCAGGGGAAAAAGGAAAGAGATCAGGGCTCACTGCCAGCAGCAGCAGCGGTAGGCAACTAGAGGACACACGGGCTAATGGATGCTCAGTCTCCCCCCATGTCGCAGCCATAGCAGGTTTTCTCTTCCCCGAGCATTGGGAGATGTCAAGGCAGAGTCAACATGCTGGAAAAACCATCTACAAAGATTCTTAACAGTTTTGTCATCTCTGGCTTTGTGCCAGTAGTTATCCAAGGGATGGGATAGTATCTGTGCACCTGTTCATGAACACCACAAACATCAGAATATTCCGCTTTCGGCTCAGATCAGTCTGTTGAAGGAGGTTATACACAAATGTCTTTCAGGAGGAAACACCTGAGCCCCATCAGTTTCCAACCAATGGAACATGTCAACATCAGAATATACTCAGGGAAAACATAAGCTGGAACCAGGAAGTATTTACATTTTCAACTGTAAAGAGAAGACTTGAATTGCAGCTGGCCAGTACGTATGAAGGAAATAAACGTCCTCCTATTGCAGGCAAATATAAAAATTCACAGAATATTATGTTGCATGAAAGCTAATATGCAGACAGAAAATATACAGTCAGCGTTGTCACGGGTTGGGGCGCTGAGTGCAGACTGGGGCGAGGACCCAAATGCAGACAATGGCAAGGCGAGGAGGTTGCAGACCAAAAATGTTTACGGAAAAGGAACTCGAGGCAAAGTCCAACAAAGGTAGTCCAGAACACAAGGCAATCCAAAACACAGGGAATAATCCAGAACTAGGAAGACAAGGAACAGGCAGGAACACTCAACTTTACACGCAAGGACGTGACAAAGACTGGAGAGACAAGCAGGCATACATGTACACAGGGACTAACGAGCGGGGCGGGAGCAACACAGGTGAGCGGTATCAGGGCTAACGAGGCAGAGACAGAGAGAACACAAGACAAGCAGACATGGGGGAGAGTGAATAACCACGAAGACAGAAACACACAAGTTACAAAGAACCAGAACCTAAATGAGAACACAGAACTAGAACACAGAGTTAAGAGGAGACCAAATCACAAAAATACAAACAAGGACCAGGAATCATTACCAAAACATGAACTAAGGACATGGAACTAAACTCAGACTCCCAAATAAGACACACAGACGGAATCATAACAAGCGTATCCTTATCTCAGCTTCATGAGATAATCCCACTTGTTCGTTATGCGTTTTCCCTTTTTTCAGGATTTTGTCCAGAAATTGGCATATTTGAACAAAACATAAACAGGCAGCTGCATTACCATCAAGAAAATCACGCTGAACTCTAGAAAATGTTACTTGAAGTTTAGATTGGAAACAAGTAAAATAATATTTACACATTGATGGATTTTACAGGTGTGTTCCTTGGTAAATGTTTGTTTAATACAAACAGGATTCATTTCCATGATGCCAAATTTCAGTTTGAGGAGTCTTTAAATCCAGCTTTTTTTACAGTCTTTCATTTCTTTTTAACATAGTCTCAGAGGGATAGCTAACTTGTCTCAATTTTCACCCCTTCAGTGTTAATTTATGCACATTAATTTGCATTTTTATATGAACATGGCTTACACCGCTAAAAAAGACAACGCCTGACTAATTGCTAAAACATTGCCGCCCATCCTCAGTCTTGTACATACAGTGCGATGTGGGTAATGATAGAGGAAGGGAATTGAATTAATGTCCCCCTGTCAACAACTCTTTGCTACAGTTGCAGGCAGTTTCTGTCATACTTGTGATTGCTGCGTCTGCTAAATAAAGTAGTGGAAGACCGTCAATCTTGTTGGGATGCATGAGGAAAAATGTGTTGGAGTGGGGGAGGTGGCGTCACAGCATGGGTAAGCCTCTCTCCCTCTGATCTCTGGATTACATGGTCTGGGATAGTTTTTTTCTTGTGAGTTAGAACTCGGATAAAAGTTTTGACCTTTCCATGTTGAAAATGTTATGTTTTAGTCTCCTGAGCTTCATTCAGATGGCGTAGTTGTATTCATTCTCATTGAAGCTAATGGAAGATGACATCATAGCTTATTCTAAAACCGGCAACTTTGGCATCATGGATTCATGTAATGATTTTGCTTGTTGGATAAGGAGACCATCCTTTAATCAGAAGGCCTGGCCTCATGTCAAGCATTTATGAATTATTCTCCTGCTATGATGACTAATACTGGCACATTGATATCTGTGACAGAAAGACATTACAGCTGAAATGAATTGATTTCGTACTTGACGGGTAACAGCTGTGACGGGGCTACCTGCAGAGTGTCAAAGAGATGGTTCACATACACACAGTCCGGGATTATATTTACGGCTTTTAGTTTATTTTCATGGTTCATGGTTTCCAGAGGAGGAATCCTAAAGACTTTGTGATCCCCTGACTTTTCCTCTAGTGCAGTCATGAGCTTCACATTTGTGGTGACAAGCCAATATCTCAACAGCTATTGAATGAATAGTCATAAAAATGTTATAGACATTTGTGTCCCCTTTTTGTATCAATTGACCCTTCGCTAAGCTCCACCCCCCTAAGTCACTGTTGCCACAGTCTATTACCGCACTCCCCAGAAAAAATATTGTCAAATTTGTTGGAAAAAGCGATCTCAGAAAGAAGCAGACAGTTTTGCAGTTGCATTATATATTTGAAGGTTGTATTCAGGCTGTCAGACTGACATGAAAAAAAAAGAAAGATAGAAGCTGAAGCCTACCGATCACACAGAACAAGTGAACCACCGCATACCCCGACGATTGAGACAAAAGACAATGATATCAAGGATCAACACTGTTCCTGTAAAGCTGGGTAGGCCTCTATTCATTATCACAATCATTAAAAAGCAGAACAGTAGGGCTTTATTACGTTACATTCAGTAGGAAGTTAGCTAGCGTTAGCTAACTAACGTTACATTAGGAATGATCCACAGCCGACATTTTTCTGGATTTATTTTAGGGTTTGGAAAGAGGATAAATTGTACTTCTCCTATCAACCTCTCTGGGTAGCGACTGTAACTATTACAAGTGCCCCAGGAACAACGTTTGACCAAAAATGCTAGAAAACGACTGTTTTTGCATTTGAGTCAATGGAGCGCATTCATGAAAGTGTCGGACCTCACTTAGAGCGAGTCCTATACTGCGCTGTAATTGGCCAGCTGTGTATGCTGGGAGTGGCTTAGCGAAGGGTCAATTGTAAGAACTTTGAGCTCCTGACCTTTCATCTAGCACCATCATAAGGTCTGAATTTAAATTTGTTCGATACTTGTGTTTAGTGTTAATTAGCAAATGTTAACATGCCAACAAGCTAAACTAAGACGGTAAACATAGTTAACATTACACTTGCTAAATGTTAGCATTTTTGATGTGACAATGCTAGCATGCTGGCACTGGCATTTAGCTTTTTGTGTGTTTTAGCTGCCTAACTTTAATCATATCTTGCCTACAGTCTATTTGCCATTATCACATTCTTTTCCAACCCTAACGATGCCATAATCACTCTGTGTCACTTTGTGTGGAAATTGTAGGAATAACGAATGAAAAATGCTGACATTGAACAGTCAGAAACTTTCATCATTGAACATAATCCAGGGTTTCACAGAATCCTCCAATATCAGCATTCTGTCTAGCAAGTGGATTGCAATTCAGTGCAGAGATCCTCCTGAAAGACAAATGATGAGGTCTCCATGAAGACCCTGGGGGAGGTGCTTGCCTGTGAGTCATATCTGCATGACCCTGCTTGGAAAGACGCAATGTAGGAGCATTACCTTGTGGGCTCATTACCTGGGTCCCCTATCTGTTAGGCGATGGGCAGGGTCAAGGGATACATCTAGTCTGGAACTAAATACATCTCATACAGCATCTCATTTTTATTTTTTTTCTTTATCTTAGCGTGTAATACAGTGAAATATTAACACCTTTTACTGGTACTAACACTGAGCATTATTTTTGCAAGTGACAGCCAGTGAAGATCAACATGTTAATTAAGTAATCAATATTTAACAGCTACTCACTGTAGCCACACTTTAAGCTGTGTTATTGCAGAAAGAGCAGACTAAATAAAATCTGAAATGAGGTTGTGAAACTCCTCCAACACCCCCCCAACAGGAAGCAGGAACATCCACTGCTAAATAGGTTAAGCCGTTGAAATTCATTCAGCATTTTAAGACATAATGAACACTACCTTCATGTTATTAGTTGTTTGGAAATTCAGAATTCTCTACAGTGTGTTTCAACTCTTGTTTTTCTTTTTACATCTTGTGGCTTTTTGACCTATACTCTGTTTGACACGTACTTTATGATGTTCATCTGAAATTGAGTGATTTTTACACAATTACAGCAACCCTGGGCGTGAACTTTTAAGACCTCTCTGTGTTACTCACGTTGAAAAATGAAATTGAAAAGGGAGAGGTCGACTGGCATGTGGTTAGCTCTTCTGCTGCCACCCACTCAGTCCTACATAGCTTATGGGCTTGACCTTTAGCTGTGTGGTGACTTTTTACTAGTCCTGTTTGAGTAGATGCTGAAAATCTACACACAAACTATAAGATCAATTAATACACTTTTTTAAACAAAGAATACTGTATACACCTTTTGCACTTTTGTAAAGAGTTGTGTAACTGACCTTAATACCTTGTTTCTCAGCATTGAGCACAACTTTGAGAAAGTGCCAGATGTACTTCTGTAACCTTTCGTAAACACCTTCGACCCTTTGTGTGGCCAACCACACATGCATCACCCCACTCTGAAGTTCCCCTCAGCTTTATAACACCTTACAGCTCATTGGTTTGATATTGGGTCCACAACTTTACTGTTTTGGTTAAGTCTCAACACTCTCATAGCTTTGTTTTCAGCTGCAGCAGCAGGAATATTTGCGAAAAATCTATAAAAACGGACTGTACACTACTTGCTAGGGCTGAACAATTTGGGGAAAAAAATCTTATTGTGATTGCTCTGCCAGATATTGCTATTACGATTCGTTTTGCAATTTTTGAAATTATGTTTTGCTAAAGTTCAACATTCACTGCCAGTCTATTTTTGACTGAAGCCATGTTAAGCAGCACAGAGCAGATGAACCAGGCAGAAAGTCAGACACAGAACAGTATTTTTCAAAATAAAACACACTTTGCAGACTCACGATCGCACATCAACAATAAACACAGTTAAACCGACAAAAGAAAGAAACAATTTAACTACGTAGCCTACTTAACTATAGTAGAAGCACAAAAATCAAGGACAACTAAACAAATAAGCAAGTGAGCAAAATCAGATGGATTTACCCATGCGGATATGTAACATTAGCCTGCACAGAGAGTTAACAGAACAGGCTCACAGAGAGCTGTTATCCGCAGTTGAAGCTCACAAAATGACAAATTAATAGCACGTTAACAGCACGTTAACAACACGTTAACAACGTAGGGCAGGATAAACGCTCCGCTGCTGAAACGCCGCTGCCTGTGTCGGTTCCGCTGGCATCAAAAGAAACTACATAACCTACATTTTAATCGCAGTCTTCACGATAAGCTAATCGTGTTATTTCAAATTGCAATTTCAAAACAATTAATCCTTCAGCCTTACTGCTTGCCCAACACCAAATGACAGACAGTGAACATAATGGAGCATTAAGCAGTTGAGGAGCCAGATTTTTCCCTCAGGAGTTGGTAGAGACCAAAACAGAGCTAAATGTGAATAATGGACATTACACTAAAGCCCTGGATATACTTGCTTTTAACTACGCATACACAAGATGGTTGCCACATGTATCCTGCGTTCCTTTGGAGTGTGGGTTGTGCACGTCTCCAGAAATTAACGCTACGCGTCCGCGAGATGCAATTCCGCACATGAACGTGGCGACAATATGTTGATCTGACTGGCAGGTCAACAGCAATACTGTTCCAAACACCAGCCTAGGTGGTGGCGGTATGCAGTTGGTTTGCCAACCGTAATTAAAGAAGAAGAAGGTCATCAGCATACTTTAAAAAAGGAGATTTATGGCGGTATGTTTACAGTAAAACTCCAGGAGCTAGTCTGCAATTACCGAGAATGTTATGATGTCTCTTGTTAAAATCACAACCTACTTGAGTGTCGCTATGTGTGGTTTGTTTACGATGTGCAAATTCGGAGGTTGTCAAGAAAGATAATCCGGTGTTGGCGATGGATGATCCGGTCCTGTTCTGCCCCCTAGTGGATTCAGGTTTAATCCTCAAGGTACACGCAAAGAACGCAGGCATGTATGTAAACAATGCCGTTGGCGACGCAAACGCCCATCTATGCCTACGCATTGTTAAAAAGCAGGTATATCCAGGGCTTAATGAGGTTGCAATATTACTCCATATCTTTTAATAAATGTGAGTAACTTTAATAGGTAATAATATGTCATTGTTGTGTTTACAGCTTGTTTCCAATGCCCCCAAGTGGCCAAAAAAAATTCATTGCAGGTCTAGTGTTCTATATGACATGAAAATTTTGAGGAGTCCTTTACGGGTAATCTGCACTGTTACTTTGTTTGGTTATTCCATTTTTCCTAACTAAACCATGTCTTAGATTGAATTTCATCACACTCTTTAATGCAGTTTGCAATTAAAATCTAAATGTGTTCAGATGCATCAAAAGGCCTCTATACTAGAGACACTCTCTGGAGCCGTTGATACATAGAAGTGCCCGCGCCCGTGTGAATTGCTCATTCAAATGAAAGCAGAGTCTTGTCAATTACCTTCCTGCTGTTTCTCTGTATTTAAATTCATCCCTCACTTTCTTTATTGTGCTCTCCCTACAACTGGGATCAGCTCAATAACAGCCAGTAAGAGACACTGAATAATGCCACTGTGAAATTTCCTATTCATTTCGATGGAATGAAAAGTCTCTCTGGCTACCTTTCCTCCCATGTTGTCATTTAGAAAGCAGTGTGAGCAGATGTGAGCAGAAAAGTGTAGAAATAATATTTTTCTGATATTCCAGTTGTGTGTGGTAAATGAAACACACATCACTCTAGATTTATGGACCAGAGATGGCACGTCAACGGCTCACTGGCGATGTGGCGTGCTAGAAGACGGGAGACGGGAGAGGAAGATGCAGAAGACTGAAATGTGCTTAGAGTTAATGGAGTACATACTGCTCGCACAGCAGCAGAAAGTCCTGCCACAAACAAGGAGGACATTTGATTTTGGCTCGGAGGCTTGCTTTTGATTATGTTAAAAGATTGTTTGTACTCCCTAGTTGGCAATTGGTTGGAAACATGCTGATGAGAGAGTGGAGGCCTTTTCATCTGTGTGCTATAACCATTACATGAAATGACTGGTTGTAAATCAAAAGTTGAGGAGCTGGGGGGTGGAGGGAGGAGACTTTCTTCTAACTGACAGCAAAGGAAAAGAAGACATTAGGGTAAGGAAAAATGTGTAGTGTGAACAAGTATTCTGATGTCTTTTTGTTTCTGACGTTGAGTTTATTGTAATGAGTTAATATTGACTCCAACCAAGCTACAAAATAGTTTTTTTAAATTCCATTTATGTTTGATGGCTTTCTTCTCTGGCCGAGTTTTGTTTTTCCTTTTTAATTGTGTTTTCAGATTAATTGCCTGGAAAAACCTGCTTTTAAGACTTCATGCTCAGATGCAATGAGAACTTGTTCTCTTTTGCAGGGAAAATGTCAAATATCCGTGCAGTCAGGAAGAGGCAACAGCTGAATAACTTGGTTGGCATGGTTACGGGGCTAGCCAGGCCAGGATACACCGTTGTGGATTTCTGCAGTGGAACGGTACTTGTATTCATCGGTCCGGCAATTCATATCTGTTTATCACCAAACCTGACCATGGCTACCAGTGTTGGGCACTGTAACATTATTACTTTTCTCAGTAACTAGTAGTGTACGGGATTACTATTTACAAAATAGCAATGATATTACAGTTACTAATCCCAGTAATGCTGCGTTACTGAACGCACCATCCTTGATATGAATGCTCAACTGCGCGGCAGGTCAGCGGCACCAGGCCTTATGTTTTTCAAGTCAGCTGTTAGCCAAAAAGCTAAAGGAAGACTAGAGAAAGAGGGAGATAGGCATTCTTTGGACAGCTGTAAATATTGCCATTATTGTGTCACACACACACACAACTAGTTATCATATTTGTTCATGTTTTTTAGATATACTTTCCTCTTAAAATGCTTTTCTTGTCAGTCTACACAGACAGAAGAAAGTAATTACGCTATGCTAAGGGTGGTAGTGTTGCATTTATAAAGGGTCAATACTTGGTTGGAAAGGTCAGCAATAATCATAATTCGATTGTAGGGCTGGTACGATAAAACAATAACAATAATTATCGCAATATAATTTTTTTCAATAACAATATAACAAATGTTCAATAAATAATCAATAAATGTTTGACTTTATTCACTTGAATCATACACAAATTAGGAATTATTTTCTTTTATTAAGATGTTTATTTTGTGGAGTAAAAGGGACCAAAAAAAGCTTTTACTTAATTTGACTCGTGCATATTTGTTGACAAAGATTTTATCATATTTATGTTCTAACTCAGATTTGTGAAGTGATCCACTGTTTAGCATCTAGTATTGACCATAATTTAGAGTTGAAACCACAATTAACCATCAGGTTTCTTCAACTTCCACAAAAATCAGCCTTTAAACTCAAAAGAAATAACAATTTGATACTTATCGTGATAATTATCGATATCGAAAGATATGAAAATCGTGTTTTTGGCCATATCGTCCAGCCCTACTCTATTGATGCCTCTTTGATGTATTCTGCTTTCTTAATGTGCATCTTCCTTTTTTTTTTTTTGTCTTTGTGCTGTCTCTCAGGGCCATGTAGGGATTGTTTTGGCGCACACACTTCCAGATTGCCAGGTAACGTATGTGTATGGTGTCACTGAACTTGTATAGGTCAGGCAAAATTACCATTTTGGACTGGTAACTTCTGACATTATTTTTATTATATTATTTGTCATTATTTTTGACATTTTACAGACTAAAAGATGAATAGATAATCCAAGAGATCAATTGATGACGATGAAGGCATTATGATTTATCATTAAATGCATCCCTACAATTCTGCTATACTGCAGTCACATGCAGCTATGTGAGTTTTTTCTGTTTTTATTCAAGGTCCTCCTCATAGAGAACAAAGAAGAGTCCTTGGTGAGGGCTCAGAGTCGTAGTGCTGAGCTTGGTCTGAAAAACATCGGCTTCATTCAGGCCAATTTGGACTACTTCACTGGACCCTTTCACATTGGGGTGAGCATAGAAAGTAACACCAAGCAATAAAAAAAAGTGCCTTTGCACCAGTTTTGTCTCCATTTGTTTGATGATCCACAGATTCTGCAGACAGTACATCTCAGGTGACTTAACTATTGAAGATTTTGCTAATTTGTGAGTATGTAAGTATTGCAAGGAAAAAAATGTTTTGTGAATCACTAAAAATAAACCATAGTGGAAAATAAGGGTATTATTTAAATTACGAGTGGTCACAGTATTATCTGTACTGTGCAAAATTTTAAAGCTATTTTAATGTAATTATTATAATATAGCAACCATAGTAGCACTGATTTTACTTCCTCTGTTTCCATTTAAGTTGCATTGTTTGCTGCATTAACAATCCAATTTTCAATTACTACATTCGATTTCCTTAGCAAATCATATTGTTTTTCCCCCTTACACAATAGCTTTCTAGCAGACCAATGAAAACATTGTTCATATGTAATTTGAAATATCAATTTGCACGCAAACTATAAAGCTTAGGAGGCAAAATCTCTTCTGTCCATGAAAACACAGAAATGAGTGTAGTGTCACTGCCATAATGATTATCAAATTGAGCTAATGTGTTTACCTCAATAATTCTAGGACATTAATTTATTAACAGCCTTATCAACAGAGTAAATATCTAAGAAGTTTGCATGATGTTTGAAAGCATTACTGTCAAAACAGTTGCCATTGTTTGGCATTTGAAGCGCAACATTACCTTTTGTGTTTGCAATTTAAAATGTTAATCATTAAGCCAGCAACCCAGTGCTTCTCGTTTGAAATCGAGAAGCTCTTGTCAACACTGCATAAACAATGTGTGACTTTCTACTTTGCCACAATAACAACTTTACTGCAAGGTGTTTGAACATTGGATTTTTATTCAAATTTTTTGGGAAGCTCAGCCACACATCACATAGAGAGACATGTCATTCCCTCAACTCTTTCCAGAAGCTGAAAATGCCAATGTACAATTACTTTTGTCACTGCAGCTAAGATGGCTTTTCACTTCCTGAAGTGGAGCTTCTAATCAGAACCCTTTTAGTGCTCTGCACTTCAGTCAAGCAGTGTGTGTCACTGTCCCCTCTCTGATTATTGGAAAGTCAAAAGGCACTTTTACCCAGAAAATAAAAGAACAAAGCAAAAGTCAGGGTTAAAGGATCTCTTCAAAGAGCAATATTAATGACTGACTTGTTTTTGTTTGTTCTTGTTTACTTTGCCTTGCCAAGATCTGAAGAGTTAATCTCTTGTTTTTGGCTTAGGAATCATCTTTGGAAAGGAAAGTGTAATCTTTGGAAAGTGTTTATAATAAAAGTAAAAGTGGTTGCCAGCCTTTTCAAGTTTAATGCAGGCATCTTGGGCCTTGTCACCCTATTTTCTTCTTAATTCAACACACATTCTATAAACCAACATCTCAGCCAAGACTGCAATTCTGCCGGTTTGTGTTTGTTCAGCTAAAAGATCCCGCTTAGTAATTGTCTTTGATTCTGCACGGCTAACTGCAACAACAAAATAAATAAATTACTAGCTTTGAAACTCTATGTTTAACAGGGCTAAAACAAACTAAAATTCAGTTGGCCCTACTGGCTCTCAAACTGCAAGTCGAAACCCTCGCTAGTCCTACTTAAAACACCCACCTTCATCTACAGAGCTCTTGACTTCTCGAACTGATAATTTCTATCAATTTAGAGCAAATATGTTCTTAACTTTGGTTGTTTATGGGCTAAAAACATGTCTTTAGGATTTAAAAATTTCATACAGGCCACATTTTGCTCTCCCATAGAATTTTTATCGTCTTTGGTCTTGATTGTTGTCATCATTTATGTGTCTCGGGTCAATGTTTTCTCCCAAACATGTTTGGGAGATCCATCTTCCTGCCATGTGTCATAGCCCAGTTTCAGGAAAGCCAGCTGTGCTTGCAGCTTAGCTTTAACTCTCTCTGGGACAAATAGGAATATATATGTACCTGCTGTAATTAGAAATAGCTATTGTTCCAGCATCATCACTCCACTGAGACCCGTTCCACTTGGCAAGAAACAAACAGCACAGATTATTCTTCTCCACAGTATGTGGGTGTTTTATTTTTTATTTTTTTATAGTCCAGTAAGAAAATATATGCGCACGTGCTTATGGATTTTCGTCACACACTACATGAATGTTAAGATTTATGTATGAAACAGGTGCTTAAGTTTGTCCTTTTCTGCACTGCTTGAGATTCGTACCTGAACATTTATGCAGCCTCAGCTGTTGCTTTGGTTTAGGCTTTTGCTTTCTTCCTGCATGACACAGATATCTCTACCTGGAGGAGCCACCCATCACACTGATTTTAATCCTGTCATGTATAATACATGGTCCCATTTTTAGTCACGTTCATTTAATCAGGCTAATTAAGTTGAGGTGTCCCTATTCTTAGTCAGTGTCTGCTCTTCCCGGCTACAGTTGCATGTCCCAGGTGTTAGACTGGTATCAGAAGCAGCCTGTACGTACAGTGTATTTAGTTTTTTATTCTTTCTCCTGTCAGATAACATTGAGCCAACAGACCTCGGAGGCAGGAAAAGTTGTGGAGCTTGAAGTTGATTTGAATTTTATTGGATCCAGGTTCTTTATTGGTTCTGCTTGAGGCTCTGATTGTTTGCAATTGATTCTTTCACTTGACTTTTTTATGTTTGTGTGAAGAAAAATGTACTTTGCTGTTATTGCTTTAAGCCTTATGTAAAAATAATTATTGATCAATTCCAATAAGGCTTTATCAGCTGTAATTCCAATGCTGGTGTCATTTAAGGATTCCAGGATCGTTTCTTTTTTTAAGATTTTAAGATTGAGTCTGTTTATCTCCAGTCAAAGGCTACATCACGTCCACCTTTGGGAGGAAAACAATTTGATCTGATTCTGTGTGATCACACGTATTCTAGTCAGGTCCACACTAATAAGCTCTAACATATTTGTATGTGGGTTCACAGACAAGCAAAATACGGCACAAAAACCATAGACTCACAACACTGTTGAAGATCTACTGAATTCTTATTGACGATGGACGTGATTTTTTCCTCTTTTTCTTGAATTGCTATGTAATTTTAAGCATATCATCATGAAATCTGTGCAACAAACAAAAATTAACATTTAAATGAGTTTAAAAAGAATTGACAAAGACACAGCTTTGTTGAATCACACCCTGCTACAACAGTATGGAGCTTGCAAATTGCTGTTGGAGAAGGGCGTGAAGTTGATGAAGTAGAGTATTAGTTAGCTCTATTGCAGGCCCAGATTGGACAGGAGAGGGATGTAATTACTTTAATGAAAGTGAATAATGAAGCCTTATTATTTCTGTGATGTGGATATCGAGAGAAGGATACAGATGGAAACAGCTTTTCCTCTCCCTAAAAGACAGATTAATATAGAGCACAGCTTTATAAATGGGCCTTGGTCCTTGGTTGTTGCATATTGATTCATGATTTCTTCTTCTAGTGAAATTTTATGTAGAGGTGTGCTTAGCAGGGCCTGTATGAAATACTGGTATGTCTATGAGATGGTTTAAAATCAGCTTTGCATATATTTTCACCTCCCATTTTTAATTAACATCTCACATAACATATTGTACTGGGGCATAGCTTCATCAATATTGCTTGAACAGACAAAAAGAATCTTAGCCATTGATAAAGCAAAAATGCTTTCTAAATCAAGAATTGGAAATGCATAATTGGTGAATAAAACATACCAGGATGTGTTTTATTTTAGTTGTGTGCATTTAAATTGCATGAGAGGCTTTGTGTTTGTGTTAAATCAAGGCTAAAGGTTATAAAATGTAATTAGGATTTACCACAGCATGACTAATGTACAACATTAAGAAGCTGGGTAAGAACGATGGCGTTACTTTGTTAATTATTTTTGCTTTAAATGTGGGGGATGTAACATCATGCTATCCTTGATAGCGACTCCTCCTAATCAGCAGTGTGTGAGACATACTGTTGGAAGAAGCTAAGCTAAGCTTTTCCCTGATGCCATGAATAAATGCAGCATAGAAAATTAGGTGCAAAATAGATGTAAGGCCATGCAGGTAATGTGTGTTCAGAGTCTCCTTGTGTAACTTCATGATTGATTGTTGATCCTTGTTGATTGTTGATCTTTGTTGTTGTTGTATATTTTTATGTTGTCAGTTTTTATATTTATATGTACACAATATTCTCTTCCATTCCGTTACTTCTGCACGGCACAGACCCAGAATAATGCACATGTATATATCTGCAACGTTGTTCTTCCATTCCATATTTATATATTTCTGCATTTATTTATGTTGACTGTATGTTTGTCTACGTGTAGCACCTTAACACCACAGCAAATTCCTCGTATGTGTAAAACACTACTTGGCAATAAAGCTCCTTCTGATTCTGATTCAAGTTTAAATCAATGCACATCTGTGAAGACTTATCTAAGTGGAATTAATGATTGTTTGCTTGTTTTGTTTGCTTAATTGTTTGCAAACACATCATAGTTCCATGTGGAGCTCTTTGTGCAGTTGAGAAAACCCATTTCTAAGCATAGACACATACAATTGCTGATTTTCTATATATTTGGTTTTCTTGTGTCGCATGATCTGAAGGATTGCTGCAACCATGCAACTTCTTATGCATCTCTGAGAAATGTACCCCTGCCCAGACAGTTCAGTGACTTTATGAGTAGGCTTGGCCATGTGTCTGTATCTTCCCTAATCTTTGGAGCTGCAGCCAATCTTGGCTCAGCCTTGTCCAGAGCGGCTCTGAACTTCTGCTCTGTGGCACTGCTGTCAAGGCAACATGCAGTGGACTCAGACTCACTGACGCCAAGTGACAACCTCTTGGAAGACAAGAATAGAAGTCCTCCAACTTCTACTCATTTCCTTTGAGAGGTCATATGGAATGGAGACTATAGGCTATAATATTCTTTTAGTAAAGTCTTATAAGTCCCTTTCTGTGATTCAATATATAACCACGCAATTACTAATACGTAGCTAGGTGTTCATCACCACGCACAGTTTACCCACTCAGTGGGAATCCTGATGCATCCGTGCCTCTGCTCCTAAAGCACTAATACATTTTGTGTGCTCTAACTCTCCAAGTCTGCACCTTTGAGAGCATAGATGTGTTTAATAGCAGCTGCCATTACGAAGCAATCAATGAGATTGAGTTCAAGCTTCCGAGTGCTCCCAGTTTTGATCGTGCTGTTAGACAAAGAAGGTTTTCAAGTAAAACTTAGATTTTATTGGTGAGTAACGCATTTTATATTAGTTTTCTGTCTTTCACTTCAGGTTGCCCTCCATGCATGTGGCGTTGCAACAGACATGGTAATGGAGCATTGCATCCAGGCGGGAGCCGCCTTTGTCATCAGTCCGTGTTGCTACGGCTTCATCCAGAACGCAATCAAGTTCACCTTCCCCAAGAGGTTTGTACATCTGCTCACCACACCTTCAGTGTCACCTCTCGGGGTGTCGGCTTTTTAAAGTGTTGTTTCTGACCTTGTTGTTTTCTTGTTAGACCCCTGCTTGCATCTGTGCTCCTCTCCTCTCTTTTAGTGATTTTCTTCTGTTTCTCTTTTGGGGCTCTCGGTCCCTATCATTTTCACACTCATTCTCACTCTCTATATCTCTTGTGACTGTGTTTTGTTCACCTCCTGTCTCTTATCATCACAACTGACAATATGAGGCAGCAGCGTCACATCGCCTTCACAACAGGGTCTGCCCCCCACCTCCGCCCCGTTCAGCAACAGAGAATAGGGTTCTCTCTGTAGAGGCTGTCTTAGATATTACAGAGTGACAAGAAAATCCAGTTGAAGAAATTCTACTCTTGGTATAATTACTTTATCATACGTAGTGTATCATATAATTAAAAACTTATTTTTCAGTCCTGGTGATGTCGTAAGCTCAAATAAGATGCTGTTTAAACGGCATAGAAGGAGAAGTGAGAGGTTTTACATAAATGATGTTGATCCAGTTGCTATAGCAGCACTCTGTTGACTAATGGCACTGTAATGGCTTAAGAATCATAGCAAGGAAGAATGCTGCTAAAACTACTTTAGGATGCTGGAGGCTTTAATACACTGTTGTGTAGGATTGTTGTAGCAACTGAGAGACGGTGATCACCAGCAAGTTAAGGTGGAGATTGTAATTGTCGGGCCACATCTGTTCTGGTCGCATCCATAGTTTTTTCCATCCAAATTTAGATGTAACCACAATTGCATTCCCATGGAAACTGCTAACAAAAAATGACATGCATGGAAAATGCTAGGTGGGGAACTGAATTTGATGAATTTACTATCTATCATACCACAAGTGATACAAGAATTAGCTAGCATGCTGTTTCCTAATTGTATGTTTAATGGGTGCCTGGTGTTGTGTTAACGTTGAGGGAAATGTTAATTCTGAGTGAGACTAATAACTTTAGCCTATAGAGCAAGCTGTTAAAGTAACAGGAAGTTGCTTCTGTTTGTAGCTTATTGGAATGCAATTAATTCAAAGGCCTTTAGTAATGTTAACTGCATGAAAGCAACTCCAAGGACGTGTCTCAATCTTAGCACTACTAAAGTACAGGTTTTCCAATCATGTCAAAATCATTGTTTTTTAAAGCGGTTCACATAGACTGTATAAAATATCAGGACAGGAGGCTTTTGGACTACCATTTTGAAGCCTCAAGTCTGACATTTTGCCCGTTGCCATCTTCGTTTTTTTGAAAAAGGAAGTGACCATATTCGGATGAGTGGGGGAGGGATACCCATTGCTACTCCTGACAGATTTGCCCTGGTTGCGACTTGTTAATCACAAGGTATCCACGCCCTAAAGCATAACCTGCCTTACCGTCTAATTGTACTCTAAATGGGAATTTACAAAATTAACATCATGCAGTATTGAAGAAGATTTCAAAATAGCGATTTAGACAATAAACTCAATAGGAAAGTGTTTACTGTGGTAATAAATAAATGAAGGGTAAGTTTGTAATAAGCTTACATACAATCGGACTTCTTTTTTGCAACGAGCAAAGTCAACCCCTGCTTGCCTTTACAAAGAATGCACGTTTAAGGCACTTCCACATTGGCATCACTTTTCAGATCCAGAGGTTACTATAAATTATTCGCATAAACTATGCACCCATCTTGTACCTTTTATAAGAATAGATGACTATCTCTACCATAAAGTGCTACTTTCCTAGCTACTGTAAGTGTGATATTTTTCAAGATCCGCATGAGAAAGTTTCAATGCAGCCTTCAAGGCTTTCAACATGAAGTGGGTGTGGTTTCATCAAAAGTTTGTCTGAAAACAAACAGCAAAATGGTGCAGCATTTCCTAGAGTGAAAATTATTCTAGAATTCACTTTTTAGGTTTTAGTGCGGAGTCACAGCTCAGTTGAAGTCCAGTCACCCCCAGCTTTCACTGCACATTCTTCTTTTCTTCATCTCTGCATACACCCTGTCATCCTTCATTGGATGTCGGTTTCTGTTTGTGGTAACAGAAACATGCAAGAATTTGTTTTCTGGCAGGATTTCAGGGGTTGCAGCTCACAGACTACCTGTCATCCAGTGTGTGCAGTGTTTTTTCTCTACTCAGTCTTTTAATAAATGCCTCTTTATGCATTCACTTAAAAATCAATGCTGTACCAGAAGGGTTTGCTGGACTTTAATGGACTTTGCCTGCTGTGCTGCCCTGGTGGGAGCAGTTTGGGGTACACATGGGTCACGGGATTCTGTCACCGTCATCTCCAGCCTTACTGCAGTGCACTTGAACTCCTCTGAAAGACTGCAAATGGGCCGTCCCAGGATGCTTTTTCCATAGAGCCTTAAGTTGCTAAAGCAGCTGGGGAGACCAAGCCACTATATGGCGAATGAGCTGATCCTCTCCATCTTGTCGACCTCTGTGATTGAGGCCAAGTAAAGCCCGTGTAGGAGACCAAATTTAAGCAACCAGAGCTTCAACCTGCCAAAAAGCAAGGACCTGTTGATGTGCCACTGGTGGTGTCCTGCCTATGCTGGTCTACTTGGTCTTTGTCTTTGAGGGTTGCATCATACCAGCGTCCCAGGCTTTTGACTGGAATCTCCAGTGTGGAAGCATTGATCTGACAGCTTCCCCATGACGATTGATATGCTCCTGGACTCGCTCGGCCTTAACTGCATCTGGGCCCACTCGATGTTCTCCTGCAGCTTTCTCAGCACTCGCACGCTGCAAGCCTGTATTGTGGCCATTGTGGTCATTTCATCCTCCTCATGTATGGCGTGATGGGAGGCAGCTGCAGGCCAGGTTTTAGCTCCTCTCCTCTCGCCTCCCACGGTGATGCTCTGATGATGACCTCCATGGCCATGGCGAATGGCTGCTGGGGAGATGGTACATCGGGCCATGATGCTTGCCTCCAGATGTTGCCATGCTGTGGCGTATTCTGCTGTTGTCAGGCATAGCTGCACATCCGGGAAGTAGGTTTTGACAGGGGCAGGGATAGCCTCTGGGACCCTGAAGTAGTTGAACGCAGTCCAAAGGAGTTTGTGAAGAGCCGAGCCAAAAGTGTTGGCGAGGTCCAGTAACACGACGTGGAGATCTATTCCATCCCTTTTAGCGGCTTGGGTTAAACAGTTTACTGTTGCTATGTTTCAGATGTACTGATATTTGATTTATTGGGACCCCTGCCAACAAATAAAGAATTCATATTTTTTGTGGTATAATTGACCCTAAAGTTCTGCCTTGGGGAGGACCCTCATTGTACAGTATAAATATTTAGGAGTTTTCACATACTTACTTTTTCCTCGCCTCACTTTTGCTAACTTGACACTTCACCCCTTCTGACTCCTCATAAAATATTAAAGAATTACAAAAAAATACTTTGCAGCTGTAATAGACAACATCCTGTGTTTCTAGAGTGCAGTCGTGCAGTTAATATGAGGGGCCTTCGCACCTGACTCTGTCGATCTTCGTCTTGCTACTTTGAGTGTTTCCCCCTCAGGTCATGTTCCAGGTATTCATGTGGATATTCTGCAGGTGTAGACATTCCAGGCAGTTCACAGGTTTTTATGAGCTGTGAAACTGAACTGCCCATTTCATTAAGTTCGAGTTAAACTTAAGACTTCTCTCCATCTGACCTGACTGGCCCCTCACCCATTACCCTCTTCATGTTGATTTTTAATTAGCTTCAGTGATGATCTGACTACGGTTAACCATCACAAACAAACTGACTTTGTTCCCATGTCATAGCAAAAGCACTGTTTTTGTGAAAGTTTCCCAGAGAGAAAGTGGTTGTAAAGACGATGCAAGCTTTAGATGTGGTTATATTGTATATTCCTCATTTGTTGTGTTGCCCCTAAAAATAAAATCTCTGCCCCAGACCTGAGCAAGTAAACATGACATGCAAGTGTAGTGTATACATCTTACTCCCACATCACTGCACTTTAACATCAAAATATCTTCTGTTTTTTCTGTTTTAACAGCAAAAGGTTCCAAGAGACTCTGACTTATAAGGTATGCTTTTTAATGTGATAAAATCTCTATGTTGCATTTATTATTTTTATTATATTATCTGTTATTATTTATATTCATTTGCACTCTGGCAAACTATCAAGAACAGAATACTGAAGTTCAACCACTCAGATTCGGTTCACTATATGCACATGGAAAGATGCCTTTTTGGGGTCATGACTTCTTTTAAAACATCATGTTCATTTGAGTCCTACACAGGCTTTTCTTTTGCAGCACAATGAAAGTTTTTTTCTCCTAGCTAATTGCTCCTTGATTGTGGTAAGATGCTGCTGCATCAACAGAAGTATAACGGAATCAGAGGCATTTTAGTTTAAAAGTTATGGTTTCAAATGCCTGGAGTGGAGTGCAATGACCCAGTGAAAAGGTGAATGTGCTTTGTCATACCACAATTGTAAGCCAGAAGAGATTCAAATGTGCGGACAAATGAAACAAACTTCATAATTAGTCTGTACTAGCAATAATCTACTAAGTTTGTACATAAATCCTTTCTAACTTTTTAGTAGCTAGTGATTTGTTAAACCATGTTGCACCAAGAAAACTTGAAAAATGTCCTAGCTAGTAAAGACTTAATAAGTAAATAAGTAATGTACATTGTTTCTTGGAAGCAACTGTACAACAGGAAGTTACTGTAGCATTACAATTTGTAACGTCACCTCCAGTAATAACAGTTTTAGGGACACAAACAATGTATTAAACTTATCTTGTAGTCTTTTGTAAATGTAGGTATGACTTTGTTTAATTTATTTATGTATGCATACATGTAGAAATAGATCTCTTAGCTTTCATTTCGGCCCTGGGAAGAAACATTTCCCAGGCAGTTTCAAGAGGGAGGCTCACACCCTCCAGTCTCTCAATTCCTTATCGCTCAGCACAGACACAGCACTGTACTCTGGGAGGGCCTATCCCCACAATGATGTATGGGACCTCTCAGTGCCTCGGGGGAGAATCTGTGCAAAAGTTGCTGCAGGTCCTTGCCATGGCAACCTCAAGAGTTGACATGTCACAACATTGGACCACCTCTAACTTCTTTTCTTGCGTGGTCTAGAAGAAACAGATTTTTAGAGACATGGCTTGAGAGGCTCAGAAGATTATATATTATTTACAAGATGCTGAGTAATTGGACTGTTATGTGATAGTGAGTTGTGAGTTTTTCTGGTATATGTCCAAAAGCCTATTAAGCAAAATAAATTCCATACATGTAGCCATACAGCAGGAGAAATCTATATTCTGTTTAAATCAGCAGAAGCATTATCTGTCACTTTAAACCTGAGCTATAAATCTCCCCTGCCTCCCCCAATGTATTTGCTTTCAACAACCATCTTTGGTATTTGCTATTTATTTGGGCTCACTGTACAGAACCCCACTTTCTCCTGTGCCTCTGCTCTAGAACCATAGTTGTCCTTCTTGAACTACAGTAGTTAAACAAAATGACAGCACATTGACAAATGGTGTATTACTGGAATAAAGGGCGAATGGTGTGAAATATTGGTGTTCAGCGCCAACTTTAAGCATCTGCTCTGTGGCCTTGCGTTCAGCGTCAACTCCACGGAGTGAAGAACGGAATCAATTAAAGTAGAGCCAGATTAGAGATGACTACCACTCTCCTGAGTCACTTAGTCCATGAAACTTAGTGAGGTAAAAACAGGACAGAAAAACTTGTCCTTTTGTTGGAAATAAATAGCCAGGGTTCATCTGGCCTTTTTGGAGAGTTTACAGTGATGATATCATGCAAAAATCTATTTTACGTCTTATGTCTGGTCAGCTACTGTTGACATACTGTAAACTGGTCTACAAATGATGTGCACAATGCAGAGAAATCTATTTGGTTGAGCACTGTAGCCACTGTAAATCAGTCCAGTGATACTGCAAAGAGAAGGCTGAAGGTCCACAGCCATGCAAGTGTCTCTGTGAAGCTGTATACTAATACCAACGTGCTATCATGCGCACAGTGAGAATGCTAACATGCTGATGTTATACTAGGTAACATTTACAAGGTTCACTTTGTTAGTTTAGCCTGTTAGCATGCTAACAATTACTCATTAGCACTAAACCTTAATTAGCACTAAACATAAAGTGCAGAAGTGTCTGATGGAAGTGTCATTAAAAGTTGGGCAAATTTAAAATTTGACTGGGCACTAGATGAAAAATCAGGGATTTACCAAAGTTGGTGATATATTTTGATATTTTGGTAAACCAAAAATGTCAGCATGCTGGTGGCTCTAGAGGAAATGGATCACAGAAGTCAGTAGGGTTCATCCTTTATGGAACATGAAAGTCTGTAAAAAAAAAAAATAAAATTACAACAGTTGTTGAGATATTTCTGACTGACATTGCCATCCATGAGCTTTTGTGGCTAAAGACATCAAATACTGTTCGGTTTGAGTTCCTACATAGAATTTGTTGTCATGTGATAGACCAGTGATGTGCTATTTCGCTGCCTCTCAGACAGTGCATGCTGAGATAGGCTTAAGCTGCCCTCTCCACGGCTGTAAGTAGGATAACAGGGTTAGTTTCACTGAATGGCTCATTATAGAAAATACTCTTTGTGTAATTCTTTCAATGATGATTGATCTGATCTGTGATTTTGCTGTTCTCGCAGCATCAGGGCAGTATTAATGTTAACTACATCTGCAGTAAACAGTTGCTGTACTCCTCGTCTGTCATTGTTTTAGGAACACATGATCCTATGTCGCTTCGCAGACCAAACTGCTGTCCAGCTCCCTCCTGAGAGGCGACTCATAGGTACTGTATCTTCTTCTAATACCTGACCTTTACATTTTATATGTCTGACAAAAAGGTATGTACATTTAAAAGATCCATGGTCTCAATACAATAGCCAAAGAACAATAAATATCAAGATAGTACCATTTTATTTTATGGTAAATTTCATTGATTAAATCCACATCACAAATTATCATGCAAGTTTTTTCCAGAATGACTCCTGACTGAGCTCTGACTCACAGTTCAAGTTTGAGTAACAGGTATCGTGTACATGCCGATGTGTGTGTTTTCTGAGATTTTTTTTACACCGTGGCCCCACTGCTCTACTTTTTCAACAGGTCTAGACTTTTGAGAAGTGTGAAAATGTTAATGCAGGGATTTCTTCAGTGTGACGAAACAGCTGCAGTGAACAGCTGCCAGATCAGTGTTCAGAGGGAAGTGTTTTGTCAGACCGAAACCTCCAGGCCTGTGCTGAAGCTTCAGCGTACAGAGGTTCCATTATGTTGAGGACTCTCTTCACCCTGATAGCTCTCCAGCTTATCAAAGCTTCCCTATGAATCTGAGGAGGTTCCCCAATGCCTCGTCAGTGTGAAGCCCTTTCAGATGTACCTGACACCACCTGTCACAGAGGTTTCTCCTCTATACCGGTTAACAGGGCTCAACCTCTCCCACTAACATTTTCTAACCGTGTTTGATCTCAACTCTCCAGAGCCTGCCAGTGTCACTGTGACCGTCTAGGCAGCATTGCAGACCAAAGCTTGCATTTACACACATTTACCTGCCACCTGCTACCTAACTGCTAGACTGCATAATGCATTCCAAGTCTGTTTAAAGAAAATTCTTAGAGAAAAGCGTGATAATCAGTGTGAAGTTGTTGATGAATAAGTCGCTACCCACGAATTCTACGAACATAAAGGAAATGGACAAAATATAGGAACACACACAATGCAAAATGCTAACCCATGCAGTTGTTCTACAATGAATGCTGTTTAATTAGAGCCTGACTGATATGTTGATCTGTTGATTTTGGCTTTGATATTTTAGCAAATTATTTGTCAGCAGCATACACAGATGGGTGACAAATTCAATTTAAAAAAACACGGCTGCCATCAGAAGTCGCCAGAACAGCTTCAGCGCTTCTTGGCATAGACTCTACAAGTCTACTGGAGGGATTAACACCATTCTTCCAAAAGATTTTGTCCCAGTTAGTGTTTTAATGATGGTAGGTTGGTCCAAAATGTTCATTTGGATTAAGATCTGTTCCATATCAAATGGTTCACATTTTTTTCCTCTCGTGCCCTGCGGATGGTCCTGTGAGAGACGACACGTCAGGATCTGATTGTTTCCTCAAAAGACAAGATTTAGATCCAAAATCATTTGGATGTTATTTTTGTATCGTGCAGCACATGTGTGTGGCAACATGTACAAATTTAGCAAATGTTTCACCCCTCAGTTACTCAGGTTTTTCCCTTTTCATTTGTCACCAGGCTGAATGTTGGTAGATGTGACAAAATAAGTGACATTTTATGTATACACATTTTTATTATAAAAAATCCTTCAAAATACACAAATAGCCTAATTTAAGATAACCTTGTTTCTGTCTCCTGTGTTATGTAATAATGTTCTGAATATATATATATTATCTTGCATTGGCTTAAAAAAAACAATATTGGTTAGGCTTTACTTATAATGTTTTTATAAACAGTGGTAACATTTGAGACTGTGCTTTGTGGTGCTGTGATTTTGGATAGTCAAATAAAAGGCAGTTATTTTGTCGCTACCAGTATAAACAAGAAATTCAAGTGTAAGGAAATTCTTGAAACTGGGTTATTTTATTTTTTATAATAAATGTTTAATTTCTTTTTGGACCATTCCAGGTAAACAGTGTATGGGCCTGGTAGACTTGGACCGCTCGTGGGCAGCAGAGACTCATGGGTACTCGGTGCGGGTGATGACTATGGAGCCTGAAAGCTGTTCACCAAAGAACAACATGCTGGTGGGAAGGCCGCCGCAAAAGAGTGGACAGGAAGTCAGTGCTAGCCAACTGGAAGCGGCGGTGCATAATTAGGACTGCAAGCACCGCTGTACAGGGTTTGATAAAGTACTCAGCCTCTGTGGCTCCTAGCTGTGTCATGAGGGTGCTGAGAATATAACAATTTTTTTATCCACCCTCAACATTTTTTTTTTTTTTTTTTTTTTTTTTTTTAAAGCCCCTTTTGTAAAACACTGCCTCTGAAATAAAACGGATGTTTGCTTATTACTTCTGGACTAGCAAAAGTCATCTTCTGAAATCTTCAGACTGGAAGGTAAAGGCAAAGTGCCCAGATTTTTGATACGACAAACACTCTGTGCCTGCTGAGCACTGCTCCTCTCCTTAGTTAAATGCTATCAATTATTGGACGCTTAATTGTAGTAAAAGAGCTCAAGTCTCTCACCAACTGCTACATTACGTTTTTGTCTTTGCCTAAACTGTGTGATCAAGCTGTCAGCGTAAACAGAAGCAGCAGGCCTTACACACCCACATTGCAACTTCAGTACACCATGCTTCCACATGCTGTTTTTGCAAATTGTCTGTATACGGCCTTCTGTGATAGAACTCAGGAGTCAGCTCCCTCTGTTGCCAGGTATTAACAGAGGAAGAGAGAAATTCTGAAATTTCTACAAACTCATCTGCACTTACAGATTATCATTATCTGCCTCCTCCTGTGTGTTTGTGAGAGACAGAGAGAGAGAGAGAGAGAGAGAGGAGGAGGATGTAGAAAGAGAGAAATTGGATTGAAGCTCGTATCACATCAGGTAAAATACAGCATTTGTCATGGTCCTACAGAGGAACTGATTATTAATCATAAAGACCGAATGTGAATATGGTATGGATTGCGTCACACCTTCAGCAGCAATGAATATTTTATCATACTGGCAAAAAGGTCAGTGTGCTTGATTAGATGCACACTGCTCCGAGCCTAGTAGCTGAAAATCATACAATGCGCACCATATTTCCAATTCTGTATACTTTAGACATACTATTGCCCCTTAAGCTTTCATTCTCCCTCTAAAAAATCCTGTGTTCTCACCTTTGACAGTAGATTGCTGCTGCTTGAGAAGTCCGGGGAGGTAGCTGGAGAGACAGTTTTCCTGCTCACACTGAAGGGATAAGACAAGAGTGGTGAAGGCTTTTCCAGCATCGAGCTCATCTGAATTCAGTTAGGAGAGTCAATCTATCCTGAGGTGAACGGCCACAGACACAGTTCCTTCCAAGGACTGGAATTATTTCAAAAGGAGATGTCTGACTCTTTGTTCATGCTTGTGGCTATGCACAAGTGCACATTACAGAAATGCATATGGGCACAAAAGAGGAGAGAGGGGGAGTAGGTGGCGCTACTTAAAGCTTGCATGAGAGAGAGAGGAGACTGTCGAGGTGTCAAGTGGGGTGATTCAACCCAAACACCCGGGGCTCAAAGGTGACTCGTCGAGATTCTTTGTTTAGACAAAATAGGTGAGATACCTGAGCTTCTTTCTATGTAAATGCACACCGCTTCCTTACTAATGATCAGCCCATGATCAGGAAGTCTTTCAGTGAGTACAGCATAGAGTCGGTGATACACTGTAATTAAAAGAATCAGAAACCGTTTTTTTGCCATGTCGGTTTTCACATACCAGGAACTCGCCTTGATCTTGTGGTGCACAACACTCAAAATATACAAATAAAAGACAGGAGTGCACAGTAGATTGTCATTAGTCAGTGAGTTTATGTATATGCTGACAATCCGCATTAAAGTAACACTTTTAGATATATTCTTTCCTATTCAACACTGCAGACATTCTTTTCACCATTTGTGCAGGTTTTCAAAAGCAATTTCAACGGAACAATTTGTTGAAGCCAAAAACCTCTAATGGAGCTTTCATTGTTTCATTAACTTCAGTTATTATTCATAATTAAAATCCAGCTCGCCTTGGTGTTTTCCACTTCATTACACTGGTAGTGTTTGTGGCCATTTGCCTGTAATAGTTGTGTTGCTCCATATTTCGGGTCCCTCCTATTGTTTTTCCGCTTTGACAGTGACCTTGTTATGTGTTTACAATTACTATAACAGGCACTGATATAAAGTACAAGCCCAGATGAAATGGATACAAGGGTACTCTGCTGCCCTTTCAATTATCTTACATGGCTTTTATATTTGCCATTTAACATGCATTACCACCAATGAAATGTGTTTCATTTTAGTTGTATATTTTTTTTCTAATAAACAACATTGGGCATAATTATAGAAGTCGAGAATAACAACAAATTATCGTGCACACATCTCCTCTTTGGTTGCCTAGAGCAGGTCCCAGCTGTTGTTATTTTGCACACCATAATAATATTGTAAACTATTCTCTGGTGCTTCTCATCCTACTTGTAACATCTATTTTTACCTTATATATCCCCAGTTTAGGATGTCCCCGGTTATATTCTATCTTTGCGCTTATTTTCTACTTTTGTCTGATGTAGCATTGTTTATTCAGAATGTAAGGAAATGATTCACTTTCCCCACTGGGTTCATTAAAGGATGAGTTCACCCAAATCACAGATATACTTTTTTCTTTTACTCCTGACAGTTGAAAGCGTGTTTTGTGGATTATAGACATCATTTCTAGAAAGTCATGTTGATGTTCAATACTTTTAGCACCAGAAACACCATTTGATAATGCTTTATTTTAATTCCTTTATAATTTCCTCAGACATTTCCCAGAAATGGCCATTTAATTTAGGACAGATTATAGGTTAAATACTGTAGATCCAGTGCTCATTTGGTTCCAAATACTTAATTCATATTAATACCTGATGTGACCTAAGAAGTCCCATAGCAGGTCTGCTGAAAATGCAAAAATCTGAAATTGGTCTACATTCAACATAATATAAGAGAACAATTTACCAGTAATAAATGACTAATACATTGATATTTGGGGTTAAATGGAACTACTCTTTCAAGATAATTCCTCTGGAAATCATCAACCGCTTCTAAATTCAACTACATCTGACAGCCATCTCCAAACTGGTTATTAAACTGAAAAACTCGACCATTGATGGATACTGCTTGCAAGACGATAATGTATTTTTGTGTTTTGCATGAACTCTCCATTTAAAGATTCATATGACCAGTCTTAAATTTCCACAGCATAGAGATATTGTTGGTAATGAGGCTCTGAATAACGCATAACTTATTTTTAAATGTAATAAATCATCGTGGAATCACATTATACAAGTCCAGTCATGAAAATAATGTGATTAATGGAGTGATTATTAAGTACACAACAGGCATCACTCCTATCACTTGCTTCTAGAGGAGTCTGTGCCACCGCCATAGATTTATTATCAAATTGGTGACTACCAACCAGCAGTAATCAAATCAAACCATCATCTCATCCATGTCCAGCTCCATTGCAGAACATGATGGCCCCTCCCCCTTTATTGCCCTTGAATCCTGAAGCATTATTTCTTTGACTGGCTTAACTCCTGGAGGCAGAAGGCTGTCACATCAGAATATGAGGCAGACCTTTACAATTGTGCCTGCAGACAGGAAGTGCACTTCACCAGACTTTGAATATGAAGTGCTGCTTTTGAGTCAGGCAGGATGAAATCACCCTAATAGAATGCAGACTTAACCTATTGACGACGAATGAGACCTATAAAGACCTAGCAATTTCATTTAGGGGTTCATCAGATTTTCAAGATTTGCAAAGTATGATGGGGAAATTGCATTCAAGAAAAGCAGTTGCTTGCGCGTCTTTTACCATAATGACAGAGAAAACAAAAGGCAAAGACAGAATCTGTAGCTGGAATCATTACGTTAAAAAATACTTAAATCTAAAACCACTTGTCACTTGTGTTTTTATACAATAATTACAGGTCTATTTATTCAAGTAGCCTAGTCCTCAAACTGTGTCAAACTGCTCATTTTGTATTTTGAGCTGCTTATCTTTTTGTCCTCTCCAAATTCAGCCCCAGTAATTTTCACTGCATTGTCTTTACAGCGCGAGCATCATCTACCTGGGTGGGCGATACACCTGCGTGCCTCAGCAGGCTACGCAGTTAATGAAGGCATTTCCCAAAAGCTCGATGCATCTGGATCTGGAGCCGCTTCCTCTTGGCCGTACAGGTCGTGACGCTACATTAAAAATCCCACAAGCGCGGCTGGATATCCGCGGTGTTTTGACCGCTGGTTATTGAAAAGACCGGGAGATAAGGTCTGACTGCAGTGGGTGCTGTTGGTTGGAGAGCCCGCTGACTGAACTTGTGAGGAGAGAGAGGGGGGGGGGGCGGCTGTGCGCTCTCTTCCCGGCAGAGTACGTCCCGCTCCCCCCACACACACACACACATCGGGGTCATTCTACTTCCAGGCAGCTGAATGGTTTCACTCCCGCACCTCCTGAAAATCGCACATGAACAGTCTGAGGGACGCCAGCGGACCTGCCCTACCTATGCACCTTCTGCGTGCGTCAAAGAAACTCTATTGTTTCTTCGTTTAATTGTTTTGAGACGCTGGTTCCCATCTGGTGCTTTTGGATTACTGAGATTACGGCGCGTAACGTTATCATGGATGTATGGATAAAGTTGATGTTGTTGTATAGCTGCTGCTTTGGAGCAAGTGCAGACTTTGATGGCAGGTAAGGGCACATGGTCTGCGAAAGCCTACGCTTTTTGTGAAATAACACTAATTCTGATTGAGAAGACATACAGTTCAATCAATGTATATGCTGTTTCTGTTTGTGTGCGCCTTTAAAAACAGCACGTGCTGTAGTGACTGCAAACTGAAGCAATAATTCAAGATCGCCAAACTGCGAAGCTGAATTTAGATATAACTGAAAACATGTTGCTCATGTGAAATTCTGAGCGCTCAAAATACCTTATTCGTGGTCTCGGCACATACGCTTGTATGTCCTTTTAAGTATATTCTCCTAACTTTTATTTGGATGAAAACAGTAATGATACGGCAAGTGCATCCAAACCAGTCGGGTTTGCGCCCCAGACTCATTATTTTATAGAAGAAGCAGTGTTTACATGTGCAAAAATCACATTGAGCAGTTCTTGCCCTGTGCAGATATCAGGCTGATTTTAAAGTGATCTGACAGCACATTGCCCGGTGCTTCATGTTCAAACATGAATCCTACGAAGTATGTGAAGACAGAGGTGTGGAGACGTGCCAGACCCCGAAGAATGCACGTGTTAGAGATTTGGATCTGCTTATAGATGAATCTGAGTTGATGAACGCGATGGAAGATGCCAACCCCCCCCCCCCCCCCCCACACACCACACACACACACACAGACACAGACACAGACACACACACACGCTTTTTTTTGTTTGTTTGCACCAATAAAACCGGGTTGTAATTTAGGTGTAAACCTGTCACATTCCTTTGAAACAAGTGTTTAAAAACATGAAAAAGTAAGTTCATCATTCATGTTCATTTGCAGAATGCTCATATGTTCCTTGTTAAAAGGAACTAAAGCAGTTTAAAGAGGTGTAATACACACTCTACTCCCTCTCTTACTGTGTGTCATACTGAGATGGATTTTTAGAGCTCAGAGTAAAATTGGACTGAAGTCCATCCAAACAGTGAGAGCGTTACACAAATAGAGTCCTACTGCCAAATTTCCTACATCTCCAACAGAGAATGCCGGCAAGTATTGTGCTTTATTTTTCCTCATGCATCTCTGTCAGACAGGCTGAGCCCCAAAGCCAGGGTCCACTCTCATGTTTTCACTTTTTCAAATGAATTAAACACTTTTGATGATTATTGGAGTTCATTGTTACTGAAAAGGGTGCATGCTTTTCAAAATGCCCATTCAGACTGACTGCCATTCCACCTGCTTGTTGATAGATTTTGACATCTGGAAGTATATGGCCTTTTCTTTTCCCCCCTCAGATCTTTCAATTCAGTTTTCTGCTGTGTTCAAAAGTGTTTCAAAGAAAGCGATTTGGATATCAAAGGTTTGGGCAAGAAGTGAAATTGTGTCTGTGTGCGAGCAAGAATGAGGGCAGAGATATTACAGAACTGAGCTTTTAAAAGCACATTCTTTATTGTTGTTATTTAGGACTTATTTTTTCTTAATCGCTGTGGCTAATGTCTGTGTGACAGGCTGTGATCTGATGAGATGTGTAGGGCTTTAACTTTAATTTCACGCATAGCCTTTGTGTAATGATCATTTACTTTAACCCAGCAACAGCATATTGTATATTATTAACATCCCTGCTGATGGAGTGGCTTGTCACCATGGCCATAATTTGCCAATTTTTATGGGTATAAACTTGCCCGGGCCCAAGTCTCCGCTTCAATATTAATTCATTGAGAGTATATCCCCTGAGACCGAGCACAAGCAAAAAAGCCATTTATTACCTAGTCTCCTTCACTTATTGCCTTTTAGAGAGCGTTCCTAACAGGCTTATCCATCTCGTCCTGAAGGGTCCTTCACAGGCATCATTGGCAAGATCATTTTGTTCTCCCATAGCTGCACATAATATGCTTACCTGCAAATCTGTTGCTGAAAACACTGTGTTGTTTTTGTTGCCACGTTTTATTACATCCAAAGACTCAAGGACAGCCGATTTCCCGTCATGTGACAAAGAAGACTTGGCAAAAATGAAAGGCAACACATACATGGAAGACATATAGCATGTTCTTCCCAAGTGATGTCACTGAATTGTTGAGGCCGACACAGCCAAGCAGCACATACCAGACCTCCTCAGTAATAATCCAAAGTCGTGGAGTTGTGCCAGGTTTTGTTGGCGTTGTAATATCAGACCCACATTTGGGCTTTCAAGGCTTGAGAATGAGTGCGAAATACTGTGAAAGTCTCATTTTATTGGTTGCCCAACAGGCAGTATGAATTTTTTAGTTTTCTCAGCATTCAATATAGCGTATGTCAATGTAGTGACGAAGAACGTACCGACATCTTTGTTTTGAGTCATAGAGAAGATTTAAAGTGTAACCTTGCCATATTGTTTTCTGAGAGTGAACAATAAGTGAAGTCAGACTCCACTGGCTGACAGTTCAGCCTTGGCTATTGAAAAACATGCATTCAAGTACTGTACCTCACAAGCCATATCAACTTTAATAAATTGCCAGGTCCCAATGGAAAACTCTGCATAGAGCATTTCAGTCTATGACTAATATAACTGCTCTCCCTGTTATTTTCACTCAGCAAACAGGACAGTTGGGAACTAAGTGGGAATCAGATGAGAAACTTTAAACTAAAATGAGTGCTACATGGACAATCGGACCTGTGCGGACTACCACCGTTGGTTGCCATAACAATCTAGCAAAGTCATAAAAGGAGAAGTATGTTCAATTTGAGTATACAGGCATGTTTTGTCCTTTATATAAAGAAAGAAAGAGTTGCAGGACAGTCTGGTCGCATTGACTTATCGCAAGTCACTTAAGACAAAAATGTCAGCTTAATCAATGTAACATAATGTAATGTATTTATATAAGGTGGTTGGACATTTTACTCCCTCATATACAGGTGCTGGTCATATAATTAGAATATCATCAAAAAGTGAAACTTGGATATTATATTCATTCATTACACACAGACTGATATATTTAAAATGTTTATTTCATTTAATTGTGATGATTAAAACTGACAACTAATGAAAATCCCAAATTCAGTATCTCCGAAAATTAGAATATTACGTAAGACCAATACAAAAAAAGGATTTTTAGAAACGTTGGCCAACTGAAAAGTATGAGTATGTACAGCACTCAGTACTTTTCAGCTCCTTTTGCCTGAATTACTGCAGCAATGCGGCGTGGCATGGAGTCGATCAGTCTGTGGCACTGCTCAGGTGTTATGAGAGCCCAGGTTGCTCTGATAGTGGCCTTCAGCTCTTCTGCATTGTTGGGTCTGGCTTATCGCATCTTCCTCCTCACAATACCCCATAGATTTTCTATAGGGTTAAGGTCAGGCGAGTTTGCTGGCCAATTAAGAACAGGGATACCATGGTCCTTAAACCAGGTACTGGTAGCTTTGGCACTGTGTGCAGGTGCCAAGTCCTGTTGGAAAATGAAATCTGCATCTCCATAAAGTTGGCCAGCAGCAGGAAGCATGAAGTGCTCTAAAACTTCCTGTTACACAGCTGCGTTGACCTTGGACCTCAGAAAACACAGTGGACCAACACCAGCACATGACATGGCACCCCAAACCATTACTGACTGTGGAAACTTTACACTGGACTTCAAGCAACGTGGATTCTGTGCCTCTCCTCTCTTCCTCCAGACTCTGGGACCTTGATTTCCAAAGGAAATGCAAAATTTACTGTCATCAGAGAACATAACTTTGGACCACTCAGCAGCAGTCCAGTCCTTTTTGTCTTTAGCCCAGACGAGACACTTCTGACGCTGTGTCTTGTTCAAGAGTGGCTTGACACAAGGAATGCAACAGCTGAAACCCATGTCTTGCATACGTCTGTGTGTGGTGGTTCTTGAAGCACTGACTCCAGCTGCAGTCCACTCTTTGTGAATCTCCCCCACATTTTTGAATGGGTTTTGTTTCACAATCCTCTCCAGGGTGCGGTTATCCCTATTGCTTGTACACTTTTTTCTACCACATCTTTTCCTTCCCATTGCCTCTCTATTAATGTGCTTGGACACAGAGCTCTGTGAACAGCCAGCCTCTTTAGCAATGACCTTTTGTGTCTTGCCCTCCTTGTGCAAGGTCTCAATGGTCGTCTTTTGGACAGCTGTCAAGTCAGCAGTCTTCCCCATTATTGTGTATCCTACAGAACTAGACTGAGAGACCATTTTGCAGGTGATTTGAGTAAATTAGCTGATTAGAGTGTGGAACCAGGTGTCTTCAATATTGAACCTTTTCACAATATTCTAATTTTCTGAGATACTGATTTGGGGGTTTTCATTAGTTGTCAGTTATAATCATCAAAATTAAAAGGAATGAACACTTGAAATATATCAGTCTGTGTGGAATGAATGTATACATTATACAAGTTTCACTTTTTGAATGGAATTACTGAAATAAATCAACTTTTTGATGATATTCTAATTATATGACCAGCACCTGTATGTGAATGAGGCAGGCGTTTTTTTTTTATATGGTGCTCTATTGAAGTGCATCAATGTACAGCTTGGGAATGCCTCAGAATTGAGTCAACCCACATAATACTACATCAGAAGTGTCAACAAAAGCATTTTTAGTCATGTCTACTGCAGGGCTATTGTGTTGCATTTCATTACATCATACAGGTGTTTTTATTCTTCTGGCCACTCAGTGAATATCTTCCACTGTGTCTTCTTTGTATAAAATAGCAAAAGAGCATTTAGATTTAATAAGCTGGCTGATATCTCACTTTAAATCTTTACCTCAGATATTTGTCAATATCCCACATGGTGCTGTGTGTTAATGTGAGAGACTTGGCAGTCTGCATGCAGATCCGGCTCTGCTGAGGTGGTCCATTAAGACGGTAGGCACCTTAAGGCTCCACAAGCTCGTGCCGTCAGCTGAGCTTGGCAGGTTCGAACAAGTCTTTCACAACAAAATGCTACAAATACAGCAATCAACCTCCAATGGGTGTTTGTGAGGAAAAGGCATTTAACAGCCATGCTTTGCATGCTTCAGTATGGATTCATGGACGGATGATAGATAGATTGATTAAATTATCATCGCTCTGAATGAGGACAAAACCTTCATGGTCCTGATTATCCTGTTACACCCCACACTGCTCCTCTGTGAGTGATGGACTGACTACTCTTCACTGTCAGGCAGGGGAAGTCAGCCAGCTGTGTATCCATTAGTAAAACAATGGAAGAAGTATGCCGTCCCCATAGTGCATCTTAACCTCTCGAGTTCTGCTGGAAGAACCTTGTCTGATATTCTGTGCTTGAGAAGAGGTGTCACAGGGTATGCATGAAGGGTAATAATTATCCGCTTGAGTTCCTTCAAGGCTTAGTGCAATTTAGGAACATTATTCAGAGCCTCTGGGTATTAAATACAGGTATTATGCTCACGTCCATTTGATATGCCAGCTTTCCATTCAGTAGAATATCACTGGGGACAAGATGTATCAAAAAGAAAATGCTCTTCTTTTTTGTGCAGTGTGACCGTAACTCCAATTGTTGATTGAGATTAGTTGTGATTTTCAAGCCATAAATGTTCCAAGAAAAGAAAAATACATTGTTGACATTGCTGCAGTGTTGATGTGATGAAACGTGAGCTGATGAATTTTATTAAACCCTCAGTTTTGAGTTCAGAGCGCGTTGAGGTGAACAACTGCCACGGGCTGCATTCAGCATGAAGAGAAGAGTGAGAACATGAAACGGGATTCCATATTCATCGTGTGTGTGTGCATGTGTGTGTGTTTATATATGAGTGTGTAAGAGAAAGCATTAGAGAAAAATGTTTGATTCAATAATCCAGGACCTGTTGCATCTCATGAGGTTGCCGTCTTCTTATTGCTCTCGCTGCACCAAACAGACCTCCCAGACACCTCTCGCCCACTGGGAGCCCGTAGGAGTTCAAACTGTACTCTTTTGCTCAGAGTCTGAGTCAGACAGTCAAAAGTCATGCTCCTCAAATTATATATATATATATATATATATATATATATATAATATTTATTTTATTATCATTTTTTAAATCCTCCAGGCAAACTAAATATCAGCTCCACTAGCTCTACCATATTATCATTTCCTGCTACTAGAAAAACAACTAAAAATCTTCCATTCATCCATTGACTTTTCCTATTCATACAGTCTATGGTTCCATCTGAATTTTATGGCTGCCTCGACTGCCTGTTGTTTCCATTTTGATAATAATGCTATATTTCATTGACCTTGGATATCAATCTACAAAGGAATTTTTGTAGAGGCAAGGTAAGGCAGGCAAGGTAATGTCTTCAAATTACCTTGACAGTCCAAAACCCAAAAATATTCTACAAACTTTATTATTTTTTTTATTTTTTATTTTTTAAACACTAGGAACCAGTGAATTTTTGACTATATTGCTTAAAAAATTTATTTAAGACTAATTTATTATATAAAGATAGTTGATGATTCATTTTCGGTCAGTCACCTAATTGATCTAACACTGTTAAATGTGATTACATAAAGACTTTCAAAGAGGCTGGAAAAGAAGAGCTGGTAGAGTAACAAGCATCTGTCAAACAATTTGCTGGATTTTTTTGATGCTGCCAAAAGGAACAAGATTGGTGCTAAACACCACTAAATCACAAAGAAATGACCACAGGGATGATCTATGACAGAATTTCTGGTATTAATGACTGGCCTGACATTTCAAAAGAGCTTTTATTCAGGGCCATTAAAGCACAATGTACAAGGGAGACAAGACCTGGACTTTTTTGCAGTTATGTGGAGCTCTGGCAGAAGACAAAGCATGTCTTTAACCCACAGAATCTTTTGAAAACCGTTAAATGTGATGGTGTTTCTGGCACGGGCCGCTTTCCACTGGGATTCATCATGTGCAGTGATTACTTTGTAATGTCATATAACTGCAAAATAATATGTGACCAATTACGTTATACTGAAGCAGGTGCACCGATAGCGACATAGACTCTTCCAACATGATGCCTCCATATTGTAAGATGATAATTACTTTATGCACACTGATTAATAAACTCAAGTGTGTATAAGAACATGACGATGAAATCAGCTTCCAGTTACCAGATTTAAAAATCACTGAAATGGGAGGTTGTCAGATGTTTTTAAAGGTGTCACCATCCTCCAACTTTAGTGAGTTTTGCCACAGGCAGAGATCTTCTTGTTTTGTTTTATGTAGTATGTTTACAGTTTGGAGGGACAGCAGGTGCCATGTTTGTGCATGTGTGGGTGCATGTCACTCGCAGAGATACGGGCATCTAAACCTGACTGCTGTCAAGACCTCTCTTTTTCTGTTTTCTTACATTTTCCTTGCTTTTCCTTTCCTTTGCTTCCCTATCCCTATTTCCTATTTCCCTTTCGTTTTTCTCTCCCCTCTTACTGTGTGCATGGAGTTTCTCCCTGCCATGCCTGACTGCCTTCCTGCTTGCCAGGCAGCAGACAAACATTTTCCCTGGATCTGCCACTCTCACTTAGCATCCATCTGTTTTTTTTCCAATGAGGTGATTGGCAGCGGGGGCAAGCATTAGCATTTCCTCATCTTGGCGTAGAGACACTAACAGGCAGGGATAGCGGCAAAGGATGTGCCTTGAATACTGAGCAACAGCCCAGCTCTCTCATCAAGACACAAAAGAAAGCATCTTTGTGGAAAGGCAGTATATCAAGAGTGTTTCTCCTTTGTTTTATAACTAGATTACAGTGTTTTTAAGCTCCTCTGTTAAACACAGTTCAGGTCATTCAGTTTTCATATATTGGATTTATTCAGTGATCTACACAAAGCTCCCATGTGTTCAAGACCTCTTATAATGTTAATGAAAGAGCAATATCTTTATTGTACATATAGGAAAACAATTCTCTCAGCTTGATCTTTCCTAGCTTCTGATTCATTGACTATTTGCTAGAGTTTAGGTAACATCTCAGTGCCAGGCTCTCAAAGTATGCAGCTTGGATTTTCATCAGTATCCTTAAATGGACTCATTCCTTCGCCCTATTCTCTCCATAAATATGTGGTGAGCCTTGGTGCAGATAAAAAGGTAATCCACACGCACTGTCTGCCAAGAAGCTATTTCTTGCTCTGAGCAGAATAGAACATGGTGTAACAAAAACATCCGGCTGTAATTTCTCTTAGAGGAATTGCAGTGGTTGGGAAATAATCTATATTTCTACACAACATTAATACATGCCTGTTCTCTCTGCAGCAGGAATCATATTATCTTCCACTGTCGTGAAATTGTCGGATAGATTCTTTAAACATACGGTACATGAATGCTTTCTCTGACATGTGCTGATGTGATAAATGGAGATAGGACACATACTGTATTTTCAAGAGCACCAGGCAGTACATGGCTTCAAATCTGTCTCACAAGCCCTATAATAACGCAACAGTAATGTGTTCTTCCACTATGTGAGTGTCACTGGTTTACTGATGCACACTGAAGGCTATATTCAAATTGGGTCTGGCAGGCTTTCAACACAGGTCTCCAATTTGACATCGCACAAACCAACATGATCTCATGTGCTATCAGTTTTATTTCCATGACGCAAAGATCTGCTATAGGAGAGCAGTGAATAGTCGTGTTCGGGCACCCTGAGAAAATGTAGTGTGTTATAGTTTTTATTAATTTTGCTATTGCTATAGCAACTATTTTGAAAATCCATTCATTGTTTTATTGAGCAGTAATGGCAAACATTTCCTGATTCCAACATCTCATATTTGACTATTTGATTCTGGTCTTTGTCTTGAATGATAGTCTCTGCATTTTGGACTATTAGCCAGAAGGTGAGTCAAATGGGAGATATGACCTTGGAATCTGGGAAGCATTTTTCACTGTTTACTGTGAATTGACAAATATCACTGCTGTATTAATGCTCTCACTAAAAAGGTGCATTTTCTTTCTTGCATACTCAAGTACAGTACATGTAGTAGAATTTGAGCCCTTCAGCGCTATTGAAGAGCTATAATATACTTAAAAATACAGAAACAGATTAGTCAAGTTAGTTTTATAAATATATAGCCCAAAATCACAAACTTTCTTTACAATCTGTAAAATTTATGACACCTTATCTGGGAAAAACTCCCCCACATATACCTTTAACAGGTGAAAAAAAAACGATAATTACTTTTATATTTATACAAAGGTACACACACTTTTATATTTTCTCTATACAGCCGGAAAATGAAATGAATCATGTGAATGTTTGAAAGCCTCCCTCCAAACAACATTCAAAAGACCCCTGCTTTTCATTAAGACATTTTAATTGGCTGTGAACTAATTATATCATCCCCTCACAGGTGGCCACGGCAGATGGCCTCGTCCAATGGTCTGTGTCGATATGGGGCCAGGGTGGACTGCTGCTGGGGATGGACACGTCGCTCCTGGGGTCACTGCCAGCGTGAGTGCCACCGTGCCTGCTGCTGCTGCTGGGGGCAAACAGGGCTAACAAGGTTGCGAGGTTTCAAGCTGGGGACAGAGATGCTATTAGACAGCGGAGACACTGTAACGCTAGCACAGTAACTAGAGGCTTGGGGAAACACACAAACATGCACATTCTCACAACAGTACAGCTAATGGAGCATCACACCTGGGACAATGTTTGAGGAAAGATTGATGATAATGGCTGGCTGGACTGGAGGACTGGCTGACATTTATATTCATACTGCGGGTGGCCATAATGAGGGAGAGACCGTAGCTGCAGCTGTACCAGATCCAAGGGTAGATAAGACATTGATTATAGATCACTACTGTCCAAAAACAAGCTAGCTAACACTGCCTGAACAAGAAAAATCACAATCCATGGTGTACAGACAAACCTCAACTCATCGGTACATTCAGCAATACTACTTAAAGGATTCAGAGGATGTGTCCTGTTAGTACCACACGCCTGTGTAAGATGAACCATATGAAATATCAACACGTCACATTTTCGACATATTTACATTGTGTAAAGAGCCTGTGCTCTCCTGTAATGCTAACCAGGGATGTGTGAATATACTACCATGTGTTTTAAATCTGGCTAGTTGCCTGAAATCTTCTGCATGGCTTGGTACCTGTGCTGGTATTAGCTGCTGCTTTGCTGTGGAGTTTTAATCAAGGAGGGGTTAACACAGGCCTTTTCCACAGCAGGAAATTAGCAACTTGAAGGAACAGTTAGACATTTTTGAAAATACTCTTATTTGTTTCCTTGCCAAGACTTAGGCAAGAAAATCAATACTACTCTCATATCTGTCTGTTCAAAATAAAGCTATGGTCAGCTGTTGATTAGCTCAGAATAAAGACTGTAAAAGGGGGGAATAGTTAGCCTGGCTAATCTAAAACTGCTGCTACACTACACATTAATGAATGAGAAGATAATCATTAGTGAGCTTTGGAGGTTCTGGTTGGTGGATTTCTTTAGACAGAGTCAGGCTAGCTGTTTCCAGTCTCTATGCTAAGCTAATCTATTTGGCTTCTAGCTGTAGCTTTATTTTAAAAGTGGTATTGATCTTCTCATCTAACTCAATATATGCAATGTGGATTTATTGAATGGATTTAATAGATAGCCATTGTCACAGGTTCTGGTTTTGATTCCACTGTTTTCCACCCGCTTCAGGCATGTCATCCTAAAACAAAAATTTGGATATGCTCAATTGTGATTAGTTAAGCCATCACATCACAACAAAGGACAACTGTAATAAACACAAGAACACAGCAGTAACCAACATTTCACTACTGCAACCACTTGTTCAACCAACATGGCGAAGTTTGTATTGTCATTGATAAATTTTGCTGTTGCTGTTTGAGACCTGTAACTTTCACAAGTTGATCTTTCAAATTATCTCTCTCTACTTTCTGGTGTTGTCCATCCTCTATTCATCCATCTTCATTGGCATATCATTTTCAAGTTCACATAAACGTGAAAGAAAATCAATGTCATCAGTGTGTTGTCCCACACATCTGCTCTTCTCTACCAAAGCACACAGGGCATGTTCAGTGAAAAGCGCTATGGCATTTTCAGTGAATCATGTGAAAAATGTCCCAGTCTGTAAAACAGTGGAAATACAAAACAGAATGTAACATACAAATTCTTAAAAGTTGAGATTTTTTGGAAGCTCCATATTATGGGCTGTTAGATTCCTGCTGTGGTTCATAACTCTGCATGTCGGTTCTGGCCACATATTTATATCTTGTTAAAATAATATTTATTAATTCACTCATTTTGCGTTTTTCATTCTGAAATGACCATATTCTGATTTATGTTCTTATAATATCGAAACTCATCATGTCATGATTAACTGTAGCTGGCCTGTATATTTTTTGTGGGAAATATTTCACACACTGCTTGTTGGGTCCAAAGGTTTGTGTTGCTGCAGCAAAAATGTTGTTGAATTTATTTATTAGTTTATTTGACAGGGACAGTGTGCATTAATTAACATTGCTGCAAATGCACCAGAATTAGCCAAAAGGCTATTTTTCATCCGTTGTCCCTTTTTTTTTTTTGCTGGGTTTAGCTGCTATTTTTTACTTTAATTTCATGTAAAAGTGGCAGAGTGCCATCTTGTCACTTGATGTTGGAGTGCACTGCAGGATTTCTTATTTTGTTCTGGAGAATATAAACAGTATTACTTCAGTTCATGGCCCCAGTGTTTTGTATCCCTTTTACCCAGACTAACCTAAGGTCTTTGCAACACAAATCTGCTTTTTATCCACGTCTCGCTTGATGTCTGTTAGACACAAAATATGATAATTTTATTATTGCGTAAACTCTTGGAGTCAGAAAAAAACTTACGGTAGTGGTTTATGGGACAGACCTAGACTTGTAGCTTGGAGGTGGTGGATTCGTGGTTGTAAATTAGAGTTTTTTTTTAATGTAATATTTGGCCCTGTTCAAAAACCTCCTACCTTTTCCCAAGGCCTTGACACTTGAACTACACAGTCTGTGCTGGAATGATTTAGGCAAAAGCACCACTCAGACAGCTCAATTGTATCATTCGATAGTGTTTGTTTGAACATGAGGCCAGACTCAGCAGTAATCCTGGCAGGAGTCAGCCATCTCAATGCCCAATACCTCCCAGTGCATCTGTACTGGGCTCTCTGCCTTTACAGCTTCCCATGATTTGGCAATTCAAGGTGGAATAGATGTGGGTTTTGGATGAGGACCAGACAGAATAGGATGACTTTATTATCACGGAAGCTTAGATTAGGGTGCAAGATATGATTCATGGATCCATATTTTACCCACTTAAAACCCAAACATTGATGAAAATTTAAACGGCAACAACAACAGCATAGTTACAGTTCCATAAGACAAAATATTAATTGTTTTGCTTGTAGACAACAAGGATGATGGCGCATCTTAGGTGACATTCATTCAATAATAAATTAAGCACATACATTAGAAAGGTCATGTTTGCGTCAATAACACGAGCAGACCAAACAGCAGTGTGTGAACATGTTTTCTTTTTTGTTCTGGAGTCTCACATATCCCAATGTTGATCCAAAAATATGAGCTAATTTTGAGCTTAACCACCATATCAAGCTGCTACAGTACTTTCACACAACACTCAAACCACTTTTCTTTTTTCATCAAAACCATGTCTGTTCTGTGAGTTAAATCATTCAGTGAGTGCTTGCCTTAATGCTTCCAAATGCCCCTGACTGGGTGCACAGCTCAAATCCTTTCACTTGAGACTACAATCAGTATTCCATCAAGTCAGTAAGGTGCTGATTTAAACCGTAGAGGAGGGAGGTGGAAGGTTTGAGAAAGAAATAAAGGGTAATCATGGGGGTGTATGTGTGTGTGAGAGGATATAGTTGTTACAGATTTCAGTTCTTGGCAAGTTTTTGTGACGATAAAAGAGTTTCATTTGGAGCAATTGGACTGTGGCTTTCTTAGCCACGGAGCTCCGCGATCAGTTTGTCCAACTTCTCTAAAAGAATGAGAAACTCAATAGATCAACCTTGATTTTTCCAGAACTGAAAGAGTGAGAGAGAGAGAGGGCAGAAAGGACTTAAAGTTGGAGGAAGTAAAAATCCTGTGCTGTAAGGGAAATGGTTCAGAGGTAAGGAGTTAGAGATGATTGCTGCTAGAGTTGGAGAGAGACGTCGGAAGAGGGAGACAAGTGAGAAAACCGGGCAGATGGAGAAAGAGAGAGAGGGGAGCTTTAGATTTATAGTAAACTGAAGCTCCACTTATAATGTTCTGACAGGCCATCCGGCAGGCAGAGCCACACTTGAAGCTACTTATTCTAACCAGCTGCCATCATGATCATTTTACTGCCACTGGGAGCATTTGAACATTTGTTCAGCAATTACACTTCCAGTGTAATACAGTTTCCAGTAATACTTTAAAAAAATATATATCGACAAGTTGATCCCACTGACTTTTTATCCAAATGGTCCACTCAATCAGTCATGTCAGATATGTGAGCCTGACTTGAAGTTCAGGCTAGTTTCATCCATATTAGATGTTTTGAAAAGTAAAATTTTTTCAGCTTTTGCTCGGAAAATCAAGAAGACAGATATTCATTAATTCATAACAACTTTAGTGTACTCACTAAAGAACTCATGATAATACAGCCCAGTATTCATCCGAATTATGTTCAAATTGGACCATTCTGCACTCATGATAATGTCCAATGACGGAAGTGTGCCATGTATGTAGCAAGGGTGTGATGGGTGGGGTGGCGGATTCAGACGTCCATGTCTGTTCAAAGGCCTGCAATTAATGTTTGTTTGTTTGTTTTTTTATTTCACTATACCTAAATCCCAATCTTTCCATAACCGTAACCATACATTAACCATCGTTTATTTGCCATAACCACTTCTTTCCCTAGCATTGGCATTAACATAGTTGCAACGTGCAGATATTGTGTCATCCAGTGATTCATCATTCAGCTGCCCCCCTAAACACATTGGCAGTGAACATAAAAAAGTAATTCAGTGTAATTTGGGGTTTTGTAGAATCTTCCGATATCAACTTTCTTGTCTGGAGATAGGGTTGGATTGTACTCCTACTGATACTGTAGCTACAAAAAGAAAGACTTTAAACGTGACTTGGACTTGTCGAGTGACGGCTGCCTGAAGACCTGACTTGAGATTTGAAAACAAAAACATTCAAGTTAACATTCAAATCAACAGGTCTCAGGTTTTGACCAGGTAAAATACTGGAACAATGAAACACCTCAGGAAAATATACACTGCTTTGACAGGTAAACCATCAAAAGGTGTGACATGTTAATGGTCAGAATTCAGAGGCCTGAAAGGCTTGAATTGCCTTGCAGTTTGCTTATGAAGACTTGACTAGGACATGTCTCAAAGGGTTTGACTGGATTTTGATTAATTTCAGTCTTCCCAAAGGCTTAAGAACAGCTCTGGAAGCAAGACTTTTTTCTGCGTTGTAAAGGAACTGGGTTGAGTATCACCTCCATATTAAATAGATCACACATTATTATTTCCTCAGAGGTCCTGGTGGATTTTACAAATCCATTGAGACCGGGATTTAGTTTGATTGAGTGCAGTCTTTGTTTCGACAAATAGTTTGGACAGGATTAAGGCAGGACTTTTGAATTGGTAATGTGAGCGATGAAAGCGGAAAAGTGATACCTCAGTTTAACTTTATCATGATTTTCTGTGCAGCTTCCTTGTCTGCTCTACTTTCTTTCATGATCACTGGGCTGTAAAGGCCCATCTAAATGTGTTCCTTTTCAGCTGCTGAGGGTAATAAAGTAAAAAAAAATTACGGGTTTGCTCGTAAAAATTAGAGGCAATATATGAAGAAATAAAAGACACATGTTCAGAATTATGTGAAGCAATTCGGGCTTTAAAGGCACTTCAAACAATCTGTTCAAAGTCCAGTAGCTGCAGCATTTATTTTTATATTAAATGCTTTGATCTCATTGAATGATGTTGGTGCTTTCAGTGCTGTGATGTAATTTTAAGGCTGTTTCACAGTGTGTGAGGGACAACTGCTTAATTCACCTCCATTGCACACAATAAAGGAATGAGTTAGGGATGAATCAGGATCAACCTCCTAATTAATTACAGTATCGTAAAGTGTTTATTAAATTATTAAAACTCATTTGTAAATGTATTCAGCTGTACTTATTACCTAGCAGCAACTGGGAATATGTATGACTCCAGAACTCCAGACTGTGTGTGAGTGCATGTTTTTGTTTTTCCAGGAACGTTTGCTTGTCAAAATCAGCAGGCTCTGCCCTCTACCATCATGTTTATTTTATTTTTCTACCAAAGACTAAACAATGCCCGCAACCTCTGTTTGTTTGGCTATTTGTTTTGCAGCTCTCTACGCCTTAACTCACAGAGTAGCCGGGATAAGGTGCCAGCCCCAAGGTTAGCTCCAAATGTTTCTTGAAATAATCTTGCTAGACATGTATCGCTGGGGGCACATCCTCTGAATCCCGGGCTCACTCACTTATTTATAGAGCCAAGCCCCCCCACACACACACACACACAACCCACCGAACACCACTAACACCTTACGGCCCTTGAGAGCGGCCATCTTCTTCCCTCTGGCCTCAGATCTATGCAAACAGCTTACACTCCGCAGACCTGATTTCACCTCAAGCCTTCTGACATGAATTATGCTGACGTTCTTCAATGTCTCATTAAGATTCAACTGCATCTCTAGTCGACCCATTAAAATAGTAATGAAACCCTTTAAGTTGAAATCCATAATGCTTTTTAATTAATATATCTGTAATATATCCATCCATGTGGTGCAGAGTACAAACTGACTGTGGTTGAGGGTGCTCAGCATGTGTAACTACTTAGAAATCTTGATAGGATCAGTCATGTTAAGAATGCCAATGCCATCATACTTCATCACGTCACTTGTTTAAATGAAGTAATCATCATGACATTACCCGGTCGATTGATGTCAGTGCATACAAACAACAAGAAGATAAAAAAACTCGGGCCAGATACTAGATGATCTGCATAGCCTATATATGCTGACATTAGTCCTGAACCAATAATTAAATAATCATTACAAGCAGCCTAAGGTAATTACATAGTTGGTTGCAAGACAATGCAACTTGTAATTAACTAAGTAACGATTTTTCCTTATTTTGATGAAGTAATGCATTATATTAGAATAAAAATTCATACACAATATTAGTATCCATTAAAAATTCATACTTTCCTTCATATTTACTGTCGGGCATCTATGAACTGTCAATAAATCATAAGAATCTGCATCAGTACCAGCTGTATGTGGTCCTGAGAAATGGCTGATGTAAACCAGAGTGAAAGTGTGTCATCACTCGGCATGTTTTGATGGTGTTCATGGAACGAGGGTCATACATGCTATGTTTGGCCTTCAAGCTGGTAAGACCATTTTTAGTCCTCCGTGTCCTCTACTGTGGTTAATGAACACTGGCCGTTTCCCTGATCTCTCTGCCATGCCAGAGGCTTAAAATACCCTCAGAGGAAAGGCCTGTTGATGGCCGCCTCTGATCCTGCTAATCAAATCCTCTACATGTTGGAAGATAACAAAAAGCACTCTGCTTTACTATCCTCTAACTAACAACATCAGAAGCATCTTTCCTTTTATCTGCTGTCCAGACCAAGGTCTAATAAATTTCATCTTCCAGAAAAGTACAACCATTTTCTTTTTCCTCCAACAAATTGGGCCATTTTTAATTCTTAAATCTGAACTTTTGCTCCTCTGTGTGTTACCACCATAGCTTATATCACGTGCCTCTCCAAATGGGCTAACAATACTTTTCTATTTGATTACATGGCCTAATAAAGTGGAATGAGTCTGGAGATGTTATCGACTGCAGTTAAAGGATTCATCACATACCTTTGTGCCTTTGAATTCAGTTTGAACAATGTTAAAGACCGAAACCCGAGGAGTTGTTCTTCCTGGATCGCCCTTCTGCTCTGCAAGCTGGATAGGAATCAATGGAAATTTCTGAGATTGTAACTCAATTCTGAAAGTATGCATTTCATATATAGAATATAATTCAACCCTTTGTTCTTCAGTTCTGTTACATGTCCTGCAGTATGTGTTAAAGGATCTTTCACCTTAATTTTTAGCATTTATAAAAATAATTGTAAAAAAAAGAAACAGAGAGTGAATATCTCCACCTGCACAATTCAATGCAAACGTATGCAATGCCATGTGTTTGTGCCCCCATGTTTGTGTAAAACAGACGACACAGTTAGGCAGTGTTGATCACTAAGAACTAAACTAAGAACGTGTTTAGGCCGACCGTAGTATTGTGTCAAAAAAATATTTTTTGATCTACCTATCAAATACTGTGGGAAAATTGCTGGTAAATTACTTTTTGGTGTGAATAGTGTGATTCTACAATTTTATCTCGTTAACACTGACTGTGTTTACATGTAAAAAAATATTCAGCCCTCATTGCAAAAAAAGAGAATATTCCCGCTAAGATGTTTACATGGCTAACGAGAATCAGGATTCCACTAATATTCACGTTTACATGCAGCCGTGCATATGTCTGGAGCCGCTTGAGCCATTTTGCTTTATTGCATCAAAATAGGAGGCAAACACAGCCTCCCTCTTTAGTTCAACCATCTTCTTGAAAAGGTCAGTTTTGAAATATTTGCACATATCCAAAAACCTGTTGATATCCATTTCTTTCATAATGTTTATGAGTATTCACTGTATACATGTCCAAAGAATGGTCTGAATAACATCCGGCATATCCCACATGTCTTAATCGGAAAATGCTACATTCGAGGTGAGGCCTAGTTCAAAATATCCAAACTGAATATGATGTTTACATCACCAGAAGAATGTTGACACGCTGAGGCAAAGGATAGCTCTCCAGAAACTGTTGTCTAATATTATAAACGGAAGTGCTCTGATAAACCCCAAACATCATGTATTTATCACCCAAACTAGACTTCCTGGATCATTTTTCATCTTCTTACTGGCATCTACAACAATACCAACACAGCCCCTTGCATCTTTTTAATGCAGTGCTATTTACTGAATGTCCGTTACCAGTTCATCATTAATTTATCCATGAAGTCTGTTAAGTAGTTTTTAAACTATCCTTCTAATCGTTATAATGACCAACAAAAAACACTACTCCTTAATGGAGGTTATGTACCAAGAAGGTAGTTCGGGTGTAATATATAAGACATCACTGACACAACAAAATAATAAACCCTACGGCTGTATTGCCACAAATAAAACTACACTTTTCCAGATACACAACAAACTTGCTGGTGTAATAAGCACCCACCCTCACACACGTATGTACTGCCTCTTCCACCACTGTGATAATTAAGTCCTCTGATTGCACTGTATTATGACAGAATTAATGAAGCTTTTAATGAAAATTAGTAACACTTGGCTGAGGCCCAGTGTATCAGACATGCTTAGCAGCAAGCTGCAGGAAGCGCAGTTAGATAAGCAGGGCAAGCCTCCAGCTCACTGAGACAGAACACAGACAGTGAAACTGTGCAGCTCCTGCGACTACCACGTCTCTGTACACACTCAAAATATCACAATGTAGGATCTACAGGGCAGCGCTTTACTGAGGCACTAATTATAATCTACTGTTTTGGTGCTCTAATTGTTCCAACTTCAGTCTAAGGGGGGAATAGTATTCGCCTAGGTAATCCTTGTTGGCTGGATGCCAGTGTAAATATCACTGCTGCATTTTAGAACCAACTTAGTGTTAAAATGTCAAACCTCTCATTTATCTCATGCAGTGTGAAATGATTTATTGTCAGTAAGGGCAATAAAACTTTCCCAAGATCCAACTCGGTCCAATGTGGGTGAAAAAAAACATGGTGGGGCTAGCTGTAAATGGCTGCTCTATTATCATTAGTCAATGATAATAACATTGTCACGCAAGGAAAAAGAAACAAACACATTTCCTATATGAATGAGGCATCATGCTGTCTTATTGCTGTGATGTGGGGTAAACAGATAATTTACAGCCAAGTCAAGAAGTAGTGGGATTAAGTGCTTTGTCATCCTGATCTTGTACAAGTAGTGTTCCAAGGTTGCTGCACTGATCTGTCTCTTACCCTTTGAATCCTCCATGAATAGCTCTGTGCCAGCCTGGCTGTAAGCACGGAGACTGCGTGGGACCCAATAAGTGCAAGTGCCACCCTGGTTTCACCGGCAAGACCTGCAATCAAGGTGAGCTCTCGCCTGGAACTCGTACCCATTATGAAAAAAAAAAGTTGTTACTTTGCAGTTGCACGCGATTATTTTATTTGTCATAGGGCAATTAAAAAAAAGAAAAAATGAATGGTCCTACTGAACACTCATGACTGGAAAGCCCGTCACCAAGGGACACACACAGGCCTGCTGACATGCCCTTGCCCTGAGTGATGGCAGGGTAATCATAGTTTATTGTGGCCAGGTCTCCACCGCACAACACCAGTGTATTACAGGTACCACTTACTCATGGAGCGGAAGCTGGTTTGCCACCGGCAGGCCATAGTGAGATGCTGTAATCACAAGGGGAGGAGGCGGAGAGAGAGAAAGAGAGAGCTGATTCAGCTGGAATGGAAATGAGTGGTGAGGCTATGTTGAATGATCCCAGAAGTGCATCCTCTCCTGTGAAGATAACATCTCAATTACTGACCTGAGATAACTCGGATTGGCTGAGTGCAACCAATGCTATTGAAAGTGTGCTTCAGTGTGTGTGTGGTGTGTGTGAGTTTTTGTGCATTTTCATCACTGACAGATTGGACATGTTGAAAAGCGTTAAAGCGTCCCAGTTAGCCGTAAGTTGACATGCATCCAAGCAGCCTGGAATTCATGCCCTAAGACAGGAATAGGATAGTGTATAATTAAAAACAAGGTTGAGTTGGTGGAGGAGGGGGGAGAGGTCGGGGTGGGGTGTTGAAATCCTTTCCGGAATGTTCCAAATGACTCATCCAGCATTTTGAGGCTATAGGTGGCTCCCGTCTGCCCGGCCAGACGGCTGCACTTTGTCTTAATCTGCAACAAAAGGGGAGAGGAAAAAGGATCTCCGTCCCATATCCAACTACAATAGACTCTGCTGCCAACCATTCAGACAGACTTATCTGACAAATGTGATTCCAAGACCTTTCAAGATGAAACTGTACTTTCAAGTGTCCATCGAACCCCCATTTGTCCAATAAGCTCTAGACATTTTACAGAGCTTACCATTTTATTCAGCTTTGAGTGGCAGATTTGCCCTTTCAGCCTATTTAGGTGGAGATAACCTTGGATTCTGTTTTGAGCTGGCACACGCTATGGAAACCAATTTAATTATTCAGAAGCCATAGATTAGATTTTCTCATTTAAATGCAGCCTCCGTTAAACATTGATTTGAGGTTTACTATTGATGTGCCAGGTTGCCAATGTTTTGAAGCATTCTAACACCCTGCCCCTCTGGAGCCCTACATTTATCTTGAAGACTCACCTGGAGGGGTGAAATAATTTGCCCAAAGCTGCTTCCCTGGTCTCCATGTTGCTAAAGGTCAAGTAGTCAGCCTGATGTACTGTAAAACATCATATGGCAATTTAGTGGAATCAACTAATCTTCTAGAATTAACTTAATGTAAATATATATAATTTAAAGTTAATTAAACTTAGAATTTCAAATTTTTGAGCATGACTCTTTTGATTTTAGGTGATTAGTTCAACAAGTTCACTGAATTCATTAAATTAATGTGAATAAAGAAGCATGTTCAGCACATCAGCAACAGAGTTCCCAGCCCGCATTGTCTGTTTTGTAGTGTGAAGAAAAAAAGACACAATGAAAAATTGCTTTGATATATGTCTTTAATGTATGTCTTTATATATTAAGTCACAACTGTCCCTTATTATAATAATGAAACCAATGTGAACCATGATGAAAGTTTGTATCCAATTCAGTTCCTTTCCCACTTTAAACCGAAAACTCAAATTTAATTCAGTCAACTGCCATTTGTAGGGCAGTAGGGAAAATATTGTTTTTAAGTTGAACTACCTTAACATGTTTTAAATTGTAGCTTTTAAATCACGTAATGATTGGTACATTTTGTGCATTATAATGTCTCCAAGGAAGGTGCCTAATGAGTAGTGGAAATTGAAATATAATAATGCAGACTTACTGTATATAAACCTGCACGCACAGAGAGACGCACAGAGAGATATGTATTTTGCATGCACACACAAATGGTCACACATTCCTCCTCTCTATATCTGGGAGGTGTGGACAGATGTGTGACCCTGGAGGCACTCTGGCTAACAAGAGTGTTAAACACCTTTGGGACACGGGATGTATGGAGCAAAAACAAACCGCAGAGGAAACATGAGTGTTTACAATAAGAAGAAACATGGCAGATACTGTACCGTATTGACTTCATCACTCTCAGCATCATAGCCATATTTTCCTCTGTCAAATCTTTGTGAGCTGGTACCGTAATGAGAAATTTATACCTCATGGACTAGATCTCTGTTTTTAGTGCCAACTATTTTACCTGCCAAATCATTTCACCTTGGTGTTTGCTTTCATTACTTTTCCTATATAAACAAATCTCAAAACCTGAATGGGATATCATTTGAATGGATCTGATTATGTTCATCATTAAATTAAGAGGCACTCATCTGTTAAGAATAATAAGCACTACTTTGAGAATCCGTATCATTTTCAGAAGGTGCTTCACCTTTGGTGCTGATGAGAATTGTATCTGTCATACAGATACGCTTTTGTTGCAGAAATAAACTCATTAAAGGGATAATCTGTTTAACAGTTTGGCAGCAGAATCCCCCCGCTGATCCAATCATTTTAATAAGATGATTATTCCGTGCAGGTGGATTTAATTAGGTGTAGTTGACCTGCTGTTAAGACACTATTAAAATATTTCGGAATGACGTTTCAGACATTAGAAGCAATACAGCTGCAGTGCCTCCAGATGCTGCTTTCTTCTTTTCCCTCATTGTCTGACAGCCAACTATATAATTAATACCACTTGAAGTATTATAGTCTTGCACTGTGGTTAAAGAAAGTATACTGGATCTGTTTTTAGAATATTAGCCAATATCTGGACCTTTCACTGCTTTATCTTGGCAAATCCACATTGCTGTCTCGGAAAATGTTATTACTTCCACTAATCTTCTCATGAATTTAATTCAGTCTAGGTGTAGACAGATACTTTAGGGTTGTTGGTTTAGAAGCAGATCCCTCTCTGTTACTGTTTGTCTTCCTGGCTGTCTGCTGTTAACGGTCAAACATACAGCTGCAAGTATTTTAAGAATTGCATGTATGTCATCAAACTGTGTATTTTCCTTCAATTATCGACTAATTACTCCAAATTGTATTTGTTTTATCTATGTTCCATTTTGTAACAAGGTCATTAAAGGGGTATGAAGTAATGTTTGACTTTAACAGACCTCTATAAGTAGGATGTAGGAACTGGAATAAAAAGATATGTGAAATATAAAGTCACATTTCCACTGTAAAGATGAGTAAGCAAGTAAGTTACTTCCAAGGTTGAACAAAAAATATGAAGAGGCAACATATTTCAATATAAAACACTATGGCAGTATGACTGTATGTCCTCATTACCAGGTGCTTGCTTTGTAGGACAGTCCTCTGTTACTGAGCCAATGAAAAGTCACGTAGAATGGCAGGAAGGTGTTACATGACTACAGGCCAAATTTTAAAGGAGCATTAAAATCTCAGCACCTGGCCAAGTGGTTGTTGAGATCAGATCAATAATGCCATCCACCGCCTGCAGATTCTTTGAGGTTATTTTGTGTTATCACAGAGCAAAAAACTCGCCCTGTTAAATGAATATGTCAACATACTTGACTGTTCTCTATGCTGTCTATTTTACTATGGCTGCAAACTGTCGTAGAATTCAGCTAACAATAGGCGTTCAGCGCCGTCTGCTTTTTACTATGTTATTATTTATGCCACATAATGTACTTTTTTGTCCCATGTTTATCAGTCTCAGATCAGATAATCATGCAGAATTTGTCTCTGGGGGAGATTTGTAGCACGATACCGAAGCCCCATGTTCCAGTAAAACTACCCTGTCTTGCAATTTCACATGATTTATAGATTTATTGTCCAGCATATGTATGTGAATATGGATTTACAGACTATAAAGTTGAATAGCACACCTATTTTGCACGCCTAAAAAACATTTGCTTTGGAAGAAAGACAAACTCTTATTAGACAGTGCTGCACTTGTTAGATAATTCTCTCATTGAATTATTAATTTTGGCTACTAAAATGTCTTACACTAATATCCATCCATGGTGCCTATTTGCAGATAAATATTTGTGTCCGCAGAAGAGTTGGCAAGAGTGCAGTAGGCTTGCATAACTTCTCAATTTAGTTACTGCATCCCTCTATAGGGAAAAGCTTCAATGATTTGAAGTGTGCAAAACATTCAGAGGTCGCTGTATCATCCTCCTGTCACTTAACAATAGGTGTTGTTAGCTTACTGCCGGAGGAAACGTTGCTGAATGGGTGGACAGAAAGGGGAGGGGCTGAAATTCTAGAGGCTGAACTGTTTATAGTCAAGCAATGATTTGCCTCTTTAAATGGTAACTCCTGTCTACCTTTGAACCTCCAGATACAAATTGAGAAGGGATCCATTGAATCCGTGAGATACTGTAATTCTCTCAGATCCTATTTCATCCTCATGACAAGAAAGGAAAGTAGAAGAGAGGAGAGAGCAGAAGCAGAAGGGACATATACACATAACACTTTCACTGTTTCTCCCATGTGCCCTAGAATTTTTTTTTTCTGATACGGCGCTCATGTCCAATTCCCACAAGTGTAATCCTCTTTGCTGCATAATGTTCCTCTTTACTTTCCAGGAATGTGGTGTGGTCAGAGGTGTTCTAATCCATTGGTTGGTGCTTTTCATTCTCACTACATTGCTCTCTCTCTCTCTCTCTCTCTCTCTCTCTCTCTCTTTCCGTCCTTCTTTCTCTCTTCTTCCTCCACCATTTACAACTTTATCTTCAATCAAACCCCTTCCCCTTCACTCCCCCCATGCCCTCTAACCTACTTCCTTTTGTCTAAAGAAGAAGAGCTGGACTATTTAACCCCACCATTGTGGGCCAGTCACCTTCCTATCTTTCTTCCTGTGGACCATCAGCCAGCAAGAGGTGCGATGGAGGGTGAGATTCTTCGATCGACCTCCCCATCTCAGCAACATGCATGGTGCTGCACAGTGCGGACTCAGGAGGAGTGAATGTCATTCTCAACTACTTTCTTACTGCTTCCTCTCCTTCCCTTGGCAGAAGAGACACCACCTGAGAGCAGCTTTTCAGTAGAAGTACCAGCATGAATGCCAAGCATGTCACAATCTTTACCACTCTACATCTGCCTCTGTTTTGTTTCACTCCAAGTTTCTCAGCACCAATGAGCCGTCATGATTTTGCCTCATTGCTCTGCCTCCTTCGCCTCTCTCATTTTCCCTTTTTTTTTTTTTTACACCTGGAACAAAGAGCTCCTCCTTCCCTTTAAAACCATCATTGACATGGACTCAGCACTCATGACTCCTCCATCGCTACTAGAACAAGGTTTTAAGTTATAACCAAGTTTTATCTTCTTTAGAGACAAGCATATTCCCAATGAAGAGCCCTCTGCTAATCTCTCTGTCAGTGATAGAGGCGTGTCGGGAATGTAGCATAGCATTCCACTGTAGAGCTGACCCAATAAATCACTCCACTTTGCATCACTTCAGGTGCGTCTTAGCAGTTCATTTACAGTACAGTGAACACCCCAGAGGGGCTTTCCACCTCTGCTGTCGCACAGGTTTCTGGAGTCCTGGGGCTGTGTCGAACTGTCTGTTGGTGGTCATATCTGTCTGTTATCTTTCAATTTTTTCCATCTCCCTGTGTCCTCTCTCAGTCTTCTCTCCACCTTGTCTGTTTTATGCCTAGTTAGAGGAGGCCCTGGCTGTGCCTTATGTCTAGCATGTGCTGATGCTCAAGGAGCTGCCTCTGTCTGAGAATGTGACCATTTCAATAATCCCTCATTTACATTTCTAGGCTGCTTTTCAGTGCAGCAGGCAACTGGAGACCTGTTTCTCTGCCATGCTGACAATGGACAGTGTTGCTATGGTTTTCTGTAAGCGCAGTAATGAGAATGCCAGTTGTTTACTGTGAAAACCAGGGAGGAAAACAAGGTTGACACCGCTAATTAAAAAAGTGAAAAGTGAAGATGGGAGTGTGTGTGTGTGTGTGTGTGTGTGTGTGTGTGCTTTTCTGTGTGCAGGTGTGAACAGCCTAAGCCTTCTGTCTGAAGGACAGGTCAAATCTTTTTGACTTAGTTTTGACATAGAATTAAGAAGTATTTTTTTCCAACAGGTTTTTAAAAAAGGCTTTTAAAAGGCACTGTAGCCCTGATTATGTGTTTGCAATTTCAGCATTTATTTTGGCACAACATTCCACCTGCATTTCTGCCTGCTTAAATAACCTCTTTTTGCAAGCACAAATACAAACACAAAATGATATGGGTTTAGCTGCAAGAGGCAAACACACAGATCCAAAGTTTGCATTTGGATTTCGCTCTATATTTTCATTCAATAATTTCTACTATAATCTACTGATAAATTTAGATCATAGCCATAATCAAATAACATTTAGCTTGCTTGGCCCCACGTGTCCACATTTAGTAGGACAATTCATGTTCATGCTACTCTTATTTGTATTCTCATATTCAATGAAAGTAACTCTATAAATGTTTTACTATAACAGCCCTCATGTAACAACTGCTTTTACAAACTGACTCCTATACAGTATCTCACAAAAGTGAATACACTCCTCACATTTTGTAAATATTTGATTCTATCTTTTTATGTGACAACACTGTATATTCATAAGAATGTAAAGTTATGAAACATGACTTAAAGCCTTGTGGCACATTCCAGCCACCTCTATTCACTCAGCCAACAGGGGTCTAGTAAGCCTGATGCTACCATTAATAGAAGGTGGAGTCTGTGGATATACAAACTGGGCATCTGCTCCATCATTCATCTAAATTAATCTATGGTATCTGTTAAATGTAGGAGGTATGTGGCACTCAAAGAATGCACCCTGCATATGTTCACGGAGCTAAACACGGCAACATTTACAATGCGGCCGGCCAAGATGAAAATGACCCTCATGTGCTGTACAGTGAGATGAAGTCTATTCGCGATAGTTCTACTGTAGCCCAGAAACAGGGGTGATTCATAGTTTGAGTTATTTATATTTCTTGGCACCTGTGTCATCATTCCAGTGTGATGGAGCCCTGTGTAGTTTCAAGTTGGGTTTTCCCCTTTTGGGCCTGGTACTCCGAAGGGACCCCACATTTAGAAGAAATATGTGTGATTTTAGCCAATTGAAATATTCACTCTCATCAATGGCCATAGTTCCCAGTCAGCAACCATTAAACCCTACCTACATGCGCATTAAAAAGTAATTAATTATCAGCAGACCTCCCTATACTAAAGTTACTGAAACAAAGCCAGGAGTGGCCTTAAATTCTTTTAGCCATTCATAATCTCAGCCTTGATGTAAATTGAAAGAATTGAAAACATCCAGCAACATGCTCAAAGGAACGTTCATATTAAAGAAATTATAATTGATAGCAGCTACAGTATGATTGTTGTCTGAGATGTGAGCAACATCAACTGTTTCTCTGAGAATCACTACGGGGAAATTTGGCTTATGTGAATGCTTACAGGTTGTAAAAGTAATTTCCTACCCTCAGAGCCTGCTGATTTCATGACATTTACCCAACATTGCAGTTGGAAAGATTGCTAGAATATCCTACGGAAGTAGAAGTAAAAGTAAGACATAAGAATACATTTTAAAACCTACTCAAGAGATGGGGCCAAGAAGAGGGTGAAATGGTAACCACAACCAGTTTAGTATGAAACATGTCTCACCATCCAGTCCCTCTTCAAATCAGTTCTGCTCTGCAACAGTAGTGACATTAACGTCTTTATGAGAAAACCTAATCTGCTTTAGGAGAAAAAAAGAGGTTTGAAACAAACTGAAATAAAAAATCTTCCTCTCTGTGTCAGAACAGCATAACCCAAGGCTTCTCTATAATCCCTCTCTTTATTAAAGTGCAAAGGGAGAATCAAGTATCTACTTAAGTAATCATTCAGTGTACTCAAATAGAACAAATACACAACAAAGATTCTCAATTACTATGATCAATATTCTAGTAAGAACAATGTGCATCTACAATGCATATTGGTCTTTTCCATAGCATATATTTTGACTTTGTCCAAGTAGGAAGAGCAAGTGTAACTAGTAACATTTCAGTCAGGATACTAACGTCAAGTTTTAACCATTTATTTCAACATGACATGCATTTTAGTTATAACTCTGCAATGTGTGACGCTCTGGTGAAAAGCTTAAGCCAGCTTGAACAGACTGTCCCTGAGCTATTATATATATTTGAGAAAAAAAACAACACCTAATAGTAATGCTGGGCGATGCTAGGGAGGCGGAGGGAAGTAGATTACAGGCAGCAAGTAATGTACATATGGACTATATGAAATGTAATATATGGACCGTCTGAATGAAAGGTGACGTCATGGACATGATAATTGGACAGTAAATATGTGTGAGAATATGTGACTATAAAAGGATTTCTATCCCTGCCTGATTTTTTTTTGCAAGGCTACGTTAATAACAGCTTTGTTTGATTTAAATCTCCCAGTACACTACCATGCACAATATCAGGTCCTTGAATCCATCACACACAATGGAATACAGTCATTTATTAATGTCATTGGCTACAACTGTGTGTAAAACTGTCTGCTGGGAAAAAAAGGAAATAGAGCTATCTAACTCTTTTTGTTTGTTTATTGTACAGTTTGAATGCGTTGTTATAAAATCCTCTACAGCAAGATTAAAGCAAAGCGCATTTTGTTAATTCGGGCCCAATAGACCTTTTTTACAGTGGATGTTTGGACTTGTTATTATGGAAAAAGCACAGGTGTACCTAATAACAGTAATGATGGCTCTGTTCCATTTAGGTATGCCAGTGAGCCAGGACGCACACTACTATGGCCAATAATTTTTTAGAACCCCTAAATGTAATGTGGACATCAATAATATTATTTCTTACCTTTGTGCATTTAATACTATGTCATGTCCAAATATCTGCCATAAAGAGTTATCAAGCTCTTATTGGTTGGTTTCCTACAATTTGGAGTCTACAGTAAGAAATAAACATGTTTATTTCAGCTTATAGGCATTTTGATGAAATACTCTTGTCATAGCAGGAAGTATGCAGGTGTAACTAATAACATTAATGGTGTCTCTGTTTCATTTAGTAATGTCAGTAAGTTATTCCAGGGAGGTAACATGCACAGCACCAGGGTCCTGCGACTGAGATACCTCTGGGCTGTGGGATGCAGACGTGAATAATGTTATTAGTTATACCTGAGCATTTCCTGCTATGACATGTCAAAATCTCTGCCATTATAAAGGGCTATGTAGCTCTTGGTTAGTTGGTTTGCCCCAGTTTGAATGTTTTGGACGTCACTTTACTTTAGTTACAATCCTTAAAACAAGATTTAGGTGGAATCTACAGTAGGAAGAAATAAACATAAACATATTTATTTAACTTAGCCAGTATAAGCCCTTCACATGGAGGACATTTTGGCGTGTCACTGCAGGAAGTACACAGGTGTAACTAATAACATTAATGGTGTGTGTGCTGCATTTGGGAGTGTCAGTACATCAATCCAGTGAGCCAGCATACACAACACCACGGCCCTGCGACTGAAATGCATAAATGAAATGCAGACATTAATAATGTTATTAGTTACACCTGTTTTTGACTAGTCAAAATGTCTGCTGTAAAAAGGGTATAATGACTTAAATTTGAACGAGCATTTGACAGTTGTTAAGCTCAGGGCAATTTCCTTTCTCCCAGGAGCTCTAAGTCAGACAGCATCATTTTCAAATAAGATTTTCATGGGCTGTTGTGGCTGAGATTCTCTACTTTTATGTCTGCATAAAAACACTGGAATTATATGTACCTATTAAAGAGTGCTGGATGGTGCAGCTACAGCCTCATGAAGTTGTGGTGAGTCAGAGGATATAATAGCATCTTTTATCACTTGCAGGTAATGGGCAGGTTGACAGTTGACACTGGCTTCCTGTTAAATCATCAAAGTGGGAAGTTGCAGGCTTGTCAGAACATGGCAACACATCACTTCCTCGAAGACACCACCACCACCTCTTCCAAAACACACACATTAGCACACACACAGACAGACAGACACCCTAAACCCAAACATAAATGGATGGGTGAGGTTTGACATGATTGACCTCTTCACCTTTGCTGTCTGACTAATTTCACCTCTGTGTAGGAGGGTCTCTCTCTCTGCCCTCCGGTCCACTTATGCTGTCTCTCTCTGTCTGCAGACCTGAATGAATGTGGGCTGAAGCCGAGGCCTTGTAAACACAGGTGCATGAACACATACGGGAGTTACAAGTGCTACTGCCTCAACGGATACATGCTGATGCCTGACGGGACCTGTGGAAGTGAGTCTGTCTCTCACAAACACAAACACACACACACACACACACACACACACACACACACACACACACACACACACACACATCTTTGTGATTGTACACATTGTTTGTATTGTCTGAAATGTGGATATTTTTAGTCCTCCTTTCTTCTCTCCCTCATCTGCTTTTCTTGTCATAATCTCTCATGTGCTCTGTAGTCTGGATGTGCTACTGTGAAGCATTTCTTCGCTCCACTACAAATGTATTCATCTGAAAGCCTGCGCAAGGCAGTGCTGATGACATATGCTCTCTATTATAAAATACATTTCCGCACTCGTGAGTACCTCTGACAGCAGCCCCACAATCCTTCTGATTAAAGCACCGTGTTGATCTGCTTTAATATAGCAGCTCTACAGTTTGAAGAACCCTAAGAGGGCTAAAATGAAAAATTTGAAAGAAACACAATCTTTAGACCCTTGAGTGAATGTGCAGTTCTTATTGGTTGCCCTGAGGTATTTCATAGAATGGGAGTTGATGTCTGTACATGTCTCCCTGTAAATTCTGTTTCCCATCTGATATTTTCTCCTCACGTTTTCACTCGAGGATGGCGTGACTCCCAGTAACTCATTTTAATTAGTTCTTTTTTATCAGATGAAAATTAATTCCCACCCCTTTAAAGTCTGAATTGCTCACCACTTGAGGCAATCTCAAACTATTCTAGGTGTTGTTGCGTGATGATAGCATGATGTTAAACACCTTGCCACTCTTTTCTCACCTTGCTACTGCTTTGATCAATAGATCACTGCAGCATTTAATCAGCCCCGGCCTACCTTAGTCATCAAACTGTGCTCCAGGGTGCCTGCAGCAGCTGAAGTGGCAGCAGCATGAGCCTCACTTTTAATTTCCTTTTAGGGTCCAAAGTTATTGAAAGAGGCTGAACAAAATCTGTTCCATTATATTATTATTTTGGAGGGTCTTGATCTGCCCTGGTGCGGCTCAACAACAGAGGTGCTGCACGCTGGCGTTTCGATGCAGTAGATATGGATTATGAGTCTTTAGGTGTAGGAAAGATGAAAGTGGGTGAGAGAGGATTGCGTGGGCTATGGTGTGAGCACAGAGCGACTGTGCAGCACAGGAATCTAATAATGGCAGAGTGTGTGCTGTTCTGTTGTCTGCACCCCAGGGTCAGCTCGGCAAATATCAGAAAAAGGCAGGCGAGTGGCCTGGCTCTTACACACTGGCTGGAGGATAAGGATAAAGTAAGAGTGTAGATGTGTGAAGGAAAGAAAGTGAGTGTGAGAGCTGTATAAACTGTTCCCCTCTCTCCCTTGTGGCACCAGCATGTGTTAATATATGTGTTGCGTTTCCCTTGTGTCCATCAGACGCTCGCACTTGTGGCATGGCCAACTGCCAGTACGGCTGCGAGGTGCTGAAAGGAGAGGTCCGATGTCAGTGTCCGTCGCCGGGGCTACAGCTGGCTTCTGATGGAAGAACCTGTGTGGGTACGTCACAGTCTTTATATATCGTCACTGGCATGAAAACTAAGCCTTATGTTACCACTCCCTTCCATGAGCAACTGATGTAAAGCATCACAAACAAGAATGTTTTATTTATTTTTTTATGTGTTCTTCTCAGCCTTTAAATTTGCTGAGTGATAATCATATGCAACTGTTTTGGCAGAGCCAGAATGAAAACTTGGCAGGAAAAATGCTATTTGGGAATTCAGACAAAACCTTTTAGCAAGTAAAGCTGAAATTCATCCAAAATATTTAACAATATGTCTCTTTTGCTTTGATCAAGGACCCTGGCAATTTAACAGTCCCTGTCAACCAAATGGTGACTTCATTTCCACTTGCTTCCTCCAGCTTTTACAGCAGAAATGTGATCAGGGAAAGCCCACCCCCCTACTCCTCCTATCCTCCCCCCCTGCTTTCATTACGTGCCACAGCTCCTCAGATGGGTAGCTAACAGATGAAGGGGCCAGTTGAGGCAGTTAACCTGTGTCAGGTTTAAATACAGGCTCTTTCTGACTGGACTGTTCCTGTTGATGCCTTACAGCCCCACTTAACTGCATGCTTGCTAATGGGGGGGCGGATTTCTAAAACAAGACAGACATCAATCATGAAAAATGATGGAGGAGAGGAAGGAAAGATTGCCTGCCACAGGTGTTACGACAGTTTAATGGAATGTTTCCGCATCACTCGGGAAGCTGATTTTTTATGGAGAGTTTTATGGTCAGTTTCTAATCATATTTATGGAGGTGATTCCTTCTAGTAACCACTGCATTAGATGTGAGAGTTTGCTTAGATGCAGAGCGTTTTTTATTCATTATGATGCTGTGAAATCAAATATGTAAACGCAGTTTTGTCGTAGCTTTAAGGGTGACCTGGGCCCATATTCTAACATATTCTATTCAAACTTCTAAAAACTATGCTTTCAGCAAAAGTGTAAAGGTACAGTCACATTACATTTCCGGCCTACTCATTGCTCCGTCTCCTTTTCACTCCTATTGAAGAACGTATGATGGACAGTGTTGGGCAAGTTACTCAGAAATTATAATAAGTTACTAGTTATTTATTACTCCTTAACGTAATAATATTACTTTACATATTACTGGGTGAAAAAACTAACTACTTACTTTACTGTATTACTTTCACCACCTCCCCTCCCCGAAACAAAGCAGTCTCTCCTGACTTTTTAACTAACTTAATGTCATATTCATAACAGCAGAAGGAGTTTTTACAAAACATATATTTTTTAACTCCAACCGCTGTAATACAACAATAAATACTGTTTTTCTGCACATATATTTATAAGAGCAGTATTCAGTATTTTTACAAAACGTTACGTTGCTTAACATCACTCTCTCCCGACGAGTGCAAGCATCACTGGCAGGAGTTTCTTTCTACAAGTCTCACATTGCTGTGCTGCTTCAGTAGATGCTGCAATAAATGCGGTTGAAAGCTTGTTGCTGGTCACACAAAGTTTACAACAGACACCAATGTTCTTTGCATCTTAGACTGTGACACAATAATGGTGATACTTACAGCTGTGGAAAGAACACCTCTCTCCCCCATTTTCCATACTTCCTTAAGCTTCTTGGCTAACATCAGACTTGAACAAGATATGGTCCGGTGCCGCTGACCTGCAGCACAGTTGCGCATTCACGTCAAGGATGGCAAAACATGTCTTAGAAGGGGTGTGCTCGCCTCTGTCTCTGTCCTGAAGTCATCTAGAATCTACTTCTACCAACTGCTGGAGCTCTCATTAGGAAGCCATGTCCTTATCACTTACGGAAGCAAAGTCCTAAGGGCTTCTATTTTTTTGTAACTAGGAATGAAAGGGAAGACTGTTTACTTTTATCTTTCACTAAAATGTAGGCCCCAATGTTTAACTACATAACTTTTGGTTAACTGGATTTATAATTTGATGTGAAATTTAGTCTGTTTTAAATTTTGAGTAGCACTTTATTATAACTACACACTATAAAGCATTAGTTAAGTATTAGCAAATGCGGAATTCATCATTTATAAAGCATTATTCATACATTAATACACATTAGTAAGTCATTCATAAACAGTTATAAATGTTTTATTCACACTATGAAGCAGTTGTTAAGTATTAGTACATCTTAACTTGTAAATCTACAAGTGGCAAAGCCCAAAGGATGCTGCTAAGACTACCCGAAAGATGTCCCAGCTAACTGTACTGGGTAAAAGCCTCACCGTTACAGGCCTGGTACCGTTTCTCTGAACTCCTCATTAAAACTCCAAGATCTGCCCTTCCAGAGATCTGCTGTGATGGGACCAGCAAAGGTTTGCTTGGATGGTCCGTTTAAAGACACCAATCTTACTCCCCCCCCCCAATGCTTTGATCAACCGCTAACTTGACATGACAATAGAAATGGTCTAATAGTGCGTGTTCATAGATGTTTTATGACACTTAATGATATTGCAATTCATGATTAATTCTGGTAGTTACTAATGGTTAGTAAAGTATTTTGCGTGAGCTCATCTAAAGTGAGGATTATCTATGTCTTACAAAGCATTTCCAAATGATATTGTAACACACAAGAATCAGTTATCTTCTTAATAGAAAAATGAAACGGACACAACACAAAGGTATACAGAACATGTTATTTATTACAAAATGCCTTTCACCCATTCATTCATTAAAAAAACACATCAACAATACGAGAGACTATTGCTACATAAACTGTACAACTGTTGATATAAAATTAACCATCTACAATCCAACCCCTTCTCACTCCCAAGTCGTCACATATGGACCAATGGTCAAGACCCCTTGTTGTTCACTTTATAACGCACTTGGGAGCCCCTTAGTGTCATAGTTCAACATACTGGGGAAAGCCCTGTAGCATAGTTTTTGAATGCTAAAGACAGGTGTAGAATATTTAACACTAGTGTAGCACTAGCTAATTTACCAACCTAGGTTCTGAGAAGTAGTGTTGGGGTAAGAAATAGACTGTGTGTGATTAAAGAACAATGGGCAGGTTTATTACAGTGCCTTTAACACTCTCATAGTGCACCAGCCATGTTTGAAATAATCCCCAGAATAAGAAGAGCTCTTTCATAAAAAATACAATTTTAAAAAGTGTCCAGTATCTTTCAGTAATTTGTATCTCTACCTGGGCAGGATAATGAATGTGTGGTGGATCTTTCTTCTCTGCCAGTGTCCTGTAATCTGATGTGTCAGTCCTGTTGAATGGGATCCGAAGCAGCTGGCCACACCGCGGTGCAATTAATGTGTATTAATGTATGAATAATGCTTTATAAATGATGAATTACGTATTTACTAATACTTAACTAATGCTTTATAGTGTGTAGTTATTATAAAGTGCTACCGCTATGATAAATGAAAAATAATAATGCTTTCAAGAGACTGTGCACCATTTTTTTTGTGTACTTAAAATGGATTAGGCCAGAAATCTGAGAGATGATGATCAACTGGAAGGAAGTATTGACTTGTTTTTTATGCGCTGTGACAGAACTGCCACAAAACCCTCTAATGGCAAGTGTATTGATGTTTTTACATTGTTGCAGAAGTTCATATGAGATGGCTTCATATTATAATGATGCCTCTCATAGAAATTGCTTAATATATCACAAAAGTTGTCAAGTAAAACCCAATTGCAGAGCTTAATATTGGCTGACATATACTTAACTGTCAACATGGGTTTAAATCTGATCCTTAAGATTTGCTAATTTGGAAGAAAAATCAAAGTTGTCTTCAAAGCCAGTTGTAAACATTTGCAAGAAATAATATATTCATGTGTGCATGTGTGTATTATGTAAAACATAATAATTTACTAACTGAATAATTCAGCTAGGGTTTTCGAATGTTGGCCATTAGGCAGCTCTACTGGAGCAGTTTGGGTATAAGTGCCTTGCTGATGAGAACCTCAACAGTAGGTGTTAAGGGATGAGAGCGTTCTACCCACTTACTTCACTTGCTTGTTTATCCAGCTGTTCCAGGTGTCTCTGTGTTTTTAAAGTCCTTTAACAAAAGTCCCTGTGGCTCCACAGTGTCTCAGCTACATTATGCAGCAAATAAATTAATGATTGTAAGGCACATGCTTTGAGCCTCTGGGTCTAAATATTAATGGCCACATGCCTGAAAAGGTGATCAACAGAGACACTTAGAATAGGTCTTTAAATAATGAAACAAGGTAGTGTGCATTGTATTCTGCTCACTGAACAGAATACATAATGTGCTTTGTTCATAAATGAATACTAACCAGGGAAGGTGAAAAAGCCTTCTGGTATGAAAAGAAATGTTTGTTTAGTTGAATTAAATTGCCTTTTTTGACCTTGAAGTTTTTCCATTGCATTGTGTTATTTTGAATGCCTTATATACTGTATGTGGCCAAGTCTAAAAGGGATTTTTAGTGAAACATTATGAATACATTATGCTTTAATTTGAATATTTTCTTCTGTGGAATAACCTGTATCTATTTTTCTCTTGCAGATGTGGATGAGTGTGCAGCAGGAATTGCAGTGTGTCCTAGGTTCAGGAAATGCATTAACACCTTTGGTAGCTACATCTGCAAGTGCCACGAAGGCTTTGACCTGCAATATGTCAATGGGAAATACCAATGCATAGGTACTTTCTCAAGGTCTCAACAGTGAGGCTCTTTACAGACAAAACTTACAATGGTCATAGATGTGCTGAGATGCTTTGACTTATAACCAAGTTTTTTTAGTGATGCATGTGTTGATTTTTACTTTATACACTTTATTTTTTACTCCACTACATTTAATTGAAAGCTAGTTACTAGTTACTTAGCAGATTAAGAAAACACATGCAGCGTTTCTGAAATATGATGTATTATTCTAGATGAATCTACGCAGCGGTGTAAATGCATTCGTAATAATAATGGATAAACGATATGGTAACCCTAGTTGTATAAGCACAGACGGAGCCCTCTTCTGGACTCTATAGGTAGTACCCATAGAGTCCAGTAGAGGGCGAAGCCTGTGTGAGATACGATACGGTAACCCTAGTTCTATAAGCACAGGCTCCGCCCTCTACCGATGAGCCCTGCCGCTCTGACGCACGCCATCTGCTGAAGAGGCGGTCGGAAGCTGAGGCAGTAGGGACACTGCTATTTATAAGTCACGCACGTATCGGTAGCGACGTCCTGTTAGTCGGCTTTGTGCACGATAAAATTTCAGTGGGCAAGTGCGTGCGTGTGATTGGAGGAGGTAGTACCCATAGAGTCCAGTAGAGGGCGGAGCCTGAGATAGAACAAAGGTTACGATATGGTAACCCTAGTTCTATAAGCACAGGCTCCACCCTCTACTGGACTCTATGGGTACTACCTATAGAGAACACAGAAAGGAGCCATTTTGCATGGTTAGTGCTGTGACTTTTAATACTTTAAATACTTTGTAGATAATATTTAATTCTAATTAAAGCTGGTGCCAACTACTTTTTAAGAAGTTCTACCCTGGATCTACATCTACAATTACATATAGTACAGTATAGCACTGATTAGGAAAATGTATTTAAAATCAGAATAGACAAATGTCTCATGAAGCACTTTTTTACATTTAGAAAGAACTCTGTAGTTGAAGTATGAAGTAATATAGGAGGAACTGAAACCACTTAAAAAAACTTCACATTAATGAGCTATCACTAAACCACTGCAGAACATATTCGCACTGCTGGTTCTGATTCATGTTTTTGTTCTTGCTGTGCACTTGATATACACCATACTTGATCAATATCTGCCATCTTTAATTTTAATCAATAGTGTACATGAATCCACTTGGCTACCTTGAATGTTAGCAGCATTTGGAAAATACACCATCTTTCATTAATTTTTTTCAGTGAATGAGCAGTGATAGCTTGGCAGTTGCTCCTAAAATGCTTCAAAGACCTTGTATATTTTTTTTACCAAACAGCTCTCATAATAGTTTTGCTCTGGCATTCAGAGGGATCACTGTTATTCACTTAAACGCTTTCACTTACAGTTTGTGCAACATAAACTTTGAACTCTCCTTGAAGTGGATGTGAAGCAATTAGCCTTTAATATTCTGCTGTTATGTCTGAAGCTTTTTACACTTGCACCCGGTAGCTGAATGTTGTTATCTTTCAATTATCTTTCAGATGTGGATGAGTGCTCTTTAAGTCAAAGCCACTGCAGCAGTTTTGCCACCTGCTACAACACGCCGGGCTCATACAAGTGCAAATGCAAAGACGGCTACAGGGGGATGGGCCACGACTGCAAACGTAAGAATTTAGAACAAAACCCTGTCCCTGATACATACTCTGGATGGGGGAATGGGGCCTCCCATTTTTTGTTTTCTTTACCTGTGTTTTTAAGAAGGCAGGAAAGCAAGAAAGCGGGAGGAATAGCCCTGCAAGCACAGAGCCAAGACTAAAATTCCTTTCTTTGTAATGGCTGTCAGTCTTTACTTAAATCACCCTGCTCCCTTATCACATGTGTCCAGAGTGGCCATTTTAATTAGCCAAAATTGGGAAACATCATCAAATCTTTCCTGGTCATTTGTTTGTCTCGTTTTACTTGCTGACACACACTAGTTCATTTATCTGTGCGTCTGCAGTTTTTACAGCAGCTAGGTGGACAAGAAGTCATTTATTCTCCACAGTTATTTAATCATTTAGCAGACACAACTGGTGTAACAGTCCATAGAGCAGAGAAGATGTGCTACAAATACCTCACCCTGTGGCCTGCCCAAGGGGTGTGCTCTAGGAGTCGAGTTGCAATATCCTATTTGTGTATCACACATCAAAGTCGCCTGCAACCGGAGAAGGCTATAACTGAGTTCAAACCACTTGCTTTTGTCCACTCCTATTCCTCACTCATGAAACCCTCATGAAGCCCCCCCCTCCCCACCCCACCCACTATCACATCACACCAGCCCCCCAGTCTCTGTCTCTGCTCCTGACGTGAAGAATGTGTGGAGGAACAAAGGAAAAGGAGGTTCAACTTTGATGACATCAGCAGAGCGAGGGTGATCTCCAGGGCACAGCAGCCTGTTTGAGCGCAGAGATCATTCCACACACAGAGAGCAGCTTTAGCCTGATGCTGCGAGGCCTCTGGCTATACGCACACACAGAATTGCTAATCAGGACGAGTACATGAACAGATAAAAGGCCACCGTCAGAAAGCAATATACAATTATAAAAAGCAGAAATTCACTTAAAGTCAGTGTCTTTGTGGATTAGTTTGTGAGTGCACATGTCATGTAACCACAAAGCCTTCCCCCTTTATCTCTTTTAATACTCCCATTGAGGAAAAGATGTCCACAATTATCTTAAAAAGTCACCCAAAATAACTGAACGTGAACTTCACAGCAAGCTGATTTTATGGGCCTCTCTTGCAAGTTTGAGCTTTTGCTTCAGTGAGATTTGAGACTCCCCATTTGTTTTAGGATGCTAACATTTAGTTAATAGATATCAGAAGAAGTCTCAGTAGATCAAAGAAAGCCCTCGTCTGCAAAAGTCAGGCTAATCATTGCACTTAGTCTGCAATTCAACGCCTCATTAAATGAAGTGCTCATATTTCAGTGCTACGTCTAAATTCTCTTATTATTTCAGCCATTCCTAAGGTGGTTATTGACCCCCCGAGACCAGGCAAACTGCCTCCAAATCATCACAATCATATTCCCAACATGGATCAGAAGAGGACCACCACCACCATCCACCCGCCAGTGACTCAAAGGAGAATCATCCACATTATTCCCAAATCAACAGCCGCCACCACAACAACAACCAAAGCACCACTGCCTCCAAAGAGGGTCACCCCACATCTACGCAAGCCGACAGTTCCCACCCGGAAGCCCTTTGTCCCAACCAGGAAACCAGTGGCACCCACACGCAAGCCCTTCATCCCACAAAGGCCAGTGACTCCCACCAGACTCCCAACACCGCCACCGGTCACACCAGTAGACAACACCATTCAGAAGGAGGTCAACAAACAGAGAGGGGATGTCCACAGTAAGCTTTTTTATTTTTTATTCTATTTTTACACAGCTGATTTTCATTCCTGCAAGTTTTTTAATACCTTTTACACCTTTTTAAAAACATGCACAAGTTCCTGACCATCTAAATCTAAGGCTTATTTACAACTTTACATACTTGAAGGGTGTAATTTATAGATGGGAAATCTTTTTTTAAATACTCTTTACAAATATTAATAATGTAAGCAAGCCTTTTATGCTGCATTAATTCATTTTTGGCCACTTCCAGGCACTGCATAAACACAACATTGGCATATTATCACCCCCCATGAAGTTGTTATGGTTAACCTGTTAGCAAACAGTTGCCTGTTACACATCCATTTATTTGGAGTCGTGTTTTTGGTCACCTGACAGAAAAAATATCCTGTATTCACTCTTTTTTGACTCTGTTTGGGTCTCTACCAACTCCTGAGGGAGATATCTGGCTATATAGCTGCTAAATGTTCACAAGCTAGTCAAACCAGCGAGAGTGAACCAAAATAGGAAAGTTGTGTGGCATAAAACCGAGACAATGAGCGGAAAGACACTATCATGCTTCTAGCTACCGGACACTGAGGGCCAGAAATACACATTGCTCATATAAAATATTAGAGCAGCTTAGAAAACATAATAACTCATGGCATTAGGAGGTTCTAATCCCTGTGTTTTGAAGTTTGATAGTGAGGTGAACCTTTTTAACTTTTGGGTCACAGAATTTGGCACTGATTTGTCTAACGATTCATCCTCATCAGCTCCCTGACAGGCTTCCCCTAACCAAATTGGAGCAAATTTGCATATATCTTCTTCATCTGAATCCTGAAATATTGTGTTTGTTATGAAACATGTCACAGTCTGGGGATTCAGAAGTAATGTTTACCTGACAGATGATGTGCGTTATCATATTAAGTTTGTTTCAAACACATGAATATGTGAATGTAACGTATCTGAGCAGTTGACAGCCCGTTCCCATGGGTACACAGTTTATCTGCCAGCTAACCACAAGACAGATTTAAAAGTTATCATTTGGCAAGACGTTTTAAGATTGTTTTCACTGTAAACTGGGGAAAATGGTTGAACCCAAAGGTCACTATTGATAACAGATTCAACATTTGACAATGGGAGTGGTGTGGATTAATGTGTACAAGTAGTTTTCTCACTGTAATACTTCACCCTCTCAGATACAGTATGAGCATTCAAGGTGATAAATATGTAAATCAAGCTATATCCACCTTTACCCACCTTCCTGTATGAAACATAGATTGAGAATAAATAATGCTCCTTTTTATGTTGACAAATTACAAATTAGTCACACTAATTGCATTATGGTGCTAAAGTGTTAAAGTAAGAATAATGTCCTCAAGTTAATTCTTTTTTTTGGGATTCAGTTAATCAAACACAAACTGCTCTGCAGACTGTTGTTTGTCCACGTCACACCGGCTCTCTACCAAGCCTGCATCTTTAACACCAATTACATTCAAAATGCACCATCACTTGTTTGAGATTGATGTTCTTGATCAAAACCAAACAATAGAATTTAATAAAAAATACTGTAGCAATCTTTTTGCTTTAACAAAGGAGGTAGGTAAAAGAGGTAGGCGAAGGTAAGCACTAAAATAATCTGCTGCTTTTTTCTCACAGTGTTAAATGCATTAACCTTTTCGTGACGTTGAATTGTTTCTTAATGAGATAATCCCTGTGACATGTGACTTGTTAAGCCTGAAATATTCTGTTCTGGGCCAAAGCCACTTGATCTAATATTAATATAGATGATTTGTCTGCAACCAAAAACTTTTTATTACGTTATTTAATGGTACAATGTGTAATTCCTTTCCACATGCTCTGAACAAATAGGGGGCAGCATTTCAACTTGTGCAAGAATTGCATGATTTACTAATTGCAGTGATGACACAAGGTTGTGTACAGTTAGACATGCATAATAAAAATTGCAGTGTCCACAAACATTTATAGTGACCTTTGGGGCTAGCTGGTTAGCATGATCATTTCAGTATATATCTCTGCAACGCAATACGTAGATGTCTTTCACATAATGTCAGAATAATGTCTGTTACTTCTTCACATTCTGTTGATAATGTTAGTTGATTTTTGAATGTTTTAGACTAAACAAATGGCCATATCTTACACATTAATAAAACACATTAATACCAAAACATTCTGCAGGGCTACACACCGCAATGGTTGTGTGATGACCAACAGTATAAACTTTAATAAAAATTCAAAACACAAAAAATTAATTTAAGCCTTATGGCTTCGGCACCTCTCAAGTGCGCTCCGTCACTGCACTGCCCTTCTACACAAATAAAAAGATTTCATCCACCCTAATAGGGTAAGTCTAATGGATTTATGGATATGTGCTTATTTATGGATAAGCACTGCTTATTACTATATGATTATGAGAAGTAGGTTCAGAGTTTTTTAATTCACCATTAAAACTCAAAAGTAACTTGTCATAATCATGAAATAATAAGGGATTTCTTAGTATCTACTTAGTATGACATATCACTTTACATGAAGGGGCATGGAAAGAGTAACTAATGATTAGGTAATTAGTCATTAATAGTTTTGTGCCTTAGCAGCTATAGTTCAGAGTTAATCAGGAACTACTCATGGAGAAAGTGTTAGTATGTCAATTCAGATATTTATGAAGTAATCATTAACTGATGATTCATTAATTATTATCTCCCAGTCAGTTCTCTAGTAAATCATCATTATCTATAGATCTCCGTTCGTAGTTATCCACTAACTACTTCAATAAGAAGTGAATTAATTATAAGGTTGTTCCTCATTTGTTCCGCACAGATTCTTGAGTTCCTGACTACTCGCAGTTTTGTGTGTTGTGTAAATTTTTACCGAAGTATGTCCCTGCAAATTATTTGCCGTCACGTTCACCTGTAGGCACAGCAAAAATCTGTATTTACCAAACCTAACATTCAGCTCCTTTGGCAGAAATATCTAGTGAGATGCAACAGCAAAGTAAGGGAAAGTGCTCACCTTGCCAGATGGCATCACATAATTAGAAAAAGGAAAAAGGGAAGAGAAGATTACATTAACACCTGTCTGCACTGCTTGAGGGAGACATCAATCTACTAGTTTCCACTACAGCAGAGCAGTTCTAGAAATCAGAGCTTAGTTTCAATAAGATGAGAGAGGGAGGGAGCAGAGAGAGCGCTGAGTGATTATTCAAATAATTAGACGGAAATAGGAATCATTTGAATAAGGGCCTCGTGGCATGAACAACACCTCAGCTGTACTTCAGGTGCAGGTGTGTTTTGTAGTCAGAGTAATTTTCAGAGCTGTGTACTTTCCTTTCAGTCTGGATCTGTACAATCAACAGTAGTGTCCTGTATCTCCAACCTTTTCTTACTTTCAGTTCAGGAATAGTTAGACATATTGTTCAGTGTTGTGGGAAGTCCACTAATTCAATTTTTGCCAAGAATAAGATGATAAGATTGATACCACTCCTGTGTCTGTGCATCAACTGTGGAGATGATTGGTTTAGCCTAGCATAAAGTAGCAGGGAAACACAAAACAATATGCACACCATTTGTCATTTCACATTCTGTAACTATATATTGGCAACCCATCTCTTTTGTACAAAGTGCCATCTGTTGTACGATGAGAAGAGCCTCAAGCCTATTAGGCTAATCAAACTCTTAGTTTGGTTTAAGCTTAAAACAAGGCTGTTTTCCTAAGCTACATATAAGTTGGCATTGGAGATTCATGTCAACCAAGGTAAAGTACTTATTAGTAGTAGCTAGTGTTGTAGTCAAGGCCGCCCAAACCGAGACCAAGTCAAGACCGAGACCAGAGTTTATCGAGACGGAGACAAGACCAAGACTCTTAGGGGCTGAGACCAAGTTGAGACCAAGACCGAGGGAGGTCCAAATTCCCATTAAAACACCCACATACAAGCTTAAATCAACTAAGCAGACAGACAGTCGTTAACGGTAACAACACATTTTAATTAGGGTTATTGGGTACATTTGAAGCAGTACATTTTACATCCAATCAAAGTTAGGATGCTAACAAATAAATCAAACAATGCAAAAGCAATTTATAGATATTCCCAAAATTATGGTCTTGAATGTTCTTGAAATAAAATCCAGAGTCCTCCATGTCTGAGACCCGAGACAAGACCGAGTACAAATGCAGTCGAGTCTGAGACAAGACCAAGGCCCCATCCACACTACTGCATTTTCGAATTAAAATGGAGACCTTTTGCTACGTTTGCACCACCTGTCCAGACTACAGCGATGAAGACGAAGACCTAAAACGGAGAAGTTTAGAAACGCTGCTGACCCCGTTTTGCATTTCAAAACTCCAGAGGGCGTTTTAGTGAAGACGGCCCAAAACGGAGGACTTTAGAAACGATGAGGCAGCCGCTCAGTTCACGCTCGGCTCTCTGATTGGGTCTTAGAAGTCATGCAAAGCAGAAACACGATGCTACTGACCAGGTTTTTGACATGGTATCTTTATTAAAATATTATGTACCATGCAAATAACACTTATCTGCCTACAATTGTGCTGTGCATGTCGCCGTATTTACTTTGCAACGACTGTTTTCTGCCGCCACGTTCCTTTGTTGCATTCAGTAACAGTCCCAGCTCCTTATATGCGCATTCAAAAAAAAACCTTCTTCGTCTGTATTTATTTTTTCTTTCGGCAAATCTTCTTTAACCAGGAAGAGATCTGGTTCATGTTTACACTGGCACACGCATGCCCAGTGTACCTGAACGGCCAAGAGATCAACTCCAAAACGCAGCTAATACGCTGGTGTGGACGGAGATCGTATTTGTTTTGATTCTCCATTTGTAAACTAAAACGGAGTAGTGTGGATGGGGCCCAAGACCATCAAAAAGTGGTACGACTACACTAGTGGTAGCAGTAAGTAGTTTGTTACATTGCATCTGAAAATTCTATAAAAAGTAGAAGTTAGCTGTAATAGTTAGCAGTTTTGATAGTTAGCTGTTTTCAAACCTAAAAAAAGTCAAGGACTGGCTATTGCTCAACATTTTGGCAGAACACATGACATCCTTATTGTGCAGCTTTTACTGACTTCCCAAGTGAAATGAACCACACAAAGTCAAGAGGTAAAATAACAAGGGTGGCATTTTAATCGGAGGTGTTTCAACATACTTGTTAAACAAATTAGTATTTTCCAGTGATAGAGTTACATTTTTATGTATTACGGTTTTGAGATATCCAAGCTTTCTTCCCACACAATGGAGGTTAATGAAATTTTGTTTGTGGTGCTCAAAGCTTTAAATCAATATATTGAAGTAATTTGTCTTTGCAGAAACTGTTTCCCAGGTACTCTGGATAATTCACTGACCTTGCTGTGAAAAGCTTTCATTTGAGCTTTCTACTGAAGAAAAAGTGATATGAAAACTGTTGACTGTGTGGATCAAACAAAGTAACCAGGAAATTGTTTCTGGAAAACACATGACTGTGGATTTTTTCAAATCTACATTCCCAATGAAATTGCATTCATCTCCATTGAATTAGAAATCTTTTTTTGTAATTAAGTGTACCTTTATATACAGTCAATGTGACATACAATACCTACAGAGAATTATCACCCAACTGAGGATAATAATATTTTTTGTTGTTTTTTTACATGTTTTTTTACTTTAGTTAAACCTACCCTTCAACATACAAAATGGAAGCAGAAACTATAAAACAAATATAACACATCAAACTACAGTTTCTGTGCCAGAATATGACTAATAATACCATGTTCCTGTCCCTCCAAGATAGGATAGTCAAACACATTTTGTTACTAGTAGTCACAATTTCACTGTTCAAATTACTGCTCCCTTAATTGGAGTATCACCATATGTATTCTTTATATATCCGCTCTACAACCAGAAACAAAAAATCGAGAGGGGCTTCGTTCCTTCAAAGCACAGACACACACACAAACACAGACACACACAGAGAGACCTACATGCCTGGGATTGCTGGAGAGCCTGGTGTGAGTGTGACCTTCCGCTCTCAGATTCCTTCGACTGTCTGACTACATCGCAGTCAGCCAGTTGGTTGTGACCCTGCATGGGCCCTTTCAGTGCTCAGGCTGCCTGGAGGGGGCACATGTTGGGGACGTTGGGGGACTGACGGTTCAAATGCAGGTTACAGTGCATTCATGGGATGCTGGGAATAGTTTTGTTGATTTGTCTCATCAAATTCCACTGACTTGTCAAATCAAGTCAATTTTATTTATATAGCCCAATATCACTAATTACAAATTTGCCATAAGAAGCCTTACAATCTGTAAAACATACAACCCCCCTCTATTCTTAGATACTCAATTCACTCAAGGGGAAAAATCTTGTCTTATCTGCAAATGCAATAGTAATACACACTAAAATTAAGATACTTATCCGTATTTAAATTTTTAAAAAATGCTTTTATTCAAGACCTCTTCACAAAGCGTTTTTTTAACCAGTAAAGACAGTTGTTATTCTAATAGACTGAAAGGACCAAAGCATCTTCCGCTACGAAAGGCTTGTCACTGTAAAAATGAGAGAAGCAACTTTCTATGCTTCACTTGTCAATTGACCTTTAATATGACAGCTTGGCTTATTGTATTTCGTGCAATGTGACCCCACTGGAGCAGGAAAGAGACTATTTCAGGACTGGCCATGTACTGTATGTGTGTGTGTGTGTGTATGTACTGTAGCTCCAGGTTGTGTAGCTGCAACATTTGACCAGATATTGCATGAGATGAACCATTGTCCTTTTCCTTGTTATGATTCACATTTGACTTCTGGTGTTCCTGCAGGTATTCTGGTCTCGGTGGCCTTCAGTGCAGCGTTGTTAAATGTTCTTGGCTCTGGATGTACCGGCACTAAACCATGACATTGATTCATCCTTGTAGAGTCCTCGTAGCGTAATGAAATAAAGCCACACAATAGCCACAAGCAGGGATGCCAGTGAGCAAATATAATACCTTTGTTGATCCTTTATCTAAACCGGCATCTCTCACCTTTTTTCTCAGTCCCTCGGAACCACGACCATAACACTGTCCTCGGCATCGACTTTGACATTGAGCTCGGCAACACGGCAGATGAAGCCAAGGACGACCCAGGTAAACACAACCCATATGACAGAGACAATCAACAGCAGGCCTGCTCATAGCAGACTGCAGAGCTCAAATGATGACGGATGAGCCACATTTGCCATGGGCAAAATGAAACTGACAATCAACTCCTGCAATGGTGCTGCCAAGGCGAAGATATTATAGTGACCAGATGTGTTTTGATAGGCCATTCACCAGGAGGTGACACGTGACATCTGGACGTATCCTTTTAAATAATGGCTCCCAGACCTGAACGTACAGTACTGCCAGATTTTTCTACTTTTCACATTATGCTTGCTTGATTGCTTGACTGGTTAAATGATTAATTGATCATTTGGAAGTACATCAGTGCTCTGATCTTAAGCTCCATAGCGCTCGATGTAGACTTCCTACGTCAACAAAATGTTCTCTCTTTTGTGAAGAGACAGCATTTGATCTGTCATATTTGCTCGCTGTGATTTATTGATGTCAATGGTATGCAGATTAAAGTGTAAAACTAAATGATTTAGTTACGTGTTTATTTTGTTTTACAATGCGTCATTTGCTGTGCAGTGTTAGGAAAGAAAGCATTTTCATTGGCTCAGAAAATTAACTGAAAAGTGTTTTGCAGAAACCCTATTTTGGGGACATAATGATGGATGCTATTCTTATCTTCGAACTAATTTATACAGCAATGCATGGATGGTACCACAACTGTTTTGCCTGCATTCCCTTAATGTCTAGGCATCATCGCTAGGAACCAAATCATCAGTCATTGAATATTATGACTGTTGTAACTATAATGTATTTTATTATGGTGTAGTGTGTGCATACAATAGGCTATATGTGTAAAAGTACACTCTGTCACTCACGCACACTGATATCAGCAATTCCAGCAACTCATACAAACATTTGTGATTTTTTAGACAAATGCATTTCCACTTTCCAATTGCGATTTAAGCTGCTCCTTTGCCACTTGATTTTTCCTCACTGCATCAACTCTCTTCAGAGATTACAACATAACAACAAATATTTACACTTTTATTGTATCATCATGCTCATCAGAAGGAGCTTCAACAGCCCTCTTGCTGCCTGTAATGTTAGAGGCACACAGAAGGGCTCATGTGAAGCATTACAGAGAGCAGACTGAAGCCTTTCTCCATGTGTGTGTGCCCTCCACTTCTCTGAAAAGTGTGTTTTATTCTCTTCAGAGTCGGGGTATCTGAGCTGCTCCTTTGATGATGGTCTTTGTGGTTGGATCAGCGACAAAGACGGAGACCTGCACTGGGAGACGACGCCTGATCCGTCAGGTAGTTGAAGTGCAGGGGTCAACTGTTTTCACTCACATACTCTAATAAGGAAAACTGTTTATTTTATTGCCTGTCAGTGGAAATAAGAGTAGCTTAGTGCCTTTACTGACACATACACACACACACACACACACACACACACACCATATGCAAATCCCACAGAGTCAGACAATATACAGTCAGTTTTGTTCTACTCAATTACAGGTCAAGAAGAAAATAACTTGCGGGTAGTAGTTTGTTTTTTCTGCAGATTAGTGCTTTGTTCTACAAAGCGATGCAAATGATAAGTGGATTACACGACCTGTCAGTGAAACCTGTGGCTCACATTAAATGGGAACATAACACTGTTTTTCTTGGGGTTCAGACGTGGAGAAAATGTGATGAATTATGGTGAGAGGACTCGGTACATGGGGTGTGAAGACTAAACATTGCGGCATACTGGCGCTGTTTAAGCAACACTAACTGCATGTGGCTTCCTCTGCCAACTGGCTTAGTCCTGAGGTTACTAGTGTGTTTCCAGACATTCAGACAGAGGTCTCATTTCAGCCAGGTTTGTGCTCACTCATTAGAGAAAATAAAGATTTTTGCCCAGACCTTTAAATGATTTACAGAAAATCATAAGCTAAACCATGACTAAGTATAATTTCATTTAAGAGGCTACATTTAAATTTTCAGTAGCCTGTGGTGAATATATTTAAACAGAACATTTGAATAATCATTTATGGATACGTGCGTGCACACCTATACACAGCTTTTGCTACATCTTCAGTGTGTCAGTCTGCAGCATGGAACTATTTACTGTTCATCACTTTAAGTTCTTTTGATAGACAGCCACTGGCAAACCCTCATGGCTGTTAGAGGATTGGCACAGATTTGGAGGGAGCTCATAACTTATGCAAAAAGCCTCTATAGATACACATTGCTCCCCCAGTGGTTAACACCAGCCCTACACAGATCTGCTAGATAAGCAAAATACATCAGCATTAAATCAGCTATTACCCAGAAGCACTTCCATCTTTAAATTTTTTAAAACTGTATAGCTCTACTATTACTAACTATTGCATGAATTAATAAAAAATCTATTTGCCACTGGCAACTGGCTATATTTTCAGGTGAAGAAACATAAATGGGGCATGTCTTTTTTCAGTTCTCTATTTCTTCCGTTTCTCTTCTACAGATTCTACACTTGACCGTCTTGGATGAAATACTGTTGTGTGTGCTGTGAAAAATAGACAGACAGACAGACTTACCTACATGTTAAAGGGTCAGTTCACTCAAATTACAAAAAACAAACAAACATATATTCTTACTTATATTGCAATAATAGGCCATGCTTTGTGTTTAGGTTTGGTTGTTGGTTGTGCTGCAGCCCAAATATAATGAGGTGGATGGCTGAATTTTGTTGCTCAAAGCATTCAAAAATTGCATTCACGAGTTTGCAGAACATTCGGAAAAAACACAACAGCAACTGTTTTCCCCCTGAAACAATGTTCCACTGATTCAGGACAACTCACAGACCTTGTTGTCAACAGTCTGCATGGGGACTGTTGGGACTGTTTCTGAAGTAGAAAGTACTTCCACTGAAAAACTGTTTACAGTGAGGTCTGTCAATTAGCCGAAGTAAACGGGGATATTGTTTCTTGAAATTTAAGTTTTGGTTTTTTTTTTGCCACTTTCTACTTTAGACACAGAAAGCATAGCAAATAGAACCAAAAGTCTTGATACTACTGGGTAAGTGAGAAAATATGTTGTTGTTTTTGTTTGTTTGAGTGAACTGATCCATTTAGTTTGGTCTACTTCAGTTCATACTGTTTCAAATCAGTTTAGGTCAACTTTGTTTGGTTCAGTTTAAGCCAATTGAAACGAATTTACAGATTTACAGTCCATGAAGAATAATTATATATGTGAATCATGCACATTGTAACACATTGACGACGTGTTATCAATCAACACAATTCAGAGTTTCCCATTTTAACAGAAATGTGCATTTAGTTTATTTTCTTTAATTAACTATAACATAATTTGCCTCCCCAGGTGGTCGGTACCTCACCATTCCCGAGGTAGGCAACAAGAGGACTGGGCGAGGGGCCAGACTGGTTCTCCCACTTTACCCCTCCCTGGAACGACGGCAATCTGTGCTTGTCGTTCCGGCACAAGCTGGCTGGCCACCATGTGGGCATGCTACAAGTGTTTGTGAAGAAGGGAAAGCAGTACAGCCCAGCAGTCTGGGGCCGGACAGGTGGAAATGGCTGGAGGCACACCCAAATCACATTATGGGGCACAGGCCTGGAAAGTGTAAGTAAAACAATAAGTTCATTCCTACAGTGAGAATTTTTAAAATATTATTTCTACTGACATTATTGACAGTAGTGAGGAGAAATGTTTGAATTCCTGTTAAGAAAAAGTAGATCTCTGCGTTTCAGAGTGGCTCAGTAAAATTTAAGAATGAGTAGAAATGTAGTGAGCCCTCTTTCATCGTAAAGCATGAAGATTATTCCTCAATTTGTATGTTGCTGCTTTTCACAAGGTGATCCTGAAGGGGGAGCGCGGGCGAGGCAGGAGTGGCGAGATGGCTGTGGACGACATCACCCTGAGGAAAGGCTCCTGTACAGAGGAGCACAATCTGAGGAGACTCTGACTGACAGAACAGAGAAAGGCAGAAAGAAAACAAGAGGGAAAATCATCTCAAAGAGAACTGACTCTGTTGTGACAACCCCTCAGTCTGCCTGGGCTCTCGCTAATACCCCCCACCCCAACCCTCCCAGCCATCCTGTAAACGATATCTGAAATATTGTGCATCAGTACAGAACATTGGGTTTCTCTTTCTCGACTGTCCATGAATAAAAAAAAACTGAATGGAATATCATGGGCAGATCACAGCAGCATATCCCCGTCCTCTCGGCCTCCCACTCACTCCATCACCTTGTTACTCTGAAACCTGCATGTACCTACTTACCATGGAAATGTCCTCTACCTAACACAGCCCTGGCAGCCTTCCAGCCACACTGCTGAGAGGCTCACATTCACTTCATTTCTTCCTGGAGAGAGGATCCTTCCCTCACTTAGAGGTCTGCTTTTGCCTTGCTTTGATCCTTTAACCACAAGCCATTGCTTTTTATTTGCTTGATGTTAAAAGATGTGGCCAGAGGTGCATTTTGTGACTGTTTTGATCAGCAAAATATCAGAGATGGTAGACATTTATTTGAGGGTATGTAAGTAAGTATGAACAGACAAATTGTATTTGTCATCATTTCTTTCTAATCCCGACAACTCCAATTTGGATATAGACCCAAATTATAAAACCAACTACACTCAGTTTAGCCCTATTTTTGTTGGTCTAATCTGAGTTTTTGGTATTGTAACTCGTCTATAGCACAGTTCTGGCTGAAACTGTGCAGCTTTTCTTTGTTGTCACAGTATTTCAAAAATTTGTTTGGTAGAAGGGGGTTTAATAATTTAGCGCCTTTTCTACCCTGATCTTTATTGAAGCCTCCGAAAGTTGTTTAAAACCCTCCATGGTCATGTTTTTCAGATACTTGAAATGTGTCAAACAGAATCAACGTACGATTCTGGACACTTGCAAATCAGCAGTTACTTTCTATTATACAGTATGTGCTTTGTTATATTAAGTGCAGTTTGTTATAAAGATGATACCAACAAGTTTTTAGGCTTTCAGAAATTGTATTATTGTAAATGTAGTTGTGTGTACATTCTCTAAAGATCTACAGTCCCATTTGTTGCGTGGTTTATACGTTCTGTAATTTCATACATGAGTATTAATTGGATTTCAAAATGGTAGGTATTTCAACATTTAATTAAAGAACATGTATACAGATGGAAACCTTGTGTAGTGCGAGGCTGTGTTTCAAGTGCACAAAATGTGTATGTTCATGTGTTATGGTATAATGCTCTATCTGTAACTTGCAAAGCACATAGTTGCATATTGTATGCTGTGATAATGAAGGGCATCGGCTGGAATTTTAAGGTTTTCTGTATGCATGGGTGCATTCACCGAATTCAGATTTATCCAGACCAGTATGTAAATAAAATACATTTGACTGATATATGTTGAAACAAAGCATGATTTATTTCTCACCTTACAGTAGAGACTGACAGCAACACCATGTTTAAGGTATGTATCCTGCTGAGTTTTTGACTACTAGTGGTGACGTCAAGCTATGTTTGATTAGCAGGTCCCCATATTGTTCGCATTGCACTGTTTGTGTTAAAGCAAAATTGCACCATAAGAGCACAGGCATATCAACAGCAGGTGATGCTGTAAAATGTGGCAATCCATTTGATGTTACAGGAACAATGCAGGTTTAATTATGTTAAAACCTCAGTAAGTTTCTGAAAAGGTGGGCAATGCATTCATCATGTTTGTTAAACTCCGTGGTTGCACTCAATGTATTTTGCTGAGAAACAAACAACGGAAAAGTATGCCTTTAATATAATGATGGCCCAGAACTTCAAACTGCTTTCTCTATGCTGGGGCTGGGTAAAATGATAAAAGTATCAAATCACTATATTTCTCTTATTTATGTCAGTATTATGGACGTTTCATAACAAAATCCTGCTGCATCCCAACTAGTAAGTTCACAAACTTTCTTCTCTAATCATTTTCTTTACTTTTTACAGGCCACTCTGAAACAGTATAAATTATTATTACAAGATAATTCTGTATATTAACTAATAATTAATCAGTCACTATTGACTTTTTGCCCCTAACAATGCTGAAGATTTGCACACTGCACTAATAGCTCCCAGTAGATTTCAACATTTCAATGTAATAAAAGTTTATTCAAGGCAGGGAATATGTATGCAACAATTGTTAAATGTTATGTAAATTAAAAGATGAAGGACATCTAAATTATTTTGTGGGAAATTAAATGTGAAAAAAGTTCAGGAAGAGCACAGTAGTTTTCACAGAACATAACAAAATGTTCCAAACACAAGGAAGAAAGAAAGACAGGTTCTTAGCAGGCACAACTTGATGATGGAGCGCAAACCACTTCTAGTCTACAGGTAAAAGGCAGAAGGACACACGCTTTGATTTAATATTTCAATATTCCTCACAGACACAAACGTATTCAAAAATATGTTCTCTTTATTTATACCATGGCCATGGAACGTACTTGTGTCTGAAGGCTGGCAGGTGTGCGATAAAACTAAACAACAAGCTTGAAAAATAGATTCAGTCATTAATTCGACCACCGCCGACCACATGTGAAGTGCAAAATATATTGAACTTGGAGCAACCACAACACATATCCTTCACACTACATTACTAGTCAACTCTCTTTAACCTAACTGTATCAAACTGACAGCCTCCATGATATTTCTCTTTTCCATGGTGGCCATGGTATAGTACAAGCACAATAAAGTGTGCTTCACCTTTACTTTGCCTTTCTTCTTCAGGATATCACATAAGTGGAAACATTTAAGTCAGTGGATGTGCTCACAGCACTGAATTAAACCTGCATAAAGTTTTCACAAGTTCAGATTGGTGAACTTGTGAATTCATGCTGCTGGCCAATAGGAAATAGTTTGATGACCTCTAAAGGGAAGGTTATCATGGATAGCGTCTCTCTCTCTCTCTTCTCTCTTTCGCTCTCTCTCACTTTCTCTCTTTAACTCACATACACAAATGCACAGCAAAGAGAAAATGAATCATATTTCTGTTTTTTTCAAACAAGGTCTGCAATTTTGATATTAGATTTGTCTCCGAACGGATGATTCTTCAAAGTCCTGTCACTGACCTGTAATGAAATACCATTAAAAAAAAAAAGAAAATCTTCCTTTTCCCTCCAGGCAGGTTATTTGGGACAAAAAGGGCAAGCAAACAATCCCTTTATTGAGATAAACCATCATCACTAGTGGGATGTGTGCTTGTGTTTTTCTCCCTGTCTCTAGGAGGGTAGCAAAGTCAGACAATTTCTCTCTTTGCTCACAAACACGCACACAGAAGGTGGCAGAAAATATAAAAACAGAAGGAAATATCAAACACCTTTCCAGTTCATATACTGTAGAATATAGCATGAAGCCTCTGGCAGAAGGACGGCAAGAGACCTTTCCAGACTCTGCTCCATGGAAATAAGAAATCTATCAGTGCTAATGGGACATTGATGAACGTCGTAAGAGGAGATAACTGATTAAGTTAAATATGAGGGAATGTTCACAGAGCTAGAATAGTAGTGATGTCCATAATGCGTATTAAAAGGGCAAACAAGGACAGGCAAAGGTTACTGTTAAACCTCAAGTAGTTGGACAGCCAAAGAGTGGAGCTTTACCAAATTGCAACTGGACCTACAATATTACAATATTACCTCATTATTGTAAGTGCTCAGTTCTTCATCACATAGAGATGTGAAGGACATTCAGCCACAGTTTTTTTTTCTTGCCTGTTGAGTGCCAATTTTCTGACCTGACTGTTTTTTACTGCAGTATTTGAAGAAAAGTATGGTCCCACCTAGCTACCTATATCCAGCTCCTTTTGTAGATATTAAAGGGATAGTAAGTGATGATAATCCAATTTATTTTTTGTCATATTCAGCAGTGGGAGAGAGAGTTCTATACACTGGCACATTCAAATGTGCTGGACTCCACGCACAGTGTAGACGGACAGATGGCCGAGAAACAGCCAAAGAGGAAAAGGTCTGAAGAGTATAAACTGTTAAGAGTTGACCAGGCCCGGGAGAAGAAGAATGTCAGAGATTTGAATTTTGTCTGGCAGAGCTTCTGAGGGAGCCCTGAAGGGAGGGGTGTATTTCTTTGGCAGTTCAAATATCAACCGTCGTTCTGCAGAATCACTTACATAATTACTCACTTTAATTTTGTCATGTCAATTGGCACTTTTCCATTACCAGTACCAGCTCAACTTGCCTCGACTCGACTCAGTTTAGGCCTGCTGCGAGTAAAGGAGATGTGAGTTGAGCTGGTACCATGCAGGGGAAAAGGGGCTATAGTGTTTGTCAGCAAATTAACTGATGAATCAAGTGAGTGATCAAAAGATGAATGTGTCCATTAACAGAGTTATCACTATTGTCTGTTTTCTTCTAATAATGCTGAAGTCAGACAAAAGATTTGCACACTGCACTAATAACTACCAGTAGATTTCAATATTTCGATCTAACAGAGGTCTTTGTCAGGCACTATCAGTAAACTGTTGTGCGGACAAAGAGGTCTTCCAGATCAGGCTGACTCTACAGAGAAGCTGTCAGAGCTGATGACCACTGGTGGAGAGGATGAGGAAATTAATGGGGGATAAAGTTGGAAGATGAAAGATACCACTTTGAGGAACTTGTTAAACATGCCCTCTGGATAGAGTCAGCGCTGGAAGAGTCAGGGTTCTCGTTGGCAGAGGTCAAAGTCTGAAAGATCCTCTGTGGTACTGTGCCGTAGGTGAATTAGATTGTATGTGAAATTGCTGAAGGTTCTGTATATCACTGAGCTACCATTGTTGCCACGGTTACACTCTGCTCCATCTACACTAGGTCACTAGGACACTAAGCAGTTATTTTAGATGAGGGCGTTCATTTATTAAATCAGGGTTTAAGGTAAACAAATTTGTGCATAGGCTGTGCTGCATGAGTTGTTTCAGACCATGGTCACATGCTGTGTGTAGTAACCGCAAGATTTCACAAGTGCTAATGCTATTATGTATTGCTAGCCTTGATTGCACCAGCTGATTGGGTAAAAACTTTAGCAATCCAACAGACATTAACAGTAAGGTAAATCTGACCAACCAAATGGAGGGAAACCAGGTTAAGTAAAGACATTAGATGCGTTCTTCTCACTCTGTGTCCCCCACAACCGACTTGATGAGAAAAAGATGGTGTATTCTGATAATAAACCAAATAAAGACTTTCAAAACAAAATATTTACTATCATTAACAGAGTATTACAAACATCTCTAATTGTACTACTAACTACTAATCATGCTGTTTCTTTACTGTCAAAATGTTACAATGAGAAATAGCTAAAGAAAATCTTAAGGATGACTTTTCTACTTGTCAGGGTTTATCTTGTGTGCAGACAGGAACAGGTTTTAGGACCCAAACACAGGACATAGAGGCAGAACAGATACAGTTTGTGAGTATTTATTTAAGCCCACAGAACTTACGGCAGTCCAGAATTCAACAAAGGTAATCCAAAACAGAGGTAGTACACAGCGCAGCAAAAACAGTCCATAAACAAATAGCAAAAACCAAAAAGAAGACAGAACAGAAGGATTATCCAAAAATGAGGCAGCAGAAACAGGCAGGCAGGCAAGCAAGCAAGCAAGACACACAGCCGTGGATGAACATACAACGAACCAGCATAAGCTTAACAGAAGCAACAAACTTTTAAGCACTGGCTAACGAGGAGGGCAGGAGCACAAACAGGTGAGGGACATGAGGCTAACGACACACAGGCAGGCAGAGAGAGTGCAGGGGGAAACAGAGAGACTGGCATGCAGAAGAATTACTGGGCTAACAGACATAACAAAGGTTACTGAACACAGGCCATATCAAAATAAGATGTAACAGATCAGAATTAATAAACAAACTAACTCAGACACAAGCAGGCAGACCACATATAAACTAACACCAACAAGGAACACAGACCGAAGCTAAGATAAAGCAGAACTCAGAGCAGACATGGGCAAAACAACACAGAAGTAAACACTAGCTTGAACTAAGGCACAGGACTGGGAACTAAGACACAGAACAAGGAACTAAGATAAGAGACAAAACAGATACTAGGTAAACTTAATACGGATGCGGATGAATAAAATAATAAACGAGGCTACACAGAGACTGAAGCAGAATGAACAAAAACCAGATTAATGAAATTAGCAAAGAACATAAATTTACACCTAGCAAACAGACAGAACCCCAGCATGATGGTACAGAAACTAATACATGAGACAAGAACAGGAAATCAGGAAAACACCAAAACACCAGCCAACAGACAATAACCAGATAAACAATAACAGACTACATAACAGATACCGAAAAGACTAAAATAACAAAACTGAGAATTAACTAAACAAGGAAGGCAGGAACACAGTGTGACACTACTATTCTGTAGGACTTGATTTGATATCAGATAGCTGAATGCAAACAACCCATTGATAGCTCATACCCATGTGTTTACAGCGTTTACTTAATGTACGACAAATTGCTCATTGTTGACATTTCCAAAGCACACCACAGAGTTTTTTCATGTTTTCTACTTTGCAGGCAGCACTTGTTCTTTTCTCTACAATATGAAAGTCCAGCTTCAGGCTTCAAAGTTGACAGAAATAGATAATCCATTATAATCTGGTTTCATTATTTAAAGGGAGAGTAAGTGATTCTGCCAAAAGATTGTTATTTGAACTCAACTGCCAACCAAACACACCACCCTTATTGCGCTCTCAGAAGTTCCACCCCCAAATTTCAAATCTCTGAGGTTTTTCCAGCATTGAAATGCCTTCGCCCTTGCCTGGTGATATAACGAAGGTTACGATATGGTAACCCTAGTTCTATCTCACACAGGCTCCGCCCTCTACTGGACTCTATGGGTACTACCTCCTCCAATCACACGAACGCACTTGCCCACTGAAATTTTATTGTGCACTTAGCCGACCAATAGGACGTCGTTACCGATACGTGCGTGACGTATAAATAGCAGTGTCCCTACTGCCTCAGCATCCAACTGCCTCTTCATCAGACTGCGTCAGAGCGGCAGGGCTCATTGGTAGAGGGCTCCGCCTATGCTTATAGAACTAGGGTTACCACATCATAACCTTCGTTCTATCTCACACAGGCTCCGCCCTCAACTGGACTCTATGGGTACAGTGGGTGGAGCACGATGACTGTCTGCCCTAGCCGCGACAAGCCAAAGTCCACCACGCCAAGCCGGTCAGCCACAGGCCGGCCAAAGCCCCGACCACCACATCACCTAGTGACAGAATGGTGGGACACCCCTGAGAAGGTTGCTGGACCGATAGGGACTTGGCCTGACCATTAACACCTGGACTGCCCTGACTTCTCACTGGAACGTCAGGCACTGCCATTCTATGTTTCCCCTCTTCACCCAGTTGTCACCAGATCCTCACTTTTCAGATCCTAGGTCGCACTTGCAAGCAGGATCCCGAGAAGATAGAAACGCACAAACGGGCACAGTAAGGGCCAAGATGCCATTGTGCAGATCTCTTCGACACACACCCCGCTGAAAGAGGGTCGTAGACACTTCCACACTTCCGAGTGGAATGTGCACGCACCGCTAAGGGTGGGTCTGTTCCCGTCCGTGTACAGGCTTGGGAGATCCACTCACAAAGCAAGCTGGCCAGGCTCTTCTTGGACAGGGTTTTACTGACTGCACTATCACTGAAACAGACGAACAGCTGACCAGTGCATCGAATGGGGGCTGTGTGCTCTACATAGGACGTTTGCATAGCACACAACAGATGCACTCTCACCCCCCTGCACCCTAAGTGGGGTAGGGGGGTAAAAAGCATCCAGATTTATTGTCCTGGACCTGAACATGCTCCTTATGTTCTTAAGAACAAAGGAGGTGTGTTGTCTCAATCCGGCTGCACTGTGGACACCAAGAACCAGCATGCAGCTGGGGTGAACTGACAGGCACACAGCTCACTCACCTTCTTAGCAGAGGTGAGAGCAAGGCGCAGGGCTGTTCGAGAGATAGCATTTTCAATGAGGACTGCTCCAGGGGCTCATAAGGTGCAGATATTAGAGCCACCAACACAAGCAGCAAGTCCTGCTAACAGGAGAGATAGCTGCAGCACGACAGCCCCTTCTCCATCAGACCTTGCAGGAAAGAGAAAACGGATCCCACTGAACAGTTAGGTAGATCCGTCTCCCTTTCAATGCATGAAAGCCCAATCACTTTACAGCATGCATTACAGCAAGACGTGGTGGAGACTGCCTGCCGCTTGGATGGTCTGTACGACCTCAGCGGATAGACCAGCCAGTCTGCCTCTCCCCCCTTTTAGAAGCAAAACCTGGAGAAGCTGGTCCAACACCAGCATTGTGCATATGAAGCCTCACTGTAGGTTGCGTCACTTCTACCAGAATGACGAACGACCATTCCCGCCTCACCTAACTGGAGGGATGAGATGGGGTGGGGGGGAACGCAAACAGCAGCCCTTCTGGCAATGCGTGTGTAAGACGTCCATCCCCAAGGGTGGGCTGTCCTGTGGCTGAATTGAGAACTTCTAGCTCAGATCTGCTGAACCATATTGTTGTGCAGTCTCCACCCGCTTGGTTGGGGGCCAGCCCTCGACATGAGGTCAGCCACTCCCGTTCTCCAAGCCTGGGACGTGAAGGGCTTTCAGAGACAGCATGTGTTCTGATGCCCACGTCCATAGGTTCCCTGCCAGCGCCAACAGAGCCATGGATTGCACTCCGCCCTGTCTGTTGATGTACGCACTGGAGGAAACGCACCACCACACTGGAAACACAACCTGGAGTGGATTGTGGATGTGTGGTGTGTGGCCCCCTCAGCTCTCCTCAGCCGTCCTATTGATTGGCTACGTGCACAATAAAATTTCAGTGGGTAAGTGCGTGCATGTGATTGGAGGAGGTAGTACCCATAGAGTCCAGTAGAGGGCAGAGCCTGTGTGAGATAGAACTTTCTTCTCTACTCATCAGACCTTTACCTCGTTTGGCATCTCTCCTTCTTAATTGTGTCCCAGTGTATAGAACTCTCTCTCCCACTGCCCTCTCCCCACCATAATGCCTGTGCATGAGCACTAACTATTGCTGTTCAGAGTACACACAAAACAGAGAGCTTGTGAGTATATATATTTGCTGAATTTAACAAAAAGTGTATTGGATTACAACCTCTTAGTATCCCTTTAAAGCGCACATAATTGTATGATAGTGTAATGAATGTGAGGAGAGTCTCCATCGCCTCGTTGGCACTTGAATGGAAGGATTCTTGTAGTGATGACTGATTACTCTCACCTGTGTTAGGGGGTGGGGAGGATCAGATGGGGATAAAGGGGTCTGAGAGAGAAATTGAACCGTTTGGTCCATGGCTGTGGGTTTTGGCACGCGGTGGGAGGGTGCTGTTCGCAACTTTTAGTGTTGCCGGCAGTGAAGATAGCAGGCAGGGGGTCTGTTCCTGTGTGGGGAGGGGAGGCACGCATCTCCTTTAGGTAGAGAGGGATCGGGATCTAGTAAGTGCCTGTACCTGTGCTTCACGGATGGAAGCTGCACGAGGCCGCACACCCGTCTACGCCAACACGTCAATCCAAGCGGGGTGTCCGCAGCCGGGGCCTGAAGCTGAAGGGAGTGTGCCTGTTGCGGTGCATTTTGTAGTGACCTACCTACAAGGTTCCCTTGCAGTGTTGTGTCATAGGATGGTAGGGCAGCTCTGGGGACCATTAGGGGTTGACCTTTGTGAGGGCTCTCTGCATGCGGTGTCCCTTTTTTAGATGAATTTGTATTTCCAATAAAGATTGTATTTTGTATTACATTCCTGTCTCTGTGGTTCTGTTCTCTGCCTCTGATGCCGGACCAGACCAGGTAAACAAAGGTGGTGGCAGCATTGTGCTGCCTTAAAATCTTTAATAACCAAAAAAAATTACAATAGTACAGGCCTAAGTACAAAAATGATTGACATAAAATCAGAATCTGATGCCATCAGAGCCAGAGAAAAGAGACAAAATCTTCACAAGCACAATACAAGACCGATCAGTTGGAGCCAAACTCAGTTATGTTTATGTTTCACTAACGACTAGACTGAAATAGCAGAACTGTTGCTAAAATGCTTGGATTGTTACATTTTCTCACTGCTAACAAAGCAGTGTTGTGCAAAGCAAAGGTTTATTTTATATCAGAGTTATGTTGAGCAAGTTGTGTTTTGCATGCAAATGTTTGAAATTTACTAAATTGCCATGAGAAGGTTTAAAATTAGCTTTAGACAATCTCACTATAATGGCAATATGAAAAGTCATCAGAGGAAAGTTAAAAGACTAATTAGGCTAATTCCCTCGCAAGGACACCAACCCTATGGGGGAGGTAAGAGATGCTTAATCAGCAAACTGTCCATAGTCTGACTAAGGAAGGAGGTAACTCATTCATTCACTGTAATATTTAATTGGCCAGACTATTTTAAATGGGTCTATGTTTGTGTATGGGAGTTCCAGGCTCTGGTTTCTGGTTCTGAGCAGCTTGCAGGTAACCTCCTCACTTAGATGCCTGACAAAATGCAACGTTGTCTTAAAAGATAAAGAACAAAACTTGACCAACATTATTACATATGGTGCATTTATTTTCTGACATGCGGTTTAAATAATATTGTAATTTCAAAAAAATTGCAGAGATACAGTCCCAGTAAGATATAATCAGAATTTATGTAGGTTATGTTTTTATTTTACTGAAAATAATCCACATGATGGACAATTCCTGATCTGTTGACGTTAGGGAATGTCTGGAGCATCATGACCTCACTTGCTGTCCCCTTTGTAGTTGTTGGAGGAAGTTGCAGAGAGATGGGAGTGCCAGCCACCATAGTCATACTCTAATTGATGAACAAGTCATTGACACAGATTAAAAATATTAAAAAGTATGATGTATTAACCATACCATTTGAAAAGGAAAGTGAATAATAAAAACATTTTAATGACTAAGCCTATATAAGCCTTAAAGAAAAGTACAACTCCAATTAAATTAGGTATTTTAAACTACAACATTGTGACAAATTGAAAAGTAGTTGCAGGACACTACACCGCAGTCCTTTCATACTGTTTTGCTCTTTCTACAATTTTGTATCATTACTTTGACATCCTTCAGGAATACTCATGTTGCATAGCACATGAAAATGGCAACACAGTTTGACTTGGCATCTCCTCCCGGAGATGCTCCCGGCTGCTGCAATATAGCATATCAGCATGAAATACATTAAAGCATGAGAGATAACATGCCAGAAGCCTTGATAACAACCTCCAAGACCCCACAATAGAGTGGTTCTACTCTTAGTTGGGGGTTGGGTTTAGAGTATTATTATGCTTCTAAAACAATCAAACCATTGTTTTGTGCTGCCTCTTTCCAATGAAAGCGTGTTTATTGTGCTGCTTATCCCTTAGATTTTCCAAACATAATTTGGTTAAGGCAGTGAAGCCCGTTCCTGCAGAGCTGCCTAGTTGCAACATTTCAAAACACCCCACAGAGCTTGGCTCAGTTCACTTGTGTGTTTCCTTAATATGTAAAACACATCACTTCTTGGGCACTGAAAAGACTTTCTGGCTCTAGTTGTGCCTGACACAGGGGACCAAAATTAACTAATCGGGACCTTAGCATTATTATTAGGTATATTTTTTCTTCTTTCCTGTTTTCTCTTGCTCATCCATAAACACAATCACTTGGACTGCTAATTTGGCAATAAATGTTATAATATATAAGTACAGCTTTTATTTGGTATTATTTTAAGTCATCCGGGACAGTGACGAGTCGGCCTACAGACGGGGGTTGATCAGCTGGCCCTATGGTGCAGTCAGAACAACCTAGAGCTTAACACTATCAAAACTGTGGAGATGACCGTGGACAGGAGAAGCCAGCCTGTGTCTGCTGTGGAATCCTTCAGGTTTCTGGGATCCACTATATCCCAGGACCTAAAGTGGGAGCCCAACACTGACACCATCATCAAGAAGGCCCAGCAGAGGATGTACTTCCTGCGCCAGCTCCGGAAGCTCAACCTGCCTAAGGTCCTGCTGATCCGCTTCTACACAGCTATCATCCAGTCTGTCCTCTGCACATCCATCACTGTCTGGTTTGGATCTGCCACCAAAAAGAATTTTCTACCACTTATTATTTATTCATCATTCTCTATTTCAGAACTGTTCATACTGTTCATATTGTATATTGCATATACTGTATACTAAATCCACCTACCTCAAGTACATAACACCTGTACATAATACTTATTTATTCCAGCATCCTTTGCACTGTGCTCCATCACACTGTGTACACGTATGCTTGTATGTGTATGTGCACCTGTATATCTCATCCACCTCCGACATGTACATAATAATAATAATAATAATAACAATAATGGTAATAATAATTTACTCCTGCATCCTTTGCACTCTGCTCATTGCACTATTGTCTCCATCTGTCAATTTTGTTTTTGTTTATAGTGTGTATGTATGTGTACTGCAGCCTGTGTTTGATTTTATTACTGTCTATTGTGTTATTGTATTATTGTATAAACATATTGTTAGCATTGTACAATCCAAAGTCAAATTCCTCGTATGTGTACACATATCTGGCAGTAAAGCTGATTCTATTTTTTATTATTTTTGTATTATTGCATTCCCAGTGCTACAGTCCCTGTGGATGATATCCCAAAGCTTGATTCCATCAATCCTGTAGTAGAAGTAATATGTTTCAGGATTGTGATCACACCCTCTCCACTGGAAGCAAACTAGGTAACAGGCACATTGTTTAGGTAATGGTCTGCTGAGTGTGTTGGTCTTACCTCTGTGAAATCTCCACTCTTCGATATTAGAACAAGTCCAGTCAAGGGTGAGGTATGAAGTCAAAACTCTAGATGCTTCTATACCGTTTAGCAGTGTGAAATACTAGCAAATATGTGCACACTTAAACATTATGTTTCATTCATTTTACAAAACTCAGTAAGTCAGGTAAGTTCAGTATTGTCCCTCACAGTCACCTTGTACAGTGGATGCACCATGAGCATGTTGTGCAGTAGTGACACTGCAAAAAAAGCCTACAGGTGAGCTTGCAGTGGGTAAATGATGAGTTGATGCTCACTGAATCTGCACTACTCACAAAAATCTTGGCCAAAAAGTCGTACTGATAATAAATAGAAAAAAATATGATATTATCATCTGCCTGAGTCTGCTTCAGCTGCAGGAAAGGAAAGTTACATGTTGATGACTGATTCAGTAAACATGATCATTACACTGCAGCATATTGTTTTTTTTTTTTTAAAAGGCTGCTTAAAGACTAGTGTCACCTCTTCAGGCAGTATTTCTTTTTTTTAAACTATTTTCCCAAATGTGTTGAGTTTTTGGAGAATCAAATCAAAAAGTGAAACCAATAAAGATCACAGATTATTATATGAACTGCTGTTGGAAACTCTTTCACGCTGTTCAGTATTCGACTAAGAATACATCTTAAAGATGTGTGGAAAATTTGGCATGAAAGCTTTTTAAAATTCTAAAGGCTGTCTGACTGGCACCGTGCTTAGCTGGCTGACTCAGCTGTTCTTTAAACATTTTCCATGGGCCCAAACAAGTCCATTATAATGAATATCTGACTGCTATTACAATCCACATTTTTTCTTAATACAATGATTTTTACAATAATGGGGAAAAGGGTGTTCATTTATCAGTTGCATATAACAGTAGAAATATATACCAGTAAAAATATTTGCAAGTGAAACAAAACTTGTCTACCAAAACATATTAAAATCCATACATTGGAACACTATAAAACTCACTGCATGTTAAAACTGATCAATAGTGTTGTGGCCTATTAAATAACAGGCAGTTATTTAGACATCCAGTAGTATCGTGTATTTAAAACAAAATGTTAGGTAGGAAAAAAACTCAATTAAACCTTCTTCATCTAGTAGTAAATCTTAAAACTATCTTGCTTGAAATGCATAGTGGATGTGTCCTATCACATTAATGTTCAACAAGCATTGTGTAAATGTGTAAATCAATCTCATTTGAAAAGCAGTTGGCATCGGCTTATAATCAGGGGCTTTGTGAAAAAGGACAAGAGCAGCCATCAAGTATTGCTTCTTCCCATTGATGACGTTTAGTTTCACTACACTCAACCACTTGTAGTTGCGCAGGGGTATATTTCCTTTCTGTTTTACAGCAATTATAATTTTCACATTTTGGCAAGATGAGAAATGAAGTGGAACAGGCCAGTCACGAGTGTAACACTTTACAGTATCGACATCAGCTTTTCTGAAGATAACTGCTGGCAGGGATTGACTTTTAACTGCTCCAATAACTCTTTGCAATATAACATTTTTGTGTTACTGCAGTAAGTAAAGTTCTTAACCAATTAAACCCTGACTTTCCCCTTAAATTTAATCTTAAAGCTCAGTTAGGCAATTTACTTCAGAAGCATTTTTTTGCTGCTGCTTTACAGCTGCTAGCAGCTATCCAGAAAATGAATCGAGGTCCGACCTGGATATTTGGGCAGATTAAAATTTTAGGAGGTATTTATTGAAATTCTCTTTACATCTGAATAGCAATCAATAAATCAAATACTTTGACACAAAAATGTTATCTGTGGAACATTGCAGTTCTGCGGTCCTTTGTCCATCCACACAAAAGAACTGCTATATTATTAAGTGATTGGTGGTGTTAGGCAGTTTAACATCACCTTATCCATTAATTTAACTAGGTAGGTAGGTAGATTTCTTTGTCACAATTTAACTGGTTATAAAGTGAAATTGGGTTTGCAGAGTTTGAGAGAGTTTGTCTATGTAGCAGACAATATAAATTAATATATAAGCAATTTTAAAAATAGTGGACAGAAATAAACTATATTCAATGGAGCAGTGCTGGTGATGAATTTGAGCTAAAAGTCTGATAGCTCAGGGGAAAAGCTGCTCTGCAGTCTGGTGGTGCGCCAGCTGAAACTTCTATATCTCTTCCCAGAAGACAGCAGGGTGAACAGGCTGTGGCTGGGTTGGGTACTGTCCTTTAGTACCCTAAGTAATTAATTAAGTAGTATACTTAACAAAAAACCCACATTTCTTCAGTTAAGCAGCTCCCACCACAGAGTAACACCATGTCATCTGTGACAGGGAAGTTCTTGGGCAGGGCTATACAACGTCTGATGCTGCTGACACCAATTAGATACTGGTAGCCAAGAAAAACATTGTCTCTCCAGTGTTGCTGGACATATTCTGAAAAGAAAGCAGGACGTAACCTGTGTACCAGCTAGTATCACATGTTCTTGAATTAAAGTGCATTGCCATTTATGATTAGGTTAGTTATAAAAGCTCCTCAGTGTTTTAGAGCCTTGTGCTCAGAGTTGTACTGATATGTACAGTACCTGATATGTCTATTGTTTTGTTGCAGAAGATTTTGCAAATAGCATCAGACAGTCCCTTCAGTTTCAGCTCTGCCAGCTTAGGTTATCAAAGTATTTTGATGGAGAAAATAGAACCTTTATTTAGAAAGCCATATTTTTTGTGACAGTTCTTAATACTGATGTGTATTTATTTGGGCTGGCTCTGTAAAGACTCCTAACTTTTGGGATTTGGTAAAACTACTGTCTGATAAAATGTGAGGACCTCACCCAGTGGCTGCAGTGTAAGCAATCTATTTAGCCTTGGTGAAGGATAAGGGGACCTCACAAGGCAGAGAAAGAGGGTTGTCTGCTTAATGCAGTGAGGTAGCCCCTTTTTATAAATATCCCAACTGGAGAAAATAGAACAGACTGGTGAAGGACAGCAGTTTTCAGTTATTATATGGGTACAGTATAAAACACTATACACTCTTCCAGTTAAAATGATCTTGTAATAATATTAAGATTTAAATTACCTATAAATCAGTGAAAAGCAAAACAGGATTATGTGTTACTAACTTGAACAACATCATTTGGGTTCTTTGAGAAGTGCAGGATATTACACATGAAGACATAGCACTTCTGTCACCTATACAGCCGCTCTATCAGCTTCAGCTTCTTCTCTCTACTGTACTTGTCAAGATGATGATTGCTATCAAAGATTCTTAGAGCTGAGAAAAAAATAGGATCATGAAATTGAAAGTTGTAGATGTCTCCCTCCAGGGACTTCACTTTCACCTTGCAGGGAAACCAGGAGTCTTCTGGGAACAGTGGTAGAGGCTTTTTGTCAACCTCAATCAGCACCAGCTTTCGAAGAGAGATGGGGCAGGACACAGGAAACTCCTGCAAACAGACAGAAAGTGAAGGTGAGAGAGCCTCTGTGCTCTGTTCGTGTGCAGATGCACAGCCAGTGGCAGCACAAATATAGGCGCATCTACAAATTGCAAATAGAATTTGTTAGAATTAACTAAATTTCTTTGCATAGGTGGTACTTATGTAGATGAGCATTGGCCTCTGTAGACAAGTGCAGAGAGCAACTGTAGTGCCTTTATTTGGCAAAGACATACAGAGACACCTACAAAATCACATGAATGTAGGATACTGACTTTTCCCTAAGTTAGCATTAACATTAACATTTTAAATGTAGATCCAAATACAATTATTAAAGTGACCCCTATTGGGGAATTTAATTCACAAATGCTTTTCAGATGCATGATCCAATTCAAATTCCAAGTTAAACAGTGACACTTTTAGTGTAATAATTATCATTACGTTCCCGTAGCTCTATCAGACATAAAATGGCAACCTTATTGTACTTAAATTAATTTAATTTTGAGATTAATCTAGGAATAAAAAATCAGATATTTGAGATTAAAACCAGAATTTTAAGAATAAAGCAGGAATATGAGGCTGTATATGTGTGTGTATGTGTGTGTGTGTGCAAAGTGAATGCACAGTGACAGAAGAAGATAAATACCACAACAAATATATGCACTGAACTTTATATTTAAGTAAGCCAGGACACTAGGACAGAGTTAAAAAATGTTTCAAATTAAAAGTTCAGAAAAAGATTTTACTGTAAGCCTCTATGTAAAGGATTGGTGGTGCCCACATTAAGCCAATTTTAAGAAAATTTTACAAACTTCATACATTTAACACTTGGGCATTCACATCTTATGTTATTGCTAATTAGCAATAACAGCTGCAGCCCTCACACTTTTGTTCTTTTTGCTCTTTATTATTATTTATTCTGCCATTTTTTAGCATCTATCTTCTCCTGTGCCATTTGTCCTACAAACTTGGTTTCAACTTCAAATTGTATATCTTCTTCATGACATGGGTGCTATTACCTGTGTAGCTGATATCTGTTATGGTTGATATTTTTATGCATTTTAAAATGAATGGGCTCCTATGGGACTCCTATTCCAACCTAGGGGGTGGACCTAGACTCCCATGATGCATGGCAATGAAGAAAGTTTTGTTAAAATTTGCTAATAAGTCTCCTATTTGTTTGAAATACAAAACAAATACTTTGTTATTTGTTAAATGTGTCTACTTAGAAAATAATGTTTTTTGTTGGTAATTGTCATTCTTTTTACTATTGAAACCAGGAGTGAAGTGCCTGTTTCATTTGATAAAAATGGCTGCATTGATAGCTAACTGGCAGCCAATTTTGAAGTGGACATCTGACTGTCTTTGTTCCTTTAACTTACATTATCTTTTTCTTTAATTAGCCCCATGCTTTATATTTTTGTGTTCAGCTGCTCAAGCTGTAACTCAAATTGCCCAAATGACTGCTGAAAAGCTTAATTTTTTAATGCAAATGTGCTTTAACAATACTTCAAAAGGCTGTGGGATCCAATAGTGTAGTGGTAAAGAGAGTCCTTAGAGTACCACTTCATGCGCCAGACATTGATTTGTTTGAGAATATTACAGTTTTTTTGGATTGCTTACACACTAAAATTAAAAGTAGTACACTATTAGCAAAACCTTACACTCAAGAAGCAAAACATCAGCCCATATTTGCACAACTATAAGCACATTGTCAACCTCACACTTGTTGCAAAACTCTACACACAGTGATTTGCAAAACACTAAACACACTTAACATACATTACACACAAAAATTCTATCATGAAGTCACTTCCTTGCAATACCAAAGCACTGACTGTCAAATTACCGCACCGTCCAACCAATTGGTTCAACACAGTCATCAGGTGTGCAAACACTTGTTTGCTTAATTGTAGACACACCAATCAGGTGTATAAGCACTATAAAAAGCAGCAGGTGAGTTCATCGCTCTTCAAGCACAATGGAAAGAGTCAGAGGAGGAGGAAGGAGGAGGAGGAGGAAGGAGGAGGAGGAAGGAGGAGGAGGGAGGAAGGAGGAAGAAGGAAGAAGGAGGAAGAAGGAGGAAGGAGGAATCAACAGAGGAAGACGAAGACAAGAAGGTGCTCAAAGAGGACCGAATCTGACAAATGAGATCCACGCAACACCGGTTGACCACGTTGTCAACCACAGCCTGACGCTGAGGGAGGCTGTACTGCGAGTACAGCCAAATCTAAGCCGATACACAGTGGCAAGTGTGATAAGAACATTTCGACTGGAAAATAGGTATTGTTTCAGTGACTGCTTACAGTACTGTATTCTATGCACTACCAGCACTTCACTGGAAAAGTTACCTTTTCCAGTGAAATTACTGTACTATTGTATATTTTTATTTTTCTACATAGGATTGAGGGTCAGGAACGACAAGGGGGAAGGCCGCCTATGTTCACAGAACAACAAGAGAGGGAGATGGTAAACAATGCTATAACACTCAATCAGCTCCAAGCTAACATTGTCAATAACCACAACAGTTTCAACGATATCCATCAGGTCTCAACATCAACACTGGCACGCATCCTAAAAAAAAAACATATTCAAATGAAGCAAATTAATCGAGTGCCTTTCGAGCACAATTCCGAAAGGGTGAAACGTCTGCGGCATGATTATGCAGAGGTATGTATTCACTTTAGCAGTGTGATCTTGCATAATGTCTCATAATCTTTTACTGTAATATGTATACTAGATCTACACTGAACTACACAATTTTGCCTAACATTGTTCTTCAGAGAGTTTTACAAATGGATGGAGAGGAGATCCAGCATGAGTTCATTTACGTAGATGAGGCTGGGTTCAAAATGACGAGAACACGAAGGAGGGGAAGAAACATCATTGGCCATAGGGCTATAGTCAATGTCCCAGGGCAACGTGGGGGTAATATAACACTCTCTGCAGCCATTACACAGAACGGGGTCCTCCACCGCCATGCCCATTTGGGCCCTTACAACACAGCACTCATACTTACTTACGAACGATCATATGCAATATATTGTTGTCTGGGACAATGTGTCTTTCCACCGCTCTGCTCTGGTTCAGAACTGGTTTCAGCAACATCCACATTTCACCATCCTATATCTTCCTCCATACTCTCCATTCCTCAACCCTGTAGAAGAGTTTTTCTCGGCATGGAGGTGGAAGTTATATGATCTCCGTCTCCAGGCTGAGGTACCCTTCATCCAAGCCATGGAGGATGGATTCGTCATTCAAGACATTTCTTTCCAAGGTGTCTTGCTAATGACAACATTGCCTGCGATGTTAATGAAATTTTCTGGCCAGATCCAGCTAGGCGAAGAGACAATGTCTAGTTTTGTTTTTTGTTTTTTTTAACAGTAAACTTACAGTACAATACGTAAAGTGACATTTTGTTACAGTATTATAAATTGAGAAATAAATGAGTTTCTTCAGTCTGCAACATTGGTCTTGTGTAGTGTTTGGTGAATGTACATTATATTTGTACTTTGTTGATGGTAGCCTACTCTAATCATAGGGAAGTAGAAGTGCTAAAAGTGTTTTAGGTTTATCACAGCAGAGTGTAACTCGTGCAAACAGAGTATAGTAATGTCAAACGTGTGTTTCATAGGGTAACAGTGTGGGTTTTAAACAGAAGTGTATAGTTTTTACAAGAGTGTTTCCTTATGCAAAGGATCTGTAGTGTTTTGCTAAAACCACAGAAATATGTTGTCAATATTCAATTAAGCCACTACTCCGGCTAAATCCATCCATTTTCACAATCTTTCCTGAGTATACTACCAGACTAGCCATATATAGGCTTTATAATTACTATCACTATATCTCTAAAGTGCTTATTCATACAGCAGCCTAACGCCTATCCACGAGTAAAATCTATATATTAACATCAGATTTACAGGGAATATATTGAAGTAATAAGCTTGACACACTAGATGAATAAAACACACTCTTATTAAAATTTAACAAATTTAATAATCTCAAACACTGTGGGTTGTTCACCAGTGAGGAGCGGTGAAACAACAGCACGGCTCTCGATAAATAAAAAGTAAAAGTTAAGTTGTGTTCTCTGGTGGACCCGCATCAGCTGTTAGCTGTAAACAAACCACAGGGTTAACGCTAACGCTGCGATGTGGCTGTGTTTTAATGTTTTAATGAGCCGGTCCGTTTGTTTTGGAGAGGAGACGACCTCTGTGGTAATTCAGCTCCCGGTATAACTCTGTCAGGGCTCTGAAGTGGACCCAGAACAACTCTCATCAGCTGTTAGCTGTAAACACTAGCAGGACTAAAGTTACGGTGCGGCTGTGTTAAAACTATAACTTGGCACAACAAACTGCGCTGTAATAACGTTATGCTTTATTAAATGTCACAAAATTATCAAAATAGATATTAGATATATGTCAGTCCAGTGACTGCTACCTGACAACAGACTCTCATTCCCCGGTGCTGGCAGTAAGTCAGCCTGCTGAGTGAAGACAGACTCCGAGGAGGACCCATGTGAGCGGTGAACCACAGTTGAGAGTTGTGAACTAATCAATTCTGTGGCCTGTGCTGACGGAGACCAGGCAGCTGCTGTGTAGGGAGTGAACGTAAGAGTCCAAGACTATTCACGCATGCGTGAAAATGAACGCATTACTCACTGAGACAACCAGTTCCTCCTGAGTCACATACAAGATTAGGTCAAATGAACGAAACCTTTTGTTAACGACGCAACACTAATATTAATATATTATAGCTTCTGAATTTACACAGCCGTTTTTCCTTCAACTTCATACTAACAAAGTGGGGAGTCCTTACTAGGTTTCAGTGCTTACCTCCAAAAAGCTACATTGTTAGTTTCTCTAAATACAATCATTGTTTACATAATCTTAAGTTTCTCTCAACATAAGTCTTTGCCTTTTCTTTTACTATTTAACAGTGTTCTTATCAAATGAAATAGGCACTTCACTCCTGGTTTCAATAGTAAACAACCACAAGAATGACAATTACCAACAACCACTATTTTCTAAGCAGACATGTTTAACAAAAACATAATCAAAATAACATTTGTATTTCAAACAAATAGGAGACTTATTAGCAAATTTTAACAAAACTTTCTTCAACGCCATGCATCATGGGAATTTAGAGGGATGGATTTAGGCTGCTCTATATCACCCCTTCCCTCAGAATTCCCATGATGCGTGGCGGTGAAGAACGTTTTTTCAAATTTGATAATAAGTCTCCTATTTTTTTGGAACACAAAAGTTACCTTGTGATTTAAGTTTTGTTAAATGTGTCTGCTTTGAATATAGTGTTTTTTGTTGGTAACTGTCATTCTTGAGGTGGTTTACTATTGAAACCAGGAGTGAAGTGCCTGTTTCATTATGATAAAAATGGCTGCATTGACAGCAACCTCACTGTTAAGTGTCTTAAGTAGTAATTTCTTTGCTCCCCCAATTCTTCAACTTGCATTATTTATCTCTGTATGTATTGTGTACACTCATACTTTATATTTGCGTGCTCAGCTACTGTAACAAAAAAACCCTAAAGGACAGTTGAAAAGGCAAGTGTATTTCATCTTAAACATTACTTAAAAATGTTACTCAAAAACCTGTGTGAGCCAATAGTGTAGCGGTAAAGAGAAAGTCGTTAGAGTACTACTTCCTTATTAGCAAATTTTAACAACTTTCTTTCACAACCATGACGAACGAGGTGATATGGAGCAGCGTAAGTCCATCCCTCAGAATTCCCATGATGCATGGTGGTTTTGATGAACAAAATGTGGAGTCCTTTCTGACTTGCAGTGCTTACTTTTTTTTATTGTATGTTGCCAGTCTTGCTAAATGCAATCATTGTTTACATGAAATTAAGTCTTTCACAGCATAATTCTTTAGCTGTTTATTTTATTCTTCAACAGTGGTGTAGACATCACAGAAAATGTGTTAGTAAGCAAAACATGCCTTCTATTGGTGCTTAGGAGGCTTTTTTTTTTGTCAGAATAAGACACATGATTGACATATACTCACCTAAAGGATTATTAGGAACACCTGTTCAATTTCTCATTAATGCAATTATCTAATCAACCAATCACATGGCAGTTGCTTCAATGCATTTAGGGGTGTGGTCCTGGTCAAGACAATCTCCTGAACTCCAAACTGAATGTCAGAATGCGAAAGAAAGGTCATTTAAGCAATTTTGAGCGTGGTATGGTTGTTGGTGCCAGACGGGCCGGTCTGAGTATTTCACAATCTGCTCAGTTACTGGGATTTTCACACACAACCATTTCTAGGGTTTACAAAGAATGGTGTGAAAAGGGAAAAACATCCAGTCCTGTGGGCGAAAATGCCTTGTTGATGCTAGAGGTCACAGGAGAATGGGCCAACTGATTCAAGCTGATAGAAGAGCAACGTTGACTGAAATAACCACTCGTTACAACCGAGGTATGCAGCAAAGCATTTGTGAAGCCACAACACGCACAACCTTGAGGCGGATGGGCTACAACAGCAGAAGACCCCACCGGGTACCACTCATCTCCACTACAAATAGGAAAAAGAGGCTACAATTTGCAAGAGCTCACCAAAATTGGACAGTTGAAGACTGGAAAAATGTTGCCTGGTCTGATGAGTCTCGATTTCTGTTGAGACATTCAGATGGTAGAGTCAGAATTTGGCGTAAACAGAATGAGAACATGGATCCATCATGCCTTGTTACCACTGTGCAGGCTGGTGGTGGTGTAATGGTGTGGGGGATGTTTTCTTGGCACACTTTAGGCCCCTTAGTGCCAATTGGGCATCGTTTAAATGCCACGGCCTAACTGAGCATTGTTTCTGACCATGTCCATCCCTTTATGGCCACCATGTACCCATCCTCTGATGGCTACTTCCAGCAGGATAATGCACCATGTCACAAAGCTCGAATCATTTCAAACTGGTTTCTTGAACATGACAATGAGTTCACTGTACTAAAATGGCCCCCACAGTCACCAGATCTCAACCCAATAGAGCATCTTTGGGATGTGGTGGAACGGGAGCTTCGTGCCCTGGATGTGCATCCCACAAATCTCCATCAACTGCAAGATGCTATCCTATCAATATGGGCCAACATTTCTAAAGAATGCTTTCAGCACCTTGTTGAATCAATGCCACGTAGAATTAAGGCAGTTCTGAAGGCGAAAGGGGGTCAAACACAGTATTAGTATGGTGTTCCTAATAATCCTTTAGGTGAGTGTAGAAACTTGGAAGCCTTACCTCCACAGTGCATCAGAGTCATTTCGTCGATAGGACCTATATTTTAGTCTCTGGGGAGGTTTGTTTGAGGCAAAGATTTAGATAATTTCAGAGGGATATTCCTGTGTCTCTGTTGTAGAGCTGGTTAACTTGGTGACGTAAATTAGCTGTTTAAAGATCAAAGAACTGGGTCCTCTGTTCTGATTGGTGGACTGAAGTTAAGCTATTTTCTGAACACCTGTCTGTGTCCTCTTCACTGAACACATACCCACACACATTAATACACTGAGACACAGCACATACACACACACACACACACACACACACACACACACACACACACACACACACACACAGAGCCCTCAAAACATGGAGCTTTAAGCTTTACTGCATTGGAGAACACATGTATGCATAACTGTGCACACACACACACACACACACACACACACACACACACACACACACACACACACATTAAAGGAGACTTATTAGACTTCTTATATTTTCGGTCTTATGTATAATGTTTCAGGGTCAGATGTTCATGTTAAACATGGCCAAAGCTCTACTCTTGACTCTTAATGATGTCATACAGAGCTGGTTTTCCATATATGGTAATTTGCCTGCAGCCTCAATAACAACTGGCAACTCCTATGCTTAGTCTGTCTGTACTGCTGAGCGACATAATCATCCTGCTTCAGGATCTCGGTCAATCAGAACACAGTGGGATTTAGGGGGGCTTAAAGAGACAGGAGCATCTACATTAGCCTTCAACAGCCAGCATTCACACCGCAATTTCTCCAGAAATTGCACTGTCTAGTTACATATAGTTTTGTGATGAATGGACAAACTCATTGATTTATGGCACAATTTGCACAAGGCCCAAAAACTTGTTCGGCAATGTCGTCACCACCTATTGGTCAACTGGAATTGACTAATTGTAAAACACTTTAGTTTGTTTCAACAGCTTTATTAAAAGAACACAGAAAAGTGCAAATTGTCACATTTTCTTCATGCAAGATACATGTAAAAAGAGATGTGTTTATAAGAAGCTTCTCAATGATGCAGCTTTACATTTTGTATTTTAAATTTTGTATTTGTAATTTCTTTTGAGATGCCCCGAATATTCATTGACAGAATAAGAAGAACATTTGAGATTATAATTGAAAAGAGTATATTTTTACCAAAGTTAAATCAAGTAGGATGTATAAAAATCACAGATTAGCATACAATGGTCAAATGCCATAGTTTCTTGCAATATAGTATCATTTAAAAACAGAGCATGCAGATCCTCCCTTTTGCTCTTTTGTTAATATGAAACTGAACAGACGAGGAGGTCACACCTTCTGATCCTCAAATGGCCACACTATTTTCTACCACTGATGGATCCAGGTATGTGTACGGGACTTCCAGACTCTTGTTTCTGACTTTGATCACTACGCTTAACACTTCAAGCTCTCCTTGAAAATCCTTAATCAGGTTGCAGGGAATCGTCTCATTGAAATGGTCCTCTGAGTAGTGGCCAAGAGGGACCTGATGAGACATTTAAAAATGTTTAACAAAAATAAACTATTTGCAATAAAATTGTTTCAGTGACTCATAGATACTTGAACGGACATGTTATGCATGTCAATTTTTATGAAGTCTTTGGCACTTACAAAGTCAGAGGACTGCTTGCTGAGTAGCCACATGGTGGCCATTCCCTGAACTGTTGTGCCGACGTCAGGGAATGTCTGCAGCATCGTGGCCTCGCTTGTCGTCCCCTTTGTGGTTGGTGGAGGAAGTTGCAGAGAAATGGGAGTGTTGGGCATCCAGCCACCGTAGTCATACTACAATTGATGAATGACAGATGAGTTATTAATACCTTTTAAAACCACGCCATGTCAATCTGTTGGTCAGTTGTTCCACTGCTTTGGTCAACTCTAGGTTGTATTGACATGAAATTTGGATTGGAATAATGTGCTTCAGGGAATTTTGATAGGCATGTCTCGAACTTTCTGCTGGATTACATTAAAATTCATTCAGAAATGCATGTTTGCTTCAGGACAAACTGCAATAACTTTGGTGATTCCTTGACCTTCCATCTATGACCTATGTTTTTAGGTCAAAGCACCACTGTGCCAAAGTACAGTGAAATGTTGTTGTTTTTTTAACCAGAATTCCTCTATCTATCTCCAGTTTAGAAAACTGCAAAACCTCTTCAACCCATTCCACAAAAATAGCAACATTATAATTGAGCATCCTGGTAAAGTAAAAGAATTCACCTGTCCAGTATTGACCGCAGAGTGCTGTGCTGAGCCAGTGAAGATCACCATGGTGACAAACTTGACCAACTCTACCACGGTGGTAAATGTCTGTGGAATCCCTGAGAATTAGAGTGAATAAACTGCATTACTTAAAGACATCTAGACTTCTTAAAGTTTGACATATGTTTGCATTATGATAATAGAATGGTACATAAATTTGTACATTTATTTTGATGAAGATTGAGCTTTTCTTTAACGCTCACCTGTGGATGCTTGGGAAAGGAATCCATGTTCATAAATGTCCAGAATCCACTTCTGCAGTTCGGAGTCTTGCTGGACCTCAGCATCACTCTTGTAGTAGTAACTGAGCACTCCCTGCACAAACCTTTGAGAAATTGGGAAAAAATCTTTGAAACACTTTCCTAGTTGAATTACATTTTTACACACTGCAGCAGCAAGACAGTCCTTTTTAAGACTATTTAAAGGTCCTCTCTTTAGAATGATCAGTTCTGTTCTTTTTAAAACTTTGGTGCAATATATGACGTGGTAGATGATACATTTTAATGGGATTTTCTGAAGCATGCCTATTTGCTTTCTTGCAGTCAGATGAGAAGATCGACACAACTCTCATCTGTGCAATACGTATGAACAGATAATACATACAGATATTACATGGAGTTGCATGGTGCAACTATTTCCTGGTGAACAGTGGCCAGGCACAGTGACTTCCTGGAGTCTCATGGTTCCCTGGCAACCTTTAGTATAGAGTATAAAACCAAAATATATGGATATTCCATATTCTTTTGTTCCTTTACAATCCCCTCTGCCATAATCTCTAGATCCAATGAGCTGTCATTAGGGGACTCAAAACTTCCAGCAGTGCCTCTGCTGATAGTGACAGAAGGTTATGTCTCGTCCTACATCAGGACACCTTGTAGTGCATGATCACTTATTTAAACAGCTTTAACATGTCTTTTATGCCCAATATTGCCTGCCATTTGCTGTACAGTAATTTGGTTGATGAGTTGCTTGAGTTTTTAGCATACTGGCTAATGAAACCTCAGTCAACTGTAAATGATGTCAGAGCAGCTAGATGCTTCAGTCAGTACTGTAAAATCAAACCCTCACTCCACAGAAAATAATAGATTGGCTATCCATCATCATATTATCAATCTGAATTTCAGGCTTGGCTCTCATTGTGAAGTAGGATGGCCAGGTTGGCCAACATTTACCAGAGCATGGAGCTCAATCTGGAGATGAACTCAGTGTAATAAAATGTACTCTCTAAAAATTTGTATTCTCATACTGCTTCCCTGTGAGGATTGGTGCTCCCTGCTGGAGTAATCTCATTAACACAGATGTGCAGCATTTGTACTGACCAGCTGATCTTCCCTGTAATCTTTACCATCACTTCAGTTGAGGAAAGCATGTGATTCAGTTGTTTGCTTGGTTTCTAGCATAAAACTACACTAGTTATATTTAATGACTTCTTTCCCTGCAAGTGGAAATGGAAAGCAAATCCTGAACTGGATTCTCTGATGTCAGGCCTAACCCTCATCTTAGACACACACTGTGCAAAGCATGTTTATTTCACTTTAGTGTGCTTCATGGCCTCTAAATGTCTTCTAACTAAGCCCAACACAGTGTAAGCCTTCATATTGTGCAGCATGGCTACTTCACGTCACTAAAACATCTACGATTTTGCACCAATATAAATACTATAAAAATTATAAACATAATGCAAACTGGATGATATACCTGTGGATGATATCCCAAAGCTTGAGTCCATCATCCCTGTAGTAGAAGTTGGGCACAGCCTCCAGCCCACGCTCAGCAATGTCGTCTGGTATACAGAGGGAGCTGTAGGTCACTGAGGACAGTGATCTCTTCAGGATTGTGATCATACCCTCTCCACCAGAAGCTGCAAACTGGGGAACAGTCAAATATGTAAGGATTATATTAAGAGAAAAAAACATAGATTAGGTAATAGTCTACAGAGTGTGTTGGTTTTACTTGAGTAAAAACTCCAGTCTTTGATATTAGAAGAAGTCGAGCCAAGTGGTTGATCTGCAGAGTGTAGCGAGTGTGAGGTATGAGGAGCTGAAGGAAAGAGAGAACTATGTTAGTAACATTAAAACTTGTTAAGTCAGAAATCTAGATGCTTTTATACCATTTTGCAGTTTGATATACTTGCTTTGTAAACTTTGGAAGATACAAAAATCCGCAAGTTACCTTGTACAGTGGATGCACCATGGGCACGTTCCGCAGCAGTGACACGGCAAAAACTTCAGCCAGCAGATGAGTGCGCAGCAGGTGAACGTTGAGTTGATGCTCACTGAAATCTGCACTTCTCACAAAAATCTTGGCCATCAACCAGTCGTACTCAGAATCAGTAGGAAAAAAGATGGGATTGTCCACTGCTGGAGTCTGCTTCAGCTGCAGGAGAACAAAGGGGGATGTGGTTCATTCAATCCATTCCATTACTAGTCTTACTTGGTCAATAATGTTAAAGAACTTTCTGTAATTGTTGTATGTTTGCCTATTTACTGCAGGTTTGTTCTGCTTTGCTTGATACTCTGTTGAGCCCTTAAAGGGAAACTGCTATTTTTATTCCCTTCTACGAGGAGGTCAGAGCAGAGCATCAACTTCAGAACAGCAGCCGTAGTTTACTCAGTTTTACCTACATCATTATTTTCGTGTCTAAAATCACATCTTTGACAGAGGGAAGGAGAGAGGCGGCTGGAAATTGCAGTGAAAACACTTTGCGTCTTTTCTGATTCATAGTCTTCATATATTTTCCATCTATTACTTTTATTTTACTAATATTTCTGTCTACTCTGTACATATGAAATCTACAGTATTGTACAGTATGTCTGTCTGTCCTGGCAAATCAAGGGCCTAAGGATAGTGGGTGTCTTGTAAATCCCTTTTCGGCAAATTCCGGATTTTGGCCTTTATAAATAAAATTTATTTGACATTCGTCGCCTGCCATAAAACTTGGATATTGATAAGGGAAGATTTTTTTTCAGGCTCAAGCATAAATAAATAAATAGCCTTTTCTGCTGAAGCAGGAAAAAATTAATTGCCTTTCCATCTGGATAGTAGCCATAGTAACTACTACTGCTACTTGCTAGGAACCCTGTGTCTTGCTTAAAGAAAACTTTCAGGTGAAAGCTACATCTGATGCCGCCTTAATCAATACTCTAACTTACAGCTTTACTATCAGCTATCTTTGAGTTCTAATCTTACCTGAATAGCAATGGGCATCAGCTTATCATCAGGTGTCTTGTGGAAAAGCACGAGTGGAGCCATCAAGTACTGCTTCTTCCCATTGATGGTGTTTGCTGTCACCCCATCCAAACGCTTGAAGTCACACAGGAATATGTTGCCTTTCTGTTTAGAATTTTATTAGTGATGAGAAATGATTAAACTCAAATGCAAACAGGTAAGTGCAACATGCAATACCAAGATGAATCAAGGTCAAGACAATCACCTTCATTTCATCTGCCAAGTTACACTGACTACGGAGGAAGACCATTTTATCAGTGACAGGAAAGTTACTGGGCAGAGTTGCACAACGTCGGATCAGCAGGGGGTTGGTACCATTTAGGAACTGGTAGCCAAAAAAATCATCGTCCTTCCAGTGTTCCTGGACATAGTCTGGGAAAAGAACAGAGTTGAACTTCATTGACTTTAAAACTTTGGGCTAGAAATCTTGCTCTACCACACTGGTAGAGCAAGGTTGTTATAAATTCAGTTACATGTCGGAGTGTAAATTATACAGTCCCCTCCAAAAGTATTGGAACGTTAAGGCAAATTCCTTTGTTTTTGTTGTTCACTGAAGACATTTGGGTTTAAGATCAAAAGAAGAGTATGAGACAAGCGTTTAGAATTTCAGCTCTCATTTCCTGGTATTCACATCTAGATGTGTTAAACAACTCAGGACATACCACCCTTTGTTTGAACCCACCCATTTTTCAAGTGAGCAAAACTATTGGAACACGTGACTGACAGATGTTTCTTGTTGCCCAGGTGTTGCCTTTTAGGTTGATTGTCCAAACATTAAATAGCTCTGCATGACTAGTCTAAGTTTTCATCCTTGGTTCAAACCTATAAAGACGGCATTTCCTATTAAAGAGGATGAACCAACATGAAGACCAGAGAGCTGTATGGGAGAAAAGCAAGCCATTGTCAAGCTGAGAAAAGAAGGAAAATCGATCAGAGCCATTGGACAAACATTGGGCATAGCAAGCACAACAATTTGGAGTGTCCCAAAAAAGAAAGAAACTACTGGTGTACTGAGCAACAGACGTCGAACAGGTCGGCCAAGGAAAACAACAGTAGTTGATGACAGAAATATCATGAGAGCTGTGAAGAAAATCAGTAAGTGACATCACCAACGACCTCCACAGTGCAGGGGTGAAGGTATCACAATCCACTGTTGGAAGAAGACTCAGAGAGCAGAAACATAGAGGCCACACCACAAGATGCAAACCACTCATCAGCAGGAAGAATCGGAAGGCCAGATTAAAATTTACAAAGAAGTACAGAGATGAGCCGCAAAAGTTCTGCAACACAATCTTATGGACTGATGAGACCAAGATTAATCTCTAGCAAAGTGATGGAAAGGCCAAAGTGTGGAGAAAGAAAGAAACTACTTATGATCCGAAGCATGGTGGAGGTAATGTCATTGCTTGGGCGTGCATGGCTGCTTCTGGAACAGGCTCATTAATATTTATTGATGATGTAACTGATGATGGTAGCAGCAGAATGAATTCAGAAGTATACAGAAACATTTTGTCTGCCAATTTACGGAGAAATGCATTGAAACTAATCAGGAGGAAGTTTATCATGCAGCAGGACAATGACCCAAAGCACACTGCCAACAAAACAAAGGACTACATCAGGGGTCGATGGGTCGCAGGCTTGAGGTGGTTATTGCAAGCAAGGGTTATGCCACCAAATATTATTTACTTTAAGATTATTTGTTCCTTTACTTTTGCTCACCTAAGAATGCTGTGGTCTAATACAAACAGTGATATGTCCTGAGTTGTTTAACACATCTAGATGTGAATACCAGGAAATAAAAGCTGAAATTCTGAACTTTTGTCTCATACTCAAAAGTTTTCACTGAACAACAAAATCAAAGGAATTTGCCTTACCGTTTTTGGAGGGGACTGGATGCAATTAAATATAATAACTAGTTTTCTCATGAGCAAAGCCTAAATTTAAAAAACGTCTTAATTTTGTAATATATACACATTTCGTTCTTTCACATTTTCTTTCCGTTTAATGAGCCAAGTAAAGAAGTCAATAGATTACTGAGTATTCAGTAAAATTGACTATCTGATAAATTACATTTTTAGAGTATAATGAGATACTGATAAAATCTGAATTACCACAGTTGAATGTAGACTAATATGCATACATTATCAAGTATTCCATTAAACTACCATGATAGTACAGAACCTGATATGTCAGTCTGTTTGAAGCAGAACACCCGACGTAAATCTTCAAGATTAGTCCAGTTCTTCTTCGAATTAGCCAGTCCCTTCAGTTGCAGCTCAGTCAGCCTAGAAAATAAAAACATATAGTAACATTATCGTTATCCCTTTAATAGTTTTGGTATTAAATAGGTATGTAGGCAGGTACACAGTTACATAAATAGACAAATATCTGACAGAATTTGAGAACTTCACCCTGTGGATGCGGTGTAGAGAAACTCTGTAGTCTTGGTGAAGGAGAAGCGGACCTCACAGGGCAGAGAAAGAGGGTTTTCTGCCTTTATGCAGTGAGGTATTCCCTCTACATAAACATCCCAGCTAGGAAAAACAGGAAAGAGCAGAGTGGTAATTATGCAAGCATAATATACATGCCAATATTCAATATTGCAACATATGTTATTACCCTGGCAGCTGTAACAATCATGTTATATGGTGGTTGATTTATCATTATATATCATGAATATATTCAACCAAACATGGAAGAGGTTTGGATGCTGGTAGTTCCCGTCTATAAGCTCTGAACTCTTACCGATAGTCGTGCTCTCGCTGCTTCAGCTCCTGCTGCCGACTGTACCTGCCAAGATGATGGTTGTCTACAAAGACTGTCAGAGCTTAAAGAAAAAACCACATTAAGGTTTGAAATCGTTGAATTATACAGTATGTGGGAATGATTACTCATAAAACTCCTTATAATCTAGCTTTCAGAAGATGTCTTTCTTTTGTCTTCTGTGGTCAGCACAAACCTGTTCCCTCTCTGAAGCGGTGCACCTCTCCGTCAGTGATCCAGCGGTAGATGGGAAAGTTGTAGGTGAATCCCTCAGGAGATTTCACTACCACTTTGGTAGAGAACCAGGAGTCTTCAGGGAACAATGGGAGAGGCTGTTTGTCTAGTTCAATCAGAACCAGCTGTCCAATGGAGAGCGGGCAGGACACAGTAAAACTAGACACCTGGGGTGATGAGAGAAATTATTTGAAAACATTTATACAAGAAGAGAAAGTGTGTTTAGTAATTACAAACTGAGCTGTAGCATCCCAATAATTAGCATCCAATTACTTAATGTAACAGAATAAAACTTTGCATAAAATACCAAATTTATTAAGCTGATTATGGGGATTTTTTCTTCTTATATAGGTCACCTTTGTAGCCGTAGAGGTTACAGAGCAGCACATATCCTGTTGCTGGGAGGGTTTAGATCAGCTTCTCTAAATTGGTATTTAATAATCTCATAAAGGCAAAGTTGAGGAAGTGTCTTATACACTAAAACAGAGAAGGACTTACTGTTCCCATTATGAAGGATGCAGCCCCTTTGATGCTCTTGAGCCACTTGCGTTCACTCTCCCCATCTGTGCCCACCAGCTTAATGAAGATATTGTTAAAAGTGGTGGCACCAACGAGATTGCCAGTGGATACGGTCACTTCATATTTCACCATTTTCACTCTGGAAAGCAAAAGTGGGGAGAGAATAACAACAATTCTCAGCACTGATTGGGTTAACTGTGAGTTAACTGTTAAAAAACCCCAATTAAATATAATGATACATATATAATAATCAATTTGTCTTTTCTCACTTATCTATAATGGATGGAAGCCTATAGGGGACAATATTAAACAGATCATGTAGACTTGAAAATGAAAATGTAATTCCACCACAGAATTATGAATTTCCCCATATGTGTATCTTATATGAGTTATTTGAAAAAAACTTTCACATATGCTTGAAATGCAAAAAAAATGCATTTTGAATTTTCATTTCCACTTTACGCAAATAACATGGAGGAATGTATGGAGGAAGGTATGATGCTATTGTGGAATTATATCTAATTTTCATGTTTACATTATTATTGCAATATAGTCCTCTATAGGATTTCGTAAGTACAGAACAGTCATTGCTATTTAATAATTTCATAAAGCAACTCTCACCTTCAAAGTTCCTTAGATGAACTTCTCTTTTGATAAAAGTAATGAAGAGTCGTTTCTCTTTTTATACATACAGTTTTGTGGGAGTGTTCAGTCAGCAGCAGCTCTGGTGTTTGAATGTGTGAACAATTACTGCACTTGCAAAACCACGGGAAGATATTGCAAAAAAGGATTTGTTAATGCTTGTTGTGGTGGCAGCCAAACTGACGGTGAGTCAGTTAGTTCTTATTAAATGCTAAAACAACATTCACCTACACAGTTTAGTAACATAATAATGAATAATTTCTACAAGTTGGGAAATGCATACAGTAGAACATACAGTACATTACAGACAAATGAGTTACATGTAAACAAGGTAAATGCAAATACTAGTTTTGTTTTTTATTGTTTCATACACAATCATAAACTCAGTAGCCACCTTATTAGATGCACCTGTACAATCTACCGCAATTACAACAGCTCTGACATAAATTCTATCTTTGCAAAGCCAATGAGTTCCCTGGATCAACTGGCTCCGAACAGTCAGGCTGACATACATCAAGATATTTATGTTGGTCACAGACAGCTCAATGTATCAGTGCAAAGCTACTACAACACATAGCAGTTTGCCCCCCTGCCCCCCAAAATTATTTATTCAATCATTCTTTTTTTTGAGACTGAAAATAAAAATTTTTCCCTGTAAGTATATTTAGAATTATTATTATTATGAAATCAAACTGGGTTAATAAGGAGATTATTTCTTTGCAGTTTTCATTTTGCACCACAGTTTTATTATTTTATGTTTAAAAAGTCTAAATACAATAATGACATTGTTTTTTTCCAATATACAGTCTTTCCTCTCATCCCTTTTTTTAAAGCAAAGCTGAGGTATGTTGTCAGATTTGAGGGGAGGGGACAGTCAGGAGTCCAGTGGGCTTCAGCTTGTTGATCCCTCCATCCAGGATACAAACTCGTGGGAAATTTACCTTGACCAGATGTGCTGCAAACTGGGAATAAATGAAACAAAGAGATAAGCAGTTATTTTACCTCCCTCCGGGAACTGCAAGTACTCATCACCTTATGTGAATCTAACATTGTTATGTGGCTTCCTTGAGTTAAAACAGAACTTGTGCAATTGCTGCATGAGAAATAACTTTACACAACAGCCTTCAACATTTATGAAACAACTTGACGCAATATATGCAAGTCATTGCATGATGCATTACGTGTGTCAGTGTAAAAGTAGATACAAGCCAAATACTGAGTGTGACTTTGAGGAAGTAAAGTGAAAATTAAATTAAAAATGTGACTTAACTAAACTGTAATCCAGTTAATTCAGAGATAGTGTTAGTGCTACTGCATATGTTGTGCATGTGGTATACCTAATATTTTGTCTCAATAACACCACTAACTACAGACTCAAAGGTTACCATGAAATTAATTCAACACCTCTCTCACACAACCTGAACAAAAATCTAATATCAGACTGAAACATAATACTGTAAGCTAAAAAGTAAAACAGATGTTACTTTTCTTGTGGCCTCTCATTGACTTGTACTGTGTAATGTGTGCCCTTGAGTGTTCATAGATGGTGACAATGAGTACTAAAAATTCATATGTTAGGAAATCTGATAATGCGACGTACGTATCTGACTGTCAGACGTCATACACACAAGAGCTTTTACGAAAAAAACAAAAACTGACAGATGAATGAACTTCACATACATTTTATGAACAAGAGTTGGGGTTTAATCTGTTAATTAACAGAACATGTTAGCATGTTCCAGAGATTTCTGTAAGTCTTCAGCTGACACTCTAGGATTCTTCTTAACCTCATCGAGCATTCTGCACTGTGCTCGTGCAGTCATCTTTGCAGGACAGCCACTCCTAGGGAGAATAGAAACAGGGCTTCTCCATATATAGATAATTTATCTTACCATGTACTAATGAACATCAATGCTTTTAGAGAGTCTTTCTTTTAACCCTTTACAGCTTCATGCAAGTCAACAATTCTTAATCTTAGGTCTTCTGAGAGCTCTTTTGTTCGAGGCATGGTTCACATCAGGCAATGCTTCATAAGAATAGCGGAGTTAAAATTGGTGTGTTTTTATAGGGCAGGGCAGCTCTAACAAACACCTCCAATCTTGTCTCATTAATTGGACTCCAGGTTGGCTGACTCCTGACTACAATTAGCTTTTGGAGAAGTCATTAGCCTAGGGGTTCACATACTTTTTCCACCCTGCACTGTGAATGTTTATACAGTGTGTTTAATAACAAACATAAAAATATATAATTGTTTTTATGGTATTAGTTTAAGCAGATTGTGTTTGTCTATTGCTGCCTTAGAGATATTCAGAGTACCTATTCTTCAATGGTATACCACCTTTCAAAATAATTTTAATTAAAAGTTCACCAGAAAAATAATAAGAATAATGAATACTGCTGGTATTTTTTAAAGAGGTGGTATTATGCTCATTTTCAGGTTCAAAATCTTATTTAGGGGTTGTACCAGAACAGGTTTACATGGTTTAATTTTCAAAAAACACCATATTATTGTCAAACTGCACATTGCTGCAGCTCCTCTTTTCACCCTGTGTGTTGAACACTTCATTTTAGCTATGGCGTGATATATCTTGCCTCTACATGGGAGTTGCACATGCGCAGATCCTAGTTAAGGACTACTAGCCAATCAGAAGCAGAGAAGGGGCGGGTCAGTGAGAAGCCGGTAAACACAGCTTTGGTTCAGCCGTATATGTTCCCCTTACCAGCTTAGCAACATAAACTTGAGCAAGAGTTTCAGAGTGGTGAGTTATTAATCTGTAACAAATGCATCTTTCATCCATAAAGTTTAAACTGAGCTCTGTCTCTACATCACAGTAACAACTTTCTGTCCAACAACCGCCTGGAGGGTAGCTAGTGTTTGGAAGGGAGAGGAGAGGTGTGTGCTGCAGCTCAGTGTTTTTCCACCGGTGTTTTTGAGGGCGTGTTGGACTAGCTGCTTGGCGAGCATTATATGACACGCATTTTGCAAAAGGGCTACAAAAGAGCTGTTTTCAGGCAGTTCAGAGCAGTGTTTCCTGTGGGAAATGGGAACTCCCTTGGGTTGGACTTTTGCAAACCTATTACATGCACAAAAAAACATATATAACTCAAAGTCGAGGGAAAAAGCCAAAAAGCATAATATCACCTCTTTAAACAAAATAAATAAATCAAGCCTTACTTAATACCTCTGTGTAAAACTGTAAAACCCTTAATGTTAAGACAAATAAAACATCTTATTTTGTCTGCTTGAGTTGTTGGCTGGTCTCACACACACACACACACACACACATACACACACACACACACACACACACACACACACACACACACACACACACACACACACACACACACACACACACACACAGCTAGTTTGGAGTACAGTTTAAACATTTCAAATTCAATCAGACTTCAGTTCAATCAACTTAAATGTCGACATAAAAACTGAGCAGGAAGAATCAGGCTTCCTTGTGAATGCCAATGGGGTTTAAATGTTAAAGGTTTACAGTGATGTGGGGGTGAGTGGACTCATTGCTTTGCCCCAAAGTAATGATAATTCCACTTGTATGGTGCACAGAGATGTGAATGGCATTTAAGCACAATTGGGTCCTTTTATCGAACTTTAATTTCGTGACCTGCTCGACTGAAAGGTCTGGTGAATTACTGAGGTTTATCATAAAAATGGAGAATTTCGAGTGTGGGCTCTTTTACCTTGAATAAACCAAAACACAATATCTTAAAACTTCAAAATAATGAAATGGAATTCATCCAGTCATAAGTATGATCAGTAGTCATACTTGCCTGTGTAATGTGATGATGATTATTCATCCCTAATACCTATGATGTAGAAAAATCATCCAACTAATGCCTGTGTAACAAACCTAATTTTGTACTTATGCTTCAGCTATTACCACGTGCTGATAACGTGAGCCACAAACGGTTCACAAACAGCGCTATTTACACTACAGTCCCTCTGCAGATGAATTCATCAATTACTTTGTAACGGTTGTTGCAACCAGGTTAGAAACAGATCTTGCTGCTGCATCCTAAACAATGTAGGACTGTCTGTTAAATTAAGCAGAACTACTTACTTTCCTCATTTACTTTCCAACACATGGAATGAGTACTTCTTTTCAAAATTGAGATTTTGCCTGAAGCAATGTGCTGAATTTTACTAAGTTAGGTTAATTTATTCTAAAGAGAGTACAAAATAAGAATTTATAATGATCAATATATAGTTCACTGTTCTGATATGCTGAAGTGAGCAAAGTTATTTTTGTGCACTGAAATCTAAAATTCAGCCTCAGCTAATGTCCTAATGTCTTTTAGAAAAGAGGCAAAGACACAGTAGGCTTTATTTACACTGTACATCACTCATTAACACTACTGAGAAGTTAGAAGAGTATCTGATTAAAAAATATGTCTTCTCAGACCCACATCTATTTCTGGCGTACACTCTGCTCCCATTTTGGTGATTTTGTCAACAACAACAAAATAAAACTTTAATAATAATTTACAAAAGTTTTCATGAATTGGAGAAAACTAATATTTGGAGCAAATGCACAGAAATAACGCAATAATGCTTAAAATGTAAATGAACTATTTTAATTACACACTCTCTTAACTGTTAAAAGATATATGGTGCTGTGTGTTCACACTGTGCTGCTCTTCAACATCCAGACAAAAATAATTTCCTCCATCATGGCACTGCTGTTTTAGAGCAATGAGACCAGTGATGTTACTGGCTGAGAGCATTGTTATTAGTTACTACCCCCATAAATCTATATTTTTATTTAAACTATTGCACTTGCTGCTAAACCAAAATAGTATAATTATTTGCATTTGTCATTTCACTTGCACAATTTAAATAGGGCCCTAAGTGTTTCCTCTTATGCTTAGCATTTTAATTTAGTGTGCCAGCATACTAACATTTGCTAATAAGCACTGAACACAAAGTACAGCTGATGTGGCATGCAAGTCATTTGTCCAAAACCAAAGAAAGTTTGACCAAATCATGGTGGTAGATGTGAATTTAGAAGATAATGTCTAAACAGAATTACGGGGCAATCCAGCCAATACTGGTCAAGACATTTCTTAGTGCTCATGGTAGCGTTGGTGGAATAGTAAGTACAATGTGTAATTTGCAACCCAACTGCCAATTTTGGTGAGTTTTTGCCGAAAGAAAGAAAGAAAGAAGTGTGATAACTGTGTCAGTGAGTCATTTCACATGAAAATGTCTTTATTATGGTGGGGATCAGGATAATTCCAAACAATCACTGCTTCAGAAACACCTGCTCTTGTGCAGTTAGTTACAGCAGATCATCAGAGGGGTTTTTAAATCAGAAATTATGACCCTGAGGTCTGCTTTCACTGCCCTGACATGACCCCATCCAGGATATGAAAGGATGTCACATTCCTGTCTTAATCTTTTTGTTGATTTTACCAGATCACTAAAAAACATCTCTTAAATAAAGCTAAGAGCGCTTTGGGCTAAATAGTAACATTTAGTATGCTAACATGCTCATAATAACAATGCTGATGTTCAGTAGGTGTAATGTTTAAAATGTTCACCTCTTACTTTAGTTAGTTAATGCTGAAATTTGCGTTTAGTGCTAATTAAACTCAAATTACAGCTGAGGCTGATGGGGATGTTTTGCAGGCATTTGGTCATAAACCAAATAATGGGACAAACTCAGTTGCTGACCTGATGATGATGTTAGATGAAAAGGAGAGAAATTTAATTTTGAGGTTGACATGAATGTGTGAACCAAATTCCTTGGCAATCCATCCAAAAGTTGTTGATATTTCAGTTCTGTGTGTGTGTGTGTGTGTGTGTGTGTGTGTGTGTGTGTGTGTGTGTGTGTGTGTGTGTGTGTGAGTAAGAGACAGAGAGAGAGATTGCTTTCTCACTATAGCAGCACTCTTCATGGCGTGGCTAATGATCACAATCACACGTCCTCTGTAGTTCTGTAGGACTCCTGTTGCAGGACACTGCACCAGCTCACCGTCAGGGCTGAATGCTGTGCTGAAGGGAATGTTGATGCTGCCAGATATATGGCCTCTGCTGAAGCTGGAGGCAGTGCGGTTAAGGAGTACAGCTTTGAACAAGTATGGCACCTCCTTGGAACAAGGGCAAGGAATGAAGTGAACCCTGTTTTTTTATTTCATACAGTTACACACTGAATTTCATGGGAACCATAATATCATTGGAAGACATGGATACAGTATGAAATAATATCAAGTCAGTTCAGTGATACCCTAATTAAAGTGCTTATTGTACTGCTTATCAGACTGACTTCGAATACAAAAAATATGTAAGACAAGCTTCAAGATAGCAGCGTGGGACAAATTAGCTCTCTTAACTGAAGGGAGGGAAGGCAAAGGAAGAATAAAACATATACAGTAGGAGATATAATAAGGAGTCAGCAGGAGAAAAGAAAAAAAGGACTATGTCTTAGTTAGAGGTTTGCTGTAAAAGGACTATGTTAGGTTTGCTTGAAAAACAGAGGGAGTATCAGTACAGGGGCAGTGAACAACCCCAGATTGCTATATAAATGAATAAAAACTATTGAGAAAAGGAGATATTACAAGGTAAAGGAGGGTAAAGGAGGTAAAAGGAGTCTTATTTCTAGTCATAGTGCAGCTATTGACATTATTGCTACATATTCTATCACAAGTGGTGCTAAACTCTCTCAAATTATGTTCACTAAATCATATCAGCTGCCACAATAACATACTGCCGGTATGTTACATAACATAGTGTATAATCCAGTAGCTGGCAAATCCTGTTGTTATTTAGCTGTGGAATTTCAAGCAGTACATGCCAGTTGTTTTACATCAGAGAATACCCACCAGGTACATCGACAGATAAATCTAGATTGTCCTGATTTACCCCGCAGAGGTCTTAATTTAATCCACTTTTAGTGACCTGAGACACCCACAACACATCTTTGCCTAAGATCACAGTAAAGGTGAACAAGGGTTGCCAAATCCTGTGAAAGTGGTCAAATTCCATTTGTTTATGTGAGTTAGCCTGAGGAGCCTCTGTCTATCAGGAGGCTCCAGTGTAGGAATTTGACTAGAGGAACTGCCATTTTAAAATCCTTGCTCTATTTACTAATCCTTATTGATTAATGGCTCTTTCACCCCTTTAGACAATTACCATTCCACTGACGATGTGAAGGATCGTCTGCATTTCTTACTGGCAGGGTTTTCTGGGCTACTCCTGGTTATAAATAAAAACTACTTATCTGCAAAAGCTAAATTGATTTCTTTATGCAATATTGTAATTTTGTGCAGAGATACAAAAAAGATGGATAAAGAGGCTATTGAATGTGGCAAGCAGTGAAAATTTTCAATTTTAATCTAAGGGACTTACAAGAATGGTTTTTAAATGTGAAACTTATATTGCTTTGTGTGTATGCATATCAACCCATGCATATTGTAGCTGTCCTTTGAAAACCATTTTTTAACAATTTCAGCTTACCCAGTGGGTTTTCTTTTGGATATCAAACACGCACATATACCACACATGAGTACACCCACGTAGTCAGTTGTTGCAAAGAACTTCTTCACTTAATACACTCAGGTACAGTTTCGTATATTTTAGCTTTACAAAAAAGCATTAAAAATTCTTAGTCATGATTATCAGCTGACTGTTGCAACAATAACCAGAACTAGATTGTGCAATTTCTGGAGAAATTGCGGTGTGAATGCTGGCTGTTGGAGGCTAGCCTCTCCTCCGCTCTGGTCAAGAAATGTTGAGGAGAATTTACTATTGAAGCCTATGGAGGATTTTCTGTCACTCTTGTCCTTTGGCAGCACACAAAGACAAATCTATAAGTCCGAGGGATTTACTAAACACGTGAGGAACCACAACAAAAATACCTACATTTCTAGTATAATTTCATGCCTGAAGAGTTAAAATTGTGGTCAGGCCAGCGATTTAAAAATTATTTTTTATGAGTTCTCCAGCTGGCTGCCCTCAAGGATGACATCACATGCTCTAGCTCTGAACATTCCGTCTCATCCGCTTCCATTATAAACTCAGAAAAAGCCTGAATTCTTTACCAGACTAAAATCCCAATTGTGGAAAAAGTATAAAAGATATGAAAAAGTTGAATACAACCTTAATAGCTTAAAGATTTCTGAACATTTTAAAGTTGAAATGAGAGAAATAGCTGAAAGTATGCAGAAGTAGTAGGCTTTGAAAGCTGAAGCAGCTGAAACACGATTCTCCATTGACTTACATTGTATTAAAAATGTAAATGTAAATGTAAAAAATTGCTTAAAAAGCTTAATAGCTTAAAGTATAAAAGCTACAAAAATAGTTGAATATTTCCCATAATGTCCTTAAAGAGCTGAACATTATGATAGTTGAATGGTTTTTGTAGCACAAAGTATGCTGAAGTTATCGAAGCCAAAAAACGTACGGAAGAATAATAATAAAGGTTAGCAACAACATAGGATGCGAATGCATGCAGCATTGACACCCAATAATAATAAAGATTTGGATAACAATAGAGTGATTGCCTCCAGCAATAATAAAGGTTAGCAACAACATAGGATGCGAATGCATGCAGCATTGACACCCAATAATAAAGGTGAATGGCTCCAGCAATAATAAAGGTTAGCAACAACATAGGATGCGAATGCTTGCAGCATTCACACTCAGTTATCTCATGAAAGAGGAAACTATGGTATAGCCAAAAGGCCAGAAGAATGCATTTTGCACAGGATCACAGGCTAATCTCCACTGCTTTACGTTCCAGTTTCTCAGACTGCAGGATATGATGGGGTAGCCTGGGTGGATAAGAAGGGCCTAAATGACTGGCACTGAACTGGCAGAACATAACTTAAGTATAACACCCACCCTAAATCTGCCCCTATTTTCCTTGTATGGGAACCAGGCAGTTTAACCCTCCGTGCCTGTGGTTCCTTTTTTAAAACTCTGCAAAGCACTGGCACCAGGTCAAGAGGTAATCAAGAGATTAGATACACTGTGGGATAAAGAGAAAGACTTCTTGCAGAAACATGTGTAACTGTGTAAGCATTTTGTTCCTGTGTGTGTCAGGACCCTTTAACCTTGTGTAAACATTTCATGAGTGAATGAAAACATTTGTCTTTATGTGCAATTAAAAGAGAACACAGAATCACATATAAAACCGGCATTGATATGGCACAGGCATGACATATTTGTGCCAAACAGGTGCAGACATCATATAAAAACCACCTGCATAAATTCAGGGATGCATAAATCACAGCTTTTACAGAGACCTGGCATACACTTAAGGACTTGGACTCTGACCTTACAGGAACCAGGTTGGTTCACCTGTGAGACTGAACAGAGACATGCTCATCAGAGAGAAATCTCAAAGCAGAGGGATCTGTCTGTATTTCAGCCAGTTGCAGGGTAGAACATCACTGTCAAAGTGGTTGTGTGCACACTGAGTTGTAGTCAGTGTCTGTGTACCTGGATATGTGCGCAAGCACAACAAAATTGCAATTTGATTAACCTCAAATTGTGCATTTGTGTTTTTAAACCAAACAAAATCTAAAGGTGCCGGTATACTTCTTCAGAGGTGCTTGTGGTCAATAGCTTGGGAAACCCCCTCCCCCGACATCCAACATCGGAATTCAGGGGACTGTGTCCGACAATTTCTGTTTCGTTCCAAGGCCAACAATTTGACATTCACACCCACTTCACGCTGTGATAGGTCAGCTTTGCGAAAGTGAGAAAGGAACCTTCACTAGTTCTCTTTATTCATTCCTTACACAACTATTTCTGTCATTTTTTGTGTGTACCAATATCCCCAAATGTAAATCATATTGCGTCCATATGACAGCCAGCTTTTCCGTAGGCTTTTCTGTGTGGCCGTTATGAACAATTATAAAATATAAAATGTTGTTTGTGTGCGTCAGGATCCTTTAACCTTATGCAAGCATGAGTGACCACCAACTAAAGAGAACAATGTTTCACACATCAGACCGGCATAGATATGGCAAAGCCATGACATATTTGTGCCAAACAGGTGCAGACATCATATAAAAACAACCTGCACAAATTCAGGGATGCATAAATCACAGCTATTGCTGAGTTTCCCTACCAGTCAGTCAGAACTGAAGAAGTCTCTTGAATGAGGGATGAAAGTATCTTCAGCCAAATCCAGTTGCTATTGATTTTAACCTTCCTTGGATAACTATATCTGGATCAATGAGAACCTTCACAGACGTAATTCTCCTTTCATGGGAAACAATTCAAAAAGTTAATTTCTTTCACATATCCACTACCTGTTTGATTGAAGCATAAAATGTAAGATTTATAAAGCTTAAGGAAACAGAAAGCTTCGAGCTGGAGTAGGTTTGCTGATGTTAATTCTACTGGAAATAACCTCATCTGTAACTGACAATACTGCATATCTCAGTTTTGTGAACACAAATGTTAGCAGAAAGTTTGATGCTTTGTTGGACACAGTCCAAGATTGTGCAAACAAGCTCCCATCTGTGTGCACCATTTCCGGATGTGCCTCAGCAGAGAAAAAAGTAGAAATATATGTATATATCAAAAATGCCAGCATTACAGAAATAACTGCTGAGACAGGTGAGCAATTGACATGTACATTTCATAGCAACACAGAAATGGTAAGGATACTCCTCTACGGTGCGGATGTCAACAGCGATGATTTTGGGCTTGCCAGCTTTGGTTCTTTTGGTGGGCCCGGCCAATGACAGCTCACAAAGGTCGATTAAGTCCTCGGCTGAGATCCTAGGGGATACTTCTGCTTTCAGGTCACACAGCGCCAGAGGCTCCCGAGACTACAAGAAAGGAAGTCACTGGATATCAGATGAAGAGGGAGAAAATTGTAGCGCAGCCATTCAGAGAGTTTCTTAATTTAAATAATGGAATTTGGACAAGTAGTCATTGTAAGATGACACAAGAGAGACAGAAAGAACAGTGTCGGGTTGGATATTACTGTTTCATTAAAACCAGGAAAACAGCGATTAGCCTGAATGCCTTCTTTGTTAACTAAATCTCCTCTGTATTAATGAAATATCTTTCGCTGTCCTTTTAAACAGCTACCTCAAGAATAGAATTACACTCTGTATTACCATAAAAACAGTATTACAGCTCAGAGAGCACCAGAGAAGACCAGCAGCAGTGACCAGAACATGGTCCTTTGCCAGTTTCCGCCTGCGCTGCCAAATGGGTTCATTACAGCAGCGAGCTGGAGGCATGGCTGCAGGGGAGTGAACCCTGGTCTCTATAATGGTGAAAGTGTGTGGCAATTCTATGATTCCCAGATGCCCTGAAACCATTTTTAAGCATAACAAGTGAAAAGAACAGAGGATGCTGACATTTTTTCCCCCAAGTGCCTTAAACAACTAACAAACAAATGTACTGTGATAATGAGTGCTCATTAAGCAGTTTGGTACTGCTACAGTATTCATTAATATGCAAATTAATAGGGGAGAAATACTAACAGCATAATCTATAAATTTCAGCACACTGTGTGAAGCCATTTAAAGGGCAGAGAAGGGCCAAGTGAGCGTCGAGTAGGTTAAGTGCCAAAACTCTGCCATCCATGAAATAAAATGTTTGACAGCAGCTAACTCCATTGGCTAGCTGAGCAATCATCCACCCACCCAACAGTGAAGAAGTCAGTGTCATCTGTGAGACCTGAAACAATGTTACAATTCTGTCCACTGTCCACCTGAACTACAAGTGTTTCTTTTAATCAGCCTTAAGTGCAGAGTCGACATACTGAATATTTGGCTCTCCAAATAAAATTCTAAAGAAGTCAGAATTTACAATATTACTATATTATACACAGTGGTAAAAGGTAAATTTTCTCAATTACTGTACATTTTTAAGTAACATATATAGATACTTGTATTTTACTTGAACATTTCCATTCTATGATACTTTATACTTCTACACTACTCCACTACCTTTTAGTCAAAATGTTGTACTATACTACATTTATCTGACATCTATAGTTACTGGTTACTTTGCAGAATTGGATGCACTGCAGTAGATTAAACTACTTAACAGTGTGGAATGCACTTTATACACTGTTAATGAATCAATAATAATGATCCAATAGTACATAACACTGACAGAGGCCATGCTACATAATGAGTACTTCAATACACTTTGTTGCTTGTGTACTTTTACTTACATCAAATTAATTAATTGTAGGACTTTATTTATAATGGAGTAGAGCTGACCCCCAATAGTCGAAGATTCGATGCTTCGATGGGCGGAGCCGGATTCAACTGTCAATCTCATAGTCAAAGCTTTGCAGCGAAACAAGGATCATGCCATTTTGGCGATATGGGGGTGCTGAACATCTGATTTTACATAGAACTACCAGTTTTCTCCGAATAAGTTAATATACAGCCTCTTGCAATATACATTTCAACATTTAATGCTGTAAATAAACATGTAAAAGGAATAAAATTCCAATCAATGTTTTTAAAGTGCGTGAATAAATCCAAAATTGTACCCTCTGTGCGCATTTCTGCAGGCTGAGGAAATTGCCCACAGTTCATAGCGGTATGAAGTGAAGCCCGGAAGCGAGACAAATATCACGGCAAATCCGCATTATCAGAAAAGAAGAAAAATGATAAACAACCAACGCAGATGTTAAAATTGTTGAAATTTTTCTTAATTTAAGATGCTGTATAGAACACATGAAGTCAAAGGAATGCAATCACCTTATTACACACATAGTTTATTCAACTAGGGTTTATTTTAGTTTTTGCTTAATGATGCTATTTGACCAACACAGTGTATTGATTAATTACAAATATATATTGACATTTAGGCTACCTCTCCTCCACTCTGTAGGGCAAGAGCCTGCAGGACTTAAAAATAAGGTAAAAACATCAAATAAAAAGTGTGCAACGTGTTTCAGCGTCGTCAAGGTAACGTGATAAAGTGGCAAAGTGCTGTCCCGTTCCCGTTTACAGCATTTTGAGCCCTCTTAAACTCAATCACTTTCCAAGTGACATCAGTAAAGTCTGTGAGGGTTCAGGGCTTAGGGCTTAGAGGGGACATTGGGATTGGGCCCAAGCCCCAGCTTCACGGTGTTGTGCCGAGTCGTCCGCACCTGGCGGGACTTTTGGATAATTTATCACCATAAATGAACCAAACAAAGAATATTTCATCGTTTTTAAATAGCCTACATAGGCTACTTGAAATAGACCCGCGAGAAACCGCGACATGCATGTAGTGTGTAGAGAGAGAGAGAGAGAGAGAGAGAGAGAGAGAGAGAGAGAGAGAGAGAGAGAGAGAGAGATCTTCAAAAAGCCTCAGTTTAGCAGGAAATTTACAGTGTAAGTTGAATGAATAAAGACTGCAGCTCTGCAGGTTCTCAAGATTAAAGCAGAGCTACTGTGTGTAACCCCCCCCCCCCCGCGCTCGCAATCGCCATCGCCTATAATGGAATATTGTTTTTATAGTATGGTATTGCTTTTACTATTATCTGAATACTTCGTCCACCACTGACTCTATGCATATTTCAGGAATACATCTAACAAACTAATTTGTTTGTAGTTTGTACAACTAGTTTGTTTGTTTGTACTCCTTCTTGAGCAAAACACTGACCCAAAGAGACTATAAGGTAACTTAATATTATCATATCAACCTAAATATTATAACATATTTGCAACAATCCCATAAAATAAAATGTAACCAGCGTTTTTGTCGCTATATAGCCAAAAATCATACACTCTATGGTACTTTAAGCCTACTTGCAAAGCCTGATTGCAGGGTTCTACTAAGGCCTGAGTATGTCTGAAACCCTTGTTTCCTTGTAAAGCTGGACTGCAGGTTGTAACAAGAGACATGTTACATTTCCTCTTTCAAATTTTCAATAATAAGGTTTTTGTTTTTGCTTCTAATAAATATTCATTGCCTGTCTCCATTCTCTATAGTAATAATTTGTATGGATTTGTCTAAAGGGTGCAGTTTCACTGTCCTGCATCGTCACAGTCAGAATGGGAAAAGGGAAGAGATTTGAGTGGTGCATTATTTTCAACAAACAACTTTATCCTGCTCCCTTGAATTATCAGCAGAGAGAGATTGACAATAGCTCTTCTGGGCAATATGAGACAGCACGATCAGAGCTAGGATCTACATATTCATTATGTCTTACTGCCACGACCAACGGTTTTGTTTGTTGCAAAGAAAAAGTCACTCACCTCTTCTTTTTCAACTTTCAGTCTGTTCTGTCAAACAATAATTGACCATAGTAAATGTAAATGTGAAAAGAAAAATATAAACACCTGTACCAATTTGATGTAATACAACACAACAGCCCTTCGATGTTTGTTTTTTGTTGATCCTAGTCAGAAGTATAGTACGTTTTGTTTCCACCAGGAAACTGTTTAGCAGTGGTGATAAGCCACCCAGATCCTGATGCATCTTGATGAGGGCCAAAACATCAGCCACACTATATGTGGCAGTTATTGTTGGCAAGCGTTTCTCTCTTTCCCTGAAAACTGATATTTTATGTCATTAATGTGTTAATTTTCTAAAATGTTAGTGGACGTGGGTTAATTTCAGGTGCGGTAGCCCACCTCCACTACGAAAGACAGCAAGAAACCCTAAATATAATGCAATACAACACAACACTACTACAACCTGTAGCCACCAAATTTTCCATGGAGTTGAGTCTACATGTTTAAAATAGGCAGCATATATTACAGGACTTTCAATCCCAGATTTTAGACCTGCAGAGAATACAACTAAAATCACTGAGGTGACATTGACTGGTCCTGTCTTGATGGCAACAAGGTAATTGTGGCGGAAGATAGTGACTCCATGGAATTACCCCTTAAACAGCTTGTTCAAAGTCAATAGCAAGATGCTCCAGGTTCAGTGGAAATAACAGAGTGCTGTGCGAGGGAAAAGAAAAGTGGGAGTCCAGTAAGTTCCATTTGAGAGTAAACCAAGATGTGTCTGAACACACCTGCTCAGTAAGACCACCCAAACCGAGACCAAGCCAAGACCAAGACCAGAGTTTATCGAGACCGAGACAAGACCAAGACTTTTAGACCAAGTCGAGACCAACACCGAGGGAGGGCGAGACCGAGTCAAGACCAGTTCCCCACATTACATGACACAAAAAAATGTGGAAGGAGATTATAGGTACTTCTCAAATTGATCTGAAAGATCCACATTCCCATTAAAACACCCACATACAAACACTAAGAGCTGAAATCAACATAAGCATCTTTATTAAATACTCCTTTTCCATGCTTACCATCGCGGGGAGGGGTGACTGTTGTTAATGGTAACAACACCTTTTAATTAGGGTTATTGGTTGCATATGAAGCAGTACGTTTTACATCCAATCAAAGTTTGGATGTTAACAAATAAATCAGACAATGCAAAAGCAATTTATTGATATTCCCAAAGTTATGGTCTTGAAATAAAATCCTATATCCTGTAAAAAAGTCCTCCATGTCCGAGACCAAGACAAGACCGGGTACAAACGCGGTCCAAGACCAGTCTCGAGTACTACAACACTACTACAGGGGCGCAGAGTTTATTCATTTCAAATGTAGCTTGTACTTGGTTATTAATACTTCAACAAGATGAAATAAAATACAAATCCAAAGGGGGCACAGTTGCACCAATCTCTCCATCAAACGTTAAAGTTTGGTTTTGGACCATATACAGCATGTGTGTGTGTGTATAGCTGAGACTTAACCTCCTGAGCTGGCAGGGCTTTTCACTGTGATGAGCAACGATTACAGCAAGTCCTGTTGACTATCATATGCCAGTTTATCACAGAAGCAGTCGTGCATGTGGCTGATGCAGTTCAGTCATACACAGTGTTCTGGTGGTGCTGCTGGTCAGTACAAAATACAATTCACTTCTTGTCTCATGCAGGGAGTTACTAACAGCAATGAGTAAACAAAGGGAAAAAAGAGAAAAAAAAGGAAACAAGAAGAACAGGTATTTACTGATAAATGCTAACTCCTGTGTACTGTTCCATGGTCTTGGACCTGTATGAATTTTTCAACATTTGTCTAAACACATACAAAAAGTGGGGAAAAGGTAGTGGGTCAACCGCCCTGCCTTTAAGGAATGCTTTTAAAAGATTACTTACTGGAGAAAAAAATGCTTTTCAAGCACAGGGTATACACTTAACATAAGACCATGGATAAGCAGTTGTTATGACAACTCACCAAAGCTAATCTTTTCTGTACACATCATTAAAAAAATAACTAAGTGGGTGTTTAGCCAACATGTGTTTGGTAACGGGGCATTTTAGGAACATTTCTGTGGAAGGTCATCAGACAGTGGGGGCGTAACTAACGATTTATTTTCATTGTGGATTAATCTGTCGATTATTTTCTTGATTAATCGATTAGTTGTTTGGTCTATAAAATGTCAGAACAATGTCAATCAATGTTTCCCAAAGTCAAAGATGACGTCCTCAAATGTCTTGTTTTGTCCAAAACCCAAAGATATTTATTTTACTGTCATAGAGGAATAAAGAAACTCAAAAATATTCACATTTAATCAATTAATCATTGCAGCTCTTTCAGACAGGTTACGATCTTTCATCACAAAATGTAGCTGAAAGTGGACGTGGACTTCGGATATCTCTAGTGTTGAATGGGCTCATTTGCTTGGCTGAGCTTATATATAAGCATATTTTCAGTGTGGTGATCAGCAAAGATCAGTGGCAACACCTACAGATCTACACAACACATGCATATCAATTTATCCATACACATACAATATACTGATGGGAATAAGCAAAATATGCAGCCTGTCATTACCAGGGGCAGGCAGAGCACTGTGTGGTGACTTAAATGTCATGATGACTAGTGTGTGCCAGCTGAGAATGGCTTAATGACACTTTTTGCATTTCACTGGCCTGACAATGATGAGGCTAAACTGGAGCCCCTGATAAGTAGACACAAATCCTCTGCAGTGGTTTGTGTTTGTGTGTGTGTGTCTATGTACAAATGCTCATGGTACACAGTTGCCAAAAGAAACAAACCCAGTCACTTGAAATGTTGAACTGGCAAAATCAGTGTTGAACAGCTTGGATAAAGCTTGATGACAAGGTCAATGACTCATTCAAAGTGCCTTCACACTATGTGATTGTAACAGTGCTGAGATTCTCATGTATCAAACAACACAGTCTGTGGTGTTTTCTAAAACAAAAAACGATTTTATCTGCCAAGTCTGCAGTCAGACAAAGAGAAGAAGAACATAATTGAGGCCATGATCTGAGAAAAATGCTGACAACAAAGACCCCTCACTGTAGCCACACACGCATAAAAACACACACACACCAATTTCTACACAAGGGAACCTTTTAGAACAGAGAATCCCCTTTTCATATACTTCCTGTTTTAATTCTGGCCATCCAGCGGTTGCTCTAACTTAAATTATTTTTCTTGGGAAAGGGCAGAAAAAGCAGTCTAATGAAAATTCATCTCTGTTACTGCAGACAAAGATAGAATTTGAATCCAGACGTGGACTTTGACAACTGAGTTACAGTGGCTGAAACATAATGCTGCTTTAGTGTTGCATAAGCAACTTGCTCTGCATTTAAGTTAGATGACTGAAAAATGCTGGGAGACAGGACCACAGTTTTTCATAATTTTAGTCAGTTATTCATAAAACACTTTAAAGGAATCAAAAATTATACAGCATGTATGTACAGTACTCAAGCTGAAATACTGAACTATGTCTTTGAAGAGCTTAACTTGGAAGATTTGCCACTGGACTATGTTACAGACTTTACATATGACTAAGCTTTTATGACCAGAAACTGTACATGGGGGAGACACCGTAACATGTACATGCAATGCCATCCAAAACAACAGACCTGAAATACATCCCATCTTTGTGAAGCGAAGAAGGTTGAGACAGTCCCAGAGACGTATTTATTCATGGTGCTGTACTGGATTGTATTAAATTGAGAGATGATTGAGTTGTTTCTAAAAAAAAAACGTCACATGTGTCATATTGTCAACAAAACTATATATAATAAGCTTCAAAAAACTACAATTTATTGCTGAGGTTTTGTATTAGATTACATCATATAGTGTATATTATAGAGGTGTGACTGTGTCTAAGCCATGTATAATATCTTAGTAAGAGAACATTTAACATACCGGTTTTACCCATTCACTTGTATAGAGTACATTACCCCTACCTAACTGGGAATGCTCCATTTGCTCACAGTTTTACATGTTCATGGGTACATGTGACACACAAGTACTGAAAAATTGGAACCAGGGAGCACTTCTCTGTCCTCGTGGACATCCATTCGCACAATCATTGAAAGGAAAGGAGCTCTGCCAGCTGTTATTTGACATTGAGCAAAACATCTTTTTCATCCATAGGGAATGGCACTAGCCTCCTGTGCACTGCACTGCACCACATTTAGTTTGTTTAAATTTCTCCAAGCCCCCAATGTTGAGTATAACTTTCTAGAAAATATGGTACAATAAGTTATCATGGCTAGCAAATTCACACATTTATCGTGAGTTCGGTTCTGTTGAGATGCACAACTTGGACATCTGAAAACAAATTTAGCTGTTTACAGCTATTGTTGCCCAAAGCCGGCTATACTGAGGCTGAGTCTCACATTAGCTTGCTAGCAGTCGTGCACAAATTTGCAAGTGAACACCACTATCAACAAACTGTTATAGAATATTTCTTAGGGGGCTTAATTGATGTAACAAGAAAAGGTAAGACAGGTCTATGTTAGAGTCTTTAGCTGACCTTACAAGTGTTCACTGACCTTCCAGCTCTAGTTATTACTTCTCACATGTAACTGTCCTTGTTAGGGAGACGACAGTTAGACTGATAAGGTAGAGACAGTAGCTCAGGCACCACAAAAATCAAGGACAACTGAACAAATAAGCAAAATCTGAATAACTCAGCAATATCAGCCGGGCTAAACACTCTTATTCTGAAATGCGCCATGTAGGATATGTAGCCCGCACAGAGCAGAGCGGAACGGCCTCACAGAGTGCTGTTATCCATAGTTGAAGCACACAAAATGAGAAATTAACATGTTAACAACATGTAGGCTAAACGCTCCACTGCTGAAACACTTCAGTGTGAGTTGATGCTGGAAAAAAACACAGCACAGCCACTGCCTGTGTCTGTTCGGCTGGCACCATTATCCCACACGTTTTCCTCTAATTTCGTTTGTTATTGTAAAATGTACACGCCCTGTGCCTGCTCTGATTGGTGAGTAGGACCATAACAGGAGGCGCATGGCGCTTGTGATTGCCGAGCAGGTCTGTCACACACGGATGACAACAGAATGAATTTGTTACTGCATGAGTGTTTAAAACAGGACAGATGCTCTGTATAATTAACCTACATTTTATCGCCATCTTTAGCTAATTGCATTCTTTCAAATCGCAATTTCGATTTGAAAACGATTAATCGTTCAGGCCTATATCAGAAGATACTATTATACTTACAGTTAGTGAACTGTATGATATCGGTGGAAAGCACACATGAATGTAAAAAACTGCTACAGGATTAGTGTTTATACTGTATGTTTGTTCAAATGGCACATTTTAAATCAGATGAAAAGATAACGAAAGCCTCATCAAAGCTCTTAGCTCTTTCAAACAGGCCACTTTCTACTGATCAAGGTGTTTACATGAAGCATTATTTTCTGATTGATCTTAAAAGCCGTAACTGAAAAGGGATTTTGTAAGAGACTGAATGTTGTCAGATGTAACTTCCCATGAACCTTCATTTGCTGTTACTACATTCTTCAGTCTTACTCTTGTTCACACACTACCAGGGTTTAATTGTGTAATGTTAAATGTGTGAGAAAATGCAACGAGTCAGAAGTCCTGAGGTCAGGGTAAAATTTGTTCTGACGTGTGAAATGAGCAAAGGAATTTCTAGATAAACATTCAACTTCTTATTTTCTGAATTTCCTGTATTAAGTCATACAGTACAATTAGTTTTGTGTGCGTCTGTGGTCAGTCCAGTGTTGAGTGTGACATTTCAACACAGTGCACTCCTGCCCGAATGTTTTCTGAGGAAGAGGTGGGGTGCAGATAGATGTGGTCATGGATCAATGCCACCACCCATACAAATGAGCCTCGGCTGAATGAGAAAGATTACAGCAATCACTTGGGCACACAGCAGATAGGGCTGACAAGAGTGTTTGTGAGCTTTCTGGACACAATGCATTCAGGTGTGAAAGGCAAACAGGGCTGCGCCACATAAACTAAACAAAGACAAAAGGCCTATGTGGAAAATCATCAATAAACAACAGTCTCAGTATCTGCTCTAAATGTTTGCTGTATTTATTTTTTTAATTGCAAATATTTCTGTACTTCTGTTTCTAAGAAGGGTGGACTTAAAATCTTTGGCAAAATCTCGCACTCTGTAAGCAGCCTGTAAAGCATCTGTCAAAGGAATCTAATTTAATGTATTTTGTTTACTGCAAAGTGATTTGTAACAGTATTTTATTACACAATATAATAAAGTTTTACTTTATTTATAGTTTTACTTTATAGTAAATAAAGTTTAGTTACAGTAAATAGTGTTTTACTTTCTTTATGCTTGTATTTGTAAAGACAGTTCCTTTTAAAATTAATCAATTTTACGGCATTTGGGAATTGAAGACGGAGGCTGCCATGTACTGTATCAAGCATTGAACTGTAACCTTTTCTTTTTTTTATTCCTGAGAAACTCATTCTGACTTGAAGAATCAATACAGCTTAACAGGCCTACTGGAGTCACTCCGCTGCTCTACAGTCAGGTGTTGATTAGTGAAAAGAACAGGTGATGGGTAATGTGCAGTGAGTCGCTCTTTGTGCAAATTAGAAATAGGGTACTAGTACTAAAACAGCAAAAACATTATTTCACAAGGAAAAATAGTGTGGAAGCTAACAAATATCTCACGTAAAATTTATCTCACAATCAGCTGCTGATAATACACACTTAATAAAGATTTAATGACGCTACTGGCAAAAACACTCATCATGTCTGTACAGTACCAGTCTGTATGGGTGGCATGTGATATGAAATGCTATAGATTTATTGTTGAATAGAATTTTTTAAAAACATGTTTTAGAACAATTATTGATACAATATATGATGTTCAAATCACTGATCATAGATTTTTTGACAGCATTATTTTGAGATTAACTTTTGAGCCTCCTAGAGTCTCCAAAAGTAGACTAGGAGCCAGAGCGTTCAGCTATCAAGCTCCTCTCCTGTGGAACCTGGTTCCAGTTTGGGTTCAGGAGGCAGACACCATCTCCACATTTAAGAGTAGGCTTAAGACTTTCCTCTTTGATGAAGCTTATAGTTAGGGCTAAAATTAAGGATGCGATTCCATCAGCTCTAAATTCATTATCAAGTCGCAAAGTAACGGAGGACTCCTATGCTAATTTCAGTCCCTCCCAAATCGATCATCTTGTTGATAGTGCTGCAGGATCACTGCGAATGACACTCGACTCTGTAGCCCCTCTAAAAAAGAAAATAATAAAACAAAGACGGTTAGCTCCATGGTATAATACTGAAACTCGCAAATTAAAGCAAATTAAAGCAAATATCGCGGGAAACTTGAGAGGAATTGGCGTTCCACCAAACTGGAAAATTCTCGTTTTATTTGGCAAGATAGTCTTAAAACTTATAGGAAGGCCCTCCGTAATGCCAGAGCAGCGTACTACTCGTCATTCATAGAGGAAAATAGGAACAACCCCAGGTTTCTTTTCAGCACTGTAGCCAGGCTGACAGAGAGTCACAGCTCTAATGAGCCAAGTATTCCCATAGCTCTCATAGTTACGACTTCATGAGCTTCTTCAATGATAAAATTCTAACTATTAGAAGCAAAATTCACCAAGACCTGCCCTTAACTGGCACCAACTTATCTCTAGACTCGGGAACCTTGGAAGCAGCTGTGGAACCAGATATATGTTTGGACTGTTTTGCTTCCCTCAACCTTTACCAACTAACTTCAATAATTTCTTCATCTAAACCATCAACCTGCCTCTTAGACCCCATCCCGACTAGGCTGGTTTATTTGAGGATTTTCAGTCAGGATTTAGAGCTCATCATAGCACAGAGACAGCACTGGTGAAAATTACCAACGACCTCCTTATTGCATCAGACAAAGGACTTGTCTCTGTACTGGTTTTATTAGATCTTAGTGCTGCATTTGATACCATTGACCATCAGATCCTATTGCAGAGACTGGAACATTTCATTGGCAATAAAGGAACCGCTCTAAGCTGGTTTAAGTCCTATTTATCAGATCGATTTCAGTTTTAACATGTTAGCAATGAATCCTCCATGCACGCCAAAGTTAGTCATGGAGTTCTTCAAGGATCTGTCCTCGGACCAATCCTCTTCACTTTATATGCTTCCTTTAGGCAATATTATCAGGAAATATTCCATAAACTTTCATTGTTATGCAGATGATACTCAGTTATATCTATTGATCAAGCCAGATGAAACTAATCAGTTAGCTAAACTTCAAATGTGCCTTCAGGATGTTAAAACCGAGATGACCTGTAATTTTCTAATGTTAAACTCAGATAAAACTGAAGTTATTGTTCTGGGGCCTAAGCACCTCTGTGACGCATTATCTAAAGATATAGTTTCCCTTGATGGCATCGCCCTGGCCTCCAACACCACTCTGAGGAATCTTGGAGTTCTCTTTGATCAGGACATGTCGTTTAAGTCTCACATTAAGCAAATTTCAAGGACCGCCTTTTTTCACCTACATAATATTGCGAAAATCAGGAACATCCCGTCTAAAAATGATGCAGAAAAACTAGTCCATGCATTTGTTACTTCTAGGCTGGATTAATGCAATTCTTTATTATCAGGCTGCTCGAAAAAGTCCATTAAGACTCTTCAGCTGATCCAGAATGCTGCAGCACGTGTTCTGACAGGAACCATGAAAAGAGATCATATTTCTCCTGTCTTAGCTTCTCTGCATTGGCTTCCAGCAAAATCCAGAACAGAATTTAAAATCATTATTCTTACGTACAAAGCTCTTAATGGTCAGGCACCATCTTATCTTAAAGAGCTCATAGTACCTTACTACCCCACCAGAGCACTGCGCTCCCAGATTACAGGGTTACTTGTGGTTCCTAGAGTCTCCAAAAGTAGACTAGGAGCCAGAGCGTTCAGCTATCAAGCTCCTCTCCTGTGGAACCTGGTTCCAGTTTGGGTTCAGGAGGCAGACACCATCTCCACATTTAAGAGTAGGCTTAAGACTTTCCTCTTTGATGAAGCTTATAGTTAGGGCTGGCTCAGGTGAGTCCTGAACCATCCCTTAGTTATGCTGCTACAGGCCTAGACTGCCGGGGGATTTCCTATGATGCACTGAGCTCCTCTCTCCCTTACTTCCTCTCCCTCTGTATGCAACCTCATCCCATTATTGCATGTTACTAACACAACTTCTCCCCTTTCCGGTAGTCTTGTGCTTTCTCATCCCTCTCCTCTCTCCTCCTATCACTTCCTGCAGGTGTTTCTGGCTCTGGATCTGTGGCTGCGGGTCACCTGTTGCCCCCGTTTTCCTGCTCGACACCCTCTGTTACAACAACTATTGTTACTAGTCCTATTGTTATTATTGTTATTATAATCATTAACATTACGATTGTTATCATTAACACTACTATACATATCTATACCATTTTTCATTTAGTCTATAGCAACATCACCTTTGATGTCTATACCTCTGTGTGTATATTGTGTAGGCTGCCTCCCTCCCCCTCTCTCTCCTTCCATCCCTCTCTTTTTCTCTCTGTTCCTCTCCTGCCCTCTCTCTCTCTCTCTTTCTCTCTCTCCCCTTCACCCCCAACCGGTCGAGGCAGATGGCCGCCCACCCTGAGCCATGGTTCTGCTCGAGGTTTCTGGCTCTTAAAAGGAAGGTTTTCCTTGCCTCTGTCGCCTAGTGCTTGCTCTTAGTGGGAATTGTTGGGCTTCTGTAAATAACATCATAGAGTATGGTCTAGATCTGCTCTTTTATAAAAAGCGTTGTGAGATAACTGTTGTTGTGATTTGGCGCTATATAAATAAAATTTAATTGAAATTAAGGGTTTATCACTTATGTCCCCTGTTTGCAAAGATATAGATTTTCCTGCAGCCTCACCACACATTTTATAGGTTGTTTCATGTAAAACGTCAGATCTTACTGTGCCTCTAACATATAGAAGTCACACCAGGAAATAAATAATAAAAGAAAACCTCAACAGTCACTGGCCCAGGGAAAGTAAGAAGTATTATGTAGATAACAATGCAAATCAATTCACAAATTTGCAAAGCAAAGGGGGCTTCACTTCACTTCAAATTTATGGCATTTTTGCGTGTGATTGTATGTGTGTGATGAGTAAAACTCACCAGGTCTGTCTTGGGCATGTCCTGATAGTCAGACGAGTAGTACGTTGCCGTTTTCCCTAATCCATTGTCACCAGCGGCCTTTGGTGGCTGAGCATGTTGACGGTAGGTAGCGCTCTTTGGAGTCCAGCAAAAGAGGCTGATGGATTCCCGAACACAGCGCTCGATGTCAATTTCTGTGCAAATATAAAAAGGAAGGAACAGGTGAAAAATGAGAAAATGTTAACTTGCCAATGTTGGCGAGTAGACAATAATAAGATAGCAAACATTAAAATATCTGTCTGTACCAAATTTCAGTGAAATCCCTTGACAACTAATGAATGGATCAAAAACAGGGAGTATTCTGCTAATCTCTGAATTTTCAATTATCATTGACAAATTATTTAACTGCAGTGTCAGAATATGAATGAATGGTAAAAAAATAAAAAAATAATCAGACTGTAAAGCATGAGAATAAAAAAAATTTGATTCCCTCCCCTGAATCAGACATACATTATAAGAGATTATGTAAATGTAGTGTGGGAGGTTTAGTTGCAGAAGTGAGCAGCTTGACCTTGGCATTTTGCTGCCATTAATAATCTTCTCAAGTAGTTATCCGGCAGTGCCAGTGGCTCTTTAAGATAAAGTGGCCATCGTTTAGCTGCTGTCCCTCATCTGAGCTCTTGTCCCAAAAAAGGGTTTTAGTGCAAAAGCAAAATTTCTCCTCTTCCCCCAATGCCTCTCCAGCAGAATCCATCCTTCTCCTTCTTCTTGCTTTGAGAATACAGGATTAGGGAACAGGGACTCACTGGATTAGCTGAGGATTTGGATAAATTAGGAATTCTTTCCTTCACACTCTTTCACAATGACAGCCTCTCTCTTTCACTCCACTTTTTCGTGGATAATAAGCGAGTCTGGCTAATGAGGGCTCTTTGGCACGACCTGCACCTGGCCAAGGCTCAAGTTAAATTATACAGAAGATGTATCTTTCCCTCACTCTGTGCTACAGCGGCGTTAAGGTTAGGGGATTGTCAGCTCTCATGGGCTAGGACCTCACAGACTCCGTTACAAGGTTCATTCCAGTGAAAAACACACTGGCGGTCTGAGATTCCTCACAGACAGTTCAGGAAAACACATTTTCCCTCCCTAGGGCGACAAATGCTGCATGCAATCTCCCCTCTGGCTAAAAGAGACAGGAATGTCGAAGAGGAGATTGATAGCAGTTTTAACAAGCCCTGGGCTCAGCTGGGCATTCCAAGGCAGCCAATTCTGTTAAGAAGCAATTTTTCTTTTTAGTCAGGCAAAATTACATTTTAGTAATTACGTATCGGCGTTGATTGTGGGCTGTGACATGTTGCAATGAATATCAGAATAACGTGATTACTTTAAGTACAACTCAGGGGCTTGGTGGAAGTGGATTGCGGTGCAAAGGAACACAAACCTGACAATAATGAAGATGAGAGAATTTAGTGAATTAAAAGAAACTCTATTAAATTATAATGTTTCCAACCCTTGATATTACATAACAGCCACACCATGAAAATTACTCTTTATCATCAATTCATAGATTATAAAGGCAGCCATCTGTACTTTTGACAATTCCCCTCTCACCTTTTGAATAGCTCTCATTAGGTGGGAGTGTGGAAAGTGAAAAAATCTATCGTCCAGTACGTACGACCAATTATATTTCGACAAAACTTGAGGGAATGGTTTGTTTGTTTTGAGGAAATTGAAATGGATGACTGCATTGCGTTTCTATGGCTTTTTGGGGTGCACGTATCATTCATGGAAGACAACACTAAAGTGACCACAATTATGCCCTTACTAAGCAATGCTCTAATTTTAGTGATCAATCAATGTTCAGTGCTCTCAATCATGCACCATCACACACTAAGAAGTCATTCCTAACCGATGCAAGCTTGTCAGCGAGATTGTATTTGGTCCTAAGAGAAAAACATTTAATTACCTTTCTTAATATTCCTTGGATATAATTCTTATCTTACACAGGATTTAGGAGAGCTGTAGAGGTACCTAACCTGTTAGGACAATACTACCTGAGCACAAACATGCATGCTTATTCCAGGAGGTATGAAATGAATATATATAAACACCAATTGGTGCTTTAAAAAACAAAAAGCTTATTCAGATATGTAGACTGTATTAACATTTCTTGACAATAGTTCAATCTGCAATCTACCTAAACTGAGACGCACCTGAAAACAAAGAAAATGCTTTGGGAAACCACAACTGTGATTGCTTTTGTTGAACTTGCATTACAAGATGTAAAAAAAACTAGTGCGAATTTGCAATAGCTGCAACCCCCATACACGCCTGCATCCACACCTTCACACACATACACACAGCAGCTTGATCTTGCTAAAAACTGCTTGATCCTAGATGTTGTGGCCAATTGATCCAGCCAGACATGACGCACAGATGCACCAGAAACAACAAAGGGGACCAGCGGCTATGCCAATGTGTTGCCTAAATTGTTATTGTTGCTGAACTACATTCAGAAATCAAAGGATTACGTATACTGAATGTATACAGTAAATAAAAAATAAACAGACACACCGGATAAAATGTGCAAGATACAGCATTAGACAGAAATCAACTCAGTTTGGCCTTTCAAAATTAAATCTGGGTGTCACTTTTATCAGTTTAGGATAAATACAGGTTTTTCTTTGTGCAAGAAGTTTATCTTACAAGTAATGCTATTTTGTGACCAGAGCAACTTGTCAATCTTCCAAATGTGTTCATTGCAGATCAGAACCACTTAGAAAAACTACAAAATGGCATTAATCATTTATTTTTATGGTTCTGAATGTCATAATCAGTCAGTGTCAGTCATCTACTAGACATCTCCCCACGCTTTAAGAGTGAAGCTCACTAATAACTCTCAGGTTTTCTAAGGCCGGAGTATTGTTAGACATTTTTTGGCCCAATTCCTGCAATGAATCTGAGCTGATTAATACATTTGGCCCCAGATCAATATTGTCAGGATCCTATGGATATTACCTAGGTCCTCCTTAAAGTTGGTTGGCTTTAATAGGACTAAAGTTTATTTTATTTATCTACTCATTTCAAAATGCTGCAGAGCAGACTATCAGCCAAAACCCCTAATGTAAACGCAAATATGCCAGTCCATAATTGTCATGCACTCCCAACACTAAACCTTCAGATCAATGTTCTAACTTCTCCTTCTGCTTGTGTTGTCTGGGTGTCCCTGTGTGTAATGTGGCCTCGAGCACTTTCAGCAGCTCATGGTTGTTTTTCTCAGAACTAAACATTTATAACTAGAGCTCATCAGTTCTGTGCCCAGCTTTGCTTGTTGAGACAGATGCTAATGTCCCGTGAAGGCAAATGCCGCTGCATCATCAGTAAACACACGGTTCCTGTCAGCCGGAGAGCTTCTCTGGTCCATTGTGAATCAATGAAGTCTCCAAACAAGAGAAAGTTATAGATCACCTGAGGCTACAAGACTAAGCAAATGGGATTCACCAAATGAGATTAATTGCTAACAAATGGCAGGCTGAGATGCATTGCTGGCTCCAAGGCAAAATGTTGCCACATAAGTCTTACCTGTTTCACATTTCATTTAATTTCAGATTCTGACACGGAGCGTGGTCATCACAAAAAAATTTAATAATTTAGCTAAATGTTAGGCTTTCATTAGTCTGGAGAGTCATGTGACTTCAGTAACAATTGTGTGAAGAGAATGAAGGATACTGACTTCCGGTGATACATGAACCAGTGGTTGAACAAGACCTCATAGCCATAGGTCCTAAACCTGGACCTCCCCTCGCTTGTTGGAATATTGGCAACTATAGACTTCACAGTGTTATGTGTAATAGGCTTGTCACTGAGAATTATTGTCACTGGCCCTATTTACTGCCTAGAAGGAGGAAAAGAGAGAGGAGTGTGTCTGAATCATTTAGGAGCCACTGTCCTGTAATGTTTTCTTGACCGTTAACGTTTAAGTCAAACAGTTGCAGACAGGAACAGAAAGAGAGCAGTTTTTTTAATTTCACAACTAAATTGTCTACTTGTGCATTATCCATTTCTCTGAACCTTAGTCCTTTACCTTTTTACCACCGAGAAACTCATCACCACTAAATACAGGCTTCCATCATGCATAGGCTAAAATGAACAAAAATGTCAATGATTATGTGCACCTGATATGAATGGTACAAAGACAGAAATGATGTGCTCCTACAAGTTTATGTTGTCACTAAACTGCATGACGACTCAGTTCAACATTGCCGTTGCTAGTTTGCAATGTAAATACAGTGTTAATATATTTGCTGAATTAAATGTGTACTTCTTTCCTGGATGGTTAAAGGACAATGCATAAGATAATGTATATCCTATATTTTTAGTCTTATATTTTAATGTTAGAAAACAATTCTTGTTCAAACACATTTCCTTTTGTGCTGTAAAAAACAGATTCAGTCTATTTTTCTTCTTTTATGATGTCCAGCCAGCATCAGGGTATGTTTTTCTGGCTTCCCACATGCAGTCCCTGTAGTTACAAGCATGTGGAGCATGTGGAGTCTGCTCTGAAACAAATGAATATAAGCCTCAGTTGTATGAGGACATCAATTTTGCACGCCTGATGGCAGAAAGGAGCAGGTGTGGGCCACAAATCACAAGATATCTACCATAACTCACAGTCTGTCTGTCTGTCTGTCTGTCTCTGTGTGTGTGTGTGTGTGTGTGTGTGTGTGTGTGTGTGTGTGTGTGTGTGTGTGTGTGTGTGTGTGTGTGTGTGTGTGTGTGTGTGTGTGTGTGTGTGTGTGTGTGTGTGTGTGTGTACTCATAACTACATAAATGTGGTGAGGCAGAGCACATACAGACTGACCTCCAAAACCTTGCTTTCAACAAAGGCTGACAAGATCTATGAGAAACTCATATAATTTAATTATATAACAAGGAAAAACCCATGTTTACTTTCAAGTCCTATGCTTTGCATCACACACACTTTAAAATAGTTGACATGTAGCTGCTAAGAAGGGTTAAATAAGGAACAAAGCTAAGAGTCTACAGCCATGCTAGCAGCTCTGCAAAGCTGTAGTTTAGCAAAGTAAGCTAAAGGCTAACATTAGCGAGCATGCTCAAAAAGGCAATGCTAATGTGCTGATGTTTAGCAGACATAATGGGTAAGATGGTCACCATATTAGTTTTGCTAATATTTTTTAATTAGGCCTAAACATAAAGTATAGCTAAACAGCTGCAAATGCCACTAGTTTTGCAGGAATTTGGTCATAAAGCAAACACAGTTTTGAGCTGATGGTGGTGCTAGTAGTGGGCTTCATCCTTTGGGAACCATGAATGTCTGTACAAAATTTCATGGCAATCCATCCACTACCTGAAATATTGCATTCTTATATTACAGCATTGCGGTGGAACAACCAAAAAACAGACTGACATGGCCATCTCCGCTTGCATGGCTACAAAAATAAACTCTGCACAATCCAGGTCAATAAGCCCAAAGTAGTAAGACCTCTACTGTTATTTAGTAGAGGTGATGAACACAGTGTTGTTTGGTATTGAATTTGGCAGTCTGTGTCTGTAACAAGTTACATAAAACTATCTTGAGTGTGGACCAGAACATAGCTGGAAGCTTAAGTAAACAAGTCCTGTTTGAGGTCAGTCTAAAGCACAGAATTCATTCCTAATATAGTTTAGAGAGAGTGCCAGATACTACACTGTAACTACCCAGGTATACACAAGCTGCGATAATGAGGCTGGCAGTGATATACAGAAACGAGCTGGCAGTGGTAGCCACTCTCAGGAAATCTTGCCAAAGAAACTGACTGCAGCTCTAGGCCAACATATTTTACCTTTATAAGGAGAACTGGCTCTCCTCTTCCCTTCCGCCTCATCACATGAATCTGTTGGACTTGGGCAGTTAAACACAGTGAAGTATGGCTACAATGAATTTAGGCAGAAGGGGTTTACAACTTTACAGTTTACAAAGTGCTTCAGCATGCCTTATGGACAAATTGTCTCTGTCTCCGTTGGTTTTAAAACGCTAATGTCATTCTGCCTTTGAGCTAGAAAAAAAAAGAGGCTAAGCAGCATTTGGAAATAGAGTTTTAAAGGAAATTGTTTGAGCTATCCCTCAGGCAAGAGCAACATTCTGAAGACATACATTATGAATGCCACTCTCGGATTTTATGTCACAGATACTATGCTGAAGTAATCACTTTGGGTAACTGAAAAGGAGTCGTAAAGAGGGCACGTATTAAGAGACACTGTTAGGAGTCTTCACTCTGTGTGGCATATATAGTCGACAAAAACATCAAAGTCCCCAGGGGCAATGTGTCAGCGTCTGCTTATGACAAGTTTAAAACCCCTTGGACTGGGAGTCTGTTAAAAGTACTTAACAAATACATGTAACCAACAGAGCTAAGCTAATAAGTATCCATTTCACTCATGCCTGTGTGATTAGAATCACTGAATTCCTCCTTTAGTTGTCAGCCCTCCGTCTGTCTCTGATTCAAGAGAGGAGGAAGAATCTCTCTCTTGCCTGTAATGCACTGAAACCTGCAGAGATTAACAACCATATTGCTGAGTTAAGACTATACAGTATTTCAATATTTGCCATCACACCTTCCCACCTCCTACACCTCATTTTTGCACTACGGTAACACTTGGGTGGTGTAATGAGTTAAAGTTAAAGAACTGCATGTGACGTGTCTTATGCTGTAGTATACCCATTTCCCATTCTTGTTTTTTTCCTTGCCAGTGTAATTTCCCAGCACCACACCTACAGCTTGTGTCAGTGCAATTTTGATGCAATTTTGTTACAAAGCTCAGTATCTTTGTATTAAAGCAGATAGTTGCTTCAGGCAGTCTGCTAGCCTCACATTCCCATGCTAACCCTTGGCTTTACTTATTTGGGTCTATCTTTTTTTAGTTACTTAAATAATATCAGTGAGTGACTAAACAGTCTACACAGACTGAATAGTCTTAAATCTCTAAATGAAGATGATAAACGATGGGAATTCTGGAGAACCATAGAGGTTGTGATTTCTGTTGCATACAATTCCCATGGTGCGGTGGTCGGCAGATGCAGAGCAGAGTGTGGCACGCCTAGAGGGAGTAATGTTTGTGTAGGATCGCAGAGCTGCCTGCATTGAGGATATCATTAACTCAGACACATCACATTATTACTCTGAGGAATGAAAAGCAGCCTCCTGCAAATGCCAGTTGCTGATACAGATGGACAGCCTTCGATCCAGGTTTAGGGAAGGCAGTATTTATGTGATTTTCACTTGTTTCAAAATGCAGAGACACTACGGCATGCAGAAAATAAATAATGATAAATGCTGTTAATCATCAAGGAACATTTGGCCAAGGCCGAGTATAGAATGCCCCTGAAATGAGGGATAAAGGGAAGCCATAGTATTTACAAAGATAAATACCAGCTCATATTCTCACCTGGCAGGTCAGAGAAGAGTAGGATGCACTCATTGAAGCCATTAGCTAAAAGACGGTCCCTGAGCTGCTGCAAAATCGCCACGCCGATACAGAAGGGGAAAGAGGAGTTACCCAACAGCAGTGTGTCCCACAGGTGGAAGATCTTGTGCAGTGGAAACACATCTGTATGGAAGGGTACAGAAATAAACACAACAAAAGGGGATATTTTACAAAATGTGTTTGAAGAGACAAATCCCTCGAGGGGAGGCACAATAGGATCCTGCAAGTGGGACAATAGCAAGCAACATGCACACAGTGATAAAAAGGGAATCATTCTGTACATAATTAGTATGATTTGCATGTGCATGCAGCATTTACTTAACATGGCTCCATGGCTTTAAAACAGGAAGCTCGCTACGCAATATTGTGCATTGGTGAGGTTGCCTGGAGGGATATTTGGTGTGGGGGAGGTAGCCGGGAAAATGTTTTAAGATGGGTGTTGTTGTGGAAAAATGACAGAAAGAACATCAGGGGGCTGAGGAGCTTTAGAGCAAGGAACCTGCACAGGTTGTTTTAAGCCAAATAAAACCACATCCTTATAATATGTCCCACTGGAGTTACTATTTCAGTCATATTACTTTCAGTATTCGAAAAGTTTCCTCGATGTTGAGATTTATGCATGAGAACCTGTACTGTCCACCTGTTTATGTCATCCTGGGGTTTAGATTTGCTGGATGCAAGGCAGTAGACGTGTGTGTGTGGGCCAAGTGTGACTGTTTTGAGGCTGAGAGAGCGAGAGTGGTGAGGAAATGGCTTGAAGGGTCCGCGCCACATTAGCAGTCAGCTGAGCAGACTGGTGCATGTGAGTGACAGGCAGTGTGTCTGAGTGTGTGTGTGTGTCTGTTTGTGAATGGAAGATGACCCTCCAACCTTGTCTCATATTGGATTGGAGACATTAGCAGTCAGAGGGGAACATCTCCTGAATACTGGACTCATTCGCTGCCTCAGGGGGAGGATAAGGGGTAAAAGGGTCACACCTCACACTCTCAACCCCAGGAGTTGTCTCTCTCTCTCTCTGTGTGTGTGTGTGTGTGTGTGTGTGTGTGTGTGTGTGTGTGTGTGTGTGTGTGTGTGTGTGTGTGTGTGTGTGTGTGTGTGTGTGTTTAACTGAAGAATAAAATATCCCACTGTAAGCAAGTGCAGGCTTCGGATCAATGGCCTACAATTAATGTAAATCACAGATTGTGTTCTGTCTGTAAGAACCTGCTGACAAGCAAGGTTCTACTGCAACTGCCTAAAATTATATCAAGAAGGCAAAAGTTATTCAAACACAAATGCTATTTTGATTCAACAAGCATATTTAGATGTCCGCTATTAAACATGGAAACGTGCAGTTATTGCTTGAATCTGTAACATTTCTTTGTAGATGTCCAAGTGTTGGAAACTTTTCGTTGAGACTCTTATTCTTTAGTTTTGCTTACTCATGAACGCCGGACTCATGAAACTATACAACTCACATCTGTCAAATTTGTAGTCACACCTAAACTAATGCTAACTTAATTTTGACTATTTCCTGTACATGGGGTATGACAAAACATTATAAATTCTATATAATACAACGCAGTCCAATTTAATGTCATAAACCAAACCCTTAAGGGACAAATGTCCCTTACTGAATTGACACACCAGCTTGTAAGTGTCAACATAAGCTGAACATCACAAGCTTCACAAAGGCGGCAGATACTGCAGGACTATTGTAATAGATGCTAGTAGAAAGGTGCTTTGTGCTTACTGTGTATAACCCCAGCACTGTATGTATGAACCTATCATCTCATAGTGTATAGCTCTGCCAAAAAATCCTGATCCAATCTTTTCTGCTGTTATTTTTTTATTTTTTTATAAAATATTGAGAAAAAATAGCAGCAGTATGCTGTGGAATGTCCATTAAACAGGGAAAATATACATGGTTAGGATGTGTCATACAAAATCAAAAAGGTCCAGTAAAAGTCTTTAATAAATATGGGCATTAAAAGTAAAAAAAATTAAAATACATCATGCTCTCCTCAAGGTCCTCCTGAGGAAGGCAAGCTTACTGATAAGTGTTGATGTATTTTTATAATATATCAAATCCATATTTTTTAAAGGCTTTTTATTTTTACCATCCTGAAAATGAGTGCCTGGAATTGATTGCGTCTGCCACATCCCACCCACAGATCATAACATACAGTAGTTTTTCCCTCCTTTAAGATTACCTAAAGAAATCTTCTCATGAACTGCAGGTTAAAATACATTAATTAAGAAAAATAATAATAGATAATAAACTATTACAACATCAACAATGGCTTATATACAGTTTTTTTATAAAATATCTCAGGCACAATTGGATGTTACACTTCTAATTTGGTGTATTAAAAGTCTTGGTGAGTCACTACTTAGATGCAGAAAATGGTGCAGACTGGCCCACAGGGAGCGCTATAATAAGCTTTTTAAGTCTACAGCTCAGATCTGCCACTCTGTTAAGTCAACATAGTCACCATGTCAGACATGTTTCTGCATACAAAAGACCTCAGCCTTTTAAAAACTACAGTATAATGTCCACCATCCATTTCTGGCAGGCATTTTAGATTTGGGGAAAAATATCTTAAAAGTGTTTTACACAGTACCACTCAGCATGACAGAAATCACAGTTTTCTCACATTAAATCGGAATTATTTTTATTTTATTTTACCACACCCTTAAAAAACTCATTTAAGTACAAGTATAGCTAATTTGTCATTTGTGTTAGTTGTCATGTTTCAGTTTTCAAACTGAGCAAACTCTATCCACTGTAAGATGTAGATGAAAGTTCAGGAAAAAAGCTAGTAAATGGACCCTGAGTTAAGATTTCTTTGTTATAATATTGTTGTTATATGTGATGTTTACGGCTGGTACTTTACCCACATTAAGGAGAAACACTGCTGCAAGCAGCTGTCTTGTCAACTTTATGTTGGGATTTAGAAATTTTTTCAGATAAATAAAAAATAAAGACTAATAAAGATGTGCTGGCGAAAGTCTTTGGTAGAGTATGACTGAGCGGGCGAGTCCGTTCCCTTTAAGACTTGAATTAATTAACAGCGGGAATAAAGGTCACCGAGAGGGGGAAAAAAACACAAAGACCTACAGAACTTGTCTATACTAGAGCCACTGACCTTTTCTCTCTTTTATTGATACTCTAATTGAAGCAGACTCAAAATACCTTCTGAAAGTTTTGGATTATGCTCAGTGCTACATCATATCCACATTGTGGGTACAAAAAAAAGCTACTTACGTGTAAACATAGTCAGGAACCAAGGAATAGCATAAAGCTGTATGGTAAGAAAAAAGAGACATAAGATAAGCACATTTTACTGTAGCATTCATTTGTCTGTAATGCTCAGTATGTCAAAACAAACTTCTGAGAGTTCAAATGAAATAAATGAACTGCTTTGTCACTAGAGAGACTTCTGTCTTTGAGAAAAGCAGCACACATGGCTGCACATCTCTGCAGCCTTCCGAGAAAGAGAAACGGCAATAAAGAACAAACTGCTGAGTTTGGTTATTAGTCAATGGGGAGAAAGCTAACAATGAATCTCATTATACAGAACTTGTCATCCATCCTTTATTTCTCTCCTACTTCACTCACTCCATTCAACACTTTCCCCGGAGGCAATGCATAAAATTGAAATTAAAGAGCACGCACACACACTCACATACAAACGCACAGATACACACTCAACCATTAACCACCTGTTATAACACCTGCCAATAGCTGGCCACCGTCGGCAAGGCTTCGTAATATTCAGCAGCGACGAGTCTGGGGCAGAGTGTGCATGAATACTGGAGCTTATCTGAGCCAGTTAATTGATAGCTAATTGTGGGGGAGCTGGAGACTGTTCAGTAGACCTCTGCTGTGCCCAGGAGTGATGAGCAGCAGAGAACCACTGCACTCCCGAGCTCATCTCAGCCTCAATTTCAACAGCTCGGCAGCAGGACTGCGAGTCCAGCCAGATTGGATTAGTGTAGGTGTAAATGGTGGATCCAGCAGAGGAGATGTGGCCAAATTGAGAATGGCCTGAATTAAACCACTGGCCACATGCAATCTGACTCTCTGCCGATGGCTTAAGGCATTCCTGGAACAGAGTCCACAACATTTCCAAAGATTACTTGTGGTTTCTGCATGCTTGCACAAGATTCGTCTTTTTTTTGAAAGACAAACTGTGTGAAACTAGCCATGTTTTGGTATGTATATGCAGGAAATCAGATCAATTTCATAGTGCAGTGACATTTGGTCTTTTAGGGCCGGTGGATTTATTTCCTCAGTAAAACAACAGTTAAGAGAGTTCTCTGAAGTTCACAGAGAACACAGGGATTTATGGTCTGTAAAGTCTAATTACTGGGATTCACATCAAGTATGAAAGCTGTATCAACAAAGCTTGTTCCAATATTATCCTGGCCTAACAATGAAAACAGACATACAGCATCTCCTTTGAAAGGCAAGTCAATGCTGGGAGTTCTGTAGACGCAGTGAGTGTCAAGTCAGCATCATAAGAGCATGCTTTTTCTTTGAAGAGCCAAGTCTGAACAACAGATGAGCAAGATATTGAAAGAATCTTAATGGGACATCTGTTCAAGGTTAAGCTTTGTTTTTAAAATAAAAAAATAGCGCTGACACATACAACAAAATCCGTGCCAAGTGTCTCTCCTGACATTCTTTTTTTTCTACACTCTTTAAATTATGACAGAAAATCAACAAGGACAGTTTTGTGCTCCACTTGCACCGCTTCTGAAAAGGAGCTGCAACATGAGAAACTGCAAGAAGGTGGAGGAGGAGTAGGAGGAGGACGCTTAAATCCCTGACTCCTCTGCGATAAAGACCCCACTTTTTCATTGGGTAATGTCCCAGAGGCCAGTCCACAGGTGGCACACATTCATCAGCACACTAACTGAAACCCCAGAGAGACGGTAGAGACTTTAACCTTGTCACTGTCTGAGCAGAGCTGTAAAGACGAAAGCGAAGGACAGGAAGAGATGGCACAGAGTAAGAGAAATAAGGTAAGCCTGGCAGAGGACAATCATTAAGTGTGCCTAGCAGACATTAATCGCTGTATAAATCACCACCAGTGGACTCGAGGGAGAACTTGACCCTTGACACAAAAGCAGAATATGTCAAATGGCAATATGAACAAAAAAATGGCAATGACAATGAAAAGATAGGCACAGTGATCTCTGCATGGTCATTTCCTTTGCCCCTGTGTGGAGCCAGAAACTGTAATTATTTCTTACTATCTCTTCTGACTTCCCATTAAAGACAGAAGGACGTAGTTATCCTAGTACTGTCATCAATGTGTCATGGTACTTGCACTCTTGGTAACTTACGTCTGGGATGAAACCAATCTCATTTAGGTGGTTGCTTAGCTCTGGGTCATGGAAGGCAATCATTTGGGAGAAGACAGTCAAGTACTCTGAAACGCAGGCAAAAAGGTGAAAGGTCCATAATCTATTGTATAGCTTGAGTGCTAAAAACCTTACAAGAAGTGTGCTCGACCAAACAAGACTTCACAGTTAACAGCAAAAAACGCAAGAGGTATTAAACAATATATCAACATACACAAATGTACCTAATAATAAAAAAATTTTTACAGTCATTAAGCAATGAGATCTCATAATTCAGATACTTTTTGTAAACTGTTTGGGTTTTTTTCTGTGTTTTGAATGATTAAAAAGAGACAGAAAGCTAAAAATGTTTCTGGTAGAGTGCTGATCAACAGTGCAACCCTGGAAACTTGTGCAGTGTAAAGCTATGTTATCACATTCTTCGCACTGCAAGTCAGCAAAGGAACTCTGACCAGACAGATAAACATTAGCTAGCTCTCCAGGGCATCTAAAGGGGGAAAGAAAGGACAATAGCCACATTCCCCACAGAGTTCAAGAGGTGTATGGTGCAGCTGTTTATCAGTCACGTAGGAATTGCTTGTGACATTTCTCTGCAGACTTTTGTAGTTTCATTTGTTTCTCTATCTCTAAATGACAGGGCTCAGCTGCAAACTCCATTAAGACAGACTGAAATTAGTTTTCGCAGCTTAGCAACAACATGGAATCAAAATTTAATCAACATTGAGCTGACGGCCTAACGCTCTGTGCCAGCCGATGATAATTTGTTTTTTAACTTAGCTGAACGCGCTGACCATGTTTAATACTTATTACTTAACTTGCAGTACTTAACATGCAGTGGCAGTTGATGACACTGGCTCAAAACACCCAGTGGCTGAAGTGGAAACAATTTATACAGAAAAATCAAGTGTGTAACTTATATTACAATCTGGAGAAACAAGTTAATATACTATTGTGTAAAACACAGCAGAGTAGTATAACATCTCCACACACAACGAATGGTTATTCTAGTATATCTCACCTTGAATGACATGAGAATTGTCCTTTAGGAAAAAGTTGTACAAGTATTTGGGGATGAAGGCAGACATGCAGGCGTACGCCAGGGCTGTGAAGAGTATGACATCAGTGTGAAAAGTAGGCAAAAAGAAAAAATGGAAGGTAGGCATAAACACTCAGCAGTGATAGCAGTTATTTATTTAAGAAGTTATAATTGAAATTCTTGCCTTCATTATTGAAATTCAAGTAGAGGAATGGGGCACAAAGTGAATCCAAACCTGAATTAATGAAAAGAAAATCAAAACAGTTCATCATACAAATGTGCTGTTAAGGGTGACATAGTTAAAACCGAGGGTAAGGAGTTTACAAGATGGGACATGAGCGCCATCTAGTGTCCAGTTATGTATAGCACAATAAGGAGTGGTGCAAATGAAGGAGAGAAAGACTAACAAACATAAAAAGAACAAATACGGAAAAGGAGACAGTAAAAGAAATTGACAGGGGAACGACTGACCCTGCCAGTAGACCAGCTCCGGGTGGGAGACGACCCAGGCTTTCAACACACGCCTGAACTTGATGTGGCCCTGAGGAGAGGACAGCAGCTCGTCGTACTGGTGACAGCGTGGGATGTCCACCTCAATCTGTTCACACGCACAAAAACGCACACCCAAAAAGGGAACGAAGCCTTACTGCACCTTAAAAGTGTTAAGTGACTCAACCACTGCTGCTAAACACCGTTAGCTCATGTGGCTGTGCAGCTAACTTAGCAGTCCTATTAGCTGATTGAACCTGGACGGGGTACCAGAACCAGAGCCTGGGGGAGCTGGCAAAAGAACTGGGATCAGCAACTTCCTAGTGAAAACGGCTACAGACAGCAGTTATACTATTGGACTGTCACTTCTTGAGGTAGAAAGTGGAATTACAAGATAGGACAGGCCGGGGCTAGATGGTTAGCATGCTAACTTCAGAATATATCTCTGCAACAGAATACATAGACATCTTTGACATAACATCAGAACTGTTACATTGTGTTGATAATGTTGGTTCATTTTTTAAATATTTTAAACTCTATAAATCTCTTAATTTCTTACACATTGAACCTTTAATGTTACCTGTCTGTCAGTTGGTATGGGGGTATCCTTGTCTATGCTCTCATATTTGGCCTGAATGTCTCCCTGTGGAAAGGAAAAGAAAGCTAAGTGTCCGCACAAAACAATATCAAAAATGCACCCTTTGCCAACACAGAACTACAATTTCTTTTGTACCTCAATGCCCAGCAGGCCTGCCCACACCGGGCCACGAACAAGAGGGGGAATATCCACTCTGGCCTCTTTCCACACAAGGTTCTTCTTGTAAGGATAGGCCTGAAGACAAAACATTCAACAGAGAATATATTACCCAACTTCAACTTAACAATCATGCGTTAAAGTGATCATTTTTTTAAATACTGTGTCTTAATAATTGAGGAAAAAATCTCCAGGCTCTATTTCAGCACTGTCTAATTGCTCGTGCGTAGCATCCTATGTGAGTATTCTGTGTGCGTCCCTGTGTGTGTGTGCGGCTTAAAGTGTGCGCGTATGAATTTGTATGGAGCCGAGACCTTGAGCAGCCTGTCAAAGAGGATGATGCGGATGAGTTGGTACTCTGTGTCTCTCTCGCGGATGATGAGCGGCAGTGTGACGGTGGCCGACAGCTCATTGCTGCTGTTGGACTGGGGCAGACTTGACTGTCTGAAGGAGGAAGAAGTGAAGGGAATATGACTTTACCCCCATCAAAATAAATGATGGGCTGATGTGAGAAATAGTGACAGGGGAGGAGAAGACGAAGTTCAGAATGGAGATTGCTTACTCGTCTTCCAGCAGAGGGTAATAGGATTCTCCAGCTACATCCTTCAGTCTCTGAAGGAAGGAAGAGAGAAGATTAAAAACATAAACAGATTCACAGTTGATATGAAATTCTTTTCAAAAGGTGCATTTTGAAACCCAAGTGTGTTTGTCACCATCGAGGATAAACAGTGTTCAAAAGAAAGGGCACATTTAAGAAAATTAAATAATACAGTGATGCATTGTTCATGGCACCGTTCTGTCAACTAGCGTGATGAACAAGCAACAATAAAAATTACAAAAAGGTTAATGAGAGCCATGTTATTGAAATGTTTTCTACCCTTTGTTTGTAAGAAATGGTAAAAGAGCTCAACAAGGGGCATGGACAGCATTTAGATTTGCTAATTAATTTTAATACAGTATTTGAAAAGTACTCACAAGCCCCAACCCTACGTACAGTACATTGATTTACACAATACTGTGCATGTCTGCTGACAAGTTTGTTACATTTCTGAGTTGGCACAGAGAAAGCGTCACTGTAGTGTCGTCAAGCAAGAAACTCCGATCCCTTCCCTGGCCGAATGACTCCCCATCATCCAGGACAAAACTGAAAAACAAAAAACAGAGAGAGAGGGGGAGGCTTTTTACAAAGTCTGAATATCTCCTAAAACAAGCAAATGAGTGTATGTGCAAGTGTGTAATGTACTTGGGCAGTGTGCAGATGGGAGGTTTCGACTGTATGATCTCTTTGTTGGTCAGCTCCTTCTCCAGGTCTCCCCCCGCCAGACACCACAGATGGTACACCTCATCTATGGCCCGCTCCGACAAGTAGTCTTCATCATCATCTAACAACACACACACACACACACACACACACACACACACACACACACACACGTAAACACTTTCCCATAGGCACAAGTGGCGCTGCAGCACACACACTCGAATGGCTGCTTTATTAGTAAGTTTAAAATTCTCTCCTGACATCAAGACTCATGTGGCAATGGAATTGGTTTGGATACAACTTCAAGGAAATGCCATATATAAAATTTCCATATGCAACTTCAGCAGCCATACAACAGTACAAACAAACACATTAAATCTAAAAAAAACTCTACTTTGTGCTTTCACCATGGTGTTCAATTTGGAAGTCTTTGTGGGGTTACTGAACAAGTTTTTGGAATTAAACACAGGACGGTGTGTTAAACAGAGGAGCAAAGTTCTTGTTTAACTGAAAACATTTATCACTATCCATAAAGAAGAACTCCATGTGTCTTTCACAGTCACCTTTTGTATTTAGTCCTGTTTATTTTCAGGTGGGCTTCAATGTTTCACAGAATTTAGAATGAAGAAATTAAATTATGTGCAATTTCTGAAAATAACTTGTAGTAGCAAATGTACAAGAATACAAATTAGGCTGCAGTAAGGAACTGACTGTTATTGACATTTAATGCAACTGTTTTTAGTCCAGTTGTCCTTTTTGTGGAATAAATTGATACATTCAAGAATATGAAATAGATGATTAGATAAAATATTATTTCAGATTAAATTTAAAACTTCTTAAATATCAAAGAACACACTCACAGGACTGACCAATTAGATGTTTTGACTCTCTTCATAACATTTAATAGTTCTATCTATATGATACTACTTATCAATATTGATCCCCACATGCTTAATGAAAGCTACTTCCAGATAATCAATTAGGCTTTAAGATATTGTATTTCTGACATTTCTAGTCACGCCAAAGATGGTTGGTGTGTAAGTGCAAGTGTAAAGCTGCGTAAAAACTTGAGTGTAGCTGGGGCAGACCTTTGCAAAGGTCACTGATGTCTTCTGGGAGATCCAGATGTGCACAGCGCAGGGAAGAAGAGAACAGGCTAACTGGCTTCTGGAAGGGCGTATAGAGGCAGGAGATGCCATTAAACACAGGGTCTCCCAGAAGCTCTGCTGGGGTCGGCCTGGAAGAAACATACAAAGACATAATGGTCATAACAGCAAAATACCCACTTTAATTGTAATTGTTGTTGTAAGAATTTATTACATTAAACATTTACTTATATAAAGTGATAAAATCATCGCAGGCAGTAACTTGCAAGTTTATTTTGGGATCATTTCACTTGAATCCTCTGTGACGAACACTCAGAAAGAATTCATGACCTGCGTGACCAAAGTGTTTTGGAAACTAAATGGCCAATGTCCTCCAACATAAGATGACGTGAATGAACAGTGGCTTTATTTACCTTTTGGATGGAAGAAAGGTCAAGCATTTCCGTAATAACTCCAGAACATTTTCCGGCAGCTCCTGTAAAAAATGACAACATTAGCTGCAGTACACATAATGCAGACCTGTCCCATTTAAACTTCCAAAACTTTAAGATTAGGAGGTGCTTATACAAAAACTACTAGTGGGATTAGATATAATTGCTAATTTTCTAATTTACTGGACAATATTACATTTGTATTAAGAGACATTTCTCGGGCTTGGTAAGCTTAGAAACACCTACAAAATTTATTTTTTGCAGGGTTGGGTATCAAACCAACAAACACATTTGAGTACAGACTTCTAGCATTGATAATAGAAAACTGTCAAGTATCATCATATTAGGCTTGTTTACGTATTCAATTGAAAACAAATCCTAAAAAGTAGGACCTGGTATCACTACCTAAACTCAGGTATTGCATTATATGTACAAATACTGAAATTTTTCAAAACAAGACAAAGCCCTCAGGCTTTATTAGGCCAAATGTGTTGTTTTTATATCAATAATGTGAACTAATTTTCCACAAATGGCTAATTTCTATTTCCTTAAAAAACACCATTAAAAATGTCTATCAGTTATCTTTATTGACTAGGATCAGGACAGTCAATGACTTTGAATCTACCTTAATGGTGTCCAGGCAACCATGTTCCTCAGCAAGAACAGTCACAATGTCATCCATGCAACCTGAGAAAGACGAACAATATCACAGCGTAAGCCTAATTCAGTTTAAAAGCATATTGCTCAGTACTTACAATAATTACGTCCTTTTCACTTACCTAAGGTTAGAATGAATTTTAATCTCTCACTTATTTCAATATTCTGCAGCAGTCGCCTGCCCTGTAATAGATTCACAGCATTTGGAGTTAAGGGGAAAATGATCCATACAGCCTAAATTAAGGTAAAGTCCATATAGCATCAAAAAGTTTTGTTTGAATGTCTTATTATGTATGAAGAGGATTTTGAAGGATTCTTACAGCACACAATTCAAAGAGCAAAATCCCAAGCGACCAGACATCAGTCTTGGGTCCTGAGGGCAGAGGAGCTTCGTCATGGGAAGAGTCACTGGGGTGGAAGGAGCCCTGAGCGATCACCTCTGGAGCCAGGTATGATGGGTACCTGAGGTAATGATCCCAGAGCAGATAAGCACATTAATTTGTCAGCCTCTAAATAACATTTGTTGCAGACACAGGGTACTCTCCAGATCATTTAACTGAGCTGCTTTAACAGCTCTGTGCAGAAACATCCCATCATAGGTTTTCATTCGTTAGTAAGTGTTGATGAAGTTATGTTATACTTAATCCCTTTCATAGTATGTCTAATAGGAAAAATAAAAACATGATGTTCTCCAAACAACTACATTTATATAAGCAGTTGCTCCTATGAAGAACCTGCATAAATCTTTGACAGTTAAATTCATTACATTTTCCATCCAGATGTTTTATTGAAAGTCATGGGCATGTGCCATCATTCCTCTTTTCATTCTGCAAAAGGATATTACACAAAGATACTTGGAAGGTCTTTGGATTAGGATAAAAGTCCAACAATCTGTTACAGTTTCTGAACCAGGAAGCTATTTTGATGCCTCAAAACCTGGATTCTATGAAAAGGGATGGGCTATTAAACATCAATATTATGGTCAAGTGTCTTTTGTATGATTTGACTAACAGCAAACAGATACAAGTGAACCTTTGACCCTCAACAGACAGCTCACACAGCTAAGTCCCACCAGTTGAAGAGTTCCAGAGAAGCACTAATGGACCCTTCTCTGTGATGAATGAGGAGAAAAAGACGTACCCAATGGGAAAATCTACATCTGCCCCATGATCAGCCATGTGATAAAGGCCAAACTTTGCCAGCTTGACATTCCCCTGTAGAGAAATAATATATCTTAGGGTGACAATGTTACATTTAAGCAATGATTCAAATTACTGTTATGTTGACAGACTTTTAGTTAGTGTAAGATAGACATTACAGAAAACAATTTTACCTTGCAGTCCATGAGCACATTGTGTGCGTTGAGGGCTCTGTGCACCATACCGTGTTTGTTCATAAACTCCAGACCTTCAAGGATCTCATATGCAATCTGCAGCACCTTCTCTGGGCTAACACACACACACACACACGTGTGTGTCAAACCTTTTTGAGGCTCAAGCAGTGACTGGGTCACATAAAAGAATGTATTTACATTTCCAACACTATTATTATTATTATTATTAGAAATTCCAATACACTTTACTTATTATGCAAACCTAACTTCAGCCAGTAGATGGCAAGGTTAATGCATATTATTCCTCTGCCCATCATATACAATATAATTTATCAACAGTAAAATGTTTAATAAAAATTGCGCAACGGTGAAAGTGAAGGGAGAAAACAAAATTGGGTTCATCACATATTCTGTAATCATTTCTGAGTAGTTAGGATGATTAATGATTAGGAGGATTTTGATGATAATCTCACCTGGCTGTTTTCCCCTGTTTTTGGAAATCATTTAAACTGCTTTCATAGTGTTCAGCAACAACAATCAGTCGTTCTATAGAGCAAGAAGAAGAAACCGAAATAGTGATATGCAACTGAGTTAGCAAACATTTATTGATACATATTTATTCTGAGTAAGCATATATTGATTGATGATGTATTGATGCATTTTTTTATTAAGATCTTTAAAAAATCTTGTTGGGACTACAATAGAATGCACTGCTATACAATGTTATTGTGTTCAAGACTTGTAACTACAAAGCGTTATACAATATATTAACAGACTCATATATTAATCACAGCAAACATGCATTCATTCCACACAGAACAACAGGATCAAACAAGACTAATGTCACCATCTTAGAAAGTTAATAAATGTCCAGGAATTAATAAAGTTCAGTGAGTGTAGACATCAAGGACAAAATATCACTATGTGAAAATTAAATGTTAACAGATGGAAGGACAGGATATGCAATATGATCAGACCCCTTACAAAGGGCAAGACATAAATTCCTACCGTGTTTCCCTCTGGAAATGTCCACATATTGGCACAGTCTGGGGTGAGTGATGGTCTTGAGGATCTGGAAACGTCCCAGGATTTTGATAGAGTTGGGGGTAAGGGGAAGGCCATTGCTCCCACAGACATCATGAGGCAGAGCTGAGGCAAAGAAGGTGAAGGCCCCCAGCTGGGCGTCTTTGAGGGGCCTCATCTTGCTTCGGGCTGTGTTAGCAATGATAACGGTGTAAATGCATTAACACATGGTAATATACATCTATGAATGAGAGGAACATTCTTATCAGCATGGTATGGTGTATTAACCGCCAATTTCTCATGTATGCCCTGAAGTGTTATCCTGTGGGGTGAAAAACATGTATGTTAACGCAGGCTGAAGCAAAGACCATCATTAGAGCAAGTGACAGTTTAACGCTGTCTTTGTAAGCGCGATGTATTTACACCATACAATTGTACATTAACTTCAGAAACCAAACAACGACACAACGTGCACAGTGATGTGCAGCCACGGTGTGTATGTAACGTTAGCTAAGTTATGAAAATAACTGCCTTACTGGCCCGGGAAGGAAACCAGCGATGTAATGTGCATTATACATAAGTTACATAGAAATGTGTGCACTCACGCTTAATGGAAAAGCTGTATTCTCATGTCGACAAAATGAACTTGAAATGATTGATAAAATATATTTTAAATGAATTCCTTTCCTGCCTGTGCGATGTGACGGAACAGCTGAGTGAACGTGACCATCGACGTAATTTTTGTGCGACAAAGTAGTGCGCCGAGGACGAGTACTTTATAAGAAAGAAAGAAATTCAAACTAAATCATTTCAGATCCTTAATAAAGTCGTTCTTGAGTTGATTTGTTTTAGTTTTGGATGAGTTAATTTCTCAATGAAGTATTTACACACAGGCAATATCCGTTGCCTCCGCGCCGGTATCAGATCTATAGAACATATGGTCAGCAGAATCTAAAGGCTGCTTCATGTGCGCATGGTGCAGAGATCTAGTGGTGGGGGCCTGAGTCAGCCTCTCTGCGGCCAGCCGATCTAGCTAACGTTAGCAGGACTAGCAGCTGTCAAGCCCCCCTCCAGCGCTCTCTGAAACGTGTTGTGTTTTCATGTAAGTTTTAAAAGCCTCTAATGTTAGCGTTTTTTTCAGTACTTTGACTAACAGTAGGTCATCAATAACATCTAACAAACAGTGTAGCTAGTAACTCACCAGTGCTAACTAAGTTACATGACAGTTAATCAACCCAGTGTCGTTGAAGATGGCAGTTTCGTTTCAGCTGAGCCGATAGCTTACCGATTTAACTGGAAACTAATTTTCAGTAACGTTACACATGTTACTTGTGTGATTTTAATATCCCAATATTATATAGTATTGCTGTTTGATTAACGTTACTGTGATTTGTAAATAATTCCATCATTTGTTAAATATCTGTTGATTAATCTGCCGAGTGTGTCGCATAATATTTATATGTTTATTTTGTGTTGCCAGCCTCCTAAACCAAAAAACAGAGCAAACCAAGCAAATCCTCACATGAGGAGAAAATAATGTTTAAGTCATTATATATGGGCATTATAAATACATCTGGTCTGCACTGTCTGCAGAAGTGTAAAATGTTTCCGTAACAGATTTGGACATTACTTGAGTTATTTCAAGTTGTTGAAACTTTTAATTTTCCAAATTCTCCAAATCAGGACTTTTCACTCTGATACATTGTGCACAAGACTGCACTTGTTTGATTTTAACAAAGAAAGAAAAAGTAAAGAAAAGCATGCAGCCAACTTCACCCAGCTTATGCCACACCTGTATATGCCCTGATAGTTATCAAGTCACTCTCACGCACTGAGTCACAGACAGTTTGTGACCAAGTGTTAAGTAGCTGGTATAGTTTTACAATATAAACATCTAAACACTGAAGCACAACCTTGCTCTGTTTGGGACTGTGAGCTGCACTTTATTGGACGTGCTGTGAAGTTAAATTGTGTGAATTTGTGGTGCGATTTCTGCCTGATCCACTTGTCCTCTTGCAACTTAGTTTTCCTTATTGTGATTACCTTTAACTGACAGTGCTGTATTCAAACATTTTAGTGTGGTATCTGTACTTTTAAATTTAGTGCTTTTTCCACCACTGTCTGTTCATCTAAACAAATAAATAAAATATGGAATTAGGATCTCTCAAATCACCTTTGGCACAAGAGATCAGCACTTGACGTCATAATACACTGAACATTTAATGAGGGTTTAAAAAAGGACTGATACATTAACAGATAAAGACAAGTGATAAATGCAGCCATAATCATGAGTCTCACTATTTACCAGCTGTTTTCTCTTTTCTGTGCAGACACAGACAGAAATTGGTGTTTTGGAGCTTATATTGTTGTCATCTGTACCTCAGGTCATTTATTCTCAGCAATGCAAAGAAAGAAAATCAGTGACTATATCTGGTGCTGAAGGCTGCACACACAACATGGTTTCTTTTAAATTTAAACATGTAGGTCCTTCTAATGCCTTCAGGTAGTGCCGGCATACTGCACTCTCTTTCCGTTTATAATGGTCTGGTTGGCAGACAGGTGGGAACGTATCGTCCTAAAGTATATTTCTCCTGTGGGAATGCAGCATGAAAAGAGGGAACACTTGTATTGTGGTGCGGCTGCTCACACACCACCGCCATACCAGGAAAAGATGGTTAAATTTACAGAATTTGGTTCACACCATAAGTGTGGCATACATAGCTCTGCAGTTTTATCTTTGATATTTTATTTTATTTTGCATGGACTATTGAGAACTGTATGACTAAGCAAACCAGTCATGCCTATTTTTAAGAGGTTGATAACCGTGGATGTAGTTGGATGCCTTCCCCGGTTGAGCACCAGCTGTCCCATGTATAGCACACCTGCTAAATTTATACAGTTGGCAATCAGGAAATGAATCAAAGATATGTTGAATTCCATACAGTGAAGACAGATAAATTAGACAACCTGAAGGATGTTGAAAGCCCACGTCCTCTTAACATTGTTAACACATTTGGCTATTACCATCTGAAATCCAAAGCTAAAATGTCTTCATGTCTTAATGCTGCAGACCATTCCTCTGCCCCAGGACCCATTTTCAGAGGTTATCCAAATGAGATCAGCCTTTTTGTGGCTATTGTTATTATTCTACCACTGGTCCTGTTTAAATCAATTCAGTTTCTCCAAAAACAATGCTTTGATCCTTGATTTTATCAACTCCAGCTCTTTTGTGTTTCTAATTTCCTCATCCCCCAACATTTTGTTTTCATCTTGGGCCAGCTGTTGTTTTCCAGCGCCTCCCTGTAATATGTGTAAGAAGTTTTCTTCCCCATGCCCCAGCCTTGTAAAAATCCTTCTTTTCCTCTTTCTTCAAGAAGTAATTTGCAGAGCTCAACATGATATATGAACATTACCCCAAACCCAAACTGGTGTGTCCACTTGTATTTTGGTTGAGTGGCTCAAGAGTGGCTGCCTTTTGAACTTCAAACTGAATGCATGCAATTTTGATGCTAAGTATGGTTTAAAGGATATCTAAATGTCACTTCTTATTTCTTACCAGTGGGTGCTATGAAAGACAGATAGGAATTCATCCAAGGATTTGGCTTGCCCACGTTGACTTGGAACTTGTCAAGGCTATTAAGATGTTTTTATACACTGAAATGTTGCTTCCAAATTAAATGTGTTTGGAATTAAGCTTTGCTTATTGATTCTCTCATGTTTATGAAAATCAACACATGTTCTTGTGATTATCTCTCGATGTGCCTTGTGGATGGAGATCAGATTTTGTCACTTTGGGCAGCTGGCCAAAATATATCTGTCATGAAAATCCCATTAGCACGTGGTTTATACTTTCTGGGCTGCGCATTATGGCAAAAATGTCAGATTATGGTTGTCCTGTCAGCCATTTTGAAATATAGCATCCACAGTGAGTACATTTTGATTTAGGAACATGCAGTGTTTACTAATTTAACAGTTTAAACTCTGCCACTACAGTATATATTATGGTAGACAAAAAATCAGAATCCCCTCTACAATGTCAGGCAGACCTACATACCACCTTTGTGGAAATGTAAAGTTTTTGGTGAGACTGTGAAAGAGGACTTGACTTAACTCTGGGGTCATTTTAGAGGCAATAGTTTGTGGTGGCATTGTACAGGAATGCAGCCCTTGTAACTCCAAACATGAATCTTTGTCTAAGTTCAGCATAGCTTTAGAATATAATCTCTTGTTACCTTGCTATTGTCACTTAAAATAAATTTGATAACGCATGGAATAGGGTAATTTTATAAGTATTCACTGTACATGCAATCTTGATGCATGAATATTTTCCCACATTAAAACAAAAGGGAAGATATTCCATCTACAAAACCAAGAATAGGTATTTCAGGATTTGTATTTCATGATGTTCGAATATAATGAGTTCAATATGTTTACAGCCTGGTGATCTAACATTTAGCAGTTTTTTTGAGACTGCTCTGTCTTTTTTGTGTGTGTTAGGTTTTTAGCTCGCTCCTTGTTCAAGATGTCAAGTCACAATCCTTTGATGAGGCTGGAGCAGCGAGCGGCCGAGGCCGACCAGATCATCGAGTACCTGAAACAACAAGTCCAGCTGCTGAAGGAGAAAGCCAGTAAGAGGCACACCCAGACACTGAAATGCATATGCAGAGAAAAATTTGTCAGCTGATTACTGGCCAATTCATTATATTACAGCCTTACAAAAGGTATTTTTTGATTTATTGTACATGTTTTATGAATCATAAATGTTCTAAAGTTGTCTTGATAGGTTGCATTTCAAATGAAATATTATTATATGTTGGTCGTAGGAATGACATCATTACTGGCTGAAGAGCTGCTTACATACATGATTTACAGTCTCATAATTTTAAAAGTGAAATCCCGTTAGGACTACTATCAGTTCAAACCAGAGGCCTCAGTTGTGGGAAAGTGTGCTTGTATTTACAAGTCATTCTGAAGATAATTTCCCATGGTATCTTTAGGTTTGGCTCATAAAAAAGGACCAAATAAATCCCAGATACTAAATGATATTTTATAACAATGTATTAAGTGAGCAGAAGTTTCTTCTGCACTTGTGGAAATGATATATCTCTTCTTTGCATCTCCATAATCACCTGCACAATGCGAGACATATGAATTATTCCAAAACCAGCGAGTTTTTTTTCCCTGCAATTTAATTATTTTTTAAGACAATATAGATTAAACTACTCAACATTAGTCAATAGTACATTTGTACTAGTTCAGAAGTGGTTCTTAAAATGTCATGTGGGAAAGTGAAATTTCCTTCCAGTGGGGAGAGGTAACAAGAATTTGCATTGCTGCAGTCGTCCAGGCCAGTGTCAGAGAAGAGAAGAAACTGATGGTGGAGAATGCCAAATTGAAGAATGACATCGAGGAACTAAAGAAACAGCTGCTGGAAAAAGAGAAGAAGAGGGGAGGTATGTTGAGTTTGGTTCCCAGCAAAGACTTCTATCACAAATGTGTTTTTGTCCTTAAAAAGACCTTGATGTTGTTATCCTCTTTATATCTAGTTATAGAAGTGGTTGTGTGTGCCTGCCATACGAACATTTGATGTCAGTTGTTGCTCATTAGAGCATTGTTTGGTTTGTGCTATCACTGATAACATCTTGTGCGTTCTCGCCTCAGTGCCATTATAACTAGATCTTTTTTGTTTCTATGATAAGCAAACTTTGTGCTTGAAGAATCCCCATTAGAGTGATGGGGACAACATGTCTGTCAGCTACAGTGCGTCTGACATACGTTGACATTCAAGGACATTCAGCAGCTCAGATCATTATTATACATTTGATGTTTTCCAGAAAGAAGCTGAAGGGATAAAGGGGGACTGGAAGAAATAAGCAATTTAACCTTATTTAAAATAACTCAATGTTAGAGTTGGAACGTTGAAGGAATGCTTTCCAATACACCAGAGACTATGTTTTTCCACACATTGTATCTAATTGGGATGTTTATTTTGGGGGTTTCTTTCCGATGGCTTTAAGGTGGCATGAAATAGCTTAATCCAAACATGGATAAATATGAACCTTTTTGAAAGGATTTTCAGTTGACTTTGCTGATTTCTAATTGAGATGAGAAAAACAAAACCTGACTATAATCGTGCCTTGAGAAAAACAATTCTCCAGCCAAGATATAACAATAGGGACAGTTGATGTGCAGTGTCAAATTAGTGTGTGTGTGTGCGTGTGTGCGTGTGTGTGTGCGTGTATGCATGCGCGCCTGTCAACCTGTTAATGTTTCCGACCCATGGGTACTAAATAGCCATTACTACATTATTACAAGAGTACTCAGTACACATGGGTCAGATGACACCCATCTTCGAACTCAGCCTTCATTTTGATCTCAACTAGTGATGTGCAATACCACTTAATTCCTATACGATCCAATACCAAGTAATACCCAGGCTGGTATTATCGATACCAATACTTTTTACATATTTTATTTCTAGTTTAAGTAACCTCCCTCTCCCGTTTCTGTATTTATGAGAAAAAGGAGGAGTCTCTAGCCTTACCAATTCAAAATAATAGCTGCATAATGAGAAGACATTAAACTACTGTCATATTCTTTAATTATAATAAAAATATCCTGCTCAGAACTTCCGCTTCATAACATCATCCTGTTATTGTGACAGACTTAATCTCAGATGTTTAGCGATGTTTGCGGTGTTGCCAAAGTATTTCACTGTCTTTGCATACACATCACACACAGCGTCATTATTACCTTCAAAGCTACAATACAGCCAGACGTGACTGTTTTCACAGTCAGCCAGTGTCAGTATTCAGTCGCGGGAAATGTAAAAGGCTGCAGCGACTCACTTCAAAGAAGCTCCATCACAGAGCCCTAGCGCAAGCATGACTTTGACAGGCGGAAGGAAAAGTAGTTCCTATCAACAGAGTATAATTAGACCATCCTGGTGACAGTAAGTACTTATACTTATGATAAAACACACACTCTCTCAAAATGACTTTATGACTTAAAATGAGTTTAGATATCGATCCTATTATACGAGTATCAATCCCAGAGCAGGAAACGTTGGTATCAGACATATCGATACTTTAGGATCGATCCGCACATCACTAATCACAACTACACATCTGTAAAGTTGTGACTGCATTTTGCACAGTTGTGACGCAATTGCGTTGACAAAATCTGTCCACAGATGACCGACGTATAAACACTGGGCAAAGTAGGACCACATTTTGCCATAATGACACACAAAAACGACTCACAAGCTACGCTGTCGCGGCTGATGTACTGTAATATAATGTACGACTACTGAGTACTCATGAGTCGCAATTTCAGCATGTTGGCTGGTGTCACGGCTTCTGTGATCCTATTGCAAGATGGTCTTAAGTTTGATGTGATAAATTTAAGCACAATATTCACTCTGCTTTGAGCCCTTTTTCGTCTCCACCCACCCCTGAGTGAAATATCAGGCTCTTTAGCTGCTAAATGCTTCCCCATGGTCACCAGCTTGTTGCTAACTTTGTCTGTCTGCTGATTGTCATCTATCATTTAATTACATATAATGGTGCAACCATAAAAACCTCACTGTATGTGGTATTGTCATATACAGTGAGGAAAAGAAGTATTTGAACACCCTGCTATTTTGCAAGTTCTCCCACTTAGAAATCATGGAGGGGTCTGAAATTGTCATCATAGGTGCATGTCCACTGTGAGAGACCTAATCTAAAAAAAAAAAATATCCAGAAATCACAATGTATGATTTTTTAACTATTTATTTGTATGATACAGCTGCAAATAAGTATTTGAACACCTGTCTATCAGCTAGAATTCTACTCTCAAAGACCTGTTAGTCTGCCTTCAAAATGTCCACCTCCACTCCATTTATTATCCTAAATTAGATGCACCTGTTTGAGGTCGTTAGCTGCATAAAGACACCTGTCCACCCCATACAATCAGTAAGAATCCAACTACTAACATGGCCAAGACCAAAGAGCTGTCCAAAGACACTAGAGACAAAATTGTACACCTCCACAAGGCTGGAAAGGGCTACGGGGAAATTGCCAAGCAGCTTGGTGAAAAAAGGTCCACTGTTGGAGCAATCATTAGAAAATGGAAGAAGCTAAACATGACTGTCAATCTCCCTCGGACTGGGGCTCCATGCAAGATCTCACCTCGTGGGGTCTCAATGATCCTAAGAAAGGTGAGAAATCAGCCCAGAACTACACGGGAGGAGCTGGTCAATGACCTGACAAGAGCTGGGACCACCGTTTCCAAGGTTACTGTTGGTAATACACTAAGACGTCATGGTTTGAAATCATGCATGGCACGGAAGGTTCCCCTGCTTAAACCAGCACATGTCAAGGCCCGTCTTCAGTTTGCCAATGACCATTTGGATGATCCAGAGGAGTCATGGGAGAAAGTCATGTGGTCAGATGAGACCAGAATAGAAGTTTTTGGTCATAATTCCACTAACCGTGTTTGGAGGAAGAAGAATGATGAGTACCATCCCAAGAACACCATCCCTACTGTGAAGCATGGGGGTGGTAGCATCATGCTTTGGGGGTGTTTTTCTGCACATGGGACAGGGCGACTGCACTGTATTAAGGAGAGGATGACCGGGGACATGTATTGCGAGATTTTGGGGAACAACCTCCTCCCCTCAGTTAGAGCATTGAAGATGGGTCGAGGCCGGGTCTTCCAACATGACAATGACCCAAAGAACACAGCCAGGATAACCAAGGAGTGGCTCTGTAAGAAGCATATCAAGGTTCTGGCGTGGCCTAGCCAGTCTCCAGACCTAAACCCAATAGAGAATCTTTGGAGGGAGCTCGAACTCCGTGTTTCTCAGCGACAGCCCAGAAACCTGACTGATCTAGAGAAGATCTGTGTGGAGGAGTGGGCCAAAATCCCTCCTGCAGTGTGTGCAAACCTGGTGAAAAACTACAGGAAACGTTTGACCTCTGTAATTGCAAACAAAGGCTACTGTACCAAATATTAACATTGATTTTCTCAGGTGTTCAAATACTTATTTGCAGCTGTATCATACAAATAAATAGTTCTAAAATCATACATTGTGATTTCTGGATTTATTTTTTAGATCATGTCTCTCACAGTGGACGTGCACCTACAATGACAATTTCAGACCCCTCCATGATTTCTAAGTGGGAGAACTTGCAAAATAGCAGGGAGTTCAAATACTTATTTTCCTCACTAGTTTGTAAAAAGTTGGTTCTCATTGTCAAAAACCTAAGGAGAAAACTTAAAGGGAATGTCAAGAGTTTAAGAGGTTATTGCCTGTAATTCCAAGGTAAACCAGAATGGTCCTGATCTCAGGTCCTAACATAGAATTAAGGTAATTAGAAGCATTATGGCGATGGTGGTGTGCCTGCAGACCGATGTTTGTCAGACACAGGCACTAGATTTTGTAGGAATTCAAACATCAGGCGCCTTAAATGAGGGGTTATTTTTCTCTGGAGAGTTATTGCAGGACATTGTTCCCTGCTTTATGGCTCCGTTTTCTTGTTTCCATCCACTTGGACACTGTGTCATTTTCCCATCAACACTGTTTGCATCAGGGGAGCAGTCCTCCCACTGGGTGTGTAAATAAAGCTTCGTCTATATCATTTAATTGTATTGTGTTGACGCGTGTGCGTGAAAAGGGACGACTAAGAAGTTGTGTACCTTGTGTATATGTAATGTGAATGATGTCTTTCACAGCAGTGCTGCTACGCTCCTGTCTTTTCATACTTTCACAGGACATTTGGGAAACTAAGTGAGAAGAATATCACTTGCCAGAGATACTGTAGAAAAAGTCTTTCATATAGTAACTATGACCCACTGTTTAATCATTTATTTCTACTGACCTTATGCACGTGTCCCTCCTGTAGTGCTGGACGTGGCCATGCCAACAGGTGACTCCACTCTTGAGTGCATTTCGAAGCCCACCCCACCCAAAGCCTCTGGACCATCTGCCTCCGCCGCTGCTGCTGTTCAGAGCCCTGCTCCCAAAGATGAGAGTAAAAAGAAGAAGGCAGAGAAAAAAGGTAACAGCTGGAGGAAAAAGTATTGCACAGTGCAGAGTTTTATTATGAATCCTTTGAAGTTTTCACATCCAATAAAACAGTTTTAGAAGATGAAATGAAGTTTTAGATGATTGTCTTTTAGCAACATTTGTGTCATGTAGTTAATGATCAGTTTGTTAGCAGGACCACATTAAAGCCATAAATATGACCACTCACCTTTCACCACTGAGGGATTTATTTGGTCTTCATCAACATTATTATTATTATTATTTGGTTAAGATCCTGTTTTTTCTATCAATAGTTGGATAGATGCAGCACTCTTCAAAAGTCAGTTGACCTTCTCCAAACATGTTTTCCCATTTGAATTTGTAATATCAGGTGATAATGGATGTAAGGCAGCAATATCTGCCTCTTAATGGATCCAGTGTCTCTAGGCTTCAGTTGGAAGATGTTTAGCGAAGCTTCATTTGTTATGAAGTCTTATGATTTATAAGCTGTATTTGGGACAAGGCGTCCTTGTCTAAAGTCACCAGTAATAAGTTTTGTGGATGTGCATCATTCTAGGATGCCATCATGAATCCAAAGTATCCGTATGGATCAACCTTAATGGTGTTAAACTGTTTTTTATGATAAATTTAGAATACAAAACAGGAAAATCCCTGCCACAGAATTTTAATTCATTTACAGTAAATCACCCAAAATATTTAGTTTTGTTTCAGCAATAAGCTATCTGGACTATTTTGACTAGAAGGACTGTCAGGTATTGACAGGGAATATTTAGCTCTGGATGTATTTATGGGATTATAATTTAGAAAGAGGAAGAAACAAGCTTTAAGACATAAATTCAAGTCATTGGCATGTTTGGTATTTCTTCCATCCAGACGTTAGAAAGCTGCTAATGAAAGATACTTTCCCTCTTGATAAGCTGTTGTACATGTTACATTCTTTTGTTATTTCAAGCTTTAATGTGGATGTGTTCTCACCTCCTCCAAAAAATCATCACTTGTTGATCTACAAACCCATGTGTAGACCTGATAGTGTTACGCTGTCATCACAGCAGAGCATTGATTGCACAGGGGACAAATGTTGAATATCAAAGGCCAGGGTTGGAATTCATATTCTTCAAAGCCGGTGTGGGCTCAGAGGAATGATTAAAGACTGTGCGATCATTTGATCAGTACAGTCCACTGAAATGAATGTGTGTAAACCAAGCGAGTGAAAGGTACTTTGTCTCTTGGGAGAAAGCGTCTGCTATTCTGCTATTGCAATGGATCATGTAGCACTCACCTTCAGCCAAAAGTGGGTATTGGTATCATCATTTAGTCAAAGCGTGTACCTCACATTTCTGGGAAGAAATAAAAAAAAAAAAAAAAAAGTAATTGCCTTTTCTTTAATTTTTTTTATTTACTTATGGATCACTTGAAACGCATGCCCCTTCATGCAACCCTGAGGCCTAACATCGGTGGGCTTTGTTTTCATTTATGGGAGGAAATTAAATCAGATTCCAGACACATGCCCAGTATTGTTTCAACTCTTATTTGTTTTTTATAATTTCCCTTGGAAAGATACCAGTTGGCTGAAATATGCTCAGTACTTTTAAACAACCATTTCGTATAATATCATGCACATTTAGTATAATAGCATGAAAACTCTTACAGATGCCTCTCTTATGCAAACCTACCCATAACACAAGATGGATAGCTACTGTCTGACTTTCTGTGCTGAAAATTCCAACCAAACCAAATAGTTATGTCAGACTTTCATTGAAATAGCACAAATTAAGGGCAAAGAAATACTAAAATTATATTAAATTTCAATATGAAGAATGTAGTATAACAGTGTTTTCTTTTATGCCAGGAGGGGAGAAACCAGAGAAGAAGCAGGCAGCCCCTAGCCAAGAAGATGCCAAGGTGGACGTGTCTCGTCTGGACCTGCGTATTGGACGTATAATCACAGCCGAGAGGCACCCGGATGCTGACAGTCTCTATGTGGAGCAAGTCGACGTGGGTGAGGCTTCTCCAAGGACAGTGGTCAGCGGGCTGGTCAAGCACATACCTCTGGACCAGGTACAGAGTGTATAATAAATACTATGATAAACACTCAGTTGCTAGTGTATCATATACACCTAGCTAAAACAGTCTTAATCCAAAAGCCGTGCAATACGTCCTCCCTACCTGCAGCAGCAGTTGGCAAACATTTCTGGGAAACCATGTGATGTTAAGATATAGTGTAATTACCAGAGGTTATGTCAGGAAACTTTGTAATATGATGAATTGGCCACTTCACAACAATCTCCCAGATTATATGTAGACTCACACACTTACTGACTTATTTAGTTTGTGTTTATAAGGTGGAAAATAAAAAAGCGATTGAATGTCTCATTAAAATGTCCGCCTGCCAGTTAGCTGGCCTACTATACTGTCATTACTTAAACTTCAGTACAAATTAGACTTTCATTTTAGTACAATAATATTACTCTGTTTAGAGTTGTTTTCACCAGACACACAAGCAGTGCCGTATATGTACTGTGTATATAGATTAATGGCTCAAAAAGGTCATAATAAGGATTTATTAGCTGATTTAAAGTTACTTCTTAGGTACACTCTGCGCTGATGGTTCTGCTTAGAAAATCAACATTTTATGGTTGGTGATTCAGGATCTTCATTGAATATTGGTGTTAATCATGCTTTCATGTGGATTTATGATTTGCTCATTTGTATGTAGAATTTCATGTAAATGAAAAGCACTAGTTACTTTTATGGTCGTCAGTATTTCTGAGTTTGTGTCATATTTCTAGACCAGGGAGCCTTTGTGCATTACACTTCTGCATTATGCTGTATGTAGACAGTATAAATCATTTAAATGGAACCATGTGATTGCTGAAATCATGTCTAACAAACACTGTCTGACTTTGTCAACAAAAAGAAGCTATTATACCTATGGAAAACATACTTGGAAATGGCATCTGTTTTTCCATGCAATCAGACAAATATTAGACATTACCCTCTTAAAACAGTTAACACTGTTAACAGCAATCACATTTTGTGGCATAGCCTTAAGTGCTCTCTGGCTGCAGTTAGAAAGGCTAAACTACTGCTACATTGTGTGTGTATATGCATCAATACATTATTCACAGGAGCAATACATCTAAAGTTTTCACTTTACTTATTTATTTGAGCCCTTTTCTATTGCTTTCAAGCAAGCAAGAGGAAAATATCTGGGTTTTATGGCAGTACTCTTGTGTGTCTGTTATACTAGGATAAATAACAGGCAGAAGACAGGCCAATCATAAAATGTTAGTGTCCACAGTGCACATAAAATATTACTCAGGTCAAACAGTTTGCTTTGTAAGTGCTGTTACAGAACATTCACATACTATCCCTGACATGCTAAAACTGTCAAGAGATGAAAACTGAAAAGCTACCACCAAAACCTTGTCACTGCAACATGAGTGATTTTGGGTTTATGTAGCAATTTTGATTATTTTCTGAGCTCTGGTATACATCAACTCATGGAATGCTGGATTTCAGCTTTTGGTAGAAACTGCCTCTGGTCTTCTTTTAAATTTTGCTAAGGCACAAAGGTCACTAGGTCTCGTAAGTTTTCCATGTTTGCTCCCTTTGGTTTATGAAATGAGGCAAACAAACCATAAACCTCGGACAAAGTAATTTTTAATTAAGAGATTGGATTTGGTAATATTGTTTATATTAGATTATGAAATCCTCTGTCCTGTACCCGAACAGACCACATCAGTTGAAGTATTTTATTTTTTTAAGTAAACTGGGTATAATTTGTTTTTGTTCTTGACTGTCTAGGCCATATGGCCTGAAAAAATCTATTTAATCTTCTGTCCCCCATGCAGATGCAAAACCGTATGGCAGTCTTGATGTGCAATCTGAAGCCAGCCAAGATGAGAGGAGTGGTGTCCCAGGCTATGGTCATGTGTGCCAGCTCACCAGACAAGGTCGAAATCCTTGACCCTCCAAGTGGAGCAGTCCCAGGGGACAGAGTCACTTTCCAGGGCTTCCCAGGTACAATCACCTGATTACAGTACCCTTAAAACAGATTAATCATTAATCATAAAGCTTAAATGTTACAATTACATCCAACCAAACAGACACTAGGGGTGCTTCCTCACCACTGAGTGACCATCAATGATTGTCTTTGAATGAAGCCTACTGAAAGAACTTCCCAGCCAAGTTTCCATAAAAATGCCTTTGCCTTTAGGAAATGAAGGGTGTCGCTGAATCTTCTTACAGCTAGAAACAACACGGCAGTTTCAACATTTATTCCTCTGAAGACACAATCATGATGCGTTGTCAGACCCCACTGAAAGCTCTCATTAGAGGACTCCTCAGTTCTGTTTGGGGGTGGCTAAATGGCCTGTGACTGCCTATTTGACAGACTAACCAACGCTCATTGCTAGGAATGTAACTGACTCTTTTTTTTATAGTCAGTTGGAAATATAAGTGTCCTAACACTCCTTTTAAGTACAAATAATGTAAATGAGTTTGGGAGAGACGAACATGTGAACCCTATTACGTGTTAATTAATACATTAACTGGACTATACAATAGTCAAGTTCCCTCCTGTGAAGTATGTGACTTAAAATCACGTGACTGCCACCTACAGGCCAGTGCGGTTGTGGTTTAAGTCTCTCTGGTTCTACAACTCAAATTTATAATGGAAGTTTGCAAAGCTGAATATTGGTGGTGAGATAATGATTGGTCTTGTTATTCATCTATTCTTTTGAGAACAATAACATGAGAGTTCCCTGTGAAGAGGAGGATATGATGTAGGTGGATCTGTGGTCCAAGCACCCACACCCCAGCTGCATCAGCTGATGCTTTCATCCCTCCAGTACACATGTCCCAGCCACTATAAAAGCTGTTTGATTCATGAGGGATTTCTTTTGCCAGAATCATTTTTATGGATACTACATTATAAGAGTCCTATTCAAACCCTCCCCTGAAAACATGGTTCACAAACAAACAGGAGTAGTGGAGGATAGAGTAAAGACAGCATTGGTTGATGGTTTGTTTTGGTGTTCCTATTTGTTTATAACAACGCAGTAAAAATGTAGGCTGTTTTGAAGTACATATAATGGAAAATAAGAGGTGAAAGAAGTATTTTCCTAGTTTTTGTCTTTACTCCCACCAAAGCGCCATAGTACAGATTAAATTATAGCCAATCCACTGCTGGTGTGAGTACATGGTTGTAATTGCCCACATTTCCCCAGCTAATGGGGCCAAGTACTTCTGCTTGAAGTTAAGAATGTGCGCAAGTTGCTCATCAAACCTCTTTCACGCTTCTGATCAAAACTGATTGTTGCCACTCTTGGGTTGTAAACCAGCAGAAATGGCAGCCTTGGGAAATGAAACACATTTGTGTCCTCATACCCTGAGATGGTTGTGTAGGGAGAGGAAAACGTTGACACCAGACAGAAGCCAGCCATGACCGGCTTTGATTTTTAACAAATACAAAGCAACATCAAAAACAAAGGCCTCTTAATAGTTTTCCCTGGATGCATATTTGGATTCTAAGAAATTTGGTTTAGATGTTTTCAATTATGAATAAGAACAAATGGCAGCTTTAAAAAGCTGATGTTCTAATAGAACATGATAGAAAGTCAGGCTGTTTAAAGTTCAAGTGGGAGAAATAGAATTAGGATTGGTCTGATAAATCATGAATATAATTGTCATTTGCTTACAATTTGTATTGGCCTCATACAGATCGTAACAGTGTAAGGGAAGTTAAGTCATTTATCAATGTGTCTTAGCATGAAAATATTCAAACAGCGTTTCAGTGGGTTATGCAAGGACATGAACATATCACAGAAAGTTCATAAAACATCAGTCCTTGATCCGTCCATCTAATCCTCCTTGTGTGATGGATGAGCAGGCAACAGTGGAGTTTCTAATATTTCAAACTGACTTCTTGATTGCAGGTGAACCAGACAAAGAGCTCAATCCCAAAAAGAAGGTGTGGGAGCAGATTCAGCCAGACCTACGCACGGATGGCCAGTGTGTTGCAACATACAAGGGAGCTGCCTTTGAAGTCGCTGGCAAGGGGGTGTGCAAAGCCCAAACCATGAGCAACAGTGGAATCAAATAAAATAACAGAGCTGCTTGAAATAGCTCGGTGTTTACATGGCAATCATCTACAGTGATGACGATGATGGTGTTGAGAAACAGGATGGTGATGAATGCAAGAAATGCTTTGAAGATGTACAATAAAGGGATCTGTATACTTCTAAATAGTGTCCTAAGTATTGGTCTTATGACAATCTTTTCTTTTTTTTTACCTCTTAAATATACACAGTCATGGTCTATACAGTGAAGTTAATCAATATAACTGTTTTTGCTTTAATTCACCAACTTCATCTGTTCTGCTTAGGCACGTTAGCTTGATTGTGCTTTGATTTTGAGGTTATAACTCTTTTTAAGAACGCACTGTGCTGGACTTGAGCGAGCACCATTGGTTTCCACTTCATCTAGTCTTGGGCATTTTAATGAGCTGGAGATGAAACGGTGATGTTCTACTGCAAAGCCCAACGAAAACAGATCGGGTTCACAAGCTCTTTGCAGGGGCTGTTTAGATGGTACTCCATCCCAGCTCTCCAATCTCCTGGCCTAATGTCAGTATCTCAATCTTGGCTCTGTGATGCCAGTGCCATGTGCTTTGTTTTATTGTCCCCTTGAAAGAAAAGGTCTACACACCTCCGGAAATATCAGACTACACAGAAGAAACAGACAGAGCGCTGTGCACCAGAGCCTCTGATGTTACATCAACTGTAATTAAGGCCATCCACTATACAAAAACATCTGTCATGGGTCAAAGCCAGCCATCGCACACAACTTGTGCTTACTATTCGAAGTCTTTTCTTTCTTTCATGTGCTCATATTCAACTGCACATCTTTGTTAGATCTGTTTTGCTATAAGGTTAAGTGTGATGGTGGAAAAAGAACCACACACACACGATAGATAGATAGATAGATAGATACAGTCCCCTCCAAAAGTATTGGAACGGTAAGGCAAATTCCTTTGTTTTTGTTGTTCACTGAAGACATTTGGGTTTAAGAGTATGAGACAAGCGTTCAGAATTTCAGCTCTCATTTCCTGGTATTCACATCTAGATGTGTTAAACAACTCAGGACATACCACCCTTTGTTTGAACCCACCCATTTTTCAAGTGAGCAAAACTATTGGAACACGTGACTGACAGATGTTTCTTGTTGCTCAGGTGTTGCCTTTTAGGTTGATTGTCCAAACATTAAATAGCTCTGCATGACTAGTCTAAGTTTTCATCCTTGGTTCAAACCTATAAAGACGGCATTTCCTGTTAAAGAGGATGAACCAACATGAAGACCAGAGAGCTGTCTATGGGAGAAAAGCAAGCCATTGTCAAGCTGAGAAAAGAAGCAAAATCGACCAGAGCCATCGGACAAACATTGGGCATAGCAAGCACAACAATTTGGAGTGTCCCAAAAAAGAAAGAAACTACTGGTGTACTGAGCAACAGACGTCGAACAGGTCGGCAAACCACTCATCAGCAGGAAGAATCGGAAGGCCAGAAATTTTCAAAAAAGTTGCAAAAGTTCTGCAACACAATCTTATGGACTGATGAGACCAAGATTAATCTCTAGCAAAGTGATGGAAAGGCCAAAGTGTGGAGAAAGAAAGGAACGGCTTATGATCCGAAGCATACAAGCTCACCTGTGAAGCATGGTGGAGGTAATGTCATGGCTGGGCCGTGCATGGCTGCTTCTGGAACAGGCTTATTAATATTATAAGTGTACAGAAACATTTTGGTCTTCCAATTTACGGAGAAATGCATTGGAACTAATCGGGAGGAAGTTTATCATGCAGCAAGACAATGACCCAAAGCACACCGCCAACAAAACAAAGGACTTCATCAGGGGGAAAAAGTGGAAGGTTTTAGACTGGCCAAGCCAATCAGCTGACCTCAACTCAATAGAGCATGCATTTCACCTCCTTATGAGGAGACTGAAGGGAGAAACACCCTGAAACAAACAAGAACTGAAAAGCCTGGAATAGCATCACAAATGAAGAATGCAACAGTTTGGTGATGTTGATGGGTCAAAGGCTTGAAGCAGTTATTGCAAGCAAGGGTTATGCCACCAAATATTAAATGTTATTTACTTTAAGATTATTTGTTCCTTCCTACGTTTGCTCACCTAAGAATGCTGTGGTCTAACACAGACGGTGATATGTCCTGAGTTGTTTAACACATCTAGGTGTGAATACCAGGGAGGACCAAAAGAATTTGCCTTACCGTTCCAATACTTTTGGAGGGGACTCTGTGTGTGTGTGTGTGTGTGTGTGTGTGTGTGTGTGTGTGTTACGTAGGAAATAAGGGGTGCGAGTATACGTTCTCTGGAGAGATAGTCACCTGTGCAGAGATAACTATTCTAGCAATAGATCACAGATAAAGGAAATGTAAAGTTAAAAAAAGGAAGATTCTTAGATTTTGCAAGTTTGCAATGATAACATAGTAACAAACAGACAGCAGCTATTAATATCCAGTTGTGAGTAAAACACGCATTGTCTGCAGGTGGCACAAGGGCAACCTGTACCTGTAGATGGTGCATATCAACATACAGTATCTACAACTGCAACTGTAAACTGCTTCTGATTGTTACTTTTAGTGCCAATGAATCACACAGTATGGATATGTACTGCAGTTATGAAACTGCTGGTATCACCCCTCTGCAAAAAGGATATATTCGCTGGATCTGGTTTACTTTGTGCTTCACATACTGTGTCATCACTCTTCTGATTGAGGACATAAACACACTTCTGTTGCAGCACACAAACAGTCTCCAACTGGTGTTGAAACACCTGCCTGATTGTCCATGAAACAGTGTCCTATGGTGGTTATATGCTGTTATATGATGTAATCTGTCTTTTTCAAGACCCCGAGACAGCTCAAGTAAAAATAACAGTTTAGAGATCCTCGATGAGGAAAGCCTCTCATTGGTTATATGACATAGACAGCTCTAGTAAGTGACCTCCGCTAAAGTGCATTCTCACATAAACCACAGTGTTCGTTCTGGGCTTTCTGTGACCACAATGAGTGTTGCAACCTGAGGGAAAACTCACTCCAGGATATTTTGAGTCAGACGTATTGCAGACCACACGTTTCCTAATTGAATTTTCAGCTGCAATGTAAATGTAAAAGCAGTTACCTATTCATCCTAACAGAATATCTGACTGTCGTGTTTCTAATCGATTAAGGCCGTGGGTGATGTCTTGAAGTAGTAATGTGAGGCAGTAATTTGGGGCCATAATTACTGTTTTCACAAATAGTTGGTTCACACATTGCATATGCTCTGTGATAAGCCATACATCAAAACATTACCTTTTACACTTTTCATGTCCGACCGCAACTCCTCTATGCTCCGGGCATTTTGGGTGTTTGGTTTTAATGCCAACAACTGAAGTAAAGAAGACCTGTTGGTGTTGCTGCTATATTGTTTCCAACTCATTCTTTAACCTCCAGGTTATGTCCTCAAAATGACCTTAGCATTTAGGTCTTTACAGAGGAGGACACATACAACTGCAACATATTCAGACATAACTGAATATGAAGAAAAGAAAAAAGGATTTTGGAAAAACCCAAACAACTCTTGATGTAATGTAGCTTAACTCACCCAGCTGAAAACAGGATCTGATGTATTGGTAACTATGGCTAACAGACAAATTTAATAGTATGTGTCTCTAAATTTTGGTTTTTGAAGTTCCACAAAGAGTGACCCAACAGCCAGAACATCATGATACAGCAGTGGCCATGAGGAATTTGTTTCTCATTTCTGAAGCCAAGTAGTCAGTTTGCGGCAAGGCGTGAAAGTCAAACTATGACAGGTCTTTATGAAGGAATGCAAATCCCTGGAATAAAAGTCATGATTCATTTTCCACAGTATGATTTGCATTTCAAAATTGCAAAATCTGATTTGGTGTGAATCAAAGCACCGTGTGTTTTTTTATTACTTCAAGACTCTTTGGACTTGTGTAGGGGTCCTGTCAAATTGATAAATGTGCTATTTGTGTTTTTCCCAACCTTATTCTCAAAAATGATGTATTAGCTGCTGATCCATTTCATTGTGTTTGTTGTGTAGCAATAAAATCCCCCTATGCAAGTTGACTTGAAATGTTGCATCAACAGTGGCCTCATGTCTTTCGTATATGCAACATTATAACAAAGACAGTTCAGCTTAAATATGTTTGTGTACAGTAGCTAGCGGTTTACTGCACCCTTGTCAGATGCATTTAAGACAAATAATATTTTGAAATTAATCTTAACAGATACCAACCTAACCATCTGTTTATGCTAGATGTTCAATTTTATTCACTAGCCACTCTTTGTAGTTTGGTGCTGGGCAGGTAGTATACAGTAGGTTTGTCTGAACTTTTTTAGCTCAAAAAGGCAAAATTGGGGATATTGAAAACAAAACAATAAGCTAAAATAGGATGAAAAGCTACATAGAACTGCAGAGTTGGGTGAGGGTTCATCACTTTGAGCGACCTCTTTCACATTATGCAGTAATTTCATTTTGTGTTTATATAAAAACAAATACTGATTAGTGGCACTTTAAGTGAATAAACTCTGTGCTTTGTATAATTAAAAATAGAGCTGATGGTTAACCTGAGGGTTCTTCCATTTTTACGCAATTAAAGGTTTTCTAGGTATTTTATTAATACCTAGCCTAAAATGTTCATTCAGAAAGATGGTGTTTATAAATGTAATTATTGCCAAATAAACCTTTCTGGGAAAGACAGTGTGACATAATATCCTCAGAATCCTTCCCCACTCCTTCATGGTGTAGTTGGTTATTTCATAATGTAACATTTGTTAAATGTGACCAATCGGAATTTGGATCAGATCACATATAAACAAACAACAAATTAAAATAATCAACAGCTTTGTTTCAATAATAGCAGTAGATGGGCAGAAACATGTTTTAGGTGGAAAGAACTGTACAGAGTGCAGAGGGAAAGACAAACCTCCATGGACATATTTTGGCTGTTGTTGAAAGAGCAGCCTTTGCATGTCCTCTGTGTGTGGTTTCATGCTTCACCAGTGTTCACAATGAACAAAATTATCCAAGCTTCTCTTTCAGCGGGAGGAAATGTATTATCCATATTATGTGCCCTGTTAGACATTTTGAAGCACTGCTTACATACAGGCCAACATTTCTGTATCTCATCTGAGTGAAGTGAGTGTTTTGATAGAAATTTGAAGAGCCAATGCAACTTCAACTGGTAGCATTGGTGGACAAACTCCTGCACACTGTCTTCACTTGTTACCTAATTGCTGTGACTTTTCTGTCATAGGACCTAAATTCATCAGACAACAATAAGACAACCACAGGAATTACCGAATATATAAATTCCTTAGCACAGACTAATGTAATACTTAATTCCAAAGGAAACAGCTGAAGGCTATCCTCAGTCTGTGTCAAGTTGTCTGACAGGTCCAATTTGAAGCAGGATATCCATACCAGTTATTCTGTAAACATAGCAAACCGATGTGAAACAAGAGGGAAAAATGTATCGTAAAACAGATTACCGTAAAAGAGCATAATGCATCCAAATCACATGGTATAAAAATACAGCTGTCAACCAAAAGTGAGTGTAAAAAGATTTACATTAACGTATAAGAGACATCTAAACAATATTGAGATGTTCATTCAATATGAAAAGTTCAGTCTTGACCTTGGAAACACCAAATATAAATAATCTCACCACAAGGTCCGTTCAGTAGCTTCCTTAATCGTATCACACGATCTTCCTCAGCTGATGGAGTTGTCCAGTCACGATGAAATGACTTCTAGATGTTCAGATGATGTTAAAATGTTATGATAAACACAATTTGTTCAAAGGTCCACTTTCTGGCTCTTGGAGCTTTCAACCTTATCTCACGTTCTTCTTTCATGGAATTGAGCTCTTATCACATGAGATAAAATATAATATTGTCTTGGTGTTTGTCTCTGTGTTTATTTCCATGGTTACTCATCTTCTCATCCCTTTTCTTTCGACTATTCCCACCAGTCTAAATGGAATCCAGCCATCATTTATTGTATTAGTCACACCTGTGCTTTTCCCACTGTGACATGTCAAAATGTCTTCTCTGAAAAAGGCGGCATATATTTGTGCTGACAAACTGAATAACTCAAAACAAACGGGATATTTTACACCAAATGCAACCAAAAGGTCTTTTGTCTCCAGAGATAATTGTCACAGTACACAAGAACAGAAAACCGCTGAACAGGAAAATTCATTGTACCTCTGAGACACCTTGAGAGTTGCTGTGCTGACCACAGGAGGGCAGAACCCCACCACTAAATTACCATCCCCGGTACACAAAGAATGGGCTTTGTGTGTTTCATTGAGGAGTTAAAGTGCTTGATTGAGCTGACCTTTAGTATGGTGAGTTGCCTTTCTTTCCTCTGTTGACATTTAAGCCTATTTGAAGTGGCAGAAGGAAAGTCCTACTCATGCGGAATCATTCATTTCTCCAGCAGTGTGTAAGAGGATGCAGAGGAGGAGGAAGTATTGTATGACTGTATAATTATCCTTCTGAGGAAAATGCTTTGTTTGTGCTTATCTGATCCATTCGTGATACTGATCCATACCGAGCTGGTACATCTAGCCATCCATTTCTTATCAGTGTGCAAAGTGACGAAAGGCCATATTGGAAACAGAAATTTGACTTTTTAAAAAATCTATCAGAACAGAGTAAATAAGGATGTGGTTAGCCTCCCTAATTACTGAACCTGTTGCCAGAGAATGAAAAAGGGAAAGGCTGCTGAGACATGTGTTTTGAGTTGCACCCTTCACTCTTATAACCTCATTTGTCTTAGGCGATGGCTGAGAAACAGTATAACACGAAACATTTTGTAAGGGCTATATTTGTCAGCACAGCTCATGGATCAACCTGGTAATCCATTCTAGGCTAAAAATAAAACACCTCACACAAAACTGACCCTACACTAATGTCTGGGGCAACAACACTAAAACTCAGGGTGTAGCATCTTGAGCTCATTCATCTTTCAGCAGTCAACAGGCCTGGGGAGACACTTCCACATGCCAAAGAAGATAAGACAATTGACAGAGAGAGCTCCAGAGAGCCTCCAGCGCAACTTTAACCTCTCAGAGAGCTCTGGCTTGTGTTAATTTTCCTTGACGCTTAATGAGTCAGTCTGAGTGTGTCTTTAGGCCCCTTGGTGGGGGAGGAGGGAAGTTCCCAGGGGGAAACTTTTGAGGTGAGGACCATGATTAGAATCAAACAAGGACACCACTGTCCCCTGCATCCACAGGTGAAACCCAAGATAACAAGGAAGGGAGCCGTGAATAGGAGCTTTTTGGACAAATTAAGTTTTGAAGTTGAGACCCTTTACCTGTTTTGGTTTGTGGCATCTTGTCTGTTAAAGAGCCTACTTATAACATCATGACTGATTTGTATGCCAACAGTTACAGGGTGATGGGTTCTTGGGTGTGATGGTGGATGACAATCAGAAGTGTAGGGTAAGGGTAATTTTATACCTATTAAATTAGTAAACACAATTATTTGATTTACAGAGTGAGAGTTGGACAAGGAGCTCTTGTTTAGCTGTGGTTGTTGTCTTATAATGTAGTATTATTCAGAGAATGAGATCAGTTTACCTTTCTAAGCTCTGTCAGGGATTTTGTTTGAGGACAAAGTCCAACTCACATGAAAGCAGATGGAGCGTACATGCAGTCAATTTCCATATGTAGACAAGTGATATTGTGATATTAGTGAAAAGCAGCATGTAATCCAGCTTTGTCTTGAATAACATGCGGTGCACTCAGTGGAGCAGCTGTTTTAGGTATAAACAACGAAGACAGGCATTATTGGTGCCCACAGTCCTTAATCTAGTTGCCATATTGGATATAATATTACTGTTTTAATGCTTGTTGATTTGGTTTATTTGCCCACAGCATTTGGGGGAAAACCCCTCTTTCATGGACAGGAGGGGAAGTGCTGATGCAGGATTTTGACATCCTGACACTGAATCACTAAATAACCACATATGCACACAATCAAACTGTAAACTAAACTGAGACCAGGCGAACCTTTTAGATCCTTGAAATATGCCGGCATGTTCAAAAAACTGGATTTTTTTTTTTTTTACATTGAGAAGAGAACATGGCTTGTGAAAATTAATAATTAAAAAGTCCATCTGGTAATGCATTATATTATTACACCATAAATCTGTTGAAATGTGGAGAATGTGATTCCATCTTTAAATATTGATACTTCAACTGCATCAGGTCAGCTGTGACTAACGCAAATGAGCTCTGCCAAAGTAATTGGATGACCACTTACACAAGCTCTGTATCACTCCAGTAACACAACATCAGACAATGGAAATACTGAGTGTTATGACTTCACTGTCTATATTCAGACGAAAGGGCTGAACTCCAGACCCCCAAAAAACACACCTGAACCCTGCTGCTGACTCACCACTCCTTGTGTGTGTGTGTGTGTGTGTGTGTGTGTGTGTGTCTACTCAACAGCCAAGAGAGGCATGGTGGGCTCTGATGACACCCCTGACTGGAAAAACACATAAGCTATGACTGTGCCTGAAAAATCTCAGTGGTGAAGCAACGCTCACTTTTAGGAATAATCTCGTCACTTGCTGCCTGTAGTCCTTTTATCACCTAGCAGCCTGGGGTACGGTAATGTAAACTGTCTGTCAGTGACTCCACCACTTTCAGACAAAAATATCTCAATATCTGTTTAAAGGATTGCCACGGGATTTTGTACGGACATTTATGGTTACCATAAGATGAATGCTAACAACTTTGGTGACCCCCTGACTTTTCATCTAGTGCCACCATGAGGTCAAAATATTTATCTCTCCAATACTTTGGTTTATGACCAAAAACCTGTGAAACAAACCCGTCAGCCTCAGCTGTACTGCGTGTTCGGTGTGAATTTGCAAATGTTAGCATGCTAATTAGCAAATGTTAGACATTATACTTGCTAAACACATAGACTGTATAAAAGAAGTAGATACTGTGTGGTCTGTGGACTACTGTTTGGAAGCCTCGAGTTTGGCATTTTGGCCATCGCCATCTTGTTTTTTTGGAACCAGAAGTTCCCATATTTGGACAAGAGGAAGGAGCTATCTAACTTGGTTAGTAAGGTGCATCCATAATTCACGTTAACTGTGATATTAATTGGGATGTTAACTGAAAAACAGGCTCAAAACAAAATGTACTTACCGGAAAAAATCAAAACCCGACTCTTTGTCTTTTAGTACAACCGACAGCTGAGCAAGACATTTTAGGTGGTCAAAGTGCTACAATTATCTTTCATGAACTGAAAAAAACGCTTGGCTAGACCTCAGCATGTTACCATCGACATTGTAAGCATGAAGCATGCTGATTTTAGCATTTAGCTCAAATCACCACTGTGCTAAAGATCAGCCTCACAGAGCAGCTAGCATGGCTAAAGATTCTTAAGTCTTGTTTCTCCACATTGAAGCCCATAAGTGCTTGCCAAACTACCACAGTGTCCCAGTCAACCTTTGAGTTTACATTGCAACTGTGTAATTTCGGGTTTACCATGATAAATCTCAAGCCCTGAATCCAATAGAGTGACCCTCAGCTTAAACCCTGTCAGTCAGGTCTGCCTTATCATCCAGCAGTTGATTGAAAGATACGTTTAGTCTCACGTAGGAGTATAAAGCCATCCCCTCCCACCGATCTTATCTCACAGGAGACCTCAGATTGTGTTACAGGAGTAAACAAGTCACAGGGATAAATGAAGCTCCATACAGGCTTACTCCGCCACATAGTTACAAAGACATGCAAATCATTTGCACTGATAAACATACTATTACTGGCTTCTTTCATCAGATCAGATTCATCAGTAGATTAAATGTCCTTATAAAATCAATTCTGAACCAGTTATTCTACAGATGTAGCGTATTTGCCTGGAAAGAGAATAGGGAACAGTTTTCATGGTTGTTATCCTTCAGTGCTAAAGGATCACAACAAGTTGTGCCACCTCGAGGGGAAATTATTTGCATATGATGCAAGGCTTGTGCATGTGTGAGCAAATGTTTAGGACTGTCACTGAGGCAAAGCCAGGCACTCAGAAATTGAGCTGTCCAATGTGCTGAATCCCAAGAGAAAGACGATTCAGGAGACGGAAATGTACAGAATTCCATTCCACAACTTTTACAAATATAAAGAAATATAATCACACTTTAAAATTTTTTTTTATATATATATACAACTCTCCTAAACTGACTGTTTGGGGGTTTTAAGTATTTTAATATCAAACATTTGATTTATTTGATTTATGTTTTTGTTTACGTGTTTGAATGATTACATGTTACTTCTTTTTTAATTACTTACTACTGCCTTTATGTTTAGGTTTATGGTAGGATATAGATACTATCTATATACATTTTTGTGTGTATGAGTGAATGTACTATTTGTGTATACAGCAGTTGTTGGCTGTGTGAGAAGAATAGATTGCATGGGAATCCTGTTTTTTCTCATAGTAGAACACTGAAAAGATGTCCACTAAAGAGTCACATCAGCCTGGCCCGTGGAGACGCTTAGATAAACACACAGCTAAAATAGAAGGGGAGTCAGGTTGCTCCATGAGGTATTGGTAAGAGAAAGGAGAAGCAAAAAGCATTGTGAAAGCATTGTGGTCGCTCTATTTTCTATCCCAGGTAAAAAAAAAAAATCCTCTCTTTGCAGACCGGACACCCATAATTTCTCAAACAAACACAAAAAACATCCCTCAAAGCCTCAAAACAAAGGCCTGGAGACCTGATATAATAATTGGAGTTGGGTGAGTACAGCGGGTTTGTCTCAGGAGTCAGTCATGGCCTGAGGAGACAGCTGGACCGAGGAGGCTTTTGGATGGGGCCTTTGGCCAAGTATATCAGTTGATGGTCAATGGGGTCATGACATAAAAAAGAAACTATGAAAAGTTCACTAACAACAACTGTCATCACTTAGCATTACCCATTTCACCTGAGGACTGAGTGGATTGTGAGACTGTCATTGACTGATGGTTGAATCACTGTTTGAATCACTGAGCAGCTCTGCTTTGCAACATTTTACATCTGGACTGAGTTTTTTTTGCTGACCTCCAAGTAACTGCCATGCAGACTTTGATTTACCCAAGAATTATCTTTTGTGTTTCTAAAATGTTAAACAAGACAAAGTGGTGAAGAAAGAAGCAAAATGCTTTTGATTGGGCTCCACTTTATGTATTAATATAAAAGCCCCATGAAAACACCCAGGCCCAAACTGAAATTCCCCTTCTGAATCATCCACTAGTATTTGGAAACCAAAGTCAAGCTACCAATAACTTTGTCAGAGGGTTTTGGTGGGGCTGACATGTACATTTCATCCTTTTGAACCTCAAAACTATTCAAGCTGTCGTTAAAGATTTATTTATTTTATATCCTCTCACAGAGATGTTTGGAAAGGCAGTGATATGATTTGGGAAGCAAAAATAGAGCACAAAAATATAATCAAAGCAGTAACTCTTACTGCAAATATACATATATAGTGTGTGATTACAAGATTTTCTATGCAGATGTTTTGGTTCCCAATCAAGTGATACGCGACAAAGAATGTGCTGAAGGTCAACACTTTGATAGAAATTACTCTTTTGATATTCACGCAAAGTTTGGCATAACATTTTGGAACAGCACGATTTTTGCCTCAATAGCAAATCTTCTAAAAACACAGACAACAGCTTTGATTTCTGATATACTGTATGTGGTACTCAAATTGGTATAATAATTAACATTATAAGTAGGTAGAAGGTAGAAGTAGGTAGATTGTTGGGGTTGAAATGTATTAATCATATGATCTTGAAAACTGCATTATACATTGCTTTTTATGTGATCCAGTAAAAAAAAAAAATCCAAAACAAAAACCTGAAATTTATCCCAAACTATGATTGGTTACTGATGAGTACTGATGATAACAATGAAGGACCCGTTCTGACATTCAAAGTGCAATTTGTCGGGGTTGATTTTGTCTTTAGCAAACAAAGGCTACAACAAAAGCCAAGATATTTGTTGTGTACTGACGTACTTTTGACTCTACCAAATGTGAATTCATTTAACATGAAGGCTGACTTTTAATCCCCATCGGGCCTTTATCAGGACACTGTGAAACCGATCTGAACACATGTACAGTATAATCTTGCAACATCTGACTCAAGAGTAATCGAGTCTGTCAGGTATACTGTGCCAAAGGAAAGGAAAGCAATCATTCTGCATGGTTATGCATGGGTAGAGTTACTAGAGGAAAACACCAAAGCTCATTAATAATATGCAGAGAACCGTGCACATGAGAAACACTTCATTGCACCTTTTTTCCAAACAAAACATAGAAGGACTCTATCATACAAATGGTTCAGGTCTCATTACTCATTCAAGTCCAACGCATGGCAAAGTGTTAAGTCTGTGAATTTCTTTCATGCCCACATGAGAGGAGTATTCCTAATGACACATATATACATAAATGTGTGTGTGTGTGTGTGTGTGTGTGTATAGAAACAGTATATAAATAAGTACACACACACACACACACACACACATTTATGTGTATATATATATATATATATATATATATATACCATAAATGTTTTCAGGGAAAAAAGTTGTTAATTTGTTATGACAGTAGGCTATCGGATGTAGTTTCTGATAAAAGATCAGTTTACCTGCCAAGGACTACATTTCTGCAGCAGAACACAGACCTCTTGCTTGGCTGCACTGGATAAACAGATTGTGTTATTTCTGGTTCAGTACCACTAGGTGTCAATAATCCCTCTAAATGGACTTTATTTATTTTGAAAACTGGAAAAGTGTATTTCAAAAAGAGAGTAAATGACCCATGTGAGCTCAAGAGCTCAGAGTATTATCAGCCCACTTAACGTCTCTCAATATTTCCTAAATTGAAAACAAAGGCAAATAGCATTCTTGAGTGAGAAAAACCGCTAAAGCAGAGAAGCGCTTAATTTCAGCTACTCGATTAAGAGTACCATAGTGATCATGCAGTGCAGCTGATTGAAGCAATATGTCACACTATGAATGAAGCCTAAACACTTCAAACAACCACTCAGGCATATCAAGCAACTAAATGCATTTTGTGCTGAGTTCAAACGCAGCCCGGCCCCTACAGGGAGAGCCATTTCAGATTAATATAAATTACTTTCTCTGACAAGTGCTGGGACTTCTGATAGAGAACAAAAGAAGAAATGTACAGCACATGAAAAGTAGTAATGAGATATACATAATGGACCAAATCATAAATACAGCATGGTGCCTTTGGTGCAGTTATATCTACAGTAGGCCTACCATTAATCTTTGCTCCATACTACCTTTGATGGTTGAATTTGAACAGTATTTTTCTATTGGCTGTTGAAACCATTGTGGCAATGATAAATAAAAAACAAATGTTTTGTAATGTAACATGAAAATAGTAACTTGCACATTTTAGATACAGTTTTCCATAAGTGAACGAGCCCACAGGACCTCACTCCCTATCAGTTATGGTAAATGAATCTGGGTGGTAGCAGTTAATCAACAAGCAAGTGGGACGTCACATCGAGTGTCTGTGAGAAAACCTCCCAGCGAGCCGCTGATAAATGGGTTGGCAGCCGGTTTTGTGGTTGTGAGTGTGTCTGCATGTGCATGTTTTTGTGCATGTGTTTGTGTGTAGGAGAAAGTAGGGAATAATGGCGGGCTGCTTCACAGTGTGCACATAGGCATTGCTATAAAAGGAAATTAGAGGCCAATGTAAAGCTGTGGGCGCAGCCAAAGGTCCTGTGTTTGTGTATGTGTGTGTATACGTGTGTCTGTGTGTGCAGGTTTGAGTGTGTATATGTGTGTGTGTTGTCTATTCAAGTGGAGGGATGGGTGAGAGGGGGAGCTGTCGTTTTAAATAGCCAGAGAGAGGAAGGATGTCTCCAGCCTTGACTCTGGCGTCCCTTTGTTGTTCGTGAAAACAAAACAAAAAGAGATGAGGACAAGGGGAGTGAGGGAGAAGAAAGAGCATGAGGGAGCGGAAGAGAGGAGGGAGGGATAGAGGGAGGGAGAGAGAAAGCAGAAAGTTAGAGCCAGTCCCTGACAACAATGCAGTCTGCTCGGTGACAGAGACATGATGTCACGTTAGTGGAGTCCCTGGTGTGGGGGGTGGGAGCAGGCTGGGTGGGGCCATACCTCTGTCCTCCCTCTCCCCATGTGCGTCTTTTTTTTCCTTTTCTTTTTTTTTTTAGTGAATGAATCTTGGGAAGCATGATGGGCCAGGCTCGCAGCTCCACTTCCTCACACCTGTCATTTGAAACAGTGAGATTTCCAGGTCGTTCATTCATGCCCTGGTCCCCACTGAGCATGCTACTCAGAGAGAGTGAGGGAAGCCTGGTAGAGGATCGCCCTCCAGGGAGAGTGTGTGGGGTTATGTTTGTATTGGGGGATGCAGGAAGCTTGCAGGTGGAGGGAAAAAGAAGGGGAGGCACTACATGACTGGTGAAAGAAAACTGTAACATAAATGGCTCCGATGTGTATCACAATCACTTTTTACATGCACCAGGATCATGGTCTGGTCTTGTCTTCCTTTTGCACTTTTCCCATGAACACACAGCTTCACACATGTGGTCTACTGCTGTAGTGTGACACCACTGTGGTGTCACTTTAGGAAACGCAAGGCAAGTTACAGGAGTATAACTTCAGTGTACATTTGGTTATCTTGCTCAGTCCATTTTAAAATTGTTCCACAGATATGAACTTTAAATCAGTACTTTAAAACTTTTATTACCTGTTAACTGGTAATTCTCTTTCCCAAGACAGTAAATTGGATTTTGTGAGTCATTATTTAAACTTAATCATAGCTGCCATCATAGTCTACATTTTATTTTACACAGGGGTGCATGACTAGGATGTCTACTTTCTCTCTCACTCTTCCCCGTTACTTCACCAACATTATAACATTCACAAAGTAATAATTAATGTATTGCATGATATTGTTGTGTGGTCTTGCCCTTTTGGTGCTCCCTGTTCATGCTATGCCATTTCCTCTCTTATAAAAACACACACAGCTTTCTGCTATTTTACAAGAAACTCCTAAGCTTGATTAATGATGCAGCACACATTTACTGTATGTGCATAAACACCTGAGTGGCCACTCAAGTCCAAGAAGAATTAGCTGGCAGGAGTTCAGCTCTATTAATATGCTCATTTAGCAGTAATATGTGATCAGGCACAAGTGTGGATTTGAATCTCCCCGTGGTACATGAAGTTGTGCTTTTTTTAATGAATTTGGTCCAGCCAGGAACAGAGGGAGCAAAGGAACATGTTGGGATCCAAACCACCCATCAAGCAACCTTCAGTAAATGCAGTGCAGCCTTGGCCACTGTGGACAAGCTCTCCAGGAGGAATCTGAAACAATTTCAGTAACATTTAGCTACATTCTCAACTTCCCTGTCCAATTTGTGCAACAGAAATGACCTCAGGAAAGCTTCCATTACTGCTTTACAGGACTGAAAAGTAATGTCAACAGTCTGCTCAATTAGGTGTACATGGTGAAGAAGACATTTAGCAAGGGTTTAGGCCAGGGTATCTCATGGTGTAAATAAATAGCAAGAATGAGCTTGCATGACATTGGGACTCTGCATGTGTTTGTCTAACTGGCTTGATTGCTTGCAGAGTCAGTTGGCTCCTGCTTGCTGCAGAGCTGCAGAGCTAAATCATAGCTGGTAGGGCTACTTGGAATATTCCACTATCTGAACCACAGAGCAGTGGGGGGGAACAAAAGACTGATTGCTATAGGTTTTGAATAATAGAAAGATAGATGGACAGGGAACCAAGAAATCAAGGACAGAAGGACTGTGGATCCACCATGGGAAGGTTCCAGTAATTGTTGGAGTTTATTATCTAGCCAGAGGAAATTGTACCCTTTGCCACCCACAAGCACTCAATGGTAACTATCAAGTTAAACTGCCAAAGTGAGACATTGTGACAAAGCCTCCTTTTAGAGATGAGGGATGACAGTGAGATGGGGACGGGGTGGGGGTTAAAGCCTGTCCCCTGGGAGTAGGAGGGGCAGTGTCACCGTTTGGAGCTGTTGAAAGGAGCACAATGACGCCCGGTATCAGGTTTGCCTGTTTGACAAATGGATCTCCTGCTGTGACCGTGGCGAGTGCAAGAGCCCTATCTGTACAGGATGCAGATAAATATGGAGCATCTTATTAAATGTTCACAACAAAGCGTGTTAACAAGTATTCTTACAGCATGTGGAGTTATGAAGGGGAAAAAATCTATTTGTGTTTAAATAACACAGCAACTCAAAATTCTTGAATGAAACACTTGGTGCAAAATCTACCAGTTGTCACTCATTGTACTTTAAATTATCATGTGCAAAGTCACCCAGTGAAGAGCAAGTTGTACCGAGGTGCTACCACATAAACCAACCACTCCTCTATGGTAATGTTGGTTGAGCAACAAAATGATGACGCACAAAAAACAAAATCCTTGTTTCCCCTATACTTCGACGGAGCCGTGGCAAAATGAATACAGACTGTGCTTGTTTGCAGTTAGCTGTATTCGATGTCAATTAGATGGAAACATGGAAACACACGCTGTCGTCACCCCCTGCAAAATAATGACTCATGTTAAAGGTGTGTTTTGCATCTTTTTTGTCAAATTCAGTAAATATCTTATTATGGCCTTCCAGCTGTTCTGTGTGTGTGGTGAAAAAATAGATATGCAATTGTTGCAATTTTAGCTACAGTAGCAGCTATAGTAGCAGGAAAGTTGTAAGTATTGCTGTCTGGAGCTGGTGTGCTGGCTGTGGGACCGTCTTGTCCTTTCAGCATGTTCGCTTCGCAGCAGCAACTGTAGCAACGGTTTGCTAACCCACAACTTAGCTAACTTTAGTTACATTAATTACTGTTTCATTGTTTGCTTTAGGGTTTTGTCATGGTGTTGGATTTCTCTAGAATTACCATGAATGTCTGTTAAATGACTGGCTGCATTATGAAAATTTTTTAATACCAGCAAACATGGCTTTGGTGAATAGCAGGTTTAAAAAATATGTAGAAATCTAGGTTCAAAATGTAATCTAGAGATCTAAAAATGTTCAGTACAGAGCATATTTAGTTACACAGACATATTTCACCTGCAACCCACCAAAACCATACTTTATGGGATGGTATCCACACTCCAGCACATTAGACCTCATGTTGTGTTTGCTTCAGTTCTTATTCTAGGGAAGTGATAAGAAACACACGCAGGCACTAAAGAGTGATTTAAGGAGGTCAACATCAATAAACTGTTTTTGAGTATGATTACAAGACAACCCCTCGCCACACACAGACACACATTTTCATACGTAATACTTAACCTGTTTTGACATATCTGGCCATAAAGTCACTATAGCCCTCACCTACGTACAAAAAACTGCCTTTGAACTGATAGACTGCTATCCTTGACTTTCTCATGCCAATAAAACCACACACAAATCTTCGATCCAGGCCCTGTAAATCAGGGTGAGAGCTGATCAAAGCAGGGCTGTGAATCTTACATGGCATATCCTGCATTCCATGCTAAATACATTCACATGCTGCACTCAAAAGCGTAGTACTTGTTTGTTGACCCCAAATCCATTTCAAGCACTGAGCATTTATTTTATTTGAAGCTGAATTCATCAGAGCATTCCCATGAGTAGAATCTCCAAATAGTATGAAACTCGTTCTCGGCACAAACAGGAAGGTTGGTCACACTCTGTCAGAATTTTTTTAGTAGTTTTTGTTTTTAACCATCACTTACTGAGACAACAGTTTGGAGAATGTTGGATAAAGCTGATTAACTACAGTAGCATTTTCAGTAGCACTGACATCATTTGGAGGCATTGCTTTCTCTCAACCCATCAAGTAAGCAGGACCCACCTTACGGCCTTTATCATTTCAGAGTCTACACTGAAAACACATGTGGATGGGAGGATCCAGGCTAGAACTGGTGAGATAAGGTGTCTGGTTTAATGTTCTTGGATCCATGACTATAGAAGAGAAAAAAATTTAAATGGTTAAAGAATAAGGCCCACCTGGCTTGGCTGGAGTTAGCTGGCTGGATGTAGTCAAGATTTTTGTGGCCCATCCAATCCAGACCATAAATGGCAGCTCCACTCCCTCCAACCAATGTCTTCATTCTTCCAATGCCAGTTTAAATGGCTAGCAGCTCTCAGTTCCCGACATCATAGTTTCTCTCTGTGCCCAGGAAACATTGTAGTTTCTTGCAAGTAGAAGCACCTTGCAAGAAATGCAAGGTGAATTCCCCCCAGCGTTTTTGATAAACCCTAGGAACAACATCTTCACAAAAAGTTGGTTCTCCAGGTGTCCCTGGAGGACCTGATGGATGTGCTATATGAATTGCAGCTGAGACTTGGAAAATGTAAGAATTAGGGGTGTGGAAAAGATTCTTAGATGCATCACGATGCAGACTTGGACGATTCTGAATCAATTCACAAATGCCAAAAAACGATTATCTAGAGGTTAATTGATAATGTAATGTTTACGGGACGAAAAAGGCGGAACTCGGAAGTGCGTAAGTGCAGCTCTGGACTGTCTGTGGTGTGCACACAATAGAGACGTGTGGGTCTCCCTGTTTGGCAAGGCAGGCAGCTGTTGTATGAATAACTGCCGCTATTAAACTTTCACATGATCAATAAAATCAATATGCAACTAACGTTAATGATTTTAACCCGCACACTGTGCAGCACGGTAGCGCTTAGCTAGTGTCCTCTCCTCATTCTTCGAAGGACAGCTACGTGACAGGCGGCAGAACGTGACGGTGAAAGTAAGCGGAGCAGAGGAAAATATGAGCTCTAGCCTGGCAGTAAATGTACAGTGTAGGCCACAGTGTGTCCGTTAATTAAAGTCTGTCTGTTGTTTTCCAACTGCTGAAAAAGTGAAGGTAGTTAACGCTAGCTAACATCTCTTCAGACTGCAGTCTGGAAGCTGATCAGGACGTTTATTGGCTGCTAGTTTAAGTTTGTTTGTTGTCATTCATCCACATATTAAGTACACAAATGAACGAAATGCCATTTCTCAAGGCCCATGGTGCTCAATACAAGATTACAATAATCAACTTATAGGACAAGACACAAACAAAAAAAAGAACAGATATATTTAGGCGGAATGAACAAGGTTTGGCTGGAGCATTGTAAAGTGCGTAGTTCAATCCATATCTGAATCTATACAAATAACAGCAGCATCAGAAATGAAAATAGCAGCAACAGAGGTCAGTAATGCTGTTGTAATAATGTAATTATGCTATGTAACGTTAGCTACATTTATATGAAGTAACAATAAATAGCTGAATTTAATTACTACCTACTTAGTTGAGTTGTTGTTTAGTAGTACCAAGTAGTCACACAAAATACACCTTTATCCTATTCGTTTTACATTCGCATTGTAGCCCTCATAATCGTAATGAGGTGCCTAGAAATTCCCAGCCCCAGAGGTGACGCATCGTGATGCATCGAGATATCGAATCGAATTGAATCGTGGACAGGATTATCGTAATTGAATCTAATCAAATCTAATCAAATCAAATCGTGAGACCAGGGAAGATGTACACCCCTAATAACAATTTTGTCCAGATACAATGGAAGACAGTGGGGGCATTAATTAGACCCAAAGGCATGATTGGATATTCATATTATCCACTGGGTATATTGAAAGCTCTCTTCTATTCATCCCCCTCCCTGATGCGAACCAGATGGTAAGCATTTCTAAGGTCTAGTTTGGTGAATATATTTGCTCCCGGTAACAGTTCAAAGGTTCAAAACCTTTGAAAGGTTCAAAACCTTTGAACTGTTACCGAAAAATGACAGGCTAGTGAGGAGCACTGATGAGGTGAAAAGTAATAGTCTCAAAGTGATTACCTCATATGCACAGGCGAAGAGGAGCCATTTGATTTGTGACCATGCAAAGCAGATGACCATCCAGGGCAGATGGGTTTAACCGGGGAACCCAATGAGCTGTTTTGTGAGCTTGATATCTAGCAGGTTAGAATCTGCACCAATATCGACAAGGACTGAGAGCGCAACCCTTCAAGGCTGAGGAGCTGAGTGTGGAGAAGAGGCCGAGAGGGCATACCAGAGTTCATTGTCCAGCTCACCAGCACCCTCTGGATTACTGGTGAGCCAGGGCTACTCCAACCACAGTGAATGCAACAGTTCATCTGTTGTTGTTCTGCAGCCGAGAGCCGGCCTCAACCAAGCTGCATGACTTTCGGGGTAAGCATGGGAAAGCTGGGAACTGGCTCTGGAGATGAAGTAGAAGAGTGAGATGATTTGTGAGGAAGCTCCTGGGAACGGGCAGACCAGGCTCTCTCCCTTGTGTTTGTAAAGCCGGTTGTCAGTGCGGATTGCTAGAGCAACGAGGGCATCCAGATCTGCTGGAAGCTTCTGAGCCACCAGCTCATCCTAATTGTGCTGAGACAGTCCATTGTAGAATGCATTAAACAAAGAGGTGGCATTCTACTTACTTTCAGCAGCCATAGTGTGGAATTCAATTAAGTAATCTCCCATGGTTTTTCCTCCCTGAGTGAGGTTAAGAAGACCCCGAGCTGTTTCTCTTCCGGGAGTGGCGTGATCGAAAACTTTCTGCAAAGTTCTGCAAAGAAGGGCTCCACTATGTCACAGGCAATGGACTGTCTCTCTCACTAAGCTGTTCCCCACTCTCTTGTTTGGCCTGAGAGAAGTGAGATGATATATGGCACTAGTGACTGTGCTGTGAGGAAGGAGGAGGGCTGGAGCTGGAAGGTAAAGGAACACTGGGTGAGGAAGGGCTGCCAGGCAGCCGGGGATCTCGAATAGCGCTCAGAAGTCGAGTAAAAGTGAGCCGCAGTACTGGGAGAGATGGTAACAGTAGGAGCCGGAGCTGGGATGAGAGCCGGAGCTGGGATGAGAGTGTCTGGAGATGATCACAGATGGACTCCAAACTTGGCTCAAAGCTGATGGATATCTCATGTAGAGCGCCTGTGATCGAAGTTCAACAGAAGAGTCTATCTCCTGATTTTTAAGAGTTGTAGTTTGGCATAAGTCAGCTGACCTTTCAGGCAGCATCACATTAGATATTAGCATTACATTTCTGCAAAATGTACATTTTATAGTTTAGGTATGGTTTTAACAAAAAAATGTAGTGAAGCTGACCTTAATAATAGCAGCCCTTCTGTTGTTAGCTCATAAAAACCTGTTGCGCTTTATTGTGAAATGTAACAGAAACCCAATTGGTCACGTATAAACATATCTTTGGCATGAAAATTAGCCATGATTACTAACTAACAACAGACAGCAAGCTAAGGAGAGAACATTGTAATGTTCATTTTGTTGTTCCTAAATCAAACTGATCTGACATGTTTTTTTTATGTTGTCTTACTTAACTTCCAGTGTTAAGTGTGTTCCAGATCTGCACTTTCCAGGGTGGCCTTTCTCTCATAATTGCACACTCTTTCATTTGGCTTTGGTCCCCATGCTGTTTCCTGAAAAGAAAATCAATGTGTATACCAACAAACAACTACTTCTTCCTGGGGTTCACATAAATCTGAATACTCCATAGTCTGGCAGTGGTAAAGCTCGAGGAAGTCAAAACAGATGTTCCAAGATTGACAAAGTGAGAAAAGAGTCATGACCCACAAAGAGTGTTGGAGATCAGCCAAGCAGGTGTACATGCGTTTATTCTATGAATGATGGAAATGCTGTCATGAGGCACAGTATCAGCTCAAAAACAAACTCTTCTGTGCTCAGGTGCAGCTGGATATACAGAACATTTACGATAGCAGAGTCAATCAGTTACATCACCTGATTTTAGACCATTGAGGGATAAAGCAAAGGAAAGCACTTCAGCTATGACAAGGTTGTGATACTGTACACATATAAATATACACAAGGTTATGTACATATGTGGATGTATACAGACATCAGCTATCAGAGATATCGTATATGCAGACTGTTATGCAGATGTGAGGCCTTGGAAAACAGAAATAGTTTAAGCACATGTCATCTGATTCATAACTTTAGCATGAAGTAATTGGATCTATTATTTGGATGCCCTGCTTAATGTCCAGATGAACCGTCCATCTGAAACTTCTCAGGAAAAGTATACGGACAAAACACTTTGGCAGTCTGCCATGTGGAATTATTCTCTTGTTTTGGACTGTCTTCTAATGTTTTACTGCCATGTTGTATAAAAAAGCGAGTTTACAAAATCTAAACTTCACAAGTATAAAAACAGAAATCAGTAAATATAAATACAGACAATATGGACAGAAAGGAAATGCTTGAGGTTTGGCATGTCAACCTGCATTCCTTTTTCACTGCATCTCAACCTGACAATGATAGAAAACTTTTTTCTCCCTTGATGTTGACTGGTACTCAATGTGTCCTCCCAGATACACACGGGTAGCTAAAATAACCGACTCTTAAATTGTTTTAAGTTACTTATTAGAAATGACTAAACATGTTGGGTCATAGAAAGTTGAATGGCAGCATTTTTAGCCATTAAAGAGGTCTGGCAGTTAGCACTTTTATGTAAAAGTTTTCATAACAACACAAGACAAATAACACAGCTTCAAAGATGTTAAATCGTCTGTGACCAAATTCCAAAATTATTTGGTAAGTCATGGGGAACCGTCTGGAGAATTACGAGAAGTCAAACACACAAACACAAAGACAAACTGCATCAACAGAACATCAACCCACAGGACAGACATTACACGAGGGGTTGAAAAATTAACTTAGCTGGCATCTAACCTATCATGACTCACCTTTATGGAATAATTGGCAGAGTCAGGTTATTTGCTTAGAATTTTAAGCCCCCCCACCCTCCTCTGAAACATGTGTTCTGCTTATTGTTTTTTCACATCGATGTTTGACCTTCACTGACATATTGATGTATGTGCAGAGTTTGGCACCAGAAGGTTGTTACATCCGTCATTTGAAGGGGGAAAGTTTCTCACCTTAAATCTGAGTTTAGCAAGTGCATGTACAAGCGTGATTTGTGACACCACAACTAGTGGGAACCCAATCATTGTCCAATATACAATTTACACAAGAGTGATATTGTAACTTGAATCCTCCAGTGCACATGGCCTAAGAATGGACTTTTCAGGGAAGTAGGAGACATCTTGCATCTGGCAGTTAAACTTTTAAAAGCAAAACACATTTGCATTTTTATAGAATCCGGACTTTTTAATGAGGAAGAGGAAGTAAATGTGTAAGTAGTTTATTGAACTTTTCTTTGATAAACCATATCAGACAGATTCTTATTCAGAGCAGTGTTTTGTCTTAAAATGTTTCTGTAGGGGGTCTTTAAAGTCCTTCTTAATGAAATATTTACATAATTCTCTCTACATCAGACAATGTAATTATTCTAAATATGAGACAAAAAGCAATAAGATGAAAGTGATGGCCCTGTAGCAGCTGTGCTCCAGAAAAAACATTTTTTTTCTTCTGTTGCTGTCACCTCTCTGTAATCAAGCACCAGCACATACCATACTTAGATGCAGAATTGATTGCAGATGACAGGGGTGTTCTTTTCTGACAGCTTTGGATGTATTTGAAAAGTTTTCCAAAGAATTCAATTACTATTTTAGTTCTCGTTATGTTTTGTTGAATGTTCCTTGTCAACAATTAGAAAGTGCTTGCAGTGTGAAACCTGAGTGCAGCTTCAGTTATATTGCTTTAGTGTTTGTATATTGCCAAACTATACTATAGTTAAGCAAAGTACCACAGACCAACTGCCACACAGTGAACCTGGGGCTCTGGGGGCACCAAGGGAACTAAGACCCCAAATCTTGCAATTTGGCACAATTAAACTTACTTTTTAGGTAGAGATACCAGAGATATTTTCCCAAAACAAACATTTTTGAAGTGGTAATGCTCAAGATGTAGTTGTAACTGAAAAATTGCAGGTCTTTGGTTGTTATTTAAGAAACCATTTGGTCAGCAACTAGTGACATACCAACTGATTATCTACTACTGCATTTAATTTAGCAGTGGTGTGATAGACTGTGTGCAGAAAGTAAAAAAGAAATGGTCATTTAAATGGTTTATAAATGGCTGACACTCATCCAAGCGCCATCATGTGCTTTTGCTATTACTCATAGTCCGAACAAACCCATGTTCATGTTGCACTGTGTGATAGATGAGGCTAAACGAATGGCCCACTGGCCAAAAGTATTGAATTAATATTTTGGTTAACAGAAAGAGAAATAAAGTCATAGAGAGAACTGGGTGTATTTAAAAAGCAGAAATGTAAATTGAGTGTTGCATGAGTAACATGTGTTGAAGTTGGAAAGAATACCATGGTGTTCAGAAGATAAGACATGATTTGCTTATCAGTCATGTTTAATCTGTCACGATGTGACACAATTTCTCTATAAGACCCTTAGTATAGTGTCTCTGGTGGTTATTGGACTGCTGTTGCACACACTGTGGTATTTCCATTAAGGACTAATGTAACTGTTTAATAACATTGGAGCAGAGATACTGAGAACTGACAAAAAGCAGTGGTTGACCAGGCAGGGGTCCAGGGATTGAGAGCTGGCAGAGAGATTCCATCTATTTGGATAACCTCTGATGTAAAAAAGATTATTTTCTTGGCCCATATGCTGCTGCAAAGAAAGGTCATGGAAAATAACAATCGGGAACCTTGCTGCAATGATAAAACCAAAACTTTGCCATTTGTAATGATCACTTCAATCAGAGCAGACTGCAGACTGAGATAGAGAAGATAAGCACACAACAAGAAGCCTCGAGGCTGAGACGTTATTCTATATGTCACGTGTAGCATTGGCTGAACAATGCAGGTTTTGATCCAAAATGGCTTCTAGGAAATTAAGACAAGTGAATATTTTTCAAGAGTTGTACAAAAATATTTCCATTTTAAGTGAGTCTTTACCCATTTCATTTAATCCTTAGACTAACCTAATCCATAATATATTTATCCTTTTAGCATACTGTGAGTATTTGCATTTTATGCTACTATATTGTTATACTCCACTGCATTTCCGATAAAATACAATACATTTATAAAGATCAAATCAGTGATTCCCAATCCCAATTTTGGTTTGTGACCTATTACTAAAAAGCATTGTCCACCTGGGGCCTGTTGACACGTTTCAGTTGTTAGCATTTCCACCACAGAGCAGTTTCATTTAAATAAAGTTTTGAGGCCCAAGAAATAAATGATCCATTATTTCACCAAAAAAGCAAATATTAAAGAAAAGTCCAAAATGAAAATTATAAGTTTCTATAGCAGAACTTTGTTTTTGCTTCTTTCCTACCCTATTAAAGTTCTCATGATCCCGACCCCCACATTGGATATCACTGGACTAAACTTAATTAGCTGTACCTCGAAAAGCTACAACAATAAAATACTGCATACACACTGATGCATCAGTTGTGTATAATAAAATGTCACAGATGGACTAGCTACTGATAATATGCCTGGACTTTACTTAAGTAATGAAGTCCTGAATACTGCAAAATGCAACATATTTGAAGTAACTTTGTCAACTAGACCTCAACTCAGACCTTCTATGCGTGTAAAAAAATCATTTTTCTTTTCATATGTCTTCCACCACTATATTACTGCTGTAATTTTCTTATAACCGCAGGGCAAAAGTACATTCCTAAACTTTGGGTCCCATGGCTAAAGTAAAATTTGAGAATGACCAACAGGCCCTGTGACAGAAGGGTAAAATGTCGCCAAGCATCCAACCGCATGTTTCCTGTGGTCAACCCAACTTTCTTGATATGTTTAAGAAATTTCCCTCAGGAATTTCTATAAGTCTGGCTTTGCTTAGGGTGAGAATTTATTTTCTTGCTAAATGAAGACATAAAGATTGATGAAAGCATGAGACAAATTAAAGCCGTCTTTGTCACCATACAACTGATGACCATTCTTTTTCTTCAGCTTATAATAGGTGTAAGTTTGATCCAAGACATCACACACAGATGCAGAAGTCTATGCGATCAAGTCATGAGGCCTGCTTGCTTGAGAAGACTTTCCTTCTCTGCCACAGTGAATGATATGAGCCATACAAACCAAAATTACATTTATGATTTACACTGTGCCAACACGGGCACAAAATCAAAGCCTTCCACTGAATCATTTAGCATATTTATTTAGCTGGCAACTTCATGAGCAGTCAAACCTGTCTGTGTGAACTCCTTCATTTGTATTTTCTGCTGACACACGCTGGAAAGTGCAGAGCCAGTGACAGTCGCTCTCTCATTAGCAGGTTTTTGGTGGAGACTCCAGAGCCTGTGGGTGGCCTGGAGTTGGAGAAAAGCGTGTTCTGTCTGTATCTACCTCTTCTTTCCATGGAGACCTGAAGTCTCCAGTCACCCCAAATGTACCCTTTCCAGTGTCTGTGGAGATAAAAAGGCATGCAATATTTCACCAAATAGAAACCTTATCCAAACAAAGGTAGGGCAGAGTCATTACTTTCAATCAAAAGCACATGTGGGGTGAAAAAAACTGACTGGACACTTGCTGGATTGAAAACACAACCTTGTTAAGTGCAGAGTGCGAGTTTGGTGCTGAATAATTATTGCAGGTTTCTGCTTTTTACTGTCAAGGAATGTGAGAAAATGATTTATTGCATCTCTCACCACCTTAAATTGAAAAAAAGGTTATAAAATATCCATCAAAGCTGAACGCCCATAGTAGAAACACTCTTCTTCTTTTGGATGACACTGCTTCTACTGTTACTATAAGAAGAAGACCAAGAGGGAAAACAGAAGACAAATGGAACGGTGTAAATGGCTATACCTTTAGGAGTCTGCACATTTTTTCACACCTTTTTTGAAATACAAATATTGAACATCTGGTGAACACATTTACATAAGAGGTCACTCACAGACTTTTCCACATAGTCTGTAAAATAAGCTAATGACTGAAGGAAAAGTTGAATATGTATTATTAAATCATTTACAGAGGACTTACAGGGCAACAACCAATCAAACCCAGCATATATTTAACAACAAGACTGCTACAAAAGAAGAAAATATCCTACTAATATGCTCTGGTTATTTCATAGTGGCGCCAGATGTTTAAGCTAAAGAATTTTTGCTTACTGATTGCAGTGAGTAGAGCTTATCTCGGCGTGCTGGCTAAACTGTAAATGTATACTGACACAGTAAGGCTGGAAAATATACAGCACAATGCTTGTAACTCAAATAATCAAAATAATGTTGTAGTAGATATGGTGTAGCACTGTAGCAGTTTCTAAGGCCACATGACATCCAACATCTGGTTTAAACTGCATTTACAACAACCTGAACAAAAGCCTCAAAGGAGCGGCATGGCAGTTTTCAGCAGCTTTTATTTAACATTTTTGTCATTTGCAGCAAGGGGCATTAAAAGTTAAGTATAAAAACTTATTTTGAACATAATGAGGCATACTGAAGAGAACAATAGCAGCCCCACAACGATGATGCTGCATTTGATGTTTTTGCAAATTGTTCGTCTCCTGTTAGAGATGATGGAAAAAATATGTCACTCTCTTGTGAACAGTCCAAACAGGACCCAGTGAAGTTGTACAATGTCCTAAAAATTTTGAGTTTTGTTTAAGAAATGGCTTCTCAAAGTGCTTTCAACACATTGTCTGAAGTGGTAAAGACAGTGATCGCATTCAAAGATGTCAGTAAGAATTCCCAAATTTCCATATATCATATTATACAAATGAGATGAAAAAGTGTAAGCGGTCTCTACCTAACCAAACATGTCCTGCACTTTTTTTTTCTGTAAGAGGAGCATATCAAAGCATATTGTCTATAGATCACATCTGCAAAGCATCAGCCTATAATGGGTCTTATGAAGTCGTATTTGTACTCCAAGTGCAGATACAGTCTGTTGGTGGTTTTGGTGACCCTTGAACAGTTTCAGGATTTGCCGCATCAGTCATTTTAAATTATGATTATTTCATCTTGGATTATACAGGCAATTGAAATAGCAGTGTATAATCTCAAATATTTTCACATTCATTATGTTTAAGCACTGCAAGCTACTTGTAACAATTTATGGGTATGGCTTTAATGTAAACCTTTATGGTATAAATTCATTATCGTTATGCTGGAAGTGTAGTTGCTCTAGTAATAATATAATTAATAGATGTAAAAATACAACAGTTTTGGTCATTTCACAGGAGTTCTGATTTCTATTTTTGTGGGGTTCTTTTTTTTCTTTCTTTGGTCTTCTGTGGGTGGGGCTTGGATGGCAATAAGTGATGTACTTCCATATATCCCATATCAAGGATTTGGCAATTTTGAATCAAAATCTAATGACAAATTTTGCAAAAAGTTTGTGATTAAACCACACTCACTACATGTCTGAAACTAGCCTCACTGTCCTCTCAATCAGTACATGTTTTTGTGACTTTTATTTTATTATTCTAAATGAATGAAACATAATGAATAATGTAAGCATGTTTCATCTTAAGTTGGTTTTACCTCATGTCTTACAATATAAAAACAAACGACACAAGAAGTAATAACCAGTCCTGCGTAACCAATGATACAAAATACATTCTTTTAATTATTAATCATTGTAAATACACAAAACAAATCAATGTGAAGTATTAACACAAACACTATTTAGTGGGATATACATCTTGACACCATTTACACAAAGTATTTTGGAAATTAATGTGCTTGTCTCTCTTTTAGGAATCACCCTTTTGATACATCCAGTCTGTAATATCAGTCAAAACTATCTATGCCTTCCCCTTTGCCTACACACACAGCTTTTATAATTTCAACTACATTACTTTCAATCTATCCAACTGTGCTCATCCTATTTCATCACTCATTACGCTTCTCACCTAGATCATTTGCTGCAACGTTTAAGATTCATATTTTTATTATATGTACATGATATACATTGATTCTTAAATACATTTTCAATCTTTCCAGTCTATTTACAATATAAGAGCTTATTGATATTTTAAATGGTTACAAAATATGAGTAGTTGATGCTCTAAAAACATTAAAGCAAAAAGAGGAAAATGTGATGTTATACTGACTATGTAGGTAACAAGTGGTTGTTTAAAGAAGTTGTACTGGGGGATGGCGGGGCTTGCTTCACCTCCAGTAAAGCAAATCTGCACAGGAAGAAGGGATGCAGTCATATTTGAAAAATACAAAAATAAACAGGGCTTTGTGCCATCAACAAAGTGTTCATTCCAACTGAAATTCTCTCTGAAAACATCAAGTTTATGGAGCATATTTGTAACTCTAATCAATCTTCTCATGTCTCCATTCCTACTGGCTTTGTAAATGGAAAAAATTGCACTTCCATCGTATCCTTGAATCCTGCTCATGAGATTGGAAAAGCAGAACCATTCTCGGTCTGGTATCAGAACCACTAAGTCTGCGGCAGAGCACTACCTCAGTGCATACTGTTTTAACCCACACAGTTGTATCACAATAGACTGCAGCTGGATCTGACAGATCAAACGAGGTTTACACAACGGACACAATACTTTATCTCTCTTCTTGTGGCTAAAAAGCGGGCAAGAAGCTAATGTCCCAGATGAAACTCATCACTCAGATGTAAATGATCTTTCATTCTTTGGTGTAATAGTATTATGCATCACATTGAAGTCACAGGATGCTGTTAGACAACACAAGTCAAGCCCTGGAGTAAACAGTGTATGCAGTAAGTTCCTGATATGATATGACTGGTATCTATTGGGTAATAGCTGAATTCTTCAAGACTTAAAACAAACAACTTGAAGAGTGACATATTTAAATTTGACAAAAGATCAAGATCCAGTAATGAAACACAGAATATTACACATCTGATCTTCCACTTTGGAGTTTGGTAAGGAATGTACTGTGTAGTGAAAATATGGCTTGTCTGTAAATAGTCTATTTGTCTTATTATTATTATTACAGGTTGAAGCTTGATGAAAGACTGCTACGTCTGTTGCCTCCATCCAGAAAAGGTCCGCACCAATCACAGCATCTACTGACTAACCTTGTGGCTCCCTGAAGGTCATGAGAATGTGTAAAATGTTTGTCGTATTTGTGAGCAAGCACACCATGAGCTCAGTGATCTCGCAAACCCATGAGGTGTATGTGTGCTTGCGTGTGTGAGGGTGCGTGTTCGTATGTGAGCGCAGAGATGGACCACTCACAGCAAACACATTAAAGCAATCCCATTCGCTCTCCACTTGCCGAATAGTGAGCTTGAACCCACGCACACTGTTCTGTCTCTTATTAGTCTCTGTCTTTTGCTCCTTTCAATATAGCCACAAACTTTCCCTCGCAGATGGAGACAGAGGCCTCTACGCCGACAGCAGCTGCCTCCACTTCAGATCTTCTGGCACATGTGGAGTCTGGACTTGGATGAGGAGGTGGCATCTTTCCACACCTTGCAGGAAAGGCCCTTGGCACAGTCACAGCGCTGGAAGATTTCCAAGCCGTGAGAGCCTTTCTTCCTCTGCTTAGTGCACACCTCTCCCTGCCTCAGCACTGGCTTGCAGATTTTGGTCCAGAAATGGCGGGCGCAGCAGTAGCCCTCCGAGCAATCGGATGAACGCAGGCAAGGGTCGCCCTCATGCCCTAACAGAGGAATACAAAAAAGAAGACTGATAAGTGGTGTACCAGTAGACAATAAATCTCCAAACAGTATAACATTCTGTATGTCTGCTTAGAAAAACACAAACAAAGGTTTCATCAGAGACATAAAAGAAATACATGAAATTATAAACCATCCAGCTATAGTGCATCAGTTAAATAAAGCAAAGGAAGTGTACGATTATTGCTCATTAAGCTGTTATGTTTTCCATACGGATACATTTATGAAACCCTTTCTTCACATTTCAATTCAGATTGCATTATGTGTGGCCATTTTGGACACAAAAGAAATGCATGAAGCTTTCAACATAAATCAAGCGAACAATTTGCTTATTCTGTATATTAACCATATCGTCCCATCTGGTCTGAGTCGAATATTTCTGGCAGGAGGTTAGCATTACTCTTATGAATGCATAATTAGCACAATTTAGTCATGCAGGTTTTTTCTCAGAAACGCTTTTAAATGTGTATCGCCTCTTGCCAAAAGCTGCTTCACCAGTCATCCCGTATCACTGACAAAACCACACTTAGTTATTAGTTATTTCGATATGAAGTTTCAGCCATCAGCAGGATGGGCTGCTAAGCCTGGCTGCTTCCTTCGTTGCTTTAACACCACTGATTTTTTTGGGGTGGATTTTTCTCAAGCAGTGACTTGCATGAGGCCATTATAATAATGTTTAAGGAGAGGGAGTGAGTCAAGCACAAATAAAAGTCAATGGCCTTATTTATAGCAACGTTTAGTAGCCCTGCTATTTTCACATGGATTTTAGCATCACAGCCTGCTGTCTTGAGGGTGCATTTAGAGTTGAGTAATTTAAGTGTCTCATTAAACATATTGCTTCATGGATAAGCCCTTACATTAACTTAAATCAGGTTGCATGAACGCTAAGCAGGGGACTAAAAGAGTTATTAACTGTAATGGTGCCAAACCTGCATTCTATGGGTTTATTGGTATCATACAATGAGTGCTGTCAATGACAGTGTTTGTATGGCTTTATGTAGGTGCAGAAACAGCAGGAGCATTGTGGTTTCTTCTAAGCTCCTCGTGCTGTGTTTTGGGCACAGACATTGACATACGAGCAGAGGGGTAATTATCAACATAGTTTGTGGACTGGCGTCACCCATGAACTCTGTAGGACATGCAGACAGTGAACAACAGGAAGATTCATCCACCCAGACCAGACTCAGTGAGGATGACAGCAGAAAAGATGAAAGAAAAAAAGCAACAATGACAGTGTTTAGAGATGGCAGCATTTCCAGTGGACATACAACGACATCAGAGACATGCAATCAAATCTTACCTTTAAGTGAAATCTTAGCGTGTGCCTTCCCACTCTTCCTCCAGTTGTGGTCTTTGGTGGAGAGTTTGTTATGCTCATCTAAAGCTGAGATGTGAGGTGAGAGCACACTCTCAGAGATAGGGACGCAAATATCTGCAGACAGACAAATACAAAGGTCAAACATGACAGAAAACAACACCGACTCTGCCTACTTACTGCACATAATAGATTGTTCAACCTGATGGCCAACTTGAATAGTTAAAAGACCAGAACAATATGTTAGCAGCATGTGTTAGTGATTGCTAAATGAGGCTTTTCAGGAGAACTAACTGCAACTGTGAAGGCTGGTTACCTCCTGAATGTGTTGGTCAGCTCCCAAGTCAATTAAAAACAAAGAGCACACATCCATGCCGTTTATATTGTTCATTGGTGAATGCCTTCCAAAATGTGACTATTGATTTCTAACCACTGACCAACTATAGTTCACAACTCTGTCTGAAAGCATGTGTTCAACATTATTTAAATGTATTGGCTCCTTCACTAAATCTCTGGTCTAGATACTGTGGTACTGTTTGTTCAGTGACCTGAAACAAGTCACTTTTTCCAGATTATCTACATAAGACAAGAAATCAGATCTCTGACACGTATCGTACAGTCACAATATAAGTGAAACTGATGTGCACTGAAATGTGTTTGTGTGTGTCAGTACGTACAGTTACTGCAGCGGTTCCCAGGACAGCACATGGCATCTCGATGGCAGCGCTTCTTCCTCCTGCGGCAGGTGAGGCAGCGAGAGGGAGCCTGTTGAGGGCTGTGGCAATAGCTTCCCACACTGCACTCCTTATCACTGCTGCATGGATACGCCTGCTGAGGAAAAAGATGCATTTACTCAATCTGTGAAAAGATACTGTTAATTTGCTGGGTTAATGAAAGATCCTATATGGCAAAAATGCACATTTGTCTAAACAAAGGTGTGGTGAAGGTGTATAACTTCAGGGATATCAGACTTTTATATCAATAGGATAAACAGCTCTTCCTGAGTCTAACTGTAAACCTTTGGTTACATTTTGTGGGAATGTATGGTGCCTGATATAACTTTGTGTTGACGAGATGGCATTTTCTATGGGCTGCACAGAGCTCTAACCCAGTGAAACGCTTCACAGCATGTACAATGTGGTAGGTGCATGATTGTCGATAAGAATCGAGCACTGAAGTGCAACATTGGTGTCAATGTGGTTGCAGTTGCTTCGCCCACCTGCTCAGATTATGTCAAAGGTGCATGTCACAAGGTGCAGTCATGTTTTGTTTTATTTCCGGGGCTTTACAGCATGAGCTCTTCAAAAGCTCCTCTACCCTTTTTGTAAATGATGCAAAAAACTTTGCCCTTTATTTATTGTTAAAATTTGACTTTTATTTATGTGCCTAAGGGTGATAAGACAATATGAAACTCTCTCTCACACACACACACACACACACACACACACACATACACACACACATACACACATATGTAGCTGTGGCATAAACATAACTTTTCCTCTTAATTACATCATTCAGAATGGCACACATCAAAATGCCATTTTCTGGAAACTGTCCTGGGCTGGCTGGTGGACCCACCCCTCCCATAGCTGTATCTATACGATCAAAAATCTAATGTCATGAAACAGTCCCTTTATATTGGGCATTGGATCTTCTTGGGATTGTAAACCAATGTGTTATCTCCTCCCAAATCAATTTAATTAAATAGGGCGTATATTTGATGTGACTCCCACACAAGGACATTAGTGCCCTGTTGCAGAGGGCACCACTGCTAAAGAGAAAGAATTTAGTGGATTCTTTTGGTCACAACCCAGCAAACCCCTACTTACCCAGAACTAACACAATAACTGCATTCCTTCTAATTCCACCGCAGTTGCACCATGCACCTCAGGTCGCAAAATTAAAATTGTAGCAGTTAAAAAGCCAAATAAAACCCTTGTTATGTTCAGGTTAGAGGTCCCTGGAGACCAGAAAATCAGAGGACCCAACCCAACTAAAACAGGGTCATGGTGGGTACACACCCCCATTCCACATCAGTTCTTAAATTGCTACGTAATATTGCCGAGTTAAACTGCTCTGCAATTTGCCATGTTAGAAAATTGCACATTTTACTTTAACAGCATTTCATTTTGTCAAGGAGGCAGTCAATCCAAGAATATCTCATGATAGGCTACTTTATTTTTATTTGTATGCACTTAATGTATATAATTGAATGTCACTGTTTCAGGAGAGAAATGTCACGTCCTATACTGACGGAAACAAAGTTACTGTAATAATAAAGATTGACCGGCTGGTTACTCATTGTTTATGGTTTGAGAATAACAAGTATAATTGGTTTTAGAAAGAGACACTGATGTTAAGTTTTACAAGTATAATGTTTGATGTTTTGGACAAAACCAAATGCAACTCACCTTCACTGTATTGAGGTGGTGTCAGAAGTCTCAGCAGCATGCAGATGTGCAGAAAATGCTGACAAATATAGCCAAAACTCTCTTTATGGCTAGATACAGTTGGGGGCAAGTGGGAAAATATGTTGGTTGCTTGTTTTGGGTGACTGTAGGCTGTGGTCCCTCTGCAGCCAATTTTAGTGGACAACATGTTGTAGGGATTAGCATGTCTCTCACTGGTGTGGTCTTTTTTTTCAGGTCAAAGACAATGGAGTCATTTGAATTTCCAAATCCAGAAAAAAACATTTCAGTTTCTCTCAATTTGTCTCAAAGTGTTCAGAGGCTTAATGAGTCTACAGGCATAATTGAGGGGTAATTACTGTAATCATACTCCTTTATAGTCAATTTGGCTTCGTTTTTGCTTTAGTATTTCTTGTTTTGACACCGAAAGGTTGAGACATATTCTGTTGTCCAGCAAAGCACACAAAGAACCTTTAAGTCTGTTCCGTAAATGCACTGAAATGGCCACGCTAGGAAAACCACCACCTTAACAAACAAACATAACATCCACTGTCCAAAGCAGCAAGAAGTACAATTAGAGCCAAGCTCACTTTTTCCATAACAAGTGTGTGCACCAATGGGAAATTTTACTGGAACCGCTGTCTTGATATAATTCCTTACACATGCAAGTCTTGTCGCTGTTAGACTTGGAGCAGGAGCAAAGGAGTTTTGACATAAATTCTATCGCAAATCAAATGAACTCCCCAGACAAATGAAACAATGTCACAAATTTGCACTGAACTTATCAAGAGAGAGATACATTCTGAACAGCTGCAAGAAAACATCAGTGCTCTGGCTCATGTCCACATCCGCTGGGCGAGACACATCAAAGGTCAGGCCACTATGTTTCTCCAATTGCTGCACATCATATTTATTTTAAACCATTCAGTTTGATTTTGGGGTATTGTTATTACAACGGAAGGGCTGAGTATTGAGACATTTTCACAAAACCTATTTAAATATCCAGATAAGAAAAAACAAGCAGGATATGGATTCTGACTGTGTAAATTATGTCCAGTGCAGACTGACATTAGAACAACATGTTTTGCTGGCACACCACCACTGGTACCACAACCACATTTAGCTGGCACTGCATTGACAGATCTGATTTAGTGTGGCTTACCACTGACAAACATGGAACAATAAACATGAGAATGAACAAGGAAGATGTTTAAATCAGAGTAAAACCATTATAACCACAATAAATAGCCAACTCCATTTGAGGTATAAAGGTCAGCTGGCCATGCCCAGAAGAACAGGCTTTAACTGTACATGAATGTACTTACATATGTTCAAATCAGCACTCAACAATATCAATATTTCAGCACATTAGAAGTTGTTACTCAATGTGCGTGTGCTTCAGAAAGTACAGACTCAAAATTAGACTTGTTGAACAGATGCCATACTGACTTTCTCAGGCTGGAAACAGCAATGATACAGGCATAGAAAAATGAGCAGGAATATTAAACTGAATCCATCATTTTGAGAGATTCCCTTTATAGCAGATGCTTGATGTGTTGATGAAAGTACCAAAGCCCTGTTGTTTGATAGATTCTAAATATTTCATTAATCACTACTGTTCTCAAAATTTTTAAAGGCCTCATTTGAAAGGGAAATGCCACCATTTGTGTACACGAAGACCAGTATTGTCATGGGGAGTACTACCCAGCAAGTTGTATAAAGCCTTGTGCCTATAATGTGGTTCTGGAGGACCTTTCAAAAATCTGAGAAAATAATCCTGGTGGTGTCATTAGAGTTATCTTGCTACGGGCTTAATGGAGAGTAGTATGTGAAAAACTGTTGGTTTGAAGGACATGGACACTTGCCAGGCAGGTAAGGTCTAATATATAATGGCCATCAAGTTGCATTATGGGAAGAGTAGGTCTAGGATTTTGGCCATTAGGCAATTAGCCTAACTTAGTATAAAGACTGGACGCAAGGGAAATAGCTAGTCTGGCTCCTCTAAAGCTCACTAATCAACGTAATGTTTCTCCTTTGTTTTTTCTGTAAATTACAGTTACAGGAGTTACATGGTGTAAGTATTTCTTGACGAACAACGGTTGAGCAGTTGACGCATAAACAGAAAAACCCATTTGGGCATGAAAGCTCATTCTTGACCCACCCTACACAGCAGCAGCTAGCTCGCTGCAGAGGAGTAGCCAGCAGACAGATTTCTATTGCTGCTTATTTCTGTGCAGCGTCTTCACTGGTTACGTAGCAACATAAATCAGTCCACTTAATAGGTTTTCTAGAAAATTTTCCTACGTCTTCCTCAGATGTTGGAGTTTGCTTTAGCTTTAAGATTTATGTCAAGGGTTTTTGTTCTTTTGGCAAACTACTATTTCCAAAGTCGAGAATGAACTTTCTACCTCATCAGGTTTTCAATTTTCAGTTTTTGTCTCAACTGCTCATTCAGAGAAACATGTACATCACCGGGGGCTATTGGTGTAATCACAGCTGAGGAGGGACATTTGCTGGAAATATGGTCTGAAGACAAGTTCAAGAAAGTGCAGTGGGAGTTCTTTCCCTGACATGAAAAATGTGCTGTTATCTAAATATGGAGACAAATGGGCCCAGCCACGTGCTGTAGTACTTCATACTACCTGCTCTGATTCCTATCTGTCTTTCTAGCAAGAAGGCTTGGATTGATTACAGTGCATATCGATAGTGACTGATGGAGGGGGTGGGGGGAGTGGAAGAAGAAGAACGGGGCTCACCTCTTCCATCACAGCTCAGACCACAAGACAGTCCTTTGAAACCCAATGATACAAGGCAGACCCCAAAAATCATGGCTGATAATCTTGCCTTATCTTGTCTTGTTTTAAAACGCCTCATTCGCAACTTCTGAGGGAAGGCGCTTCATTAGAAACGGATCTTATGCATATAGCATCTTTTTTCTGTTGCTCCCTTATTTTCCTTAGACAGCCTTCACACATAAAAGCATAGACTTGGATCCTGTGCAGGAAGTGGGTTGAAAATTATGTACCCTGCAGCCTCACTTGGTATGCTGGTGAGACGATAAAGGAAGAGACAGACAGAGAGCCATAAGGGAAGCCCCCGGACTTGTCCCATGCTGCTCTCGTGCTGGTAAAGCGCCGTGGCTTTGAAGAAGAACCTTAAATGTGCGGGAGCAACAATCTACAAGGGATTTACTGCAGGATATACAGGGCTTTGAACCCTCCCCCTGGTCTTTGGGTCCCTTATTTACCTCTGCAGTGTCATTCCAAAGTGCTGATATAATTCGATAGAAGTTCTCTGCATTGAATAAAAATAGCACAAGGTACGTCTCTTCTACATAGTTTGAGTCTGAGGATTTAAAATTTCAGGATAGTATGAAAATGGGATGGTGAGGGGGGAAGAACCTTATTAATGTCTTCTTTGAACCCTCCCTTTGACTTACAGAAAAACTGCACCACCTAAGTAATAAGAGAAGTTTATACATGCTGTACTTACATTGTTTTTGTCTGTGACAAAAGCATAAAAATCTCCAGTGAAGCTTAAGTAAAGGACTTCTTCACACACTTAATACACAAGCCACACTTTTGGAGCTTCGTATTGTGATTGCACTTGACCTTCAGAGATCAGGCACGTAACCTGAAACTGTGAATGGTGTTAATGAGTGGTAGGGGCCCTACAGAGTCAAATAAACGATGTCAGTACATAAACAAACTTCATATGCCCTGAAAGCACAGACAGCCAATATCACATTACATAGGGATGGCTGCGCACAAGTCACGCGTACAAACCATGTCTTAAAATGCCAGCTTGGCGTCTTTCATCACTCAAAACACATGTGTTTATGGGCATATCCCTAATCCAAAGTCTCCAAAAACTAGACCCTCTTTAAGTTAAGTATACATTCTGAGTTGATCTTGTTCATCGGACACAAGGAGAGGCACGCAGTCAGCATACATGACTGCTCTGTTCAAAGACTATCAAAGGAAAGCGGAAAGGCTGTTGATGGTAATCTAGGAGGTGGGCTGCTTTAAAAGGTGTAATCCTGTTGAATGAGAGGCGCACAGGTCTCTTCTCATTAAGAGGTACAATTACAGTAAAGGAGGTTTCCAGAGGAGGCCCCAGTTGGCTTCAGTGTAGGACCCTCACAGCGCCCAAGGGACCCACAGACTGGAAAGGCCACAGACTGAAGCCCAAACTGAGCTGAGCGCTAACAAGCACTCACACCTCTCCCTGCCTTTTCTCTCTCTTTCTCAGCTCATTAGGATCACCTAGCAGTGATTTTATGTTGGTGGGGGGACGTGGTTTTACTTTTATAAGCAGAGCCCTCAGAGACTGGTTGTTAAAGTAATCTCTCTGTCTTGAATAAAATAAAACAACTAGTTAAGGCTGACTGAACAGCTACTGATGTTTTACAGACACGTACTGCACGAATGCCACCACGCTGTCAGTTCCCTTGTGGGATCAGAGGTTACGGCGGTGAGCATTGCCTGCCCATGCTATCTATTTCTCTTGGTTCCCTTCCAAGGAGCCAACAGTGCCACCCACGTGCGGCGGCTGTCAAGGTCTAAGAGGCGTACATTTTGGTTTTTTCGGTTTTACTCCAGTCAGGCCGATGTGAAAAGGGTGAGACAACGGGAAAAAACACTCAGCAGTTTGCACCAACCGAACACCCAGGGATAGCCAAAACCTGACCCAGGATTGTGTGTGATTAATGTAACCCTTATTGCCAAACGGTGTCAGCAGCTACAGGAAATAAAAGCACATTAAGCTGTCAAATGCTTCCTATAACCAAATGTTCTGAACAGCATTTCTAATCTGAAGGCTAAAACACCAAATTCCACTCTTGTTTCCGGCTGCAGCAGCTCGTCTCCATTGGGTGGCTGGACTCTCCCCTTTGATAATTTGCTTTATTTGAAAGTAAGACAATGAGGGCAATTTTGGGGGAAATTTATTGCAGTTTTGTGTAACTATGAGAGATTTTCAGGCCCCCCAAAGAGCTGCCTCACACCGTGTAGATGTTGTCTATTTTTGTGTTTGACTGTGGACGAAGAAGAAAGAAAGAAGAAAGAGTTTTAAGAAATGGCCGTGGTGGTGAATTATTCAGATTCTCACTGGCAAGCTCACAATCGCTCACATCCTGAACCCCCTGTGAATTCTCCAGAGGTGTGAGAATCTGCCAGCTATTCCTCACCGATTCTAACAAACACAGCAGCATGACAACTTGACCATAAATCTACTTGTAGGATATCTGCACTGAGGTTTCCCATAACGCAGAAGCCAGAGGAGAAATCTGAGTTGATGCATGCCCATTTTCCAAACTTACACCCAAGCCCTAATCAGCAGTAATTCACTTCACAAATGCAGACAGAGATGAAAATGTTTTGATGAGCCTACTGTCAACCACTTTGGAGTGAAAATTACTCTGTAATGTGCTGTTTTGTGCTATGCAACCTTTTTCAAGTCATTTATTATCATTTTAAAATCTAAGGTAGAGGAATTGCAGTTGTACAGTCCCTGTGATCAAGCGTAAACTAAATATATGTTGCACTTTGTCATTACAGCCTCATGGAGAGAGCAGACTTGTTATCTTTGATTTATTCTGCTCATAAATGGCCACTGTATGGTGAGATGCAGAAGGTCAGTGCAGTCTGGTTGCCAGCGTCAAGCCGCATATCTGGCCATGGCTGAGCTGCGGCTGTTACTTTACAACTCTGGAAAACATCCTGGCAGCCAGAACACATACACACACACGCACACAAACACACAGACACATATATATATACCCCCGACCTGCCATAAATGCTATTAGCCATCTTCATTTAGACACACTCCACTCCATACCATGACATTTTACTTTTGTAACAGTATGGTGGTCTCTGTGATATTGTTTCCCTCTCAGTCCACTCTTCCAAACCGCTCCAGATTAATGCAATGGCAAAGATGTAAGCAGGCGTTCAAATTGAGGTCTGGCAGGGTTGCTTGAGGTTGGATCTCCACACTCCGCAGAGGAGAGAAAGTGGCTTTTCCATAATTTCTTCTGTCTGAGCTGGATGTCAGAGCGCTGCTCTCAGCACTATGCGCTTCACAGATATCCAACACTATCACTACTTCAAGTGATATTACAGACAGCTGAACAAACCAAATGTAAACATAAGTAAGTGTTACATCTAGAGGGTGAGACCACAAGACAAAAAAAGTTTAAAAATATAAGGACAGGAGCAATCAGCTGTTTCAGTGAGCTCACTGTCTACAGGAGGGAGATGTGGCAGTGCCATCTGCTGCTCGAAAAGATACTTTGAGGTGTCAACAGCAATTCTGAGCTCCACATAATCAGACCCCTACATGTTTGATTAAAACTTACAGGTCTGTTGGCTTTTGTTTGTCTTTTGTTCCTCTTGTGAGAAATCATTTGGTATATGGAGTACGCTGCTTTCCCAGCCAAGCAATAAATGTACAGCTCTAATTTCTAACTTGATAAAAATAACTCATAATGTTCACAACTTTTTATGTTTGCCAGAATGAAACCTGCCAACTCTTCAACATTTTTGATCCCATGTTGCCTGTCAAACTATAGCAACATGGCACTTTATTGAAACAGCAGGAATTGATGACTCTTTGAGTGGGTATTAAGTGGTGGCTAAGAGTATCCCTCAGAGGCCCCACAGTTAGAATCTCATAATCCCAGCAAGCGTCTGGACCACTTTAATGACACTAAGACCCAGACAGAAAATTACCCCAAGTGTTAACTTTTTCTCACATTTCTGCTGGCATTAATGATTTACTGTGGAAGTGCGCTGCACCCGACTGTGGCGTCAGGTCTGAGAGGCAATTAGGGTTTATGAGGGGTCCAATCCCTGCAATTTCCAATAACGATGCACACGTGAGAGATTCTTTATTTAAAGCATAGGGCTATTTCACTCGTACACCTCAAGATAGGCACAGTTTTGGAGACGTCCCGCACAATTATGCGGGCTTGTATGTATCAACGGCAACCTCATAATTCAATTAAACGAATAAAAAGAATGCTCTTCTTCTTAGTCATGCTTATTAGAATACGTTAACACTACTTTTGGAATCGTCAGGTTATTATTACAACTAAAAATAATAAAATAATCCCTGGCTCTAATACTTTTACATAATTTCAAGCCGGTCGTAAATGTGGGCCTGATGTATCCATTTATAAGTCCTCAGACAATTCAGTAATTAAAATTACCTGCGCAAGGATGTTATATTTCTTGGTGATCCCGCTGTGGACAGTGGCGGAGCGGTTTGTTGCCGGTGTAGGTGACTCTTCCAACAGAGCTGGCTTGATGGAGTTCGCCTTTGGGCGCGCCTCTGATATTTGAGATGTCCCCGTCTTCAGTGTAGCGACGAGAAACATCACAATACAGCATCTATTCCAGGTTAAAACGACCATCCTTGAAAAAAAATACTGAAATACCAAAAAAAAAAAAAAAAAAAGAATCACGAGAGGAACCTTAACTTTGCGCCGCAAAAAGTTTCTAAATGAGAAACGTGCGCACTGTCAGTGTCAGAGAGAGACAGTAGTGATGAAGTTTTTGTTCCAGAAAATCAGATTTTCGGAAAATTAACTGTCATCGACACAGTTATCTAAAAAAAAAAAACACAGAGAGCCCAGTAGAGAGGGGAAACAATGACGAAGAGAAGATCTGTTAAAATACTGATGCTATGACGGTCAGATAGAAACTTGACAAGGGGTTTCGACTCTGTCTCTGTCTGGCTGTGAGTGAGCACTTAGTCCAGCAGCCTTGTGTTTTATGATCTCGGATACTTTCTTTTTATAGGATTCTAATGAGTTTGCTTCCTCCGCCCCTATTCACCAAGAATGAAACTGATCTGTGTGCGGCACTGCTGCTTGCGCATCGTCGTCTCGACACCGGCACCAGGAACCCCGTTGGGAGAAAGCTATAAAATTATACACTGTGTATTTTAATTGGTCGCTTGACCCTTTTTACTGCGAGGCGGTTGGGCGCGTAGGAAATAGGGGGTAATGTCAGGGTAAGGCTGCTCGAAAGAGGGTTTCATTATTCATTATCACAATTAATTTGTGTTTCTAGGAAACTGTTACCTGTTTGCGTGAAAATCTAAAATAGTCACTGTCAGCTTCAAAAGCAAAGCGGCTCATTAGTTACACATGCAGCCTAGCTGGTTTGTCATTCAAATGATGCCCTGACTTGGTGAAATATAAATAAGCAGGAGGCGTTCAGGGTCAATTTAACCAGCATTCCGGAATAACTTAGAATAAAAAAAAATCTGATAACCATTGTTTTCCCTCTGTGGGAAAGGCATCCCTCATGATGCAAGGAATGCCAATGGTGATAAAGTTAGTGATATAAGTATTATAGAGGCTCCTTTGTTTGATTCTTAGAGCCTTGTATAAGGATAAGTTATATTCATGTTGGCTAGATAATACATGTGGAGGCACAATGAACTCTTTCAGTTTCAGGTAAAGCCTTTTGGAAGAATAATGCATTTAGTACAGGGACACAGGTTCTGTCTGGAGATGATTCATTTTGGTGATGTTATCAGTTTTTAAACTCCAGCTATTTGTAAATGGATGCATTTTACTGCAGTTTTCCTATATGTATGTTGCTGTCATAGATGCTATTATCAAACAGAAACAATCCCAGGACTCCTAGTCTCCTGAAGCTGGAAAATATGATGCACAAATAGAAAGTCAAAGCACAAAAGCCAGCCTTATCAATGTAAAAAAAAAAAGGGGGGGGGGGGGCAGTCACCAAAACCATCTTTCTCTATCCCTAATAATGCTTTAGTCTTCACACAAGGTGGAAATATCTATTCAAGGCTGGAAGCTTGACTGGGCTGGGATGAAATCAGTATACCAGTAAAGGCTTCTGACCTCAAAAGCGATCCATCACAGGCTACAATTCAAAGTGTCAAGTTCTTTTGTTGAAGACAATGGACAACGAACTGAACTGGGGAGTGGGAGGAAGTATTGGACTTGTTTGATGTAACTGTAGCTGCTCAGAGGTGATGCTATTTTAGCCACCTTTGTCACCTGAGAGCACAATGATTTACCTTGAAAGACATCAGACACAGAAACACATTTTTAAAGAAAATCTTCCATTCTCAGAGGAAAAGTGACCGGCTGGACATAAAGTTTGGATATTTCAGAAAATAAGCTTAAACTGAATAAGTACCACTGCCATTGTGAAGATTTCATTAATGTGTTCTGTGGGATAAATGAAAGATTATGTTCAAATAACCAAGCAAAACAAAAACAACGCCTCACAGCAAAAAGGTTCATTTATTCCAGTTGGTGATTCCAGCTGGATTTTGTCTGCCTTCAATGCTGCTGATTAAACAGCTGAAAAAGTCCCTGAAGACAGTGAAAGTGGCTCAAAGTGAACCAGAGAAACAGAGAAAAGGGGGATGGGGTTGGTTTGGAGTACCTATGGAATTTCACACACACACATTTATCACTTTAATAAATGCAAGCAGAACAGAACTTAAAATGACATATTGCTGCAACTCTCGAGGATAAAAAGCTGTATGCCGTGGAGATGTCCGGAGGAGCCACAGCAGATGAGATGTGACAGGCCTGGGTAACAGATGATAAAGTATCTCAGTGGAGGGAAGGTGATGTGTATGTTTTGGACAGGGAAGCTTCTGGAGGGTTCTTCATGTGGCAGACGTTTTTAGGGGTGACATTGTGAGAACGCGCCCCTGGTGCTTTGTCACTGTTTTCAACATTGCAGGCTAACAAAGAGCTTTGAGGATGTCAATTAGTATCAAATACTATGTGATCATTAAAAAAAGAAAGAGGAGAGGAAACAGGCTCAGTTTCTTCACAAGCTTGGCTTCAGAGAAATACAGAGAAGAGCACCTGGGCCAGGATCTGGGATTGTTTTCCTGGCTCACACAGTTGGAAAGAGTTTACCGTAGGATTATCTTGTGCTCTGACATGCTATCATCACCCCGGCCTCAACACAGTAATCACATTTTGACCACTATTTTGCAGTGTTAATGCTCGTACAACACAACTGTTGCTGAGTTTCAGATGTTGAAAAATCCAAACCATCTGTAAAATAATATCCAAGAACGTGTCTATATCAGTTCACCTGACAATGAAGAAAGCAAAGCACTGCTGATTTGCAATCTGTTTTGAGGGGAAATGAAAGTCGTACCATGACAGGTTTGTGGCCAGACTGGATAACTCACTTACAGGTAAATCATAACTGGAGAAGGACTCCTCTAGTGCAATAATAGTAATGATAACGCTCAGAGAGACAGCCAGGTGATCCAGGTCGTCATCTGCCAGGCGCCACAGTCGCAATCTTTAGCTGAGATGGCTGAACATTTAGTGCTAGTAGCATGAATATAGTTTAGGCCTGTTCAAAGTCTTAGACTAGTCTTAGATGGTCTTGACAGTTCTTTGAATCATTTACTTTTACTTAGTAACCTCCTCCTTGCTTTGTCTCATAGTCTACAACTGACAGACAACTGCAATTTCCCACAACAACACAAAGCGTTTAAGCATCTTTCAGGTCATTGTTTGGTTCAGTATCAAAGCTCTCATCAGCATCGTCTCCAGATGCAGCAGACAGCTGTTTCCAGCAAAAAAAAAGCTCTGTTAAATCCACTGTGTGTTACATGCTTAGCACCTGCACAAAAGCTGCACCAAACTGGAACTTATATTCACATAAGACAATATAAAATGGTACACGGCAAAACCAATTAATTAAAGAAAAAGAAAAACTTCATGCATCCATCGTCAACCGGTTATCCTGCATACAGGGTCACAGGGGGCTGGAGCCAATCCCAGCTTACATCGGGCGAATGGCAGGGTACACCCTGGACAGTTCGCCAGCCCATTGCAGGGCCACACATAGATAAACAACCACTCACACTCACATTCACCCCTAAGGACAAATTCAGAGACACCAATTAACCTAGCCTGCATGTCTTCTTTGTATGGTGGGAGGACGGCTGAGCACCCGGAGAGAACCCACGCAGACACGGGGAAAACATGCAAACTCCACACCTGGAACGACTAAGGTTAAAAGAAAAACTGGGGTATATATATATGCTGTTTTAGTGGTCCTCTCTTGCAGTGCCATTCCTCTGATGATCCTTATACTCTCCAGCTAAAAGCTTTTGTCAAGAGCTAAAACTGTTCATTTGGAGAAAAGTGATGTTCCACTAGATTGAATCTGTCCATAGAAAATCTAAATTAAAGTTAGATTCAAGTCTAAGAGCTTTGTCTTTATGCACCTTGCTCTTGATTTTCTTTTCTTTGATATCTGCTTATTGAGTTCACATTGTGTAACATACAATCAAATGTGTTAAATGGCTATGAAACCATGTGTACACCAAATAATGTGACATTCATGAAAGCGGTAGTCTGTAGACACAACATCTTACGTGCTGTGTGCAGTCCCAAATTCAGATTAAAATGGATTGTGGTTAAAGTGATTGTGGCTTGATCCTTTCATGTCACACGGTTACATGAGACAGTGTGAACCAGTTTCATTGTGGCATAGTGAGGCTGGTTCTTATTAATAGATCACACAGTCCAGGGCTGGTTTCACCCTCCTGGTTGACCACCCGCAGCCACGCATCAGTACAACACATCAATCGGGCCACCCTGAATCTGCCTTTGATTCGGGGTCGTTCACAAATTTGGGTGTTTATGTTCTTGTGCAGAATATGGGGTTCTCCACAGTTGAGACCCAGCAACATTTCCGTAAATCATGCATTGTTAGTGCGGTGGAGCTCAGTGAAAGGCTGTCTTGCTGACTTTGATGTGACTCACACAGAACATGCATATGGACTACACCCACACTCGATGATAAACAAATGATCCGAGAGACTGTCTCTCCCTTTTTTAGTAGATCACTACCGCCGTGACCTGCAGATGTGAGCTGGCGGCCTGATGACGCAGGTCATACAGCAGGTGGCTAACCATTAGTGAAATGCGCCAAGAGGAAGCAGGTCTGGTTCCAGAAAATGAGGCGTTTGGACGTCACAAGAAAAACACACTTGTTGGGAGTTGTTCTGATTTTAAATGCAGATAACTTATTTTTATTACCAGAATATTTCAGGATGACACTGATGATGGATTATCTGGAAACTTCTTCTCATTAATTTCAAACAGGATTTTGGTTTGCTTACTTCACTGGTTAACTGTTTGCTCCAACAAAATACAAGAACTACCAATTGTAGAGATGAGTAGATATTTGGACAGTTTTCTTTCAACATTTGGAAATGTCTTTTCAACTCTTTCCAGCTAAACTGAAAAAAGACATACTATACATATGTTTATAATAAAGGGTAAGCTTGGTGACAGATACACGAACTAGCCAGAAATGAAAAAATTTAGGATCAAAGAGTTTTGTTCAAACTTGAATGTACTAGGGGAGAAACACTTGTGTTTTACAGAGGTAAGTACTCACTGGATAAATATTTTGGTATCTCTTTAATAGGTACCGTTTCTCAAAACGTGTACTGATCCATCCCCATTCAAACACTTTTAATTGGCTTATTTGACCTTTTTTCACAATTTGTCTTATCTTAAAGGGTAGATCTTTTTAGGTCTATCTTAAAACTCACATTACGGAAGTCACATACTACTCACATGCCCAAATTAACATTGAAGCCTTTTTTAGTCTTTGTAATCATTCCTCCTGTCCATACTGGCCATTAAGAGACCCCTTTCTAATATGATTCCATTATAAGAAGTAGGGGACAGAACACAGTCCTTGTTCTGTGCACAAATTACTTCTTACACTCAGTTTATACTTAGTTTTTATGAGCCTTTAAAAGTCACAAATCAGGTGGGTACAGCTTAGTTATTGTCCTTACTTTGTACTACTGGGCATGTGAGTATTGTTTTAAGATAGACATTAACAATGGGATTCAGTTCTGTTACTCAAGTCACTTTTATTTATATACCACATTTCATTAAATAAACATTAAAATACAAGCAGCAACAAGCAGAATGTGCAGAAGCATATAAACATTTTGCTTAAATGATCTACATACAGAAAACCACCACCTGATGACCTGAGAGGTCTGACTGGATTGTGTTCTTTGAGCGGGTCACAAATGTACTGGGAAGACAAACCATTAAGTGCTTTAAGGATTATTAGTAGAATTAATAGAATATTTCAAAGATAATGTATTATTTTTTTCCTTACAGTTGTAATGTCAATGACAAAAAAAACATTCCAAGTACTTAATAACATCAATTGTAATTATTTTGTCATTAGTGTAGTAAAAATTCTGATTAGGTAATCTCTGCCACATGTGTGTGTTTATTAGCACATGATTGAAAGTAATTTGTAAGATTCAACCCGGCATACAGGGTTAGGTTTAGGCATCTAAATGTGCACTCTTGTGACTATAGTAGTTTTGAGCCATTAGAATTAAAGCCACTGAATAACTTCCTCTGAAATCAAATGATTCATGGTCCTAGCAATGCCCAGTCTACGTATAGTACACGTCCTGCTGCTCTGATGTGGATCGTTAGCAACATCACTTTAATCAAAAGTCCAACACTGCTTTCATAACTTCTTTCAACCACACATTCCAGGAAGATTAACTGGAGGCTGCAGTGAGGCCTGGGCATGGCTCAGTTTAAAAGAAGATATGTTGCTTAGCAGATAATTGTTCCTATCCTCTCATTTCCCGAGAAGATGGATTAGGCCATTTCCGAAGACTCGGGCCTTCAGTTGTGAACATGAATGCACCCTGTTTATGCCTTTAACTGACTCAGATTATTTAATCGATAACAGTGACCCTTCTCTGGCAGAATGCTGACCACATGAAAGCACGCAGGGTTCTGGTAATCAAGGGCCCAGAAGGTCATTACTGCTTCTAAATCAAACGGTGCCCTCTTTGCCTTGGGCTGTGGGAAGTTGCGACACACAGAGGCACACTGTCACTGCTGCCTCTGTTATTTGAAGTTTTCTTTAAAGATGCGGCTTCTTGTCCTCCTGAAGTTTTACTATAGGCAACTGATATGAGAGAAAAAACTGCTTTGACATTCCACGATCATGTCTTATGGGCAAAAATGACAAAGATGTACACCAAAAGGCATTAGAGCACTGGTATCACAGAACAGAACAGAACAGAACAAAAGTCTGCATATATAAAGGGTGTTTGAGAGGAGGTAAGATTAAATTTAGTTGTCTATGCTGATTTTCACATTTGAAAAAGATAATTTCAGCCTGTGGCTCGGACTAGCATTTACCACAAACAGGCACCAGGTACATATTCAGCAGAGCAGTATGCACTGGGGCCAGACTCTGGCAGCTTGTGGTCGAATCTCCAAATGAGATTTATGATGTGCCTGACCAATGTAGCCTACAAATACCATGTTCTCATGATAAACTGTGATTTTCCAAATATTCAGCTGAATCAATATGGTAAACCAGAAAATTAGATAATACCATCTGTGGGATTTTAATAGCATACTTAGAGCCCAACACTGCATGGACAGCACAGATAAATGTAAGTTTAATTATTGCCGTTGAGATCCCCATGAGGAGTGTTGATTTGTTTTGACAGTAATAGTGATTTAATTGAAACCAGCCCCAGCCAAATGCATGTGAGCCTGGTGGTACATGCTATGTCTGGCTCACGCATGCACTCGGCAGTTTACCCTTAAGAGCTGCTTTAATTACAATAGTGCAAAAAATTTTGGTGTGTAACTCGCAGACCTGTCTGCATATATCCAGTATGTTTTCAAGTTTTGTATGTACTGTAGCCAATAGCTATATCAGTATATGTTTCAAATATTTCTATAACAAGGGTTATACATTGTGCTGTATGGGTGGAAAAGCTGTCCACAGACAATCTGAGCAATTTTACTCAGATCAACAGGTATAATTTGAACTTTTGTTTAATGTGACTTTACTGTTGTACATTTAAAAACAAATTTTTCTCTGCCACATAGGTAAATTAAAGATAGATTAAAAGACAATCAGAATAAATTCGGATTCTCATAAATGTTTAGAACTTCTGTCATTCAGTGCTATATAGGAACACAAACCAGAGATCCAGAGACTTATCAAATCTTATATTAAGTCTTTTATATCAAATTTTTTGTCAACAAAAAGCAATATACAAAACAGACACGTGATGCATTTATGAAGTAAACTATCTAGCAAAAAGACAAAGCTGCAGAAATATTTTTATTTAATTCAAACAGGCGATTAAATGACTACAGGAAATGTGAAAGGGGTGCCTTGTAGAGAAAAACCAAGAGAATTATCTCCTGCTCTATAGTCCCCAGCAGCTTTTTTTTGCGTCCTTCTGGTTGTCGCTTTGGTTTTCTAGCCTGCAACTTCACCATTTTGGTTGAGTGGTTGCGTGCTCTTGATGGCGTCATTTTCAGTTGAACAAGAAGCAATGTTCAGCAAAAACCAATGAACACTATCTGTCCAGCATCAAACGGCACAGGACAGAGGATTTAACAGCTAAAGATCTAGATATTTTTGTCAGGATTTATTGGAGAGCATAGCAGAGCTAAAAGGAGAGTGAATATTAAACTTATTTTGCACCATGTCTGCTGGATGAATAAATAAACTAATGTTTATTTAAATGTTTGCTATTTCAACTTTATAAGGTAAAAAAAAATGTCTGTTTTTGTTTATAGCTAGTCTCTGCTGCCCCCGGGTGGCCATAACAATACTTAATGCAGGTTTGATGTTCAGTTCTTTGACTGTCAGTCTTCTTTTCATGATACTTTACTTAAAATTGGTGGAAGCTGAACCTAAATATTTAACTATAAGAACAATTCAATAAGTGATTCAGAAGGATTCAATTTTAATAAGCAGATTTAATACAGCAGTCAGATATGAATGCTCAAAATACTTTTGAACCCTGACCCACATTACTGTCCAATTCTGAGAAATTCACCTAACAGTGCCATTTGATCAATGTCTGTGTTTGGGTTATTTGGGGCTGGTCAAATTCTGAGTCCCCTTCTGGCTTTAATCTAACTTCAGATCTGCCCATCCTAAAAGGTACTTCTTTGTTGTTCCTGCAAGCAGCTGTAGTGACATCACTTTTCTGTGATCACTCGCTATCAGTGGTCTGCGTAGTACTGGATTGAATGACTGCCACACAAAGCTCCATTGTCCCCAAACCTGTGATGTCTGTGCACAGGAAAGTACATTTCAAGTGTAGGTTTCTATCAGTGTAATTCCCTCTCAGTCTTTTTATCCCTGCACATTTGTGACTACTCAGTCCATCCAGCACTGTATACCAATGAAAATCCAGGGCATTCTTTGGCTGGTTTGACTTTAGATTTACGTAATGCATACCAATATTATGAATGTGCTATATTCGTTCTTATTTAACTTTTAATAGCTACCAAGGCAAATCTTTCTTAGTGGAGAATGTAATAGCTTTACATGGCAGAGGTGGTGGATGTTAAAGGACAATACCAGCAATTAGTTCCTATACCACAAATCAAAAGTACTTCACATTTTTAACATTTTCAAATGCATGGATATTTTACATTTTAGGTAATTAATAATAATAATTTTCAGTTGGTCAAACAGCTTCAGAAACCTCTTTCCCCACACCTTCCCAAAATTGTCAATTTTAATCATCACATGAGCAACTCTAATTATGCACACATCTTGGTTGTGATAACAGAAAATTATTTCTCCTTGCATTTAATATTTTATTCCTGCACTTCTATTATTTATATTATTGTTATGTCTTATAGCTTTGTGTCCTTAACCTTTTCTTTTTATCATACTCATTGTACCAGTCTGTGTGTAGGGTTTAGGTCTGAGCTGTGGTATTGTTTTTATTGTCTTCCTTACTTGCCGTCCCACTCCTCTCCTTGAATGTTAATTCAAGGCTAGGAAGGAACCTCTGTTCCCCAAAAAATAGAAACCTGGACTGTCTAAATGATTATGCGTCCCTTTGCTCTGGGCCAGACACTCAAAGCTGCCCAAGGCGGCAGGTCTCTGGACCAGCTGATGATTATTTGAGTACTTCCTTGTTCTTTTCTCTTTTAATAAATACTGTTATGACCTGGCTCAAAAGGCCACAGCAAAAGGGAGACACACCACAGTAAACATATAACAAAATAACTCAAAATAAGCCAAATTAAGACTAGTGCCAATGTAAAGGTGATAAAGTATGGGATATGAACATTAAGTGGTTTCTGTCATGTCAGGGCAGGATGATGGATGCATGGAAAATGTGTGTGAGGGTGTTGTAATGTGCAAGAAACAATAACTACAACTAATACAGCATGTCCAGAAACCAAGGCAAAGGTGGAACCTGTGGAGGGAAACAGAGTGTAGTAAGATAGCAGGGAGATCTGTGACCACAGCCCAGCAGCATCATCACTAAGAATGAGAATAAGGCGTTACAAATACTCTACAAGGCAATTAGCCCAGGTGCCTAGAGTTACTGCAATCAGTCTCAGCTCTTCTCCTGCAAGAGATAAGAGATTGGCCATGCCCACACATGACCCTACAGGGAGTCACAATAATAAAAGACAATAGTTGTTGTAATTATTTTATTTGCTCAATTCTCCATTGGGAAAAATACAACTTCTGTGACATTCGTCGTACAAACTCATTCTCTTCAACCATACCTCCGCTTTAGAAATTCTTAAATATATTCAGACCAAGTCTGGGTGTCCTCGGATCCCTTCTGGGTTAGGTATCTTTTCATTAAAATTGTATTATGAATGTGGGGTCTGAGGCGCTTTTTTTAAATCCATTTCCAATCGAAATTAGATCCATGGTCATCTACCTGGAAGCTGACCAGTACACATAGTACAATCTGTTGGCCACTGAGAAGCTCTTTTGAAGCAGCTGGAGGTGGAGTGCTTAGCTCAATGGCTCCACACAACAATGCTACAGTAATAACAGAGTAGGCAAGTGCTCTTTGTGGAGAAGAAAACTATAGACACTTTTCAAATCAATATTCCCAATACCACCATTCACCACATTACCACAAACATCTGTGACTTCTTTTACTTTCAAATGTTTTCCGGTTCAATCATAGGCCACTCTGATGTGTTGGTCAGTCTTAGAATATTTCTGGTTTGGACAAGTTTGAAGATATTGTTAAGTCAGAGCTCAAACTCTCTGACCATCATAAAAAGATCACTCATCTCTGGACATCCAGGCTTCTTGGTCAGAGATGGACAAACTATCTGCCAGCATTCAGTCTACACAAACAACCACTCATCCACCGAGGAAAACAGTTTTAACACACATTTATTCTGGCCGCAGCATCCTGGTTTGTCAATGACACACACACACTTGCATGTTTTAAACACATAAGTCCTAAATCACTGAAGTCCTGACATATGGACCTTGAAAATATTTCCACTCAGGGTAGCTTGAAGACACAATTTTCACAGACTTGTTACCAAACATTGTTAAAGGATAATTCCAGATAGAGTTTGGTCTAGTTTTTTGTAGTGAGTACACTGTGTCTCATAGTCACCCCTCCCAGAGTGACACGTCCCAGAAAGACACCCCATAAGCACCATCACACTCACTAATGCATACAGTATGCATCTACATGTAATTGTGAGCATTCTGAAAGACTGTTTACGTGTTATCAACATGTTAATTTATTCCAAGCAACACAAGACTTTAACAGCCAATGACAACAGTAGGGGACACTCGACTGATTTTCTACTGTTTAGTGTTATCACCATCTAACTCAGCCAGTTAAGAGCCTTAGATGTTATATGATATCAGATGGCAATTTTCAATGCACATTTAAGAATGCAAGTTGCAACTACTATTTATAGTAATGGAAAGCTGAGGTTTATCAGTAGCAGTATTAACAATGAACATTTGCGCAGTTCTATCACCAACACTCATTCATTACAGAATATTATGAATTTCGCAGTGAGGACCTACAAGTGGTCCACAATCTTCTCAAGCACACTCATCTTCCAAAACCATTGTAAGGCTAAACTAAACATAGGCTCTGTACTGTATCAGCTTAAATGCATGAGAATGCATCCAGGAACTGCTACTTCTACTACTGTACACACACACACACACACACACACACACACACACACACACACACACACACACACACACACACACACCAGTATGTAAGTTATCTCTCCCCTTCTCCCAAATTCATTGATCCTCCATACTAACATTAGTGAGCATAGCTTATTCTAGATACAAGATACCAACAATACCCTGCTGTTACAGTTACGTTAATGATAACATATATATATGCTACTTTCACTTACCAGGTAACGCTACAATAGCATTGGGCTTGTTTTCGGTACCTAATAGGATAGCTTCAGCCTCATGCTCTGGCTCATTTTCTGAGCCAGTTAACTTTGTGTCATCTGCTGCAGCTGCATTGTCACCTGAAGCGGCTTTCACTTCATAACTGCTTTAGTGATTCCCATTAGGTAATTTCAAACTTGTGCTGACAATGACCACCAAACAACTGTGTTGTTATTCCTTGTAGGTGACATCAGTCACAGGCCATGGAAGCCCCAACGGTGAATTCATGAATGAAAGTGTAAAGGTTCTGTCACAAAACTATGTTGTTACGTGTTCTTGTGCTTTTTTAAGTAGGTACATGGAAATCCTTTCCCAGTTGGTATACGGCATATACCTGCGTATCACGTACTACACCACTGATTCTAGCATATTGCAACTTGCAATAATGACAATGTAGTTTTGGCCACCTTTCCTTTCCTTTCAGTTACAAAGTCTGATCGGGCAAAGAAGCAGCCAGACGATCATAACTCTTCAAGAAACGTTGTGAAATCTTTGGTCATCAATCTTAAAGGTTAATGTGTACATTTCAGTGGCATCTAGGGGTGAAGGGTTTGTGAATTGCAGCCAGAGGCTCACAGTGCATTCACATGCTCCTCGGATGGTCCCATTTCCAAGTTGTGAAGTCGTTCTTCCGACTTCAGTGTGTGTGTTCATGTGCTTTTAAGTCAGAATGTGGAATCAACATGGACGCTACTACAAAGATGTGTTTTTTAGTATATAAACAACAAGCAGACATCTAGTTCACTCTACATGGACAACAAACTAACCGTTATAACCTTATTACAAATTATATGTTTGCAGTATATGTATGTTATACGTAATTTTGCATGAATCAAAGTTCTGTTTACTTCTGTATGTCCCATGCACACTTTATTTCTGTTTTTGTAATAGAGATTTAAGGAGGAAAAAAAAGATTATGATTATTTCGACACCACATGAATGCAGCATCAGTTACCGCTCAGCTCCCTTTCCAAGCGCACAGGAGTGTGCACTGAACAGTGGTCACGCTCTGAGACACATCCACCAACGGCATATTCAGAGATTTGGGGATCAAAGACAGTTTGGGTTGGATTGGTGTCCAAAATTTTGGGCCACATTCTCAAAATGTAACCTATGACCCACGTCTACAGAACAATCAGTTGGAATACAACACAAAATGACACAAAATACAGTGACTGATGTTAGGGGGCCTTCATTCGCTTCATTCGGAGATAAACTAAAAGTGAGCTTTTTGTTTTTTCTTCTAAATAAGTACAGCTAACCTGGGAATTTGTTTAAATTCTGTACGATTGTTGGACTGCTCATGTTTCTTTACCTGTAACTTCTTTTTAGCAATATTGCTATGTTCTGAGATCTCAGCAATTCATTTGGTGAGTACAATTATACCATTAGCAATAGAGGTGATGGTCAAACCTTTGAAAATATGAAGTTAAGTAAGAAATCAGAATTGAAAGTGAAATGTTGAAAGTAATAATAAAAGCAGTACAGGACTGTTTGCCTCCAATGTCAAATATTTATTTCAAAGCAAAGTGTAACATATACTCGCTCTAATAGTTTTCATTTTGGATGTAGCAAAATAGCTCAGGTGTGACAGGAGGAGACAAAGCTGTGGTCTCTGGGTTTCCGAACTTGGTGAGTGGGGCCGCATACTGTATGTGCAGTGGTGTAGCTATGAATTATGGTCCCTCTGAAGGACAATTATCTCTCTAGATACCAACTTCCTTTAATAAAATAATCTCACTGAAATTTGTTTCCAACAGTGGGCCTCTCAAATTGTCACAACCTTTCACCTTTCAAGCATCAGCAATATCCCGGAGACACAAGGCTTAACCCCTAAACAACCTCTGGATGCCTTCTAAACTGTAGCAGCATGTCAAACATCAATACATCACAGAATAACTGAGGAAAAAAATCTCTGGGAGTTTTTTATTACCTTCATCTGTCCTGGTCCCTGGTGTTTTTATTGGTTTGATGTGGTGGGACCAGATGTCTCTAGGTGTTAACTTTGACCTGGTAAAACTTGTTTTGTCTTTGTCCCACCAAAAAAGATCCCTTTCAAGGTAATGCAAAGATGAAGTACATTCCTGTGGTGTGTTTCCAATTTCTTTACAGCAAAGTTGAACTAAAGCAATTTGTATACACTAAGTGAAAAGTCAAACCAGGCAACTTTTAAAAGAGTATCTTTCAAGGAAAGCTTCCTTTCATGTGTACTCGGCATGTGTACTAAGACATTTCCGGGATGACAAGAAAATAAGGGACAGAAGTCTTGTTTCTGAGCCACCCATTCAATTAGCTGAGGGCTTATCTTGGCAGTGCATGATCTCATCACTCAGGAATGATGCTTTATGACCATGTGGTGAGGTGCAGCCTCTCCACTTACACTATATAATCACTGGCTCTTTTGTGCTGGACTGACCAATTGGGCTGTTTACAGTACATCTTAAGTATGTTGCATCCTTTTCCTTTGCTCATCCTCCAACAACCAGCATTCAGTTATTACCTAAGGATCAGCAACAGCCTGGAAACAGGAGTATTAATAGTGGGCAGCAAAATATTTTCAACCGCAAGCTTCAGCCATCGCTGATCAAACAACATTCACTGATGTTCACATATGCTCAGCTGCTGGTATGAATTAAAATTACAGGCTTTTATTCATGGTGGAAGCTGCTTTTATATGATTCTGACATTGTTTGCTTGTTGTTGAGGGTTTACACTCATTTCATCTAGTATTTTCTAACATTCTACCCCCTTTTTGTCTCCAGTTGTACAATATGATTTTCAGGCCCAACGGCTGCTGTTTGTACAAAATATTCAAGTCTTACTCTTTGCAACAAAGTTTTCCTTCTCAGTCAGCTGTGGAGAGCAGTGACCACGGGGACACCACCAGTGTCTTCAGTTGTCTTGTGAGTCTTTCTGCCTCTGCATCCATTCTTTGTTTCTTGCTCCTATTCCATTTGATTTAGCTCCTCATCTGTGTACTCTGGTTTGAAAAAAAATCAACCTGTTCTCCTATAAATTACATAAAATACTGCTCATTTGTGACTGCAAATGCGTTTTGACAGAAACGTAATGCAACCGGATAGCATTTGGATTACTGAACGTATCAGCAGAATGTTGAGTGACCACATATTTCATTTATTTTCTATCAAAATATCCAGCTACAGTATTATTAAGCATGTTATATAGTTGTGTTTAGGCACTCACAACACTTGGTTAGGGAAAGATCATGATCGTCTTGGTTTAATACAGAATAATTCTGCAATGACTTCAAGCATGTGACATGACATGTTTACTAAAGCTTTAGGGTTAGGGTTAGGACCCTATTTTCTGTTATGTGTCTGGCAACATTGTAGAAAGGATCCTTACAGAGATAGACCCTTATTTAAAGAGTAAGATCCTTTTTTGTTTAACCAGAAACAGTCGCTATATCGCTCTTTTCAAAGCCTCCAGACTCCATTGACACAATCTCACAATCTGAGCCTGTCAGTTTCTTGTTTGCTACTACTTCTGCAGCTAGGATGCATGCTAAATCCGACCAACAGCCAACAGCCTCACACATGTAAAAAAAGAACATAAAAAACTAAAAGCTGTCTGCAGATGAATAGGCAGTTCCTATGGTTAGCAAGTTCCCCAGATGTAAATCCTTTCAGCTAATCCTTAGGGCAAATTTCTGTGTCTATTTAAGGTCAGATTCAGTGTTTGAAATAATTAATGTAAAATGGAAGTTTATTTTGAAAGCTTTAGGAGGCCCATGCTGCTTGTCCTCATGATATACATTGTTTTGACAGACTCGTTTTCTTGGAACAGATATTTAACTTTTTTTTTTTTGTCTGTACAACGGAAGTAGGGAGTGCAAAGCTATAGCAAGACCCATTGTCAGAATGGCCACAATTATGAGAATAAGATCTAGGTTGAAAAATACAGGGATATTGCTTTAAATGTCTTACAGGCTTTGTGTTCTTTCTGTTTTCATTTGTCAAAGTTAAAACCAAAGCACTTGTTGCTTCCAGCAACGCCACTGGTTTCAAACAATGTGTCACTGGCAAACAGGCCTAACAAAAAAATAAAACCCAAGATAAAAGATGAAAAGAGCTGTTGACTCCAGCTTTACAAATAAGATCCACGTGCAAGCAGGGAAGGTATGACAACTGTGACTACACAAACTCTTTGATTCAATGTGTTTACCTCTGTGTCTCTGAACGTGTGTGAATCCAATATGTGCTATAATAGATGCCAGGCGCTCAGCCTCTCTCTGACAGAAAAGCAGTTAAGTGTAAAAGACTTAAAGGTTGACCTTGACAAAGGTGAAAATATACTGGCGGTGGAATAGCAATGCTGCAGTATGCAAGGTTTGTTAAAAATTATATAAGACAGCTTCTGTGACTGCATGAAATGACACCACAACATGATGAGTGACATGAAGCAGAGCCGTGTGGGGCAAGCATATTTACATAGCAGATGTTAGGCTTCGTGGAGGTCTGCTACTTGAAAAGACCATTGATTTACACTGACTGTCTCAAAAACATTAGAAAGACTTTAAAAAGCACTGAGTCAAACCAAATTAAACGGTAATGGTTGGGTTGGTGGTGAGAGCAACACAGCCCAGTCAAAAAAAACTTCATTTAAATTCTCATTTTTAGAGAGCATGTCATGAACGCACTTTAGTCTTCTGCAATATTTGGTAAAATTTCAGTTGCCTCTAATTGTGGTACACAACCACATTTGTCATGGTGGTTTTGACAATGCTCAAATGCTTAAGGGGTCTAAGAATTTCTGAGAGGCATGTTGACCCATCGCCTCCCCGGGGAGTTGTTGGGGGCAGCTGTGATGCATATTGGGCATGTTTTGTTCCTCTGTCACCGTGCAGATGCAGTGGACGTTTGTTGGATTTCTGCCTTAAGAAAGTGAACAAAGTGTCTGTGGCCAGTGGGGAAAACCACAGCAAAAAGAGAAGAACCATTCCTCAGGCGACAGTGAAGAACAAAATGTCCCCCTTCTTGCATGTAAATGACACTCAAAACATTTCCCAGAATTTGTTTTAGAACATAATAGCGCCATGTCATGTGAAATTGGAAACCTTCACCACCTATTACTTTAAACCCTCCAGCAAAAATCATCTCAGACTGTGAGCATAAAATGGAGAAAATAAGGTTGACTAAGAAATTTGTAAGTACTTAGAAACAATTAGAAACTACCTCGTATCATTTCTCACAGCTGAACTGAAGCATGTCAAATGTATATTTTGATGATAATTGAACCTACAAAGCTTGCCGGTTGAAGCAAATTACAGGTCTGATATATAAACATTGTTTTACGATAACAGCACAAGAGGCGATGATGTTTCAGTGTTGTGCTGAGGATGTTACAGAGAGGTCAACCCATGAGCCAGTGACAGCACCGGAGTTTGATTTCTTGTAAACAGTGACTAAAGTATCTGAAATACCTTTTTTTAAGAAAAGTTTTTGCTTTGTGTAACCAAGAGGAATACATAAGCTACAACTACAAACAATAACTACAATGAGATCGACTCAAATCAGATAAAATATTACATTTAAATAATGGTTAGGCTGGTTTGTAGCACACAGCTTAGGATCTCTCGGTAAACAAGGGAACAAAATTAATTTGTTAAATCCTGATATGATCAAAAAGCTGTATATTATGTTGTTTGGATCATTTTTGAAGCCATAATTAAATTAGTAACTATAAGTAAATCTACTCCACAGCAGTATAATTCAGTTGGTTGCTGGTCAAATACAGGCAATGCAAAATAATCAAATATAAAGAAACTGCTTGCCACACACCAAAAACTACTCTCTGGACCAACATAAAATATCCTGGCTTTGGTGAATGGTAAGCCGTTTCTTCGTGTGTGATATTGCATGTCGCTGTTGTCATGCTACAGCCTCATAACTCATCATGTTTTCACGTCAATTTGGAGGTTTATACATTTGGGTAGGAGAAATGTTCTGAGCCCCAGCACTTCAAAAGTCCTTTTAAGACCTACTTGGTAAACTCAAAGATGTATTAAGTTAAAAAGAAAGCATTTTGGACAGTCAGCGTTTGAATTTGTCAGCAATTGTCATGTCATTCAGTAGTGTGTGGTCACTCTGCTCACTGAATGTCTTCACATTGAGCCCATCATTTATCACAAATTTCCACAATCGATTCCTGTGGTTTTGTATTCGGTTTTTAGGCAGGTTTTGACATTTTACCCTACTTTAATAACAAAACACACATAACAAATTTGGATATGTATTTTTATTAATAGCCTCAAAATCGTCATGCATAGTAATTGATGCAATCGTCAACCAGAAAACATTGGCTGTGTTTGGACTGTATTGGATGTTAAAGTTGATTATTAGCAATGAAAGCCAATGAGTTGCGCCGCTGTGTCTATAATACTAAAAGTTTTGTTTGATAAAAGAACAATCTTAACTCAAGTTCAACCTTACTATTTTTTTCCAGAGCTTTCCACCACATGCCAGCAAATAGAGCTTGGTCAGTTGTTTATTTTATTTTATTTACCACAAACATAAATAATATATTTACCACAAACAAACCATTTAGCACCTTAAGCCTAGTTCACACTACACAGCGACCGTCAGGCTGTGATCGGGGGGTAAATCAGCGGTCAATCGGCGGTCGCCAGTCCTTTTGTGTGAACTACACAACGAGGCATCAAAACGGCTCCCCGACACATTTCTGACACATCGCCGACATCTGCCAGATATCTAGCATGCCAAATATCTGGAAGAGCCGGTCGACTCGACATCCATATCCAGCCAATGAGAGCAGGCAGCTACTTTTTCACCGCAAAACACTTTTTACTCACCTCCAGCTCTCTCTGTACCTTAGACAATCCCTGCTACCTGTGTGTGCTAATCCATTCGTTCACCCATATTTTTTGTCTTTATGATAACAAACAACAGCTGTTTTATGTGTAGGTTCACGTCATTTCCCATTTCTATTCCTCAAACTATTACTTTAAGACACGACACCTGAAGGTCAAGAATGAACACTCACCTTTGTGTTCTGTTTTCATATTGTACATAAATGTTATGGTGTATAACCTTTAATGTATTGTAAGTTCATTGTGTTGCTCTTGTGCATGAGATGAGTATGTCATGAACATTATCTATTACACTTAAACCCCCTTATAACCCAGATACAATATCATGAGCCTTCACCTACAAGATAAGACTAAACACCGCTTTGGTCAGAATTGTGCCAAAAAAATGGGCCAAATGGAAATGTAGTGAAAACAGTGCAGGCAAAACAAGAAGCTTTTTGGATGGGTTGCTGCAGAACAAAAACTGTTCCTGGGAAAGAATCACAAACTTTGAAACATTTTTTTGTTTACACTCTTTACACTACTGATGATATTACTGCTTATGTGTACTTACAGTATATGAATGCCAGCAGACAGGGTGTTCATTAACTGAAGGTCCTTATCCTTAGGCTAATACAGGATAATATTATAATTTTGAGGTTCAGTCTGTGACACAACTGATGACTGAAAGAGCAAACTGAGCCTCAGGCAAGAAACTCCAAACAGAGCTGAATGAAGGCTTGACTTTTTAGGGAACAGTAAACAAAATTACATTTCTAGTCATTAACTTAACCTTGACGTACAGCAAAATGAATTAGGGGCACTTTGTTACGACAGAGTTTGTTTGATTTTCAGAAACCACAGAGAATATGGAAAAAACACAGCCATTTAGAATGAGCTCTGATCAGTTTCATCCAAGCAGTTTAATGTGTTAGTGTAGAGTGAAAGTGAAAGTTGTAAAGCAGTCAGTATTCTTTTATTTCAACAGTGGGTGAACTGATAATGTGTATGAAAAGGTGTTGCTGGTATTGACAAACCCACAGACAGTTATGACCTTACTCTGCAGTCCCACTCATGTCAACCAACCACTTTAGTGACTTTCTGATAATTTTTTTGGATTTCCGACTTAACTGTTTGTTGATCCTTTTCCCCTCTCTCAATAGCATTATTTTTGGCCATAGCAAGTAGTTGTTTCAAGTGAGAAATCTCTTATAAAGCCACTTTACACAACCTGCCCAGCACCCAATGGCAGATAGACAAGGTTAGCTAAAGAGCCAGATATTACCTTCAGGAGTTGGTGGAGATCATAACTGAGCTAAAACGGTGGTCAGTACTTAATCAGGTGGATGGAAACTGCCGATCGTGTTCGCAAACATGTTCATCATGTCAACTATATAAGGTGAGGATATGCCAATTATTTGGCATGTATGTGGATAATATCACATAAAAATTAACCATTCGCAAGCTTCCTCAGTTGCTTGTAACAGTCACTATGCAGCTTCATATGTGAAGAAATTGAGTTGGATTTTCCACGAAATCCATTGGCTTACGTAGACAGTGACGTTCTTGCGCGCTACCAAGCTGCTTGCCTACACTGCAGCAAACAAGATAGAACCCGCTAACTCCAAAAAACGTCCGGTTCCTAGCACAAGACAGACTCCAACACAAACTCCGCCTGAGGAAAAAAAAACAACAAAAAGGTTTTATGTGCTGAAGCCTGCCAGGCTAAACTGAGGCGAAACACGGTCACCGAGCCATGGAGAGACATAAGCTTTATTTTCAAAATAATCAACACAGAGTTGGCTTTCAATCTAATGGACTGGTAAAGTAATGTTACCGCAAAGCATGTGAAATATATTGGGATTTTGTGTTTTAGTTGGCTCAAGTTAAATAACGTTAGCTTGGCGGCTAATACCAACCAGTTGCTAGCTTTATCGGTTGCAAAATACTGTATTTGTAACTTTATGGCTTGCCACATTATTTCACCAGCCAACCGGATTCATATTAATGTCCTGTGTCCCTGTTTTCTCAGTCTCAGTTTTGACCAACGCAGAGTGCTAGCACCAAGCACACATTTGAAAAGTGGTTGCAATCTGAAACCTCACCGCTAGATGCCTCTAGCTGTGTTTCAATCAACATTTTTCAATGCGAATTTTGACGCATGTTTTTACGCTCGCTTGAGGTGTAAAATTGGGAGATGGAACACTTATTCCGAATAAGTTCTGACATAGCGAATTTGTAACTCACGACTGATTAGCTGTTTCTGCTGTCAGCGTCATGCCCAGTTGTGCAGAGTTCTGCAGAGGCCTGCTGAGAATTTCATGCACCTTGCGGCTGGTAACGCTCATTTGTGCTGAAAAAAGACGTGGATGCAAATCTCGGCAGGTAGCCTTCATTATCTGTTCTGCCGAATTATGCATTCGCCTCTTAAAGGTCCTTTTCAGACACTGTGCTCTGCACACTGATCAAACGGGGTTATCACCACATATTTTTGCTGAATCTCATTGAATGCTACTTCTCCTGAATAAAATATTAACGACTCTAAACGTTCATAAAATACATACTTCGACTCATTTATCACCAATGATGAACCCCACAAGGGATATTATAGCATTTAAAAGCATTATTTGGAGGTGCATGTAATTCTCAGCAGACATGCAAAACTCAGCATAACACCGGATATTCCCATAAAGTGCAGAGACATGGCTGGCAACTTATTTTCATTCATCATTGAAATGAGAACATAATTTTCCTCTTGAGGAGGAGGTGGAAAGGCTTAATTGATCTGCGTGAACAACATTAAATCCGGGCCCTGGAAATGTCAAGAGTGTTTATGTTGAACAGCAGTATTCACTTGCAGAAGACAGTGAACAAACTGTCTTGAGGTGGATCATTACACGCTGGCATTAGAACATATCACATCATAAAGTAATGACCTCCCCCAGGATACACACTTGATACTGTTGGTGGGTGCATATTTCCTGCACTGTGTACTGAGGTTGTTTTCCAATAAGAAATGTTGTGGAACTCAACAGAGCCCAAGTGTTACACAATTCCCTGCAAGGCTGGGGATGATTCTAAAATCACATCCAGTCCTGTTTTTGGTCAAAATGACCTCTTTTGGAGGTACTGGCAAAGATTTGCTCTGTCAAGAGTCGTTTTATTTTGAAACACAGCTTTGGTCAGGCTTTAGAATTCCCTTAAAATGTATTAAATACTCCAATATTCCAAAAAGCGATGGTCGTTCCTGAATACACATTGAACATTTTATCTCAAACTAATGCGTGTGGAATTTGGTTTTAGAGAATGACATTCCCTAGATTACCATTCTCGACTTTTGGCTCAAATCCCAGAAACAATGGTCAAATCCCAGTCACATTTTTTACATTAGATCAGTGTGTGTCTCAGCTTGTGGCTTTGTAGTAACTGAACAAGAAATATGTGGGAAATTCATCATCCTCTACTTTTTAACATCCTCTACTTTTTATAAGATGATCATGGTCAGAACAATCTCACCTTCATTTAGACGCCAATCTTGAGCTTTCAACTGTATGCAATGGTCCTTATCAGCAGATTGAGTTTGCTTAGATGTTTCTTTCCATGATTCAGAGCACCTCTAAAGGGCAACACACATCAGCTTGAGACGCTCACTACAACCCGTTGTTTTCATTTTACACCCCTTGTCTATTTTTCAACATCGACACACGTCATCGCTTCATAAAAAAAAGAGCAACACTCACTACTTTACCTTGACTAGCTCTGCTATCTGTGTGGTGTATGGGGTGTCAACTGACACAGTGCTACATGACACTGCTGATGTTTGCTGCACTTAGAACTTCTTGCTTTGAGGTGAGAAGCTCAATCTGCTGATTAGGACCATGTGATATGGTCAAAAGCTCCAGAACATCTACTAAATGGATCTTACTGTTTTGTCAAATGCTGCTGCAAAAATTACACTCGTCTTCCAAAAGATCCTCCAAATCAAACGACAAAATATTTTGTCTGTCCGTGTCTAGAACGCCGCATAGAAGTGGTTTCTGCTGTGCGGCCTGTATCTCGGCAGAACGGCATGATTTGTGTGTGCCATTCAAAGCGGGAACAAATAACTGCATCATTTGCCTAATGATCTGACAATGGTATGCTTAAGGTTTGGTTAGGTTTAGGCACAAAAACGACTTGGTGAGAGTTAGAGAACAATCATCATTTGGGTTAAAATTAGTACTTTATTAGGTTAGGGGAGCTTCATCATCATGGTTCCAGTAATAATCGTTTGGTTAAGGTTTGGGGATGATTGTGGTCATGTTTTAAAAAAAAAAAAAAAAACATTGTTCACTATCATTTTGAAACAGCGAAGGAGAATAGCGGACTCCCATGTTAAAGTGTGAAGTTGTGTTGACCCATCCTTTCACCTTGAGTCCCTCCAAACGCAGATTGATTACTTCCAACTTTTGTTCCCGTCATAATAACTCCTGCCGCTTGATGGCTTTGTCACATGGACATTAACATATGCTGATGCTGTTGTTCTTCCTGGGAGGACACTCTCACAAAGGTAGTGCAAATTATCATGTTATATATTGCCAGGTCTGAGAGCAAGCGTGATTTTAAACATTAGGGACAAAAATATACCAAACAAATACCCTAATAAAGTTCAGTGTTACGTGTTCAGCTCCAGTATGTCCGATTTCCAAAGGGAAAACTGGAGAGCTGAGGATGATCAGCTCTCTCACAACCTCTTTGCCTTTAAAAAAATGTGTCCTAACACCACTGGAAGGGTTGGATCGCACATCATTAAAGGTTTTATGGTTATAAATAGAGAATTTTGGGAATTTCTGTCGCCATGTTTCTGGATAACCACACTGAGGTTCTGGTGTTTGATTCCCAGAGACAGAGGTTCATGATATTCCAGGAAGTTACAGTGAAGTATGACAGGAATTCCAATTACAAAATGTTATCACGGTATGCATGCAGCACATGGAATTCAAACATGTTTGTTTCCTGTTGAGGGGAGGCTCCAAAGGACATTATTTTTGTGTAAAGTAGATGAAAGGCCACGTGGCAAGTGCGGGGTTAATTGTGTGGCCCATGTAGTATTCAGGGAGCAAAATGAGTCACACAGTCTGTTGTTTGTCTTGATTGCTTCTGAGTCCATAATGAACAATTCCCTGTAGTCACATCTCAGGTTCAGCTCATTTATGAATTTGTGCTTCGAGACGTAAGGATCAAAAGGAAAGGAGGAGGCAGAAAGAGATCTGGTTCATTTACAGAACACCATGTTTCGTTAGCGTATCTGGACTCGAGTGATGCGCTGCTAAGTAGCTACACATAGGTAGCTGAGCTGCGAAGTGCATTGTGGATGAAAAACATAAAGGCTGCATTTAATCAGGCAATTTATCCTCTCACTGACGCTCCCACATACTGTAGGCCTCCGTGTTTGTTGCTGTGTACGCACTGGCTTCTCCTGTTCCACGCATTATTTCCAGAGGGAAGGATAAGGCCCAAAGTAATTACCGCAATTTATGATCAAAGCTAGAACAATGTCCAAGACAAATACAATCGTGGCATCAGATAGCAGTACATCAGATAATATGGGGGAACTTGAGATTGCCTGAGTGAGCTGTGCTGGGGAGAGGCTGAAACCGCATCACCACGCTATTTTGCAGGCAAAAGCGGTGGGAAGTCAATCACAGGTACCCATTATGTCTTCATATGAGTCGACGTCATGAACTCAGAGTGAACTGCAGCATATGGACAGAATATGATAGGGGTCAAGAGTATCTGGATACTGGATTATATAAACCAGCTGACACATAGTGTGTGAGTATAGAAAACATGACTAGAAACTGTGGCACTGATCCTGTTAGGACAAATTATAGACTATTTAAGACCAGCCATGTCTTAGCCTATGACATCAACAGTCTGATTCTCCTGAGCAATCAGCTGGCAGACCTGGTATCCTTTAGCTGATTAACTGGTATTAACACCAGCCCTAACTTCTTCTGATAATGGTTAAATAAAACCTTTTCATTGTCAATGTTTAAAGTGACTTTACAGTTTTTCAGCGGCTGTTCCGCCAGTGTATGAATGGGTGTGAATGTCAGTTTCTGTTTGAGCACTTAGGCTCAGTGTATGAATGTGTTTGACTGGTGAATGCAGATGTAGTGTAAAAGCGCTTTGAGTGGTCGAAAAGACTAGAAAGGCGCTATACAAAGACGGAGCATTTACATTTATAGCTGCAGCACGCTCGCATAATACTGGACCAATTTCAAAAAATGTCTCAATTCTCAATTCACAAAGACACAGAAAATAGGGTCCTGGTCGAAAAATATCATAGTTACCCATTATATCTGGCTATTTGTCTTTGTGTCATATTTACTCTGATCCCAACATGATACCAAGCAATAAGTTAAAAATCAAAACCAGAGTAATGAATAATTTGTAGTGGTTTTCAATCAGAAGATTATCACGTGGTCCTTATATGGTCCCATTTCCTGAGTTGGGAAGTCGTTCTTCTGACTTCAGCGTGTCATGAGCTTTAAGTCGTAATGTGGAAATGACACGGATGTTTTTGTAGCATCTGGGTGATGTGTTGTTATGTATGTAATGTTGCTATCCAAGTATGCTGAAACTGATAGTGATTTTATCCCAGATTTGTTGCTGCACTTGTACATTCCTTGAAAGCACTAAAATATCGCTTTACCTGACTTGTTATCAGGGTAATGCTAATAAATAACTAATCTAGGTCACTCTGCGTGGACAGCAAGTAACGGTTATAATCTAATACCACATTACAAATTACATGTAAGCTAAAAATCTATATAATATACATGAATTAATAAAAAGCATTTACTTTCGTCCACCATGTTTCTGTTAAATAAAACGTAAACACGTAAAGCTGTGTACAAACTTGAGAAGTGAAGAAGTGAATTTTCCTAGTCTCAAACAATTTTTTCCCGAATGTTTCAACACCACGTGATTGTAAAGTGCATTCCCAGGGTCCTAGTAAGCCTGTTCAATAAATAGCTGACCATCTTCCTGCAATAAAGGGAAAAAAAAATATTCACAAATTGGTGGTGGTGAAGAATATAGTTCCAAAATGGAACCCTGAGATGTGATGGGTGTGGTAGGCTAGCCTTCAGCTGACTCAGCACAGTGTGATGCTTGTCTCTATTTCCTGCCAAAACTCATTCATTTAGTGCTGCTTCACAAAATGTAGGCTAATAAAATGTTGCCAAAACAAATGGCTAATTAAATGTGTACAATTGGACACATAATGTTATATTAAGGGCACCACAACTTTAATTTACCAAGTGCTCTGACCTCCTCGTGCCCCTCTGCCTTCACCTACATTCTGTCCATTTACCCTATGTGGGTTTGTTAGTTTCTGCTTTAACAGTGCAGACGTCCACAAACTGAATTTTTTAATTTGTTCAGAAAGTAGTCATATCTTCTCCCATACTCTGAAAGTGCTGCAGGGTAGGAGGCGCAGCCCTCCTCTGCAGCCTTTTGGGGGAAAAAACTGATTTCAATGTCCAGATGTTAACATGCAGTAGTCAGTTCAGCTGTAGTGAAGTACATTTCACTGTGCACTGTGATTCATCTGCTCAGCAGCTCCCTCCCATCTGATCCACTCTCATCTCACGTATTTTCAACAGGACAAACAACTGCACTCCAATTTTGTATCTATTTTAAGTTTGCCATTGCCCACATGAATCAGAAAAAATAATTATCTCAACATTATAATTAAACTTATTTTTATTGTGTGGATGCTGTTTGCACATGTGCTATGGGAAAAGGCTAATTTTATGCAGATGATAAAACTGTAAAGCAATAGTTCACCCAAACTCACCTTATGTTAGGCAAAACTACTCTGTAATCTGACTACTAAACACAAAGCAGGATAGCCTCCACAGTTACTCCTGAGCGTTAATGTCATATAAAGAGTTTTGAAGAGGCATCATCTCATTGAGCTTCTAATTACTGAGTGTCCAACATGGGATCATTTTAATTGTGTGTTTATCGGCCAAAACTCACTAGCATCTGCACTTTGATGCAGTCGGAGCTGCGTGACTTCTGGGAGCTTCTTGCAAGTCATTGAGGCTGTTAAAATCCCCTGTTATCAGTATGATAATTAGAATGATTATAGGAATAAACTGTTTCTTCACATGTGAGCCCCACAGGTTTTCACAAACATGTGAATATCAATTGAATATGCTTTTATATAACTGTTAGGGGTCTAGAAACAACTGATTTAACTAATATATTTAAGGTTAAACAACCCTAAAATTGTAATGCTAAATGTGCTTTTCTAATCTGCATACAACGATATTTTAATCCACTTAGTGTCACTTCAGTGTAATCAGTTATTATTCAATAAAGTTAATCCCATATTGAAAACTCTCAGCAGTTCATGATGTGGTCCACAGTGACCTTCCACCTTTTTTTCAGTGTGTCTGTGGTCAATTTGCACTGCGTCTTTCCCAAATTCCATTTAGTTTGAGACATTACAGGCTCACTGCATTTCTCGCATGGCACACATCTCCTCTCTCCATGCCTGGTTTCACAAAGGCATGCTATGTTAAACCTCTGGCTTGGCTCTGCTACCTAGTGCCCCTGGCAGTGGTCAGGGTTACACTCTCTGGCAACATGTGAGGATCTTGCACCCTCAAATCAAGAAACGCTCATCTTCAATCAAACAATCCTGGAGCCTACAATGTGATCTCCTGAGCGGGAGTGTTTTATGCCAGTGTTCTCCTTCTTTATTGAATTGCACCTGTGAACACAAACAAGCTGACTGCTACAAACTGTTCAGGTTTAATAAACCATGGAACTCCAAATAGGAATTTGCATGCCAAACTACATAAATGGGGCTAATGTTGAAGGGTCTGACAGGTTTAGTCCATTTAAACTATATCCACAAACCACTTAAATTAAAACAGAAAGTTACTCCAATATTCAGTCCAATCAAGTCTGTTTCAATGTTTGTTAAAAGTTAAACACGCTGTCTCAATGATAGAAACCAGAGCATAGTGAGATGACAGACTGAAATGTGTGGGAGAGAAATACAGAAATGCTCTGCCACAGTGACTCTGATGCTATTGATTGTTGTATTATCAGAAAGTCTTAAAAGGGGAATCTGCTAATTATCAACCGTTAAGCGGCGTGTGAATGTGTGCAGATGTGTATCTAAGCTGCTCTGTCACGGAAAATGGACGCTCTGGACATTTCAATTACATATATTTTAAGAAACAGTTGCAGGGGCCAGAATGTTGGCAATTGGCCATTGCTGTCTGATATCTTAGTTAAGTTGGGCCACTTACTAAAACATTCACATTTTGGTCATTGGCACTTTCTTAAAACACAGGCAACCATAAACTCTTTCAAATGTTTAGACCTTATGGATCTTAAACAGAGGTGAAACATAACAAAGTACATTTACTCAAGTACTGTACCTATACAATTTCAATTTTTAAGTTACTTGTACTATACCTGAGTGTGCTTTTGTTCTACTTTTTTTTATACTCCACTACATTTCAGAGGCAAATATTGTCCTTTCTAATCCATTACATGTGGTTACAGTTGTTGTTAATTTAGTAGACTAGGATTTATAACACAATATATGGCTTTATAAAATATGAAGCACTGTTATGGATCAAACTACCCAAGTTTATATAAAATAGTTTACAAATATCTAAAATTAGCTCCACCTCAATTAATAAAATACTACGTGTACATGCACCAGTATTGATAACCCCATAATGTCACATATAATATTATATCTGTGGATTTTCTTTTCTGCATAATGAGCACTTTTACTTTAGATACTTTACATTTTGTTGATAATACTTGCAGTCATTTTACTTGAGTAATATTTGGAATGTAGGACTTTCACTCTTTAATATTTAATAAAAATATATTGTGTCTGTGTGTACTTATTGTTACTGTATGTAACTTTTAGTAAAGTCAATTATCTGAATATTCGTACCACCACAGACCTGGGTGCACCCTCTGATACCATAAACCATACTTGTTGGCTTCCTCTAATTCTGAGCTGAGAACAGGTCCAGGACTTAATTAGAGTCTCCAATTCCTCTCATAGCGTTTTTGATTAGTGTTCTATAAATAGAATTTATATATATGACATTCTATGAGTTCCTCAAGGCAAAATTTTAGATGACAATTTTTCATTGACATGCCTCCATTTGGATAAATACTTAAGCCACAATCTAATGATGCCTCAGTAATAATTCACATATACAGCATGTTTACAGTCTGTTGGCTTTAACATCAACTTATCAATTCCTCATGGTAACCAAAACACCAAAATTTTAAAATAATCTCACTCGTGTCCTGTCCCTCTTCAAAATATCTTTTGACATTGTACCGAGCAGTCTTTCCACTCTGTTGGTGACAGTTACAGATATACAGTTTTCTCTGTCTCAGCTGTTGCATCCTGTATCCGTGGGACCCTCACTGAGGAGGGTCATGCAAGCTGTAGAAGATGCTATGTATTTATACAGCCCACCTTTGGTGTCTGACAGTGTATCAGTTGTATCGGAGCCGGGAATCCTTTTTTTTTAAAGAGTTCTCCAAGGTTGCGAAACAGATGCTTTCCTTTGATGTACTCACGAACCATCATTTGATGCATGATCTTTCTCCCTCTGTGATCTCTTTATATTGAGCCTCTGGCACTGAGGTAATGTTCCCAAGGCTGTCTGGCCTTATTCTGACATGGTGCGTTGACGAGAGAATCATAAAGCAGAGGGATTTATCAGGCTCTGGTAATCTTGTAGTAATGAGCATTTCTTGAATCCTATATCAAAGCCACGTGTGACGAATAAGTACGTAACATATATGATGGTGGCATGAATAATGATTTGTGGCTATTACTATCATCTACTGTACATTAGAACCCGGCCGATAAATCGGGATGCTGATATTATCCTACATTGGGCTAATTGTAGATAAATCAGTATTGGTGTTTATAACAGCCGATAAATGGCACTTAATAAAGAAAGATGATGCTTCAATCATGTTATGAGTGTTGTCATTGCATAGTTTGTCCACCAGAGGGCACTCTGGCACTCCCCTCTTGTTAACACCTGCCACAAATCCACCACAAAACACAGCAATAATCTGACATAATCAGCAGTTATGTTACAACATTGTTAGTACAATTATGTTACTGTTTATTTTTAAATTACATTATGTCATGTCATCTTGGTGAGGTGGGCAGCACGGTGGTGCAATGGTTAGCACTGTCGCCTCACAGCAAGAAGGTCGTGGGTTCAGGTTCTCCGGGTACTCCGGCTTCCTCCCACCGTCCAAAGACATGCAGACTAGGTTAATTGGTGACCCTAAATTGTCCTTAGGTGTGAGTGGTTGTTTGTCTATGTGTGGATGGACTGACGACCTGTCCAGGGTGTACCCCGCCTTTCGCCCGATGTCAGCTGGGATTGGCTCCAGACCCTGTATACGGGATAGGCGGTTGACGATGGACGGATGGATCTTGGTGAAGTCTCATAACTTCACATAACAAGGGTTTTGTGTTTCTGAAAAGGAGGGGAAAAAATAATATAAGCCGGTATATCGGAATATCAAATTTTAAAGTCCTCAAATATCAAAATTTGTATCAGTTTTAAAAAATCCCATATAAGTCGGGCTCTACTGAACATGAACATGAAAGACGGAATGTGTGATACATTTATTTGTCTAACCATTATCAGATCCCTGAAATTCAATTTTAACTATTATTATACATCCATTTGATCCACATTTATAATAATGAAAGTCATTTGTAAAGACTATGTTAGGCAGCACAACATATTGTCAAATGATGGTTCATCAGAAAATAATTTTGGGAGAAGAAGGTGAAGAGTGTGTGTGGAAAGGCTATAATGAAGAAACATTTAACCTCAAATGAAATGTCCTTATGGTTATAAGTTGGTATAGGTTTCATTCACCAGATGGGAAAGTAAGTATTACATTTCTGTTCGATGCATTTTAAATACATTTTAATCTTTCTAATCTAACATACTCAGACAGTGGCTACATTTAAGCCCTGACTTAGCCTGCACAGGGGACGTAGATCGATTTTTGTGCAAAATGCAAATGAGAGATGTCTGATCCTAGTATTTTGGCACTCTATCCATGCCACACACCTCTGTGAAGCTAGGAGGCTCATCTAGAATCTCAAACCAACCATTTTTAGCCATACCAAACACACATCAAACACCAAGCATCTAAATAAGCTTATATCACAACATAAATTGCTATGTGAACACTGTGCATGGCTGTGGTTATTGCCTTCTAGATATCTCTCATCTCATCCTACACCACCGTCTTACCACTCTAAAGAAAGCTCAGCTCCAGTTCTGATCAGCTGTAACTCATATCACTCAAATCATCAAACTCACAGACTCTCTCTAAGTTTTGGTTCGAGAGGAAAAGTGTTGTTTTGGAACAGACGGTCTTTATCATTGTCTACTGGCCAACTCGTTGTAGTTACACAGACATCCAATATACTAAACGATTCATCTGCTCAAGACGAAGAGATATGGCCCACTTCCAGAATGATGAATATTCACTGTTTTTATAAATTTTTCAGTGTTTTGGAAGCTTTAAGTTATTTGGGACGTGGTTGTATGGACAGAAATAGTGTTTTAAAGAAAACTCCTAATACCAGTGAACATATAAACAGTAAATATGGCCAAAACATGGACATTCGCCTGGTTTATTTTAGAAAAATTTTAGAATTATGCATTTAGTTAAGGAGTTATTCCTGATTCATTCTGGGTATTATTGTAGGCGTTTTTCCTGGAAATAGGGGCAAATAGATGGTAGTTACCTACAGGTTAATAAGAACCGTGTATTTCAGGATCAAACTGCCCCTTATAAGCATAACAGTAACTATGTTCACCATATGTCAGAACCTCAGAAAAACCCAGGATTATTTTACCCAAGCTCATGAAACAGTATGTAAGATAGCGCTTTCCACTGCCATCATGAAGGACCAGATGATCGCACACAAACATTCCTGCTGATGAGCACTGACTCTGAACTGCACACACCTCAGAGCCATCGCTGAGGAACACAGATTTCCTTGAATTTTAACCATGTCCTGTATCACTGCATTGCATTTTGCAAAGTAAAGCCTGTTTTTATCATGACTGGCTTTGAATGGAACTCAAACCAGATGGAAGGAAATTGGAGATAAATGCAGCTGGAGTCCATGTAAGAGCAGAACCTTTTGGTGGCATGATGAGACAGCGGTGATGTCATTGCATGTATGATGTTGCAGGCATGCAGATTGGTAGGCTACATGTGTAGAAAACAAAAGCTACACTGGTGACATTTACATACTTTACTATGACTTTTGCAATAAACACAACTATGTTATTTGGTACTAATTGTACATAAGATGGAAGCAATACTCTGAGTCAGAGCACAGATTTACCACCTAATTTATTTGAAAAGGAATCAGGAAAATTATATGGGAGCCATGACAGCTAAATGAAATGTCTAGGTTAAAGTGACTGAGATTTAAACCCAAGAATCAAATATTATATCATACATTATTTTGTAATTTACAACTATGTAGTAAGACTAATTTTACATTTTTGCATGTTTAACTGACCTGGTGTGCACTAAGAGAATATTTAGCTACAGAAAAGTAGCTAAACAGACAGAAAAGTCAGAAAAGTGAGATCATGGTAAGCTCTGGTGACTCTAGCAAGAGAAAATGCCCTTAATGAGTTGCAAGAATCTAGCAAAATGTTGATCTGTGTGTGTGTGTGTGTGTGTGTGTGTGTTAATTAAAAAGTATGTGAACCCTTTTCCTGGACTTACCTGGATTTCTGCATAAATTGGTCATAAAATGTGATCTGATCTTCATCTAAGTCACAAACATTGACTAACACAGTCTGCTTAACTAATACCACACAAACAATTATAAGTCTGGTTTTTATTTAACACATTGTGTAAACATTTACAGTGCAGGGTGGAAAAAGTATGTGAACCCTAGACAAATGACGTCTCCAGAAGCTAATTGGAGTCAGGAGTCAGCCAACCTGGAGTCCAATCAACGAGACAAGATTGGAGGTGTTGGTTAGAGCTGTCCTGCCCTATAAAAAACGTACAATTTAAATTTTGCCTCATGTGAACCATGCCTCAAAGAAAAGAGCTCTCAGAAGACCTAAGATTAATTAATTAAAGAATAATTGTTGACTTGCATGAAGTTGGAAAGGGTTACAAAAGAATCTCTAAAAGCCTTGTGTTTATCAGTCCACTTTAGACAAACTGTCTAAATGGAGAAAGTTCAACACTGTTGCTACTCTCCCTAGGAGTGGCCTTTCTGCAAAGATGACTGAACAAGCACATCGCAGAATGTTCAATGCTAAAGAGTCCTAGTGTCAGCTGAAAACTGACAGATGAAACAGATGTGGACAGATGAAACCAACCAATGTTGAGTTGTTTGCAAGGAACACACAACCTATGTGTGGAGGAAAAAAGGCACAACACACAAACATCAAAACCTCATTCCAACTGTGAGGTATGGTGGAGCGGGAATCATGGTTTCGGGATTCTTCGCTGCCTCAGGGCCTGGGAAGGTTGCTATCACTGATGGAAAAATGAATTCCAAAGTTTATAAAGAAATTTTGCAGGACAATGTAATGCCATCTGTCCGCCAATTGAAGCTCAACAGTAGATGGGTTATGCAAAAGGACAATGACCGAAAGCACAAAAATAAATCAACAACAGAATAGCTTCAGAAGAAGATACTGGAGTGGCACAGTCGGAGTCCTGACCTCAACCCGATTGAGATGCTGTGGCATGACCTCAAGAGAGTGAGATCACACCAGACACCCCAAGAATATTGCTGAACTGAAAAAGTTTTGTAAAGAGGAATGGTCCAAAATTCATACTGACCGTTGTTCAGGTCTGATCTGCAACTACAGGAAACGCTTAGTTGAGGTTATCGCTGCCAAAGGAGGGTCAACCAGTTATTAAATCCAAGGGTTCACATACTTTTACCACCCTGCACCGTGAATGTTTACACGGTGTTCAATTAAAACATAATTGTTTTTTGCATATAATTGTTTGTGTGGTATTAGTTTAAGCAGACTGTATTGTTGTGACTAAGCCTAGATGAAGATCAGATAACATTTTATGACCAATTTATGCAGAAATTCAGGTAATTCCAAAGCGTTCACATACTTTTTCCTGCAACTGTATATATAAACATGAACAACTGCATAAATTAGTAACATTCAACTTCTTAGACTTCTTCTTCACTCAAGTTGCAAACTAAAAAGTCCGGAATAAGTTTAGGATCCTCCAAAAATCCTCATCAAAAAAGTCCCTGGGTTTTATTGCCTCTGATGAAATGTTTGAGTTCTAAATTCTGCCACTCGAGTTGAAATGAGTTGGTGCAGGTGAGTGAAGGCATTTGTGGTGTAAACAGTAGTCAGAACACTACAAATTCTTCTGGCACCTTCAGCCTTTTTTCCCTGGCAGGCTGCCACACTGTAACACCCTCTGAGAGATGAAAAGTTTCAAAGCAAGATCAGATTATGGGGCGAACAAGCTGTAAAGGGACACAGAAGTAAATACACTGTGCAAGCAAGATAACATCAAGAGGTTACAGATACACATAGTAACAGACACCTGCATTACCCAGAGAGCACTGATCTTCTCCAGACAGTGAAAAGAACAACAAAAATCATAAGGCAACCTCTCATCATTTTCTGTGTGAAAAAAGAGCTCTTCTTTTGAAGTTCTACTGAGGAGCCAGCTTGATTACCATTTAAGATTGAACAAGATCTGGTGAAAGGTAGAAAAAACTGCTGCTGGCAGGCTTCTTCATTACATCTTGGAGTTGGATTAGATGAAGTATCTAGGGTATTTCTGACAGAGCCACTCTTCTCTGTCTGGATTTAACCCTGTACATTCCACTTTCACTACACTGCTCCATCTGGGAGCCAGCTGCAGCTCTTTTTTCACAGCGTGCGAGTGTGTCTGAGTCTGATTAGGGTCACTAGAGGATCTGTCTCATTCAATATACAGCTGATTGACCGACTGGAAGGCCACAAAGGTTCAAACAGGCAGTGCCTACGAAACTGTGGAAATTTAAATTTACAGGGTGCACTGTTCATGTATATGACAAAATGCACTTGAAACAGTTTAGTCACAAAGACATGAAGGGACTTAGAGCTATTTAGTTTACACAGGCAGCGAAAAGTTGATGACATCTAAAATACATGAAATTCAGTGCAATCATTCAGTGCAAGCAAAATTAAGTTGAGAATATGTTATGTATTTAAAACTCTTTGGTGTGCTGCAAAAAAAAAAGAAAACAAAAAAACACATATCGTGCATTGTGTGTAAAAACCCCCCAAAGATTACAGAAAGCAAAAGTAAACAAATTGTTCTTTTAGCTAAAAATGGTTTATTGGACAAGGAAGATTACAAATCTGATCCCTTGATGGTAACCATCAACCATATGTTAATACAGGCCAACTCTTAAAAATGAATTACCACATGGAAAATATTAGCAACCCATGAGAACAAATGAAGAAAATGTAACAAAATATCAAGACTGTTAAGTACCAAAACTACATGCACAACACTGTCAAAAACAGAAAACACTGCAATGTTAGGACAGAATAAATATACTAAATAATATGACAAAAAAGTTTTAAAAAGTTTTTCCTAGGAGTTTAGGAAGGTTAGGGTTGCATATTCCAATTTTAAAAAAAAACATTTTATACTGATCTGTTTTGCAAACCATTTCTTGAACTACTGGACTGTTTCAGAGTAACATCAAGACAAGTGGGACAAGAAGCAGGCGTGTGAGTGTTGTCTGTGTCCTAATTCAAACAAGACATAATGTGAGTTCATTTTCTGAAGACCAAGGCACTCGACTTTTACATCAAATACTTGTGTACACCAAATTCTGAGCAATTACCACGGCCACTTGCAAACATACAGTATAAAGCAACTGGGTTTCAGTGGTGAGTTAAGTGAACTTTAGCAGGAGCTAAAATGTTTTAAAATGAGACATCACAAATACTCAACATTCATTCGTTCCTGTATAAGTACTGGTCAACAGTACTTTCTACACAGGTCATTACAAGTCTTGATCTTATATTTTCACACAGTCTTTTCTGTAACCAGCCATCAGAATATACAGTTATAAATGTTAGTGAGAAACACAAGCATCTACTTTCAAAGAAATTCTTTTGTTTGTAAGTTTAGTTAATAAAGTTCATACGGTTAAAACACAAATATGAGACTGAGACCAGTTTCATGACTGACAGCTGTGCGTGGTTTCTGATAGCAGATGAGTGGTCCCCGCATTCGGCGTTTTAAACATCAGTAAAAAAAAACAATGTGTTTTCATGTTTTTTCCTCTAAGATGTGACCTTTAGGCCTTCTCCAGTGACTTATAGTATTCTTTCAGCACAGCCCAAGCCTTCGGCGCCATGAAGCCGTCAGGAGGATTCTCTCCCTCACGAGCCATCTTGCGCATACGTGTGCCTGAGATAAAATCGTAATCTTCATGGCTGCAATTAAAAAAAAACAGAGATTAAGAGTTTTGAGTAACAGGCATATTTTAATCAATGAAAAGATGCTTATCAGCAGCACAGGAAATATGAGCCAACAATAACTGCCTGTTGCTTTAAGAGCGTAGGAGCAGGTCAGTTAGCATTTCTGCAAACACAATCCAAAGTCCCCGGTCCGAGTCATTTAGCATTGTGTATCTGCCAACTCAAAAGTCGATACTGAAATGTGTATCTGACTCACTGAAATAACAGCTCTAGATTACTGCATCTGGCACACTTTGTTTTTCACAAGCTACGTGATCAAAATACTGACGGCCCTTGATTTGGCTTAAATTATTGATTTATGAAATTAATAATAGTTTAACTGGGAATGCAACTCCTGAAACTGACGTGACATGATCAGCTAAAGAGAAGACTTGGTAGACGTATTAAATAAAACACTCAGTGATGCTCTTTGCTAATGAGAAAGAGAGAGCTAGCCGCGTGTGCACTAGTACATTTACACACGCACACTAATTTTCACTCACATATGCGAGCGAAATGCTGCACTGTAGAGTCGGCTGTCCTAAAGGAGAGCAGTGCTGCAACACCGGTAGGCTGAGGTGGACAAAACAGTAGAGTACAGTAAACAAAACATCGGATCCTTTAAAATGACAGGATGACTGTTTGTGTAAGAGAATATTTATATCGCTAAAATCTACGTTTCATTTGCTGACCAATTATGGCAGCTGCTTTATTAGTAATTCCTCCTAAACAACTCTGTGGCTTGATACTGTGACAATCCAGTAAGTACCAGCACGCTAGATGTATCATTTATATGTCTTTGTTTAAGATCCTTTGTGAATCTTTACTACACCATAGTTATTTAGTTTTTAATCCTACAGGCAGAGGCTTAAAGTTAAATTTTCCATTAATGCATGTGAATACACATGGAATAATTATTACATATTATGAGATGTAGTGATTAAGCCTTCAGGGGTACTTGCTTGAGTTTTGTTTTTTGATATTTAATGCAGGCTTTTTTTTCTGGTCTAATTCTGGTGTAAATAACTCCATACAACAACAATCAATTTAGTGTGACAAAACAAATGATGTGTCCACTAATTCTTTTATGTCTTACCGTGAATTTTTGCATATTGCTTGTTAATATCCTGTAATATCTTCTATATTTTTTGCACTCTTTTTTTCTGTTATGATTATAGTTTTATTGATGACATGAGCACTTCTGGTGTCCCCTACACCCACTAGTGCTCTTTGAGGAGAAAATAAGTAATTTAAAAAGGTTAAAGGTGTAACATCAGACATTGAGTAGATTAGTACAACTAACCAATTTCTATTCAATGCAACACTGCCAGATTCTAACGTAAATGTAAACTCATATATTAAAAACAAACAAATGCTAGTTACTACTTTATTTAATAAAGCCCTGACTGTCCAGAAAAGTAAAAAAAATCTGTATTATCACTTTAGGGTATCACACACTACTGTCAAACATCCCCACCACCAAACAGTCTGTCTGCATGAAGGAATGAAGCTGTGATACGCTGGTTGAAATGAAATACCGATTGGAAAATCACATACTGACAGAGTAGTCAGTAGTCATTACGGGTGGTGATGGTGCAGTGGATAAGACACATGCCTTTGGTGTGAGAGACCCAGGTTTAAGTCCACTGTGACACACCAATGTGTCCCTGAGCAAGACACTTAACACTTCGTTGCTCCAGAAGTGTGCGACCTCTGACATAGACAGCAATTGTAAGTTGCTTTGGATAAAAGCGTCAGCTAAATGAATAAATGTAAATGCAATGTAATGTAGTCAGATATTTCCCACTCATCAGATTGTAGATTTCCCTTGTCCAAACATTTTTTGTACACCTAAATCTACTCTACTGTGCCACCTTTATCTGTGACAGACGGCTTCTCACTACAGATTAAGTTCTCCTGGTTCAGAAACGATACTAACAACTTTGTTTGAAGCGAGCAGCCAAAGACAGTGTTCACCTTAGACGGGTGTGGAGCAGAGTACTGGCACAGCTTCACTAGCCTTGTCTATAAATTACTGCCAGAGATAATCAACACGTTTCAGACGTCTTGTTCGCCGACATTTACACGCACCTCCACTAAGCTTACATTCAGAGAGGTTCCTGTCATTGCTATACCATGACACAGATCACGTGGCGTGAGGTAAGGAGCTCCAGGCAAATTCTTCAGGGAACATTTTTATACAGTGTCAAATTAGACACAGCTTGCTGTGATCTGAGCCATTACACTTTATAAAAAAGACTGAGGGGTTTTGCTGGCGATAAGAGTCCGCATTCCTCCTGAAATGTGGCGAGAGGCTGTCTGCGTGCATTAGAGAATAGAATGCCTAACTGAGTGACAACTACAGACTTTGCTCTCTAGCTTTAGCTTTAAAATGATAGCAAGCCATCAGATCAATGGGATTATATCAAAAATGCAGTAAATTGTATATAACAAAAAGAGCAATTTACCAACACATGACATTCTGAAATATGTTTTAAAAGTTCATGTTTTGAGACACCTACAGCATAGCATATACTTGCATATACTTTTAATTTTCTACTCAGGTTTGTACAAAATGTTATTGTTTAGTTTGCCTACAATTCTGACATGTAAATTTAAAATGTTCTCATATTATTTATGATTTTTTTTGTCTGAATTTTTATCCTTCATATTTCTTAATTCTTATTTTTTCACATTTGTCTTAATAAGTACACCTCACTTCACTACACATTTGCTTGTGTAGTGACAAACTATCATTATCATAAGTAAACATACTATTTTTAGTAGCACTAGAAGTCCTAGATGTTCCCGATGAACAAGTCATTTTTTGACTCAACATCATAAATACGCATCATGGAAAACAAAGCATAGCTTTTGATTAGTCTGGCCATATTTAGTTTGAACATTCCTGGCCAAACACAGCTAAAGTTTCATAACCTGATGGTGGAGGTTTGCATCAAATCCGGTTGAGAGGCGGTGAGACTGCATGTTTTTTAGTTAGTCATCATGTGCAGTGTCTTTATACAGACTTTAATTAATGGCAGGTCTCTGTAATTTTTGAGCAACAACAAAGCTCATACTAATCCACAAAACCTTTTAACTGTATAAGAAAGAAAAACAACTCCTGTTATTCTTGGCTTGGCCTTTTACTGTAGATAGAAGAAATTAGTTTTTTTTTAAAACTAGTCAAGCCTAATGAGTAATTAATTATGAGTATGCAGTTTCTGTTTAGGCTGCTGGTTCTAATTGGCCTAAATGAGAGGTATAACTCTGGACTAAATCTACAATGAAGCTATTTAATTTAGTGTTAGTGAGCACTGCCGCTTTTGACTCAAGCCATTTCTGCACTCTATAACCCTAATAAAATTAAATACTATGGGAAACAAGAAAAAGGCTTTAAAATATGAAATTACAACATAAACAAGTACTCACTTTTTGGAGTCATAAAAGTCCATTGCTCTTTTGACCTTGTTGTAAGCAGCGACCTTAAAGGGTACAATCTCCAGGGTGATGAGGCCCGGAGCCATGGTGAGGACCTTGGCCCCATGAGTGGGCTCATACAGGTCCTTTCCTGTGTCAGGGTGGGGCATGCCTGCAGGGTCACGGCCTACGATGTAGAAGTTGGCTCCAGCAACCATTCGAGCTCTGCAATGCCACTGAACCTGTGCCGGGGGGGCAGAAATATTGTAAATACTGGAGAATCATTAAAAACACAAATTTGAAGAAAGAAAATGTATGGAATTCACATTTGCACTTTCTTTTTATTACATTTTACAGCAGATTTGCAAAACATTCCTAATCTAATTAAAACATTTAATTATTAAATTAATTATTCATTTTCAATTGTTACTATTGAATGTATGGCTTGACATCTTCATAAACAGTAGTTCATAGTGATGAAATTGAATCTTTTCTATGTGGTTCAGTTTTCTTTGTGCTCAGGCTCAACCCATTGTATTTGCTGTAGATGGTGTGTAGATTGTAAGGCCCTTATGCACTGTGCATGGTAATCATGCTGCTCTGTTAGTCCAATAAGGAAGTCTCCAAACAACGATTTTATAGAAGAATTATTGTATTTTCATAAAATAAAGATTGTTACCTTTAATGAAATGGTTTATTCCAGATGTTTTTACTTTTAAGAGTGTTTGGAACCTATTTTCAGAGGCGACCTGGCCGTGAGTGCTACAATATCTCACTACGACTCAAAATATTATCTAAAAAAAAATTATGTAGGGTAAAAGTGACATCTTAAAATATAAAACCAGTTAAAAAGAACTCACAGCTACATTTACCATTTTGACTTGGCAAACTTAAGCCCCACACATATTACCCATAGTAATTTCCATTCACCATAAGCTTCAAGGATTTTTTCTGTTTCATCATGAATAATTGTTAAATTTACACATTTCTCCTTGACAGTTGCTATTACTAGTGCCAGAAAGTTCTTGCCCACGTATATTATAGGATCTACAGTTTTCAGATTAGGCTTTCAGTGTGTTGCTAAAGAACATTCTGGCAAGACGAACACTTGATAAGAAGTTTTAATATTTGAGTGGCAGGCAGACCGAGGGTATTTGTTGTTATTAATGGATAAACAAGTTCAGAACAATGATAGTAAAGCTGGAGCTGAGTCTGGCTCTTAAAAACTCCCATTCAGAATTACAAACTAAATAAATTCACTGCCTGACATCTACCAGCCTCCAATCTGCTTTCAATAATTTGCGCCGTAACTTTCCCACCATCATAAGTGAATGATTAAACATTCCCAACTACACAGCTACGCTCAGTCACACAAAGAGGTTTGCATATGGCATGGAAACACTAAACACCGCATCTCGAGACAATTATAAAAACCCCTTTCCTGCCATTTTTCACTCTCAAACATTTGCAGACAGGAAGTATATGACAGTCCTCCTCTCTGTGTCTGTTGTCATTAGTCGCTGCTGCAGTCACATTATTTTGTAACCTCAAGTAACTGCAAATGCAACATTCTTGATAATCTTTACCTCAGTTGGCCCTGCATACATCATGGGTGAAGGAAATATAGCTACGATGGTATAGTCTGGATTCAGGACGCCCTCCTCCAGCACAGCGGCGTGCTGCTTCATTCGCCAGGGCAGCGGCACATCATCGTCCTTGGTCCAGCCTCCCAGTGGGTGAAGCAGCAGAACAGGCCGGCGGTAGCCTCGCTCGATGAGACGCTTGTGGGTGTCCTGCATCAGAAGGGCATGGCCGTTGTGGACTGGGTTGCGGAGCTGGAAGGCAAATACAGCATCTAAATAGAGAGACAGAGGGAGAATGAGAAGGGTTTGTTAAACTGCGACCAAACACATCTGTACAAAACAAACAGAAGGCCACAATGTACCCAGAGATAATCAAGCAGCTAAGTGCCCGGCCACTGAAACCGCATACAGTGAAGGACTGAATCACACCAGAACTTTCTCTCCCATGGCTTGCCTTCTCTGTCTCTTTTACTTCCTTCCCAAAGACTAAACAAAGAAAAAAAGTGAGTGGACTACATAAGTGTCTCCTCTCCTTTTTAAGAAAAAAAAATGTAGAAGTTTCTAAATATTGTCACTACCGTCTCTCTAAAAGTCCTTGGTTTGAAGATTTTATCACCGTTTTTCAGTTTAGTTCAGACAAAAAAAAAAAAATAAACAACAGAACTTGGCCCTTACCTGCATTCATTTCTTTAAACTTCTGTTTGAGCTCCGTGGGCGTCAGCCGGTACTGATCGAGTCCGTCATTCCAGCAGATCCTGTCCAGAACCTGCAGGTCTCCCCCAACCAGCCAGTCCCCACTTTCCATCACCATCTGAAATAGGACTCGCACCGATCATGACAGGGAACACAACTCAAACATAATCCAGACTTAAGACAGTGTGGTCCATAAAAACTTCACTGTGCTGGAGCCAGGCCAGCGTGAATTCTAATAAAACTCCCGAGTTTTTACCCAGTTGCAACCGGGACACACCAGCATAAATCAAAGAGTCTATGTGTTGTTAAACAGTCAACAAAAACTCTCTTCTGCACTTGGCCACATCTACTACCTTAATTTCAATAACAGAGCAGAGACAAAATCAGATTGTATTCCACAATAAAACCTGGTGATGAGCTCATGACCACATTGGAGAGAAAATTTCCCCTCAAGAGATTAATCCAACAATGTCACAGAAGTGCTCAGGAACCAGGCAAAGGCTGCTATTGTTTCAAGCAATATCTTTCGCCTGCCTCTTGTGGCATTTATGAGACCATTGCTAGAGTTACTGAAACACTGGCCTGTGCGATGTTAATGTGATAGGAAGTGACAATTCTCTACAGGCTCGGTAATAAAAGCAACCCAGCTCCACCACGGAGACAGAGAAAACTCAAAACGTCGACCACAAATGAAAACTGAAGTTTGTAGGCGTAGCGAAAAGCCGATTTGGAAGTTGATAAAAAAAATGTCACTTATTTCATTGACATGTAATTTATCATGTGAAAAAAATACATGAAAGCTCTTTGCTAGCCATACTTTACAGACATACTGATTTCAGTATGATCTGGCAAACTATATCTAAAAATATGAAAGCAGTCAGCAGCAGAGGGGTCTGCGTGATGTGATCAATAACAACTTGGCTCCGTCTGTTTTCAGGATTGTGTTGCAATTTGTTTTCCACACCCCAATTAATCCAACCTGTCCGCTGCTGGCCTGAGAAGAGTCATGAAAGACGTTTAACAGTCTTATTCTTTGGAGAGGTCAACAGCATAGACAAGTCGCACTTTATTTCCCCAACACAAGTGAAAGGAAAATATAATGTCTACGTGGATATATCAAAAGGAGCAGGCCTACACACGCGCTCTGTTTAACCGTTTTAAGTGCCTCCGGACTTCATATGTGAAAAGGGCCCTAGCCAAATAAACAGCCACTACACCATGGTTTCCACTGAAGGGGGCTCCTGTCTGACTGACGGACAGGTAAACAGGAAACAGTGGATTAACTACATGTAATACGGAGAAGGTCGTTTCTGGTTGGAAAGAGACAAAAAAAGTTGGAGCTACCAGCGCAGAGGAGTGCTGACAGACTGGCTCCGGTACGGGCAGTTAAAACACACACTTGTGAATACCTACACACACTCTTTAATGAGTGACACCTTAATCACAGCAAGCTGAACACACATATTCAGCTGTGACAGTTTAGAGTGGATAAAGAATGACAGTTGTGGAAATACAGAGTCTCTGCAGCGTGTGTTTAAAGTCAGCACTGAAGCATCAGGTGTTGATACTGGAGATCCATGGTACCAATTTATGAAACTGGCAGCCTCTCGCATCTTAAAACACATTAGCAAGCCAGAGACAAGAAAAGATATCTGATAAGATTCAAAATAATGACCAACTGTGCTGAAATATTGAGACTGCTGTGGTCTAGTATTCAAGTTAACCTCCATCCAGAAATTTCAGCAGCATGGGGATTTAAAACGAGCTAATGACGTTCACAGTTAGTCTGATCCCAGGGAGTAAAATCCCCAAATACCACGTAGGTTACTATTAGCTTTGTCTTACACTTTTGCCAATATAGAAGTTGCTAACCAACTGCACTAATCCTGAAAACAATGGCATCTAAAATTAGCACGACAAGCGACTTTTTTAAAGTAACCTTGTACCCCGGTCCAAGCTGATGGATTTAGAAATCTGACAACTATCTTTGTCTGCAACACCAGACTGTTTCATTCTTTTCCAGCTACAAGTGGCCAGTGCCACTTTCCGCGGGGGGTGTGCAGGATTATTTCAGGACGTTATCTCACCACTGAGTCTACCTGAGCCCCACAGCAGTCGATAGGACACAGATGGAAACAATTCCCTGGTATATTTGGAGAAGGGTTGGGTGAGCGGAAAGGTAGAAGCTGGCAGGGACTGCACGGCCTGTTGAGCCTCGCAGTACAATGTCAAATACATTTGGTGGAGGCTGGGGGAGAGAATCAGCATCCAAATATAACACCTGCAAAATGAGGGTGGACCAAAAAGATCAAGTGATTACACTGGGCGTCCTGACAGATTGTGAGAAAAGCTCCACTCCTCCACCTATTCAGTCTTTCCATAAGCAAAGTGAAAAGGCCAGCTCTCGGATCTGTGTTCTATCAGTGCTGAATCCAGGGAGGCAGTCTGCTTTTGCATGCAGAGTGTTTATCACATAGCAGACTGAGACAGACCGTCTGCAGCGCTGCTCAGCAAATCCCCCAAGGTTGAGCTTTTGGGGGGTGTTTGTAGCATTTCCAGCATATAAGCCCATATTGTAAATTCAGTTTTCAGAGAATGAAAACTTTGACCCTGAACGAGTCATCTCAGAAATGTACCTTGATGTAGGGGTGGTCCTTGCAGGTGGTGCCCCACTGGCGAGCACATCGCTCTTCTTTGCGGTGTTCATAAAACTCAGGGTTGCGAAGGATGGCCACTCGCCTGCCCCCGTAGACCAAGGCTATAGCTGTCACGCCATCTAAACGCTCTTTATCTGCAGTAGACACCGGCAGCACCACAGGCACTGACAGGTTGATGACACCACCTAGAACAATGGAGAATAAAAAACAGTTGTGAGGCAGAAAGAAAATACATTAGGGCTGCAATTAACTCTTATTTTCATTACTGAGTAATCTGCTGGTCGTTTGCTTGAGTAATCAGTTGACCTTTTTTGTCTAAAAATGTCAGAAAAAGGTCAAATATAAACATCATAATGTTTGCATCATATATATATATTTTTTTTTTATTTCCTCAAAAGCAACATATTTAAATTCCTTGTTTTGTCTGACAGTCAGTCCAACACCCAAAGATATTCAGTTTACTATCAAGTGCAGTTCAAGGATATCAATATAAACACAGTCTATTTACCATGAGTATGACAGAATTGAAAATGAATGTTGGAAAAATTACAGACATGAATTATTTATGCAGATTAATTTGTTGTCAACAAATCGAGAATAAATAAATTGTGGTAGTCATCATCTGGTGAGTAAACACTGATTCCACACATGACGCAAACTTTATGATCCTCTAGTTCAAGCTACATTAAAAGCTCCCTGTGGAGTTTATGACCATTAGTAGCACTATGGAGCAGCGTTTTTGCAAGTGGGTCCCCCATTTGTTTGTTTAATGCTCACGGGCATGATACACAGTCCTGCCTTTTCCTGTATTTTCAAACTACAGTGGAAATCACAAGGGAAATAAGCCTGGTTTTACTGTGTTTTCACCCTCTGATTTTTACAGTGCAGTGTGATGGGTTTTTAACCATCAAATAAAGTCATTTATCATCATTATGGTAAATAACATACCAAGAAGTGAAGAAGCAGTGAAGAAGACGACTAACAAGCTAGCAAACATGGATGTACATGTTTAGCAAATTAAGATTTGTTTTTTTAATCTCTCTTTAATCGTCTTTGCAAATCTTTAACAAGGAAGGAAATGCATTCAATACACCTCAAGGATGGACACAATGTGTTTAAATAGGAAACCCTGAATTTAAACAGAACTTTTGTTTGTTTACAAAAAAAACTCCACAGGCCACTTTTAATATCAGATAACAATCCCAGAAAAACAATGTAAAGGCTCCCAATGCAAAGCACTGAGACACTGAGAACAGACATTCTACAAAAGGCATGTTAAAATCTTCAAAGGTCAGGTATCAATAAAGCAGCTCAACCATTCTAATTAAGTCTCCATTCCATACCCTTTCAGCTAAATGTGAAATGTACAGCTAAACCACAGTCTACAGTGAGTCTTCAAGGCTGCAATTTAAGTAGCTAGTGGAGAAAAATCCCCTCTTAAATTAAGCTTTCTCATTTTCTGAATTGAGTTGTGTAGTGACAACAGACTGTTGGCGGGTTCATTTGCCATCCAGGTTGATGAAAATGTTTGGTCCGGCACACTTTTCACATCACATCAGATCAAATGCAATGGAAAGAGGAGGGACGCCGACTGCTGCACAACCCCCCCCCCCCCCCCCCCTCGTCCCTTCTGTCACAGCGTAGAGCTGACAGCTGGTTCCAATAAAACACGCACACACTAGACTGTCAAATGTGCGAGCGAGAGAGAGACACGCACAAGCTTGAATTTGGGCCTCTGCTTATTTTTGCAGACTATCTGATTAATCAAACGTGCAGTTTTCTGCTTCCCAAACAGTTTTAGTGTTATAGTGGGGGCGATCAATCATTTCACTGTCAAATCTCTGGAAGGAAGTGAAAACGGACAAATGGTGGTGTGTGGTGTCAATCAATACAGAAGCCTCTTCCTCCGTCTCCCTCTTCCCCCGGACAAACAGGAAAGAGGGAATCAAGACTTTTCACATCAATATATATTTTTTACTCTATCTGTCTATACAGCTTGGTTTCTCAGGCTAGCTATCTTTCTGGGGAAATAACTTAAATCATCTGTGAGTTTGCTCAAAGTTGTAAGAACTGGATGTTTTTTTCATTCAGTGAGGACAGCAGTTGTAATATATACCTGTCAAAATCTGAAAATGAAATACAGGCTATGTTAACTTTCAATTTATTTTATGTAATTTTGATTTGACTGTGTGTGCGTGTCAAAATATTTGGCATCACAACACAAAACTGAGGTTTGAGTGGTCATATGGGCAATAAAAGTAAATTGACTTTTTCTTGGAATTTCAAAAAATGAGAAATTGCTGTAATTACACCAAGAGACTCTGCACCCAATGTTATATCCGTATTCTAGAAAGTGCCAAATACCAAGGCATTCCTCAGACCTGGGTGCAAATAACAACCCTATTCACGAGATCATCATTCTTAAAATTCTGCATCTAACTCAACTTAATTCCTGATTACATCAGTGTGTCATTCTGACACCTAACCAAGATGTATATCACTGCTGTATAGTGGAGCACTTCTTCAGCATGTCAGCCAGCAAGCCTCAATTAAACCTCCAACAGCACAATGGAGGGACAGGGAGGGAATATCTGTTAATCTAATTTAACGCCTCATGTAATCAGAGTGCTCATTTTTTATTGGCAATTGGGGGGGGGGGCTAGAGCGGACAGACCCAAATAAGCTCATACAGTGTCAAATGACAGACATGAATAAACCCTTTAGCTAAGAGCTAAGAAGTAAAATTTAAAAAGGACAGGTTGACTGAGAGCACATCTTGGTGCTCACATGCTCAATTTCTAGTATATATGGAGGACATACAGCGATGGTAGCCACAGAAATATATTCATAAATATAACGTTTAAGTTCAGTTGTAAGAAATGTGTAATGATGTCCCGATAAAGAGACATCCCCAATTTCTGAGTACTCCATTTTGTGAGCACTCATCTCCATCTAGTGCCATTTCTCAAGTATGGCAACACTGAATTTTACAATGAAATCTTAAAGCCGAGGTTACACCCCCTCCCCTACAGGCCTACTTCCAAAGCTACTCCACCAAAACACACTTGAATGTGCTGCTAGGTAGGGAGGTAGACAGACAGGTAAGCCTAAAATAAATGGTCTCACTTCAACATTTCATATTTCTTGAAATACATTAATGACATCTTACCATCCAGCAGACAGTCAAAATGAAGACACTGCAAATACTCTCTCTCTCTCATAAAGCCATTCAGAGGAGTGGCCCAGCCTTCAGCCAGCACCTGCACCCACTGCATGTCCACCTGAGGATCATCCACACAATCACATACAGTGTGTTACATACTGAGCAACAACGCTGTCAGTGCCCAATCCGTACTGCCTGCCGGATCCGTTGTGCACATGCGCAAAAGTGGTTCAGTTAAAGAAGGTTACCGCAAATCTGCCTTTTCAAAATGATCCAACTAAATCATTCAAATCAAAAATTCAAAATGTTTTTTTAATCAGTGGGGATGATTAGATTATTAGACGAGACTGTTCACTATGATGTAATAGGAATATACTTAAGATATGAAAAATCTTATTCAACAGCACATTTTAATTTCTAACAATGACAACAATCTAACAATGTAGCAACACAAAGGAGGCTAACCCTAGCTGCTAGCACATTCGCCGTCATGCATACAATCACTGACTTAGGTTTAGGCACACAACCCTGTGATGGTTAGAGTAACGGGCTTGGGGGAGCTGTCAACGCCTTTTATACTAATGTAGCTAGTTACCTAGACAGGGCGTCGCATACAGATGCGCACAGGGGCATCTCATACGGACACTAAAGAGTACCTTTTGCATCAAACAATTCTTTGTCAGCCTTTCTGAAAGTGTCAGTATTTGACGCCCTGTGATAAGAAACTTACAACAACACACATGTAATTATGAACAGGCACATTTGTCGTAACCTTCTTTGATGGACAGGACCCCTTTGGTGCATGTGCAGATAGGGATCCGGCAGGCAGTGCGGATTTGGTACCTACAAACGTATCATATATGTTTCAAATTAAAAGGATATATACAAATGTAGCAGTTGCTTGCTCAATGGTTAATAACTGCTCTGTATACACAAATGCAAATATATACAATAGACAAAGGCTATCAGTTGTTATTTAGCTTCATTTCTTTATTAAGATTGATCAAAATGAAAAGTGAAAATCAGAAGCACCTTCCCAATCTGTACAGCAGGCAGAGTCTCTGCATCAGCCTTAGCCAGGTCCAGTTTATTCTCCTGAACGTACAGCTCTTTCACTTCATAAGATGCATCGACAGGAACTATATCCTGCAAAATCAAAATAATGTGAAATGAATTGTTAGAAATAGATCATTACAAAACTTTCTGCATAATCAAGACTATCGTAAAGGTTTACTTATCCCTAAAGAATAATCATTTTACTTGACGTCAACAATCATACAAATATGAAGCTTCACTGCCCCCTAGTGACCAACAGCAGAACGATTTCACATTTTTATGAATCGTCTGAACTTCAAGCCTCTGGCCATCTCTGAAACGGTCGCACAAATATTCTTTGAAGGGTGCATAGCCAAAAAAGACAACAGCAGCTGATTCGAAGAATGATGCACATATTTTAAAACATGTCAATTCAGGACATTTCTTCCTCTCACCCTCTCCTGAAGCAGGTCAATAAGCTGCTGTATGCACTCATTCACACTGCAGGAGTCGGTCTTCAGCACCAGCTCTGGAGCCTCTGGCTTCTCGTACTCAGAGTCAATTCCAGTAAAACCTGATGAAATAAACGGTATTAAATGCACAGTCAGAGCTTTATCTTCTATACAAAAAATGACATGAAAAGCTTATTTCTCTTCCATTTCCATTTTTGTATGGATTTGAAATGATTTACGGAATAGGTATCCTGTCACAATGCCTAAAACATCAGCACCTGTAATCAATAATCACACAAAAATGATTAATAACTACTTTTCCATACTTCATCCAGAATCAAGAATTACTACACGAGTTTCTTTAATGGTTTAAGTGGGATGCAGCCAGGAAAATGCAATTTAATGAGAAAACCGTGATTTAAATTACAATAAATCAAGGTAGAGATTCAGAGAACTGATCGGGACTGATTTGCATTCCATTAATAAACAAATGTCTCCACTACTGACAGACAGAAGGGAGACTAATCAAAGGCCAATCTGCAGAAATGACACACAACGGGGAAAACTGGGTTAACATCTCACGCTTGTGAGATCTTATGTGATAAGAAACACTTCCTCTATCAGTGTTGCATCAGTTTCATTGTCACTGTCATGACATTTCTGTGTCATATCATAAGCATTAGCACTGGGCGTTATATAAAGTCACAGAAAACAATATATATATAAATAAACTTGTCTTCTGGACTTTCCCTCCCGTGGTTCCGGTCACAGCAGCAGCTGCGCCGCATGTTGAGGAGGCGTGTTGACGATGTAGCCTATTAAAATAAAAGCAACGAGGTAGCTAATGAATGACATCTCCCTGGTGTGTTCACTGTCGCTTTACCTGGTCCGCTCTTGTAAAATATCCACTGTGGCGCGACTTGTAACATAACTCTGTTTCTCTGAAAAGTGCTACAATGTGTCGCTTAACCAGGACGGCCCGCCGAAATAAAGTGTCTTCAACAGTGTCGACCGGCACTGTGTCTCCCCCCACATTGTTAGAGAGTTTGTGAGTAGATGGCTGAGTGCAGATGTAGAGGGAGGGATGGGGCTGCACGGTGAGGGAGAGAGAGGAGCAAACGCTGGCAGGAAACAAAATGATTAACTCAACATCAAACTATAATCGGTATAAACAGTATTTTATGTCTTTTGAAATTATATCGGTATACCTCATTATACCAATATACCGCCCAGCCCTAATAAGTATTAGCACAAACAGAAAGTGTAGACAATTATGGTAACAGCAGAAGTCACACTCATCAAAATGTAAATGCATTGCGAGTTACAGAGTAACTCAAAAAACAAAGTTTTAGATTTGCCCTCTGTTTTGTGTTTGACAACAAAGTATCATATGGAAGTACAATTTCGCTGAATCTCTTTAAGGTCCGGGGGTCAGAGTACTATGTACATATGTCACTATATGTCAGTCCAAGTATGAACCCTGACTGTCCTGATCAAATAACCAGGCCTAGGATCTACTGACGCACTGCACATGAAAAGCATTACACAGTACTCCACCTCTTATCTCCCCGGCTCGGGCTCTCTTGTACAGCCCCTTCACATCTCTCTGCTCACAGACATCCAGGGGAGCATCCACAAACACCTCAAAAAAAGGCAGCCCTGCAGCCTCATGGATCTTCCTGGCATTAAGGCGATCCTGACAGACAAGAACCAAATACACAGCGAGACATGATTTAGCAATGACTTAGGGAAAGACAGCCATGTTATTAAGGCTCATTGGGTTTGGTTTTTACCGACCAAAAATGCTTTCTGCTGCAAGAGGGTGCCATTCACCGCAGTAAATAAAATCCTATAGCAGCAAGCAAAGCTCAGAATTGGCTTCCCATAACAGACAGTAAAAGTAAAAAGAGAAAACACAAATAAGCTGCTAATCATGCACTACAGTCCTTCACTGTAATTAGAAAAATAAAGAGTTGTCAATATTGTAAAGAACTTGTAGTAAGTAATTAAAATCTTATTTTAGTTTATTTTTTTCTTTATTCAAAATTACAATTGATAAATTCACGTTTGTAAATAATAACTCAAGTCAGCCTGGTATGTGTAAAATTCATAACTTCCAAATTGGAAGGGGCCTTAAATCAGATCAGAATACTTTTCAGAAATACTTTATTGGTCCCCGAGGGGAAATTCTTTTCTTCAATTTCAGCAGGATAATGATGATGATGAGACACATGATCAGTAATTATTATTAACAAAGATCATTAAGTAATCCAAAAACCAATGTGAAATGTACAGTGCTGTAAAAGCATTAGCCTGGTAGTGCTAATTCCCAAAATAGACCAAAACGATTCACAGAAGGGACAGAATTTTTCCAAATATGGTCCAATAAAGATTATATAACAGAATGAGAGCCAAATTCACTTGAGACTCGCAGGCCAGCAACATTTATCCCTGTCTCATTCCACTCTGGTGCTTTCATTGGAAAGTCACTTACCCTGCTGTAGGGAGAGATGAAGCTGGCGATACAGACCAGACCAGCATCAGCAAAAAGCCTGGCCACCTCAGCAATGCGTCTAATGTTCTCTTCACGGTCCTCTGGGCTGAAGCCCAGGTTTTTGTTCAGCCCCTGACGGATGTTGTCCCCATCCAGTGTGTAGCAGGGGATACCGTGACACACCAGGTACTCCTCCAGAGCCATGCTCACTGTGGTCTTCCCCGCACCGGACAAACCTTTGGCACGGAAGGAAACAGCATTATGAAACAGCTATAAGATGGATATACATATGCAGAAATGATACCTTGAACTTTGGTTTTGTAAATCAAACCTGCTGACATGTCATAACCTACCACTCAGCCAAACGGTGCATCCTCTGAACCCTCCTCTTGTGCCCACAACCTGCCCACGCTTGTTTCGACTGACATGATGAGCTTGATAGGTGACATTAGTTGCACGCTGCATTCCCTGAAATGACACAGATTTACTATAAATTAACTCGCATTACATAATTATACAATCTTATAAAAACTTTTTTTAACCAAATTAAAAGATAGGTCAAGTCTAAGAAACTTAAGTTGTCAGAAAGCATCTTTAAAGTTGCTTTAAAAATTTTTTCAGAAGTGTGTAGGTTATTCTATATTATGAAGAAATATTATATTATGTTTATATTCTCAATTAGCTATTTTGTTTACAGAATGTCAACAAATAATGAAGAATATCAATTATAATTTTCCATATCCCAATGTGATAACATCAGAATCAGCCAAGTAGGTCTATGTGTACACATTGACTTTTCCCAGACAATTCCAAGAACAATTTACAGGAAGATCGAGACAGACACACAACTAAAAACAAATATAGAATTAGGGGGCTACTTACAGTATATGCATAGAAGTTTACATGTTTATATACAAGGTAGATTATATACAGCATGCTTAGATTTATATTTGACAATGATGAATCTGTGTTTTTTAACTACGAAATATATAATTTATAATTTGTAGTTGCAGTGCATGTTTTAGTGTTACAGGGCTATTGCACAGGATTATTTCCTGACACTTCCTGACTGATATTATCACTGTCAAATATAACTAAGCTTGCTGTACCTAATAATAACAGCAGTTTTATTTGTATAGCACTTTCTTTTCAATACAGGTATCAAAGTGCATTACAACAATCAATATAAAACACATAAACAAGTCAAAATAAAATAAAAGCTAAAATAAAAAAAGGCATCACCCAATAAAAGCCCTGTCTACTTTGATTTTCTGCCTAGACCTTGAAACTGGTTAGTTCCTCAGACCTCAGTTTGTGTCCTGGCTCATAGGGGGCAGGCCAGCGCAAGAATGCAAAAACTTTTCCATATCCCAAAATTTTTTGAGTTATAGGCAAGAGGAGATAAGAGTATGGGTGAGTTTCTTCAGATCAGTGAGTGAAATAAAGTATTTTTTGCATTGTCTGTTTACTTTGTCCTTGTTCTCAGCTGGATGCCCATTTCTGTGTAAATACATTAAGAGCAACAAAAACCCAGACTCAGATTCCTTCAATGTGTACACAAACTTGGCCAATACAGCTGATCCTGTTCATCATAGTGATGGCAAATTGCTTGTTTTATCCAACCACAAGTCCAAATATCCAGACGGTTTACCATGACATACATTATGACTGTGATAAGGCTTGAAATGCTGACATTTGAGAATGCTGGCCTTTTTCTTTTAAAATAATTTGATTGTTGATATGTTTGTGTGTTTATTGTGTTATTGTTTGTGTTGTTTGATGAATGTTGCAGAACCACAGCCTATGACGTATATATTTGTATCACTGATGTATGTAAATACTGTGGTTCATAGTTAGGAGAACTCTTTGAAAAACTCTTTTTCAGCCTTGAGTCACAGTGGGACAGAAAGAGAGAAACATATTTTTCACAGGTTTAGCCTTAAAATTATTGAACTGTAATCATTAAAGTTACTCAAACAGGAATGTGCACGCAGCTCTATGTTGCCTCGTAAAAGCAAACAAGGTTTTGCAATGAGTATTTCGCTGGAACTGATATTGGAACCATCGGTTATGTTATCACAGCTGCAAGTGCATTAACCAAACAGTTGATGCCCTTCCATTAACTTCATTAGCAGTTGAATGATTAGCCACATTTTCCGTCATGGCGCTGCTAGCACCCACTGAGGCGTTGAATGTACCGGTACCAGCTAGCATCACTGTACGGCACTAACGTTATAATGTTGCGCATTCAAATTAGCTAGCTGTTTGACCGGTTAGCGTGTTAGCTCATTCCTAACTGGTTAATGGAGGTGGACGGACGCAAAGAATTCAATTTGTTGAATTAACACAACTTGGCAGAAGAATACTCACCCAGTTCTCAGCAGCGTTGCTCAGCTTCTGTTTCTTGTGCGAGTTACCATACGTATCCATCGCGGGCAGCAGTCAGCGGCTGATTCAACTGTCTTCCTCTTTAAATAGTACACAAAAAAGGCAAACCGCCGGGCTCTTTGTTTAGTAAGTTACAGGTATCGCTTGATTTATTTATTTTTGCCACAGGTATCTCCAGTGAATGGAGGAGCCCAGAGCCGAGGAGCCTGGCTGGCACAACAACCGGGAAGAGCTCCCCGAGTAGCCACGTCACCAGCGACGGAATGACGCATTTCCTGTGCAAAACTAACAATCAAAAAAAAAAAAAAAAAAAAAAAAAAAAAAAATATATATATATATATATATATATATATATATATATATATATATATATATATATATATATATATATATATCAAGATCATCTGATCTGATGTCAGTGTTGTTTCGTCATCGCCTCTCAGCGCAGGAACTGCCTTGATGACTCAACTGATCTGCAACCAGCACTTGCAACGCACGTGGTTCGCAGTCGCAAGGAAAATACAGTCAGGATATAATGAGCTTTAATTATGTGGAATATTTATGTTGAAAGTGAAAATTGTATTTTTACTAGTTAGAAATGTGTACATGTGACTCAAGTGTAAATGAGCAAATACATTTTAAAAACGTGATTTTATTGGTATTTTTATCTTCTGCTTACATTTCATAAAATAAAAATAGAACATTCCGGTATTTTTTCCCCCAATAATTCATACACAACTACCCACAAATAATATCCCGCATCCTGCTTCTCCATCTCGCTGGTTTGAAATGCGAATATTTCAGAACACCTATTTGACAGAGTTACAGGGCGACGCTTGAGCTGATTACAGGACTGTTACTCGGAATTAAAGGGGATGCCAGGCAGGAGGCTGGATGCAGGGGCTGGATGGATGTGAGAATATGGGCTGTGAAGGGAGGAGCGCTCTCTCAAAAGCGAGCGGCACTGTCGTAATGTAGCAGTCCAGCCTGAGGAAAGCAGCGATCAGACTGGGCGCAGCATCAGGGATTCAAGGAATTGCACGTACACGAATAGGCACTAGGAGGCCCGAGCAAGGCAGGTAAGGATGCTATAATCTGTGCAACATGTTAATCTAAAAAATTCTCATCTGCGTGTGTTGGGTTTCGCGTGTTTAATAGATTCATTGTGGCATTTATGTGTGATCGTTAATTGGATCGGATTGCCGGACTGGATTGTATACTCCTGATCACATTCAACTTTTTTTTATCAGTCTTGCTCACAGATATAGCCTTAGAAATACGCTGTGATTATGAATTCCAGTAGACATAAACAATCTTTGAATTTTCACTTTTAGTATAGGGTTCACACATTCGCATTCATTTATACAAAAAGTTTTATCATCCTTATATGTGAGATGGAGGACTTCCTGTTTATCGTAGGATGATGTTTTACACAGCCTTTTATTGGGGCATTTCTCAGTAGTGTCACATGGGCCCACAGAGATTAAATAGGCAAGGCAAGTTATCACATATGAAACCCAAAACATCAAATCAAAAACATTCATTCTGAATTATGTCCAGTAGATAGACTGTGCATGTTTGTGATACAGCTGTGTCTTGCTTTTATTCCAGTTTAATACTTCAGTTGTCATTTTCCAACTGTAACAACTTTGACTGAAAAGGAGAGAGTCTACAGTAATTACAGGACATGCAATGACCTGATGCCCCACCCAGTAGCCTCAAATGGAACATGGTGTTTAACACTGTGTGTGGGGCCACTGTGCTACACCCCAAAAGTAAACTTCAAGACACACACGTGACAGACTGCCGCCCTGTAATATATGGGAGGCATGGGAGACACCCAATCCTGATCCTGACATTACTGCCAGTTTCCACCCACATGTGGTTATGGCACCCATAAAAGTAGCGGTAGCTCCATGTACAGTTGACCAACTTGGCTTGTACGCTGTACAACTGGATGTCTTTTCAGAAAAAACAACAAAATATATTTGTTCTGTCTACAAAGAATATGTAGACCTATTTTTGTGTTATTTTGTGTACAGCTTTGCACAATTAACTTGTGTTATACTGTAGTGCAGTAGAGGGAGTGAATCTAACCAAAGTTTCCAAACTCTGTCCTCATTTTCATGGTGTGTTTACTGGTAAACAAATTTAATATACAAGATTATTACTCATGACAAACTGTACTAATGTTACTATTACGATGTTGTTAACATCTACTATTACCACAAGTAGGCCTATTCTTATTTTACTAATACTACTTCTATTACCGCGGTGGTAGAAAATAACTATTCACTTAAGCACTCTACTTAAGTACAATTTATACTTGTACATACTAGTACAATATTAGTACATTATAACTACTTATTTCCATGCTTTTTACCACTACTCCACTACATTTCAGAGGTAGATGTTGTACTATTTACTTCAGTACATTTAGTTGACAGCTTTACTTTGGAGATTAAGTGTTTTGGTAGACAGCATATGATGAACTAATATAACATGATATATTGTTACATATTAAACTAATTTACAGTATGAAGTAGTTAAAATCCATCTGAACCAGCTACAACAATGAAATGCGATATGATCATTCATGCATCAGTATTAACAATGCAATAATATTTTATTTAACTCAGGGACATAAGCAGTACTTTTATTTTTTTTACTTAAAGTACATTTGCTCACAAATACTTTTTCAAAGCAAGGTTTTTACTTTAAATGGAGATTTTTCTTACGTTACTGCTGCTCCTCAGCTTTTACTTATATAAAACATCTGAACTTCTTACACCACTGCTACTACTAATAATACATTTTTAAATGCACACCCATCTTGTCATTTCTCAATGCAGAGATCTTTGATCGCAAATCCATTGAGGAGATCTTTTTATTTTTCATTACATAGCCTCAAACCGTGGTGTGCATTGTTCCAAAGTGCTTAACAAAGTTGCATCAAATACTTAAATGACACCCTCTTTAATGAGACTTTTGAACAAGGGTGTCACTTTGTGCTGAAAAGTGGTGGAAATATTTAAGAGCTTGCTTGCGAAACGTGAACGAAACAAGAAGATTTTAGAACGAATATTCACTACTGTGATATATGATTTTGGGGGTCTGGGGGTCCTCCCCCAGAAGATTTTGAGCATTGAACACTAAATTTCCTGCATTCTGGACACATTTCCCAGACAAAGTTATGGTTGAAATGTTTTTTATATATATAAAGGGAAACACAAAATTCAGGTGTAAGGTGACAATACAAAATATAATGTAATAATCAGCAACTTGTTTTTTTAGTTTAAGTTTCTTTCTTGGACAATGCACATTTGTTTCTTAGATATTTACCTTCAATTGCATGTTTCTAATTGTGCAAATAAACCTTTCTCAAAGCATTCTTATTTGTTATTTAACATTTCTTGTTGCAAGCAATTTATTAGAACAATTTTAACAAATACTTGGAGATGGGCACAAAATCAGCCATTTCAAAAAGTGGTGGGGACATGTCCCCAGCCTCTCCAGTGTAAATGACAACTATGCTTTTGAACTATACATTTAACATTTGGAGAATTTGTCACTGAAATGAAACAAAACATGGGACAAGAAAATAAAATCGAAACACGATGTTCTTGACAAAGACTTGATTTACACCAATTACATTTTATAATATACAGTATGTGGTCAACTCCTATCTGAAGTGTCACCACTTCCTAGTGGGCTGGGTCACATCTGGCGTGACTTATTTTTAACTCTCCCTTTGATAAAGACAATCCACATGAAGTGAAGAAGAAAATGAGTGGAAAGCAATAGTAGCATGTTATTATGGAGGTCCCAAAATGGAGTCAAAGCCCTTGTAACCTTGGAGTAAAATACAGCCTTCAAAGCAACTGTGTGGCTTCTCTTGAAATAGCCTGAGCGAGTGGAGGCAGCCAAGTTATCCATTACGGACTGTGACCATGTAAAAATTTTTTTTCTGACAGTTTTCCATCGCCACCCATCCCTTTAGAGTCAGCTGGTGGGAAAACACTGTTGGAGAGGAGGGGGCACTCTGCTGACCTCCCATGTACAGAACACATAGTGCAGCCTCACTGTGAACACTCGAAAGTAAATATCTAGCTTGTCCTTTGTATTGAATGTTACACTTATTTCCCACAGATTATGTACAAACACAAGAAAATATACAACATAAAGATTTCCATATGCTCTCCATAAGCTGAAAATCAGAGCATGAAGACTTGAGGAGACTGTCCTCACCAGAAAAACAACTGCATTCGTCATTTTTTCAAACTTCACTTAGAACAACCTAAGAAAACGCTTACATTTTCCTAACAAGTGACCTCACAAAAGTTGTGTTTTATAGAGCTTTCAACCTTATCACACAGTCTTCTTGTCAGTGTTGGCTTAACATGCTTATTCTATCTGGACAAGAAGTCCGTAAAGTGCTATGGATGAAATCAAACAACTACTGAACTTGAATGTGTGAAGATGGACATCATCGATGCTAATCCTCCAGAGGCTGAACAGGCTGCTATAACACCTGGAGATAAAACAGACTTCTAGCAGCTATCCATTATTTTAGGAATTGAGTATTCTACAGATTATTTAATCGATTGATCGCGTAATTGGATAGAAATACTTTTGCTTGTCGACCCCGTTACCGGGATCAGCTGTGTAACTCACTGTGTCACTGTAACGTTATAACCCAAACTCATGGACTAAACAGTCAGAGAACAATAACAACAAATGCACATTAATACAACTTACCATTGCAAGCCTTCATTTCAACTAATCACGACTTACATTAAACGCTACCATTAACGTTACTGCTACCTTGTTTTGGATCCTCTCCTTGGACTCGATGCATAGACTTGAAGCTTTCTGTTCAGACGTTGAAGCATTGCCATCGTGCTATTGTTGTAGGCTAGTTCTATTTTACCTTAGACACCATACAGGTTTGTTGTAGTCTTTTAGCTTCCCATACTTTGGACACTTTCTGTCTTTTTCTCTGGCCTGTCTCTTCTTCATCCCTTGTTTTTTTCTCACTCTCCCTCCATTTTGCAATCCAACCCATCAAATCATGTTGTCTTCACTTTATGTTATTGTCTGTGCAAAACAGTGCGCTGTATATATTTATGCAATTTTTTGCATTGATGCTTTTTAGTAATCGAGTAATTTGAGTTTCTCAATGAATCATTTTATCCCTACAGGCTTCTAAGAAATATACTCAAGAGGGATCTAGAATATGGGGTGAAACACTAATATCTTTGTGGGCCCTCCGCACATGAAGGCCTGTATATTCAGTCCCCCTCTCCCCCAAGTCCTACGCCCTTGTTTGCTACACCAGCAATAAAGTGACTGCATAAATGTCCTTGACAAATAGGATCATAACTTGTAATATAATTAACCACAGAACTGCAAAATAATCTCACTAATAGCATAAGGCATGGCATTGTAATTAGCTCATTTTGTTTGTCTGCTCTTGTTGCTCTTTTTTGCCATCTTGGTCAGTATTGATAAACTTATGACCCCTTTAACTCCCTTAAAGTCTTTCAGACTTTGTGTTCTGTAACCAGCCATCAGTTGCATAACAGAAGCTGTTTTTGGTATGGGTGAGTCAGAGGGCAGTCTACTATAAGCCTTTCTCCACCATAATGATATTCTCCTAAAAATTGATTTTGAGGATACTGATACTTTCATCAGCTCTCCTGTATCCAGCCATATTCTATTTCTATCCCGTCTTTTGTCCTAGTGCCAGGATTGTGTCCAAGTAAACATACCATTATGTATGTTTCGCAGATGACGTTTATTGTGATGCATTTCGGGGCTGATAGCAGTATCCTCAAATCCATTAATGGAGCTGTTAAATGGACTAGAAGCCTTTTAGACATGAGAGAATGAAAATGGTCATTGCTGTAGTGCTTTCTCAAGTCATTAACTGAAGCGAGCTCAACAACAAACACTGCAGTAGCTCGTTTCCAACTTTGTCTTTTGGATGTCAACTTTTATCAATACTAATCATTCACGTCTGGTTCCCAACAATCCATCCATTATATTATTTTACTACTTTTTTTAGTTTTTAGTTCAGCTTAGCTGAACTTAGCAATGTTTAGTTTAGTTTTATTATTTTTTGTTTTGTTGACAAAACAACCTCAGCACAAGGTCCATTTAGTAGCTGGAGCTTTCAGTCACGTCACATTTTGTCCACTTGTCATGGAAGTTTAGGCCTTCATGGACAAAAGTCCTTAAAGTGCTCTGCAAATTCCATGACAATTGATCAGATTCCATGTGCAGGAAAACATGGCGTGATATGATAGAAAGATTCTGAACAGTCACTAAATGGACCTTGTGGTGGTGAGATTGTTACGTCAACTACTGTTTCCAAGGTCAAATAATGACTTTCAATCTCAGTAAGTTTAGCTGCATTTAGTTTAGTTACTTTTGCATTCATATAGCTTGAAACCTTTATAATTAGCATGCAAATTCTGATTGGAACCAATAATGTTTGACCATGAAAACTGCCAAAGTGATAAAGGCAGCTGCTTGTTGAGTACCAAAATTCAGAAAACACAGCAGCGTGACAGAAAAGCCCAAAATAAGAGTCTGGCTGAACATCCAAACAGAAAATTGTCATGGTGGTTCTGGTGAATGTCCAGGGAAAGGAAAATACACACACAGTGTTAACTCATGCAACCACATATAGAATAGCTGGCTGCTATAAACTCAGAAATAGCTTTTCAGTCTGAAATGGACATTTCAGCTAGTGGAATCAAGAACTTTGCATCAATAAAACCTCCATCTCCTGCTTTGCTAATCCCTAGAATAAGGAAGAGTGGAAATAAAAGTAAACGTTCATCAAAGTTCATCTCCTCCCTGTTTCTCATCATGGTGATTTGGCACTCTAAATGCAACCAAGCAGTATGTGTTTACTTTCATGCCTTTCTTTTAAATGACAGCATGCTTGTGCTTTCCAAACCTAAGAGTTTGTCAGTTTCCAACCTTTTGTTTTCTCTCACAGCAGCTAAAAGTGTCAACCCAGAAAAGCAGTGCCTGTGGATGGACAGTGCAGGCACCAATGGCGTCACAGGAGCTTGTGGATGCGAGAGACTCTGCCACTAATAATCTAAACCCAGGAATGGAAGGTGGTGCCGTGCCCAGCAGCAAAAAATCTTGTCCTGTCCACACCCCAGATGGAGAGGATGCAAAGAGGGGCTTTCGGAAAGGCATAGGGAGGCATAATGACTATGTGAAGATCTCTGTGCCAGAGTCAAAGGTCAATCGTCTGCCCATGGAGTGGTGGAAGACAGCAGTCGCCTTCTTTTATGCTGGTTTTAACTTGGTCCTGACCACAGTTGTCATCACTGTCGTCCACGAGAGAGTCCACCCAAAGAAAGTAGCCCGCCTCTTCCTGATAAGTTTTTTGACTATATTGACAGGGTTAACTGGGCATTTACAGTGACAGAGATCAATGGCATGGTGCTGCTGGCCATTTGGTTGATCCAGTTGTTCTTCTTCAGATACAAGTAAGAACCATTTGTACTACCTATGGTACACATAGTTTTCTTTCAGCTTCAAGGATATATTTTTGTGGTACTAGCGAACTGTCTTTCAAAAAGACCTGAAAAACATTAAATGGGTGAAGAAAGTGTAATTGCTCAGGTTACAGTTTTTTGTATTGCACAATGAAATACTTTTTACTCTTTCCGTTACTCAGAAAATGCATCATATTACAGTCTATTGAGGCTACCAGTGATTGTGAAATTGTATTTCTGTCTTTTCCACAGTGGAGTTTTCCCTGTATGACACAAGCAATGTAGAAAGCATCTTTGCTCTCTACAGCTGACAAAATCAGACCTTCACCACGGGGTTTTAATATAGATAGCTGAAAAGAAGTTTGATTAAATTAATTAAAATGGGAATAAAGATATAGAAACAAAAGGCTAACCACAAAATGGGCTTAGCAAAGCAAGCAAAATCACCAGTAAAATTTCTAACATTGTAACAGCATATAATGGAGGATTGCCATTGTCATTATGTAATCTGGATACTAAAACTAAATTTGACTGGCTGAAGAGCAGCCCTCAGATTTGACAACACGTTAACTCATCACTCTGTGCAAGGTAGCCTCCAGCATTTAGTAGATATACCGAGGCAGAAGTTTGGCAATGTATAACTTGTACTGCATATTCATGAGACCACAACAGTTATCCATCTCTCAGTTGTGACTAATATTGTCCATTTGTAGGTCAATAGCAAGCAGACGGTTCTTCTTCCTCATTGGCACCCTGTACTTGTATCGCTGTGTCACTATGTACATCACCACCCTGCCTGTACCTGGCATGCATATGACCTGTGCTCCTAAGGTGAGTAGTTGGATGCAAACATCAGAGCGGGTATCAACTGCCATTGCTCAGCCGTGCACTCTTGTGCACCCTCTGGGACTCATTTTGCACAGCCACGCAAGAAAGGCAGCTATAAAAAAGCCATTTTGACTTTTTACTGTCTCAGGACACCAACGATATTAAGGTGCATCAGTGTTTGATCAAAGACATGTGCTTCTGGCAGTTTGCCAAGGTCAGACAGTTTAGTAGTTGTTTTGTTCCCAAGAAGTGTTTTGAACAGCGTATGAAGGCCTTTAGCTACTAGTAAGAAGTGAGTTATCCTCAGCAATTTGAGCAACAAGCACAAGACTATCTAATTTATACTGCCTTTAGATCTTCTTCATTTTCACTACATGTTCAATTATTGTCAATTACCAGAGCAAATTATGTTGCCTAGATTTGAAAAATCTGAAAACTTAAGGAATGGTTTGACTTTTGGGGTCATGCGCTTATTCGTTTTTTACTGAGAATTAGATGAGAAGATCAATATCACTCTTGTGTCTGTATGATAAATATGAAGCTACAGCCAGCTAGTCTAACTATTAGGGTTTCTATTTAATCATTTATCAAGCAAAAAGGCCAAACATTCTCTTATTTCAGAGAATCATTCTCAAGATTTGCTGCTTTTCTTTGATTTACATCACTGTAAATGTTATATCCTTTACTTTTGAACTGTCAGACAGACAAAACAAGCAATTTGAACATGTTATGTTGAACTCTGGGAACTTGGGATGTATATTTCTTTACTTTTTTGTGGCATTTTGTAGTAAATGATTGAATAATTGAGAATAATGAATAATTAATTATTCCACAAATAACTGATAATGAAAATAATCATTGGTTGCAGCCTTAATGTTGCTGCTGATCCAGGGTTTATCTCTTTCTCCCTTTTTATGTCCACTTCCTGTTCTTTTTCAGCTCCATGGAGATTCTCAGGCAAAAATCCAGAGAATTCTGCGACTGGTCTCAGGTGGGGGTCTGTCCATTACAAGCTCCCATCTCTTGTGTGGAGACTTCCTCTACAGTGGGCATACTGTGATGCTCACTCTCACCTACCTGTTCATCAAGGAGTGTGAGTACTCAAAGCAGCACTTGTTTGTTGTGTGCTTGTATGGAATAATTTATTAAAATATTTATATGAATAATATATGAACACATGGACCTTCTAGGCACTAATAGGATATAAATACGGTACGTTCTGTGTGTTGCCACATTACACTTTCTCTTTTAACATTCAAATGATTTGTATTATTTGTTTCCAGATGGATTGTATATATTCTGTATAATATGTATGTTCCTGGATATGCACTCATTTGTCAGTTTATGAGGTACATCAAACCAAAGCTATACAGTCGAATGCAGCAGCCCTGCAATAAATTGTAACTTATACTCATAATGACAGTTATGATGTTTAGTTTTAATTTAAACTGTTTTAGAGAGGTGTTAATATCATCAAAATGGTCATCTAGAAGATTGTATTTTCTGGTGCTGTTGAAATATGTTGTGTTTTGATGAGAAGTGTCTTCAAAGTTTTGTGCAGCACCTATAAAGTATTGTTAAGGGTAGAAAAATATTTAAAACACTCTCAGTATAATGTAATACAATTCAAATTAAATTTCATTACATTTATTCCTTTAGCTGACACCTTTATCCAAAGCAACTTACAATTGCTATATATGTCAGAGGTCGCACGCATCTGGAGCAACTAGGGGTTAAGTATCTTGCTCAGGGACACATTGGTGGACACACCAAAGGCATGGGTCTTGTCTACTGCGCCATTACCACCCCTGCAGCCACCTGAATGACCATGATTCAAATTCCAAATCATCTCTCTAAAACAGTTTCAACACAATTTGAATGTTATAACTTTCATAAAGGGATCTTTTTGCACAGCTTTTGCATTAGACTGCATTAGTTTTGGCTTGGCATAACTAATAAATTGGCAGTTGAGTGCATGCTGGGAATGTGATACATGGTAAAGTACATACAGTATAAAAAAGTTTTCTGAAAATGCAAAAATATTTGTGAGGTTGAGTTATTACATTCAGTGATTAAGTTGTTTTAAGTTTCCCCTATGACTGTGTTTGTCTGTGTGTTGCAGAAAATCCCTATGTTCTTGCCACACTGCTCTGAAATACTACAGACTTACTACTTAATACAGAAAGTGCAAACATGGATGAACAGACCACAAATGGATTGTCATAAATATTCACAACACTCTTTTCTTTCCTTCCCTAAGACTCACCGCGGTCATTTTGGTGGTACCATCTGATGTGCTGGGTGCTGAGTGCTGTGGGCGTGGTGTGCATCTTGGTGGCACATGAGCACTACAGTGTAGATGGTTGTGGCCTATTTTATCACCTCCCGTCTGTTCTGGTGGTACCACACCATGGCCAACTTACAGGTCAGAACACAGAGCTGAACACTGGGTGGCTGTTTGTGTTTGTGTTGGAGTGCAAAAAAGTAAAAAAAAAAAAAAAAAGAGCTTTCCCTCTCATTGCACATCAATGAATGAGTTACACATTAATCTGGGCTGGCCTTTACTGTCTGTCTGTCAGTATTTGTTGTTTACCTCAAGAGTACCAGTTAAAGATTACATGCCAACACAAGAATTTATTGCGTTTTTTAAAGGAAATGGTTGGTATATTACATGTAATTATATATTTATAGTAAGTACAAAGTAGTATATCTTTAGACTGTGTGTCAAAAGTCTCTGGATGTCATTCCCTCAGTCAGTATATGGCTTTCAACATGGTGAATTACCCCCTCTACTGGTCAAAAAAATAGACAGACAGTTGAGATGGAGTGGTGCCAAGCAAAATTATGTATGGCACAGTTAACATGGATAACACATTGAATTTTTTTTTTAAATAATTAAATATCACAACCTTGTCCACTGAGTGCAAATAAGATTTTTTGTCCTCTATTCTTCTACAATTATTTACTCAATTAAAGGAGATGGTTCTGTAATATCTACAATTTGCATATTGACTCCACTATAAAAGAGAAATTCAAAAATGCCTAATGTCTACTTAAATAAATGCACTGTTTACTGATTATATACTGTTTGTCTGTTCATGTGCTGTTCAGGGAGTGTTATAGGATAGGCTCACAATTTATTAAGTCTGTCTTTAAACAGTTGTCAGGTGCACATATACACATTGCTGTTTATTCTGTCTTTGAAGACACCCATTCTTAATGCATTTCCAATGTAGATGCAAAAATACATTTCATTTTTTTATGTAAAGCTAATATGGGGCTTCAGCAGACTTCCCTCTTTGTATTTCTATCACTCTGGCTGAGCATGGAAACACTGGTGAAACAAATAGAGGGAATTCTGTACTAAAAAGGCAAATTTTGGCAAATACCCACTGATATCCATGATGATTTGCCTGCTGAAGCCTCATTTTAATTAAGATGTGTGGATTTTGTCCCCTATCTCCTCTATTGGAAGCTTGCTAGGAAGGGACCTTTTGATGGCAGGTATGAACAGTAGGAAAGACAACAGCAAGCAGAAACTGTTGCAATGTACTGCACATATGG